>NC_044559.1:12852924-13464358 GCF_007565055.1 Rhinopithecus roxellana
CCTTCTCGGTTTTGCTTTCCACTCTTTTTCTGCTGTTTGTGATTTTAATCAAGCATTTTATATGATTCTATGCTATCTTCATTCTTAGCATATCATTATACATTTTTTTCTTTTTTTTTTTTGCTTTTCTTAGTGGTTGCTCTGGAATTTGCAATATACATTTACAGCTAATCCAACTCCATTTTCAAATAACACTACACTGTTTCATGGGCAATGCGTGTACCTTATAATAACAAAGTATTCCTTCCCCTCACTCTCTTCCCTTGTAACATTGCTATCTTTCATTTTACCAACCCATAAACTATAATCATTGAATACATTGTTGCTGTTATTTTGAACAAACTGTTATCTGTTGTATCAATTAAGAATAAGAAAAATAAAGGTTTTTTTTTTTTTTTTTTTAACCTTCTTTTATCCTTCTATGCATTCTTTCTTTATGTAGCTCTGAGTGTCTGACCTGGATCATTTGCCTTCTCTCTAACTTCTTTTAACATTTTCTGCAAGGCGTGTATACTGGCAACAAATTCACTCAATTTTTGCTTGTCTGAGAAAGTATGTACTTTTGAAAGATAATTTGGCAGCATATAGAATTCTAGGTTGATGGTTTTTTTGGTTTGTTTGTTTTGTTTTGTTTCTCTCTCAACAATTTAAATATTTCACTCCACTCTTTTTTTGTGAATGGTTTCTGAGAAGTCTGGTGTAATTCTTATCTTCTTTGCTCTTTCAATAGATAAGGTTTATTTTTTTCTTCTGGTTTCTTTAAAGATTTTTCTTTATCTTTGATTTTCTGCAGTTTGAATATGACAGGCCTAGGTATGGATTTTTTTGGAATTTAGCCTACTCACTGTTCTCTGTGCTTCCTGGATCTGTGGTTTGATATCTGACCTTAATTTTGGGAAATTGTCAGTCATTATTGCTTCAAATATTTCTTCTCTTCCTTTCTTTCTTCTTCTTTTGACATTACGATTATACACATATTATACCTTTTGTAGTCCTGCTTGGATATTCTGTTCAACTTCTTTCAGCCTTTTTTGCTCTTTGCTTTCTAGTTTTGAAAGTTCTATTGTCGTATCCTCAAACTTACAAATTCTTTCCTCTGCTGTGTCCAGTCTGCTAATGAGCCCATCAAAGGCATTTTTAATTTCTGTTACAATGTTTTTGATTCCTAGTATTTCTTTTTGATTCTTTATTAGAATTGTTATCTCTCTGCTTTTATCACCCATCTGTTGTTACATGTTGTCTACTTTTTCCCTTGGAGACCTTAGCATGTTAATCATACTTGCTTTAAAGTTCTGGTCTGATAATTCCAATATCCTTGTCATATTTGTGTCTAGGTCTGGTGCTTGTTGCACCTTTTCTGTATCTTTTTTTTTTTTTCCTTTTTGTGTGCCTTATAAATTGTTGTTGAGAGCTAGATCTGATGTACTAGGTAAAAGTAATCTGGTACTAGTTCCCGCAGAGGATTCTGCTGATGGGTTTCTGCTCTGAAAAGTTGTAATTCTCTGTTTTCACTTGTCTATCTTGCCAGTTTTGGAGGCATTAGTTTGCCCCGCAGCCTCAATTCTCTAATGAATCTAAGAAGAGTTGTTGATTTTCAGTTTGTTTAGCTGTTTTCTTATTGTGAAGATGAGAGCAATGATTCCCATACTCCTTACACGCTGGAATAGAGACTGGAAGTCTGGTATTTGTTTGTTTTCATGCCTTTTCCTACAAATATAATTCTTTGCCCACTGAATAACCTTATCACTTTTGTAAAAAAATCAGTTGCATAGTCCCCCTACTTGGGGACTTTATTCTGTTCCATTGATCCATATATCTTTCCTTATACCAATACCATACTCTATTGATTACTGTAGCTGTGTAGTAAATCTCGAAATCAAGAAGCATAAGTTCTCCAAATTTGATGTTTTTTAAAAAGTGTTTTGGGTACTCTAGGAAGTCCTTTTCATTTTCATATAAATTTTAGGGTCAGTTTGTCGATTTATGTTTTTTAAAAGAGTCTGCTGAGATTTCTCATTGGTTTGTAGTTTTCTTGTATTGTGTTTGTCTGGTGTTGGTAAGCACAGTACTACTGAACTCGTGAAACAAGTTGGGAAGTATTCCACCCTCTATGGTTTGAAAGAATTTGTGTTTGGTATTATTTTCTATTTAAATATTTGATAAAATTCACTATAGATATATATGGGCTTAGAGTTTCTTTTAGGGAAGGTTTTATGAGTTACATTTCTGTAATAAATATAAAACTATTTATTTTGTTTTTCTTATGCCAATCTTGATAATTCGTTTGTTTGTTTTTCGAGACGGAGTCTTGCTCTGTCACCCAGGCTGAAGTGCAATGGTGCGATCTTGGCTCACTGCAACCTCTGCCTCCTGGGTTCAAGCAATTCTCCTGCCTCAACCTCCTGAGTAGCTGGGATTACAGGCATGTGCCACCACGCCTGGCTAATTTTTGTATTTTTAGTAGAGACGGGGTTTCACCATGTTGGCCAGGCTGGTCTCGAATTTGTGAACTTATCTGCCCACCTCAGCCTCCCAAAGTACTGGGATTACAGGCATGAGCTACTGTGTCTGGCCAATAATTTCTATTGTTAAATGAATTTGTCTCGTATATTTGAGGTGCCAAAGTTGTGATCTTAAAGTTATTTATAATATTATTTTAGTATCCTTTTAACAGCTGTAAGATCTGTAGTGATGAATCCACTTTGATTCCTGATATTGGTCATTTGTGTTTTCTTTTTTCTTATTCAGTCTAACTGGAAGTTCCCTAATTTCCATTAATCTTTTCAAAAGCATATGCTATGGTTTCCATTGAGTCTCTGTAAGTGTATGCCCATTTTCCTTTTTGTTGGTTTCTGCTCTTTATTATACCCTTCCTTCTACTTTGGTTTTAATTTGGTCTTTGGTTAAACTTCGTTAGGTGAATCAGTGGTGTGTTGGGAGTCCCCAAGACCACCCTCAGGTTCAAGGATTTTCTAGTAGGACTTATAGGAATCAGCTGTCTGCTAAGATTTCTTATAGCAAAGGATACAAAGCAAAATTGCAAAGGGAAAAGCACATGGGGTAAAATGTGAAGAAAAGCAGACATAAGCTTCCAAGAGTCTGCTCATGGTGTACTCTAGTCATACAAGATGTGCTGAATTCCTCCAGCAATGAGTTGTGACAACACATGTGAAATGCTGTTTACCAGGGGTGCTCATTAGAGGCTCCATGCCCAGGGTCTGTATTGGGGGTTCACCACACAGGCACCCTCTGCATGGCACATGTCAACATTCTAGGCTCCCAGAAGGAAAACATTGCTCAGCATAAACCATATTGTTTATGTCAATCATCTAGACACAGCAAGGCACTTTTATCAAGGAATGATGGAAACCTCCTGACATCCAAGTTTCCAGATGCCAGTTACGTTAGTCTGTTTAGCGTTACTATGAAGAAATACCTGAGAGTGGGTAGTTTATAAAGAAAAGACATTTATTTTGGCTCACTATTCTGCAGGCTGGGAAGTTCGAGAGCCTAGTGCCCCATCTGGCTGGCTTCCGATGAGGGCCACATGCTGGGTCAAAACGTGGCAGAGAAGCAGAAATGTGAGCTGAGTGGTCATGTTTGCAAAGAGAACACATGGCGGAGGAGTAAGCAAGAGAGAGTCTAGGAAGCTGAACTTGCTTTTATAACCAGCTGCTCTTGCGATAAGTAATCTGGAGAGACAGGGCCTTAACTATTCATGAGAGATCCGCCCCTGTGACCCAAACACCTCTCACTAAGGCCACATCAAGGATCAAATTTCAACATGAGTTTTGGAGGGGATAGACTCAAACCTTAGCACCAGTCAAAGGCCAACCTGATAAGAAGGCCTTTCTAAGGCCAGTAGTCTCAGGCCTGCCCTGTTCTCTTTTCTGCACAAATGTTTTAGAATTTCCATTTTGACTAATATAAGCAATTCAAGCCAAACATTTCCCTTCCACCACTCTTTGAACTGCATCTCACAAATATTAACATGTTGTGTTTTCATTTTTTCATTCAACTCAAAACATTTTCTAATTTTCCTTGTGATTTCTGTTGTCTTCAGGATCATACATCTTTTTGTCTGCACTGTATCTGCTATTCATTCCTTCCTGTTAAATTTCCATTTTATATATTGTGTTTTTCTGCTCTAGAAGTTTTGTTTCTTTTACATGGTTTTCATTTATTTCTTCATTATGTTCATTTTTTAAATCCTTGAATATTATTGTAATAGCTATTTTAATGTATTTGTCTGCTCATTCCATGATTTCTGTCACCTAGTTCTGTTTCTGTTGAATTATTTTTCTTCTGGCTGTGGGTCACATTTTCCTGCTTTCTTGCACATCTGGTAGTTTTGTTTGGATGCTGGACATTGCTTAGTATTTGGGTTTTGTTGCCTTCCTTTAGAGTATTAAAGATATTGCTTTGACAGGCAAGTAACCTGTTTACTTGTGGATGCTTTTCTTGAGGCTCATTTTCAAGCTTTATTAAGTTGATCCATGAGCCTTCTTTACCCTGATTGGTTGGAACTCCAAGTCTCCCAACTTTGTATGAGCTCCTGTAGCCCTTCAACTTCCTGGTAGTCAATTTCCTCTGATAGTTGGTTTTGCCTGGCCTCATCGATTCTCACCCTAGGCATGCACAGCTTATAATTTGGCTACAGGCTCAAAAGGACCCCTATGCAGATTTCTGGAGCTCTTTCTCTGCCTAGATTCTTCCTCTCTGGTGCTCTGCCCACAACTTCTAGCAGCCTCAGGCTCCCTGGACCCCAATCTCTGTCTCGTCAGTTCAGTGAGACTGTTGTGCTCCACCTGGATTCTCTCTTCATTCAGTGATCTCAAATGTGCCTCCAATGAGAAAACTGGACCATCAGAGTTTATCTCATCTGTGTCCCTGTTCTCAGGAATCACTGGCCCGTGCTTCTGTGTGAAAATAGGTGCTTCTATGTTTATTTTTATTTTTGTTTTTTTTTCTGATCACTGGTTACTATAGCATGGCAAAAAGTAGACCTTATCAACCAATTCTTTTTGACTCCCAGTCCAGTGTTTGTGATAATGTAAGTTCACCAGGAAGAGGCCTGAAGGAGGGTATATTGGGAGAACAGTCTACTTAGGGGAAGGTTGTATGTTCAAGGCACACTCAAGCACTTTCAGGGATGGTGGTCGGGCATGGGAGGCTGAAGTGGGAGGAGCACTTGAGGCCAAGTGTTCAAGACTAGCCTGGGCAGTGGGTACAAGCAAGACCTTATCTCAAAAAAAAAAAAAAAAAAAAAAAAAAAAAAAATTAGCCAGGTGTGGTGGCATGTGCCTGTAGTCTCAGCTACTCCAGAGCCTGAAGCAGGAAGATCACTTGAGCCCAAGAGTTCCAGCCTGCAGTGACGTATGATTCTGCCACTGCAATTATGGAGAGAGAGCTAGAGTGAACCAGAGGGATAGGCAGGGATGGATTTTCAGAGGACCTTGAATGGCAGTCTAAGAGGTTGCACATTATCCTGGAGAAGCTGTGTCTAATAATTATTATCATAACTATAATGTCAATAACATGTAACTGATTTATTTTCATGTACCATGCACTGCCCTCCTAGCTCTTTTAATGGATTATCTTATTTATTCCTTCAGTCAGCTCATGAGAGACTGCAATGTTATTAGGAATTATCATGTGTTTTTTTAAGCATTTTACATAATTATTGCATTTAATTCTCACAGTAACACTGTGTGTTAGGAATTAGAATTATGTCTGTTTTATGGATCAGGAAAACTGAGGTATAGAGAAGCTAAATGACTTATAGTTACCCAGAGAATAGGTAGCAATGAGGGCTGATTTTCTCTTCTCCCCAAATACTATTTTAACATTATTATAATTATATTCTTACAATAAGAAAAAGAGCTGGCCGGGCGCGGTGGCTCAAGCCTGTAATCCCAGCACTTTGGGAGGCTGAGACGGGCGGATCACGAGGTCAGGAGATCGAGACCATCCTGGCTAACACGGTGAAACCCCGTCTCTACTAAAAATACAAAAACTAGCCAGGCGAGGTGGCGGGCACCTGTAGTCCCAGCTACTCGGGAGGCTGAGGCAGGAGAATGGCGTAAACCCGGGAGGCGGAGCTTGCAGTGAGCTGAGATCTGGCCACTGCACTCCAGTCCCAGCGACAGAGCGAGACTCCGCCTCAAAAAAAAAAAAAAAAGAAAAGAAAAGAAAAAAAGAAAAAGAGCTGCCTTTGGGCCACCAGGTGTCCATGATGCTCTGTTACCTGTAGACACTGTGAGTATTAGCGTCTGTGGCCACGGTGCCAGACAGGCAAGTGGAAACTATGACAGTTTAAAAACAGTTCCCTAGACTGGGCTTGGTGGCTCACACATATAATCCCAGCACTTTGGGAGGCCGAGGTGGGTGAATCACCTGGGTCAAGAATTCAAAACCAACCTGGCCAACATGGCAAAACCCCGTCTGTACTAGAAATACAAAAATTAGCTTGGCGTGGTGGCGCATGCCTGTAATCCCAGCTGCTCAGAAGGCTGAGGCAGGAAAATCACTTGAACCTGGGAGGCAGAGGTTGCAGTGGGCTGAGATCATGCCACTGCACTGCAGCCTGGGCCAAAGTGCAAGACTCCATCTCAAAAACAAACACACACAACACAACACAACAAACAATAAACAGTTCTCTGCATTCTTTCACATTCATCCCATCAAAAGGTGGACCTTAATTCCTCTCCTCTTTGATATAGGTTGGCTGTAGTGACTTGCTTCCCATGAGTAGAATGTGTTAGAAGTGATGGTGAATGATGTGGTTAGTTTTAAAAAGGCAACTCTAGGCCAGGCTCGGTGGCTCATGCCTATAATCCCAGCACTTTGGGAGGCCCAAGGGAGGGGGAAAATTCTTTGAGCTCAGGAGTTTGAGACTAGCCTAGGCAACATGGCAAGACCCTGTCTCTACAAAAAATTTAAAAATTAGCCAAGCACGGTGATGCATGGCTGTAGTCCCAAATACTTGGGAGACTGACGTGGGAGGATCACTTGTGCCTGGGAAGTTGAGGCTGCAGTGAGTTGTGATTATACCACTGCACTCCAGCCTGGGCAACAGAGTGAGACCCTGCCTATCTCGAAAGAAAAAAACAAGGCAACTCAGCTGCCACCTGACTCTTCGTCTTGTGACATGCACCTTGGGAGCCCTGATCTGTTTTCTGTTCCTATCATTTTGGCTTTTCTAGAATGTTGCATAAATGGACTCATCCAGCCTGCAGTCTTTGTGTCTGGCATCTTTTACTTGGCCTATTACTTTTGAGATTTGCCCCTGTGACTGTGTGTGTTGGCAGTTTGGTCTTTTTTATTTCTGAATAGTATTGTTAATCCATTTATTTTGTGATTTGTGTGCCCACCCCAGGGCTGGGCACAGGATGGGTGCTCCCCAGATGGGTGTCAAGTGGCTGAGCAGGTGAAAGGGAGGTAAAGGCAGAGACTCCTATACAAATCTGTTCAAATCAGGCTTTCATGGGGATTGGAGGAGGCAAGGTGATGACGTTTATTATTCATTAATTCACAAATATTTATTGAGTGCCTACTCTTGCCAGATGCCATGCTAGGCCATCATAAATGGGCACCCAGAGCTGCCCATTCAGCTGAGAAGACAAGTAACTCACCAAGCAGTTAACATCAAGGGAAACGTGTCCTGAGGGAAGGGAAAGCAGGGCAGGGCAAGGGTGTAGTTGGGTAGACAGCAGGGCAGCCACTGGTGTAGGGGGCCAGATAAGACTTCTCTGGGGAAGTCAAGGCCTGCAGGAGGTGGTGTCTGCTGAACCACGGAGGAGGGCACTGTGTCCTGGCAAAAAAGGCAGAGGTGTCAAGACGCGTCTGTGAGTGTGCAGCAGGTTGAGGAATAAGTCTGGTGTGACTCTAGGGAGTGGTCAGATATGGGGCTGAGAGGTGGTCCTAGGACAGATGCGGAGAGCACCTAAGTCACATCGACAAGTGTGGCTTTTGTTCTAGAGGCAGCAGGATCTGTGGAATGACTCTGAGTTAGAAAGTGATGTGATTAGGGTCTCTGCCTCCAAGTGGAGAAAGGACTGAGCGCACAGGTGTGGGTGGGGGTCCAGTGTGGGATGGCAGTAGCCTGGGAACAGGTGACAGCAGTAGGACCAATAGATGTCAGATCAATTTAGAGGCTGACTTGCCGGAATCTGGTAACTGATTTTAGGTGGGGTGCAGAGAGAAATGAGACTGAATCCCAGATTTGGGACTCAGGCAACAGAATAGATGGCAGTGCCAATCTTTGGAAGAGGAGTGAGGGAGGAGGGGCAGGGAGTGTGGTAATGATGAGTACATGTGGGAACTGCGGAGGCTGAAGTGATTGCAAGATGATCAAATGCAAAGTGTAGCAGGCAGTTGAACATTTTGGCCTGGAGAGGAAATGTGGGCTGAGTACAGCGACTTGGGAGATGTTGGTGTCTAACAGGGAGTCGATGAGCTTGCCTGGAAATGAGTGGAAATGACGCAGGGTGCAGAGCTCAGGACAGAGACCTGAGGAGCCCCAGGATTGAAAGAGCAGGAACAGGGGTACATAGCAGCCTGAAAGAAATGGCACGGAAAAGTAGAGGTGAGGACCGAGAGGAGCAAGGGGGAAAGTGTTGAAAAGAGAGGCAGCGGACGCCAGGAAGAAGGCAAATCAGATCAACCGTAGGACTCAGGCACAACCAGGCCTTGGTGACCTTGGAGACTACTCTCTTGGAGGAGTGGTGGAAGGGGAGCCAGTGGGGAAGTGAATGAAGGCTGGAGCTGCTGAGGAACACGGGATCAAGATCAAGTGGAACTTCAGACGAGAGGCTTGGGCATGTCTATGAGCTCACTGGAAGAGCTGCTACAGAGGGGCATTCCGGCCTCAAACCTAGGGCCTTTGGACAACAGCCACTTACAGTAGTCCCACCTCATCCCTGGGGGATGCGTTCCAAAACCCCAGTGGATACCTGAAACCATGGATTGTACCAAACCCTATGTATACTATATTTTTTCGTAAACATACACACCTATGATAAAGTTTAATTTAAAACTTAGACATAGTTGCCCAGTCACGGTGGCCCACACTTATAATCCTAGCACTTTGGGTGGCCGAGACAGGGAGATCATTTGAGGCCAGGAGTTTGAGACCAGCTTGGGCAACATGGTGAAACCCCATCTCTACTAAAAATGCAAAAATTAGCCGGGTGCGGTGGTGGGTTCCTATAGTCCCAGCTACCTGGGAGGCTGAGGCATGAGAATCACTTGAACCCAGGAGGTGGAGATTGCAATGAGCTGAGATCTCGACAAATGAACTCCAGCCTGGGTGACAGAGCGAGACTAAACAAAACAAAAAGAAGCTACACATATCTTAAGATCCAGTCTTGGAAGTGACAGGGTCACTGCCACCATATTCTATAGGTCAAAGTGAGTCACAGGCCAGCCCAAAATCAAGGAGTGGAGAAATAGACCTCATCTTTTGGTGAGAAGAGCTGCAAAGCATTTGGGTAATCTTTAATGCAGCACAAGACAGGGTGCACCTACAAGAGAATCACTGATGGATCCACTGAGAAAATGGCAGGGCTAGGGTTCCAGGGCACTACTGGGATTTGCATTAGAGAAAAGCGTTTGGAATGGGCTTCCAGAAGGATAGTGTCACGTTAGATTTTATCAAAAGATCTGAACAGGCCAACCAACCACAAGGTTCCTGGTTGTATAAACCACTTTGTACATTTCCATCTCCTTGTACAGTAGGTAGGTAGAGACAGCCTCTGATAACAATATATTTCATTGAGTGCTAATGTATAGCCTTAATCAATTCTCCCAAGGGGCCTATGAGGTCAATGTTGTGATGCCCATTTTACAAGTGAAGCAACTGAGACTCAGCAAGTCTCTCTCTCTCTCTCTCTGAGTTTGTGTGAATGTCTGTGTTGACTGTCTGCATGCACATGCAGAGATATTGGCTCCCTGCATCTGAGCAGCAGGAAGCATTAGAAGAGGAAACCCATATTGGATGAGAGTGTCCTTCCATACCCAGGAAAGGAGGGTTAGGATGTGGGAGCACTAGCTTAGGCCCTGGTAGCTGTGCCAGGGACCTGGGACCCTGAGATTGTGAGGTCCTCTCCTCTCAGAGCCAGAGGATGGGGAGAAAGGACGAGATGCTTGGCTACAGAAACCATGGACTGGTGGTGACCACCATTGCCACCACCCTAATCATGCACTTGTGATATTAATAAAAATAATTTATGTCATGTGACTGCTTTTTAACTAGCTGCTTTCAAGACTTAAGACCGGGATTATAAAAGGCATGTATTTATAAATTATTAGCCCAGAGCTCATAAGCACATATACTTTGGGGAACACTTTGGTAGCACTTTAAATTAATTTATTGTCATTCATTCCAGCTGTCTGTGATGTAAACCTTCAGCCATAAATTTGTACCATCATCTGACACACCATTAACTAAGGTGCTGCCCGAGCCAGAGCATACAATAAAACACTTGAATACAATTTCTGTAGGGACGGATGTCTTCCTTCTCCTTCTCCTTCTCCTTCTCCTTCTCCTTCTCCTTCTCTGTTCTCCTCTCCTCTTCTTTCCTCTCCTGCTAATGACAAGCAACACAGAGAGAAGGCAGGTGCTTGAGAGTTGTGTTGGCAAAAAAATCAGAGAGGGCAAGACCCACTCTGTCCCAAGGGCCTCCTCCAAACTCACAGGATTTTATCCCATGTACAGATGGGGTGTCAGAGGTCCAGAGAGGCCATGGCTTTGTCTAAGGCCACACAGCCAGCTGGAACCATGCTCTCCATCCTACTCAATGCCTCCTTGGTAGGTCGACTGAGTCTATGCTCCTGAGAACTTTGGCTTGGGCATGGATGACTCCTGGAACTCTGAGGGAAGCTTGGAGCAGGAAATATTTCTTTGAGGGGAGTTTCTGGCAGAGCAATCAGAAAAGAATTCTGGGGAGTGCCAGACAAAGAGAAGAAAAGGATGGAGGGAATTGATCCCATGATCACTGCCTTAAATCAGCAGAGAGGGGCCCAGGGCGTACAGAGTGGACGCTTTGGAAAGTAGCTCCAAGGAGGACAATTTTGGATCCCATGGGGAGGAATTTGGTAGCAGTGGGAGCTGGCTGAGTTGGAGGGAGTCCCCATCCCTGGAGAAATGCACCTGGGGGGCCGTGGGAGGCGTTGAATGGTGTGTTCATGTCCTATGCTGCTGTAACAAATGGCCACTGAAGTTGTGATGTGAAGCAACAGGAGTTACAGTTACGAGGCCAGAACTCCAAAATGGGTACCACTGCGTTACAGTCAGGGTGTCACAGGGCACAATCCTCCTGGGGGCTCTAAAGGAGAGTCCAAGGCTTTGTCTTTCTGGCTTCTAGAGGAGGTCTTGTCTTCCATCCTCAAAGCCAGCAGTGTCAGGCCAGGTCCCTCCCACGCTGCACCTCTCTAGGTCTCTCTTTTCTGCCTCCCTCTTCCATTTCCTGTCTCCTGTGATTTCCTCAGGCCCACCCACATAATCCAGGCTAATCTCCCCATCCTGAGGTCAGCTGATTAGCAACCTTAACTCCATCTGCAGCCTTAATTTTCCTTTCCACATACCCTAACATATTCACAGGCTGCAGGGACCAGGGTGTGGACATCTCTGGGAGGGCTGTTATGCTGCCCACCACAACGGGAAATAAGGCCCCTGAGGTCTCCCTCACACAGATAGATGCTCCTATCTGCAACCAGAGGAGGACATTTTATTGTTTCACTTAAGCAGGATGAAGGAAGAAGGAGGAGGAAAAGGAAAAATGAGAAAAAGGAAGAAAAGAGCCAGGGCTTGGAGAAGAGTAGAAGGTGAAGAATAAGGGGCAGGAGATGTAGTAGAAGAAAGAAGAGGAAAGAAGGAGGCTGGGTGTGGTGGCTCACACCTGTAATCCCAGCACTTTGGGAGGCTGTGGCAGGAGGATTGCCTGAGGCAAGGAGTTTAAGACCAGCCTGGGCAACATGGCAAGACCCTGTCTCTACAAAAATTAAAAAGAAAAATTACCCTGGTATAGCGGCATGTACCTGTCATCCTGCTACTGGGGAGGCTGAGGCAGGAGGATCACTTGAGCCCAAGAGTTGGAGCCTGCAGTGAGCTCTATAATTGTGACACTGCACTCACTCTAGCCTGGATGACAGAGCAAAACCCTGTTTCCCCGCCCCCCTCAAAAAAATAAAGAAAAAAAAAAGAGAAGGATGGAAAATTGAATTAGGTCTCACATGAGATGGCTTTAGCCCCTGTACTCTCTGTAAGGTTGAGCTGAGCATCAGGAGGCCTGAGTTCAAATCCCAGTCCTGCTGTGTACCTGCCTGGTGACCAGAAGCCAGCCTGCTGCCTGCTCTCTCTGGCTGAAGTGTCTCCACTGAAAAAAAAGGGAGGTCCCACAGGCCTTCTGGCCCTGGCCTTTGATAGTTCTCCAAATTAAGGGTCTAAAGTAGGCTATGTTGAAGGAGACTGTTGGGGCGCCATTTTGGGGCCAGGCCATGATGGTGGGAATGCTGCAGAAGACTGCCTGGCAGGGTAGAGGCAGCAGCTGCCCCAGAAGCCATCTGGCCATTGCTGCTCCTTGAGGGGATGGATGACTGTCAAGTCCAGAAGGTTCCCCGGCTCCCGAGGTGGCATTCTTGAAGCTGCAGATATATGCCCACACCCGAAACAGCAAGGGGCCATGAGTTTACCCCCTGCACCTGAGCTAGGGACAGACGTCCCCACTGTCCTTCTTGCCTTCCCTCCAGGAAGCCCTAACCATCTCGAGCGTCTGGCCCTGGGGGTTTCCTTGTAGCTTGGAAAGAGCCCTGGAAGAAGCTGGGCGTTCTCTGCTGACAGTCATGGCCTCTTTCTCTTGTACCCTTAAGGGAAGGGTCTTTCTGGAACCTTATCTGTCTACCCTCATTTCTCTCAGGCCCTTACCTTGGAGAGTAGCAGTGCTTACCTCACAGGGCTGCTGGCAGGTAGCAGGACAAGCCCCCTACACAGCTCTGCTGCACAGTGTCTGGCACAGAACAGGAAGTCAGTGGGGTGGGGGCAGCCTTCCTGTCTGGTGCTCCTGGACATGTCGTGCGTGTTCATTTTCAAATATCCCTCCCCTCTGACCCCTGCCAGGGACCCAGTGAAAAGAACTGCAGGTCTGAGCTCGTGGCTTCTTCTTATGTGACTGGGCCTTGGGGTTGATGTTATTGTCTCCTCATGTGTCTTGCTGGCCTGGGAGGGTCCTCAGAGGCCCCAAGGGCTGTGATGGCCCCAAGGTAGGATTGTGTCTGCCTGGCCTCTGGGGCTCCTGGTGCCACCTGTACCCCCTATCTGGTAGGTGCTAGGTCAGGTGCTAGAAAGAATGGATGTGTGAAGGAAGTGGTGAGTGAGTGGACTCCCAGCTGGGAGGTTATTTGCTCAGCAGCCATTCATTGCTCAGCTCAGCTTCTGAGGCAGGCAGGGTGGGAGGTGGGGCCTGCCCAGCTCTGCACTCTGTGGCTTACTGTGGGCTCCTGCCCTGCATGTGCTACCATGGTGGGTGTGTGGACCACAGGTATGAGGGGGAGGTGGGCGAAGGCTGGGGACGGGGGCATCTGTGGTTTGTGGGCTCTGAGCGTAGCCCCGAATCCTCAGCACCCCCTCTCGCTGGTACTCGAGTCTCTGCTTATCTCCATCCAGACCTTGAAGAGCCAAGCACCAGTTCTATTAATCAATTATCTGCTGCCTGGGCTGTGAGTAAGGCTGTTGGGCCAGATAAACCCCAGGGGAGGGGAGGCGACCAACAGACAGACAGGTGTGTAGGGGGAACCGCCCCCTATTCTGGAGCATGCCCTGTGGTCAGCACACTTGTGATGGTGTGCACTGCCATGCTCACACACGCTGGTGTGTTCTTGGGGCACACACATCACCTCTCCCATGGATACATACACCCTCACATGGTCTCTCCTATAAGCACCCTTGCATGCACACAAACCCACAACTGCACCTGGATCCCCTTGGCAGCACATCCCTACACACACAGCTCTCCCACCTACACAGTCACATATGACCTACATAAACATGCCGTCTCCCAACACCCACTTGTGGGGCCTGCTGCCCACACCTGCCACATGCCTTCACAATCATGCACAGCTTCACACACCTTGCATGCACACGTACACATGCACTTGCGCCTTGCCAGGGCTCATGCTGAGGGCTTCCTTAGTGTTCCCAAGGCAGGTGGTGCCAGTGTGGATGGCCTTAGGAGGATTCTGAGGACAGACAGACCATTATCTGGAGTTCTGGTTGGTTGGTTGGTTGGTTGGTTGGTTGGAGTTCTGGCCAGGGAATCAGGAGACCTGGATTCCAGGTCTAAATTCACTGCCCACACAGCACCCTGGTTAAGTCCCTTTCCAGATTCAGATCTAGGTTTCCTCATCTGTGAGGTTGGAATAATGCCAACCCCAGTGGATGTTTCCAGGATCCAATCTAGAGCTATCACAGATGGGAACATGCTTTGTGGACACAGAGAGGATCAGTTTGTGTTATCCTTGTTCTGCTCACCGCCATCATTATTGTTGACTGGCTCACCGCCATCATTATTGTTCCCAGCATCCTTTGGGGTGCTGGGAAGCCCTGACCTTGTGCTGGAAAAGCTTGGTTCGATCCTGGTAATCTTGATCGGCACCCCCACCCCTGCCCCAAATCACTGCAGCCCTGCCAGGGTCCAGCTCCTCACCCAGGCTGCCCTGCAACGAGCCTGTCCAGATGAGCAGCACCCTGGGGTCTCCAGTGCCCCCCAGCCAGGCCCTGCCCACCTCTTTGGGCCACACCTATATCTCCCTCCACCAAAGGGGCCGTTACTGCTCTCGGGGGGCCAGGCAGCTCCACAATGAAGTAGGGGTTGCTGGGGTGGGCGGGGACAGTGAGGAGTGCCCATGTGGCCTGGGACTGTGTGGGTGTGCATGACTGTGGCTGCTCATGTCGAGGGGAGTGTTGGTGGGGATCAGGGAGTGTGAGTGTGTGTGTGGTGTGTGTAGCTGTGTGAGCAGGGATGCAGCCTGTGTGGCTGTGTGAATATGTGGGGTGTGTGAGTGTTGGGGCCATCTGGGAGTATGAGGCTTGTGTGTGCCAGTGTCCCTTCTGGTATCTGAGAGTGGTAATGTAGTGTGTGTGTGAGTGTGTGTGTGGGTTATGGTGATGACTCTGGGGTGCTTTGGGATGTCAGTGTGGAGGCTTTGTGTGTGGGTCTATGTGTGTGTGTGTCCATTTTTCTGTGTGTGATGTGCCTGCATGTGTCTCTGTGTGTATTTGTACTGTGTGGTGTGTGTGTATGTGTGAGTATCTATACCGTGTGTGGCATGTCTGTCTGTGGGGTGGGAGTGTGTGTTTGTGTGTGTGTGAAAGAGTGTCTGTATACCTCTGTCTGTACCGTGTGTGGCAGGTCTGTCTGTGTGTGTGTTTGTACTGTGTGTGTGTGTGTGCACGCTTGCGCATGCGTCTGTCTACATATGTCTGTACCGTGTGTGGCAGGTCTGTCTGTCAGGTGGGAGTGTGGGTGTCTGGACGGGAGGCTGCGGTGCGGGTGTGGGGTGTGGGTTTCTCTGTCGGGCGTGTGAGTGTGAGTGCAGCGTGTGGTGTGTGTGTGTGGGGGTGGTGTAGTGAGGCGGTAGAGAGGCTGGCAGGCAGGCGGTCAGGGTGCCCCCCCCGCACTTCCCTGTGTGCAGTGGCTGGGCTGACAGCCGGGCGGAGAAGAAAACTAGACGTCAGGGAAATCAGTCAGAGACAAATCGATTCCCTTTAGAGGTGAGAAAAAGCAGATGCCGCGGCTGCTGGTGGCCTGTTAGGCTCTGAGCCACATCCCTCGCAGCCCTCCCCCACTCCTGCGCTGCCAACACCGCCCCCCAACCCTCTGCCTTTGTGCGGGGCCTGCTGCCTGGCGGCCGCACCAGCCCTTCCTGCAGCAGGGCCCCGCCTGCATAGAGCCCACGCTGGGCATGTGTGTGTGAGTGTGTGCCTGTGGGTGTGTGCATGCCTGTTTGTGATTGGGGAAGTACAGACGTCATTGTGGGCCTCAGCCGATGGCCCCACCTTGGAGACTTCAGAGGCTTCAGTTGGTCTCCCACTTGCTAAGGACAACGAGGGAACTGGACCAGGGATAGGTGTAAGAGGAGCTGTCCTTGGGCAGCACTGGTACCCCAGGCTTCTCCCTGCATGCACATCAGGCCCCAGCAGCATTGCTCGTCCTTTAGCCTAGTGAGGAAGGCTTATTCCCAGATCCAGCTGTCTGCCAAGCTGACCCAGATCAGCTGCTGGAGCCTCAGACTCCAGTGGGGGGGCAAAGACCAGCCTTGTGGCCTCATCCCTCCAGTGGAGCATGGGGCGTCTCTGGACCTGGGAGCCTGCCCCAGCTGCCAGCAGAACTGCTCCTGCAGGATGGGGCCCTGACCTCTTCCTGGGCCTTGCTGACACCTCTGTTGTCAGGTTACTCCCCTACTCCAGGTACCCCCACCTGCCACTCCCTTTCCCACTTGGTGGCAACAGCCAAAATATATCAGGAAACAAGGGCTAAGCCTGTTATTGCACAGATTATTGCCTGTTATAAACTCAGGTGTTTTCAGAGTTATCCCAGGCCCTCCTAGCCTGTATCTGCTGTCACCCACTCCGCATAGTTACTGAGCACTTGTTCTGGGCCAGGCTCTGAATTCAGCACCCCAGGCCTGCCTTCAGGGAGCCTTGCATCTAGCTGGGGAAATACATCATGCTTCTAGCTGGGACTGAGAAGTACAGGGTGGGAAGAGAGGGTATAAAGGGTCCCCACACCAGACCTGGCCTCATCCCCGCCCAGACTGCTGGGCTCCAACCTCCTCTTCTGCAGGCTCCCAGCGCTCACTCAGGCTGCTGCTTCTGTAGGCAGGGCCTCCCCACCTTTCTGCTTGCCCACCTAGCTCCTGCCCAGGAGGCTGTCTTGGAGCTCTGAGCACGGCCGCCGCCTTTTCTCCTCACTCCACCCTGTCTGGGATGGGAGGCTCTGCAAGGCCAGTGGCCCCATCTTTCTTCCTTTGCAGGCCAGCCAGGATTTTTCTGGCATGGATGTCCCACTATTTGAGTGTGAAGTATTTGAAGCTGGAGCTGTTCAGCTATCAGACAGTAGAAGAAGTGGCTATTTCAGGGGCTTGGATTCTGTGATGCCCACACCCCAGGAATGCCCCTCTCTGACCCTCCCCTCTGCCCACCCCTGAGACCCTGCTCTCAGCTACCTACTGTCAGGCATTCTTGACACATCTCAGCTCACTCTGGAATCAGGAACTTGCATTGACAGACCTGTGTTTCCATCCCTGGCTCTCGCTGTGTGTCCTGAGACAGGCACTATACCTCTCTGGACCTTGTTTCCTCCCCTGCTAAAGGGATGAGGATTCAGGCCCTGCTCACCACCAAAGAACTCAGGACAGGCGGTGGGTGCAAGAGAGCTGCTGGGAGTAATAGATGTTTTGGTGACTAGTGTTCATGGCGAAGGCTCATGGAACCCTTTCCAACCCCCACCCCTGGCCTGGATTCCCTGTGTCTAGCCAGATGGGAGAGGCCAAGGATCGATCTACAAACATTGATTGAACCAATTCTGGACCAAACCTTGTTGTGGAGAGATAGCACTTGGCACAGAGCCCATGGGATGTGTTGAAAGAAATGACTTCTGAGAAGAGGAATGGACGGTTGTGTGGATGTGGAGTTGCTGGATGGCCCCTCCCCCTAGGGAGCTTACACTGTCACAGGACAGGAGAGTGGGCTGTGGTTCCAGTTCTGCTTCTGACCTGCTCCTGGCCTTGCTGTTCATCCCTCGGTAAAACTGAGAGCTTAAGCTCTGTGACCTTGGAGACCATTTCCTGCTGTGATATTAATACCACCGCTAATAATGACAGTAGCAGTCGAGGCAGGAGCAAGCATGCTAATATTAGCCACACCTGTTGAGGGCCTGGCACATGCCAGGCCCTTACATATGTGATGATGTCAGTCCTCGTGATGAGCTGCACTCAGCATCTCCATGTTGACTGCGAGGGGACCGCTGGATCCCAGAGCCAGGACAGAACTCAAGGCTATTTTGGTTGAGCAGAAAAGAGGTGTTCAGCTGACCTCAAGTACGGGAGGGTTGAGTGAAAAGAGTTTCATTGTGGGGTCCTGGGTGAATCAAAGCAGTGGAGTGCAGACAGAGCTGGGGCTGCGGTGTGGAGCTCCAGGGAGCCAGAGGCACCCTGTGCATCTGCCACAAGTCCCTGAAGCTGCAGTCCCGGCATCATCCCCAGGTACCTCCGTCTCCGCTGCTTCTCTGCTTCTTTCTGTTGCACGCCGTCTCCTGCATTCATTTCTTCCTGTGTATCTGGCCGGGACCTCAGCCCCTGCTCCTTATAGACGTGGCTGCTCTGTGGCCCCAATTCTTCCCTGGCTTCCCTCCAGGCCTCCTTACAGGCCCTCTCCCTTGGCTGCCTTTCCAGTTCACCGTGCACAGCCCGGTTCCTCCCCTCAACCCCTAGTCAGCTGTGGTGGGCGGGGCGCTTCCGCCAGCTGTCCTCAAGCCTGGCCTCAGGACCCTGTCACACTCTGAAAAGTTGTTGAGGACCCGAAAGAGCTTTGGTTTAGGCAGAATATTCTTAAGTATCTCTGGATATTTACCACATTAAAAATTAAAACTGAGAAATTACAAAATATTTATTATTTCTTTAACAGCAACAAGAATAAACACTACACGTGAACATATATTTTTCATAAAAAATAACTATTTTCCTAAAACAAAGAAACTTGAGGAGAAGAGTGACATTTCTTTAGGTTTTTGTGAATCTCTCTGGTGATTCACTTCAGAGGAGACAACTGGGTTCTCCTGTGTGCTTATTTCTGCATTCAACTTTTGAGAGTCGCAGTCTTGAATCCTCTAGAAAATGCCGTTGTATGCTTGCATCAGTCAGCTTAAAAGGCGAATACTGCCTTCTAACTTTGCAGGCCCCCAAAGAAAAGCAGTGACTCAGGTGGTGCCTGAAGCCCCTGCAGGACCTCTTGGGTGTGCGGTGATCTTCCTTACCCTGATGAAGGCTAGAGGAACCCAGCAAACAGCCTAGGCAGGACACCGGGTTCCCAGAGCTCAGCCGTCCAGTGGTGGAACTTTGAGCTGACTTGGGGGCAGCTGAGGCTAAGAACAACTTCCTGGGGGACGCAGTAGGTAAATGAAGCCATGAAAAATGAGCATTCTGGGGAGGCAGAAGGGAAAGGAGAAGTTTTCCAGGCAGTATAAAATGATTGGGCACATCTTCAAAGTGGGAAAGTGAGGCATTGAGCCAAGGCTGGCTGAGACCTTCACACCTCGAGCACTGACAGGATCATGGTGGTGCTGAGTCCCACCCTGTGTAGCTCAACATCAAGTTTATTTTCCATAGTGACACTAAACTTCCTTGCAAGTTGAAGTTAAAATAGCCTCTTTCTAGTTTCTGGATTGCAATCTTGTGGGTAAGTGCGCAGATGCAGGACCGGTCTCATTTTTTGATGCCATGCAGCGTTAACACCCGAGGGATGGGCTCCCTCTGCCTCTCAGGTCATGTATGGGCACTCAGGGTGAATGACGAGCAGGGTGGGTGGGGATGGGGGGCCTGAAAAGAACCTGGCAGCACTCCTAGAGCACCTGTGATTCAGGGCACCCTGTGCCAAGGGAGCAGCCTGGCCTGGAGCTGTCCTCTCAGCGGGGAGGAAGTAGAAGCCTCAGCCCAGCCTGAAACCTCCAAATCTGGGCAGGGAGTATGAACCACCTTCCCTGCAGCCTGCTTTCTGCTTCCTTGTGGGGTGTGGACTTTGGAGGCTGATGGAAGGGTGCTGAGGAGGGGATGACCCTCACCCAAGCAGAGAGCTAGAGGACATGGGCTTGGTCAAGACTGGAGGTCTCAGGGTTATATGACGGCCTGTGGAAACGCTGACCATGTAAACTCCAGCTCTGCCTCTTTTTTGTTTGTTTGTTTTTGAGACAGAGTCTTTCTCTGTTGCCCAGGCTGGAGTGCAGTAGTGTGATCTCAGCTCACTGTAACCTCCACATCTCAGGTTCAAGTGATACTCCTGCCTTGGCCCTCCGAGTAGCTGGGATTACAGGCATGCCCCACCGTGCCTGGATAATTTTTCTATTTTTAGTAGAGATGGGGTTTCACCATGTTGGCCAGGCTGGTCTTGAACTCCTGACCTCAAGTGATCTGCCCACCTCGGCCTCCCAAAATGCTCGGATTATAGGTGTGAGCCACCACACCCTGCTGGTGCCTCAGTTTTCTCATCTGTGAAGCAGGGATGATGGCACCCAACTCCCGTTGGTGACTGTAGTAAAGGCAAAATGAGATCATAGGAATCTGGCATTTGGTGCAAAGCATGGGGCCAGCTCCCTGAGGCAAGAGCTTTGTTTCATCTCTCCTGTGCAGTGCTATAGATCAGGTCCTGGTTCACAGGAATTGCTCAATCAAATATTTTGGAGAAAAAAGTTAATAAACATATCAGTGGCTCAGGTAAGGTCAGTACCTTCCTTAGGCGAGACCTAGTCCATCTACCTTGTTTTACAGATGGGAAAATAAGACCCAGAAAACAGAAAGGACATGTTTAAGGCCATACAGCAAGTTAGTACCTTACCTGAATATTAAACTGAGGCCCTGCTACCATCAGCCATGGGACCCACAGCAAGAAAGTCCTGGGTGTCTAGGGGAGAGGTTTGGGCCCTCCTCTATGTGCGTGTGTGTGTGCGTGTGCAAGTGTGTCTGGGAAGCCAGAAGATTACACTCTTCTATCTAGGCCTTCTAGCCCTTGCTGGAAGGCCTGTAGTGAGTGGGTGGCCTGCCTCACCCTCTGCACACTCCGCCCTGTTTATTGAGATTTCCGTGCAGCCTGAACTCCTGTGGGGAGGTGTTATCTTCTGGACCAGAGCCCTATCTGCCATGAAGCCATTGTGGTGTCATAAGGGCTTCTAAGAGATCCCAGGCTGGAGATGGAGAGCAGAAGATTTGAAGAGGTGGGAGGCAGGGGCTGGTGTCATAACCCACTTTCCACCCCTGGGCTGGGAGGGGCACTTTGTTTCTCCCTCCTGCTGAACTCTCCCAGGCCAGGTGACCTCATCTTGCTCCTGTGCTTGTTTTCCAAAGGGTGTTGTAAGTCGACTGTCTGCTTTCTTCCACCACAGTCAAAGTGTGGCCTGTGGAGCAACAGCTTCAGCCACAGCTGGGAGCTGGTTGGAAGTGCAACATCTCAGGCCCCACCCTAGAACATTAACGTCTCTGGAGGCAGGACCCAGGAATCTGTTTCACCAGCCCTCTTCTGATGCTTAGAAAAGTTTAAACATCACTGCTTTACTCTATTTCTCAACAAAAAGATGACATCCAGCTTGGCTAGAATTAAAAGGGGTGGGTGTTTCCTGGCAGGTTTTAGAAACGTATTTAAATGGTTCCGTTGTCCATTCATCCATCTGTCAACCCATCTATCCATCCAGCCAGCCATCCACCCTCTTTTCATTCAATAGACTTTCAGCTGCACTCGGAAGTTGAAACGGGAAGGCTCAGGAGCCCGGGCTTCTCCAGCTTGCGGTGAGGCACCACTGTGTGGCAGAGGAGATGGCCTCTGTCCCCTTTATCCTCCAAGTGTACCCGTGGTCTTCAGGCCAGTCACTTACTTGAATCTGAGTGTGTCTCTGATCTATAATCCTAAAAAAGCTACCTAATGCAGGGGTCCAAGAGAAAGGGGGAAGAAATTGCATGCACTTGGCGTCTATTGTGTGCCAGGTGTGTTCACATGTGTTATGACCTTCCACTCTTCCAGCAGCCCTTCATACTGGCTAGTATTATTCTTATTTTATAGATAAAATATTGAGGCTGAAAGAGACCAAGGCCGCAAGCATAAAAACCAAGATTGGAACCAAAGCCAGTTCTTCTTGATCCCAGGGGCTGCACCCTTCTTCTGTTCCATGTTTCATTATTCTTAGTGGACCTGGGGATCAATAGCTAGAGGTTAAAGAACAAACTGATTTGGGAAGTGCTGCCAGTGCTGTCCTGAGTGATGTCTAGAGATTAGCAGGCTGGCTGTGAAGTGGTGAGCTGCCCATCACTGGAACTATGCAAGCAGAGACTGGGTCATGGTGGTCATGGTGTTGGTCCTGTATGAGTGTAATGTGGGGAAGGACTGAGACCAGATGACCTTTGAGGGCCTTCTGCTCTCTGAGGTGGGCCTGCTTGGTCCTGCTCCCAGGTCAGTGCCCCATGGATGGAGCCTCTGAAGCCAGCTGCTCATTATCTGTGGATCCTCTGCGGGGACACTGCCAGCTCCCAAACAGGAAACATGTCCAGAAATCTGTAATTAGAGCTGGGAGCCACAGGCCTGAGAGGTGCCTGCTGCAGCTTCAAGTGCAGACACGCCACCCTGGTTAAGTCCCTGGGAGAGAACCCAGTGAGTCACGCCTTCAGAACTTCTCCCTGCCTGTGGCACCCCCGCCCCACCCCATTCCCCTTGGAAGGAAACCTGTGTTGGCCAGGAACCTACTGGTTGACTGGGTTTCGTGTATGTTCTCTCCTCTGTTCCTCCCCAGAACCCTGGGAGAGAAGAAACGTCTGCCATGATGCAGGCGAGGAACCCAAAGCTCCCAGACATCACATGGTTCACTCAAGGTGACCCTACTGTGGCCCTTGCCTTTTTGAGTGCCTGGTCTGCCCTCTTGATCCCTCTGGGAGAGAATGTCACAGTCAAAGGAGGGATGCAAGAGGCCAGTGGCACAGAGAGAGGTCTGTGTGGGCCTGAGTGGCTCCTGGGTCTTCCCCGACTGACCATAACGCCCTTCAGCCTTTCTGAATCTGCCATGAAGGGATGGATCCCTGCAGTGTTCCTCTGCCAGGCTGCCTGGCAACCCATGGCAATTGTGGTGGTGTTAAAACATGGCCACAGGCCAGGCGTGGTGGCTCACACCTGTAATCCCAGCAGTTTGGGAAGCCAAGGTGGGTGGATCACCTGAGGTCAGGAGTTCGAGACCAGCCTGACCAACATGGTGAAACCCCATCTCTACTAAAAATACAAAAAAAAACTAACCAGGCATTGTGGCACGTGCCTGTAATCCCAGCTACTCAGGAGGCTGAGGCAGGAGAATTGCTTGAACCTGGGAGGTAGAGGTTGCAGTGAGCTGAGATTGCACCATTGCACTCCAGCCTGGGTGACAAGAGCGAAACTCCGCCTCAAAACAAAACAAAACAAAAAAAAAAAAAAGAAACACAAAACAAAACAAGAAACAAAAAACCACAACAACAACAAAAAAACATGGCCACAAATTATTTGACACTTCTTCTATGGAGAGATGGGGTCTATGTCCCTTCTCCTTCAATCTGGGAAGATTGTGACTTTTTCACCCCATAGAGTATGACAGAAGAGACCCTAAGTGAGTACAGACCATGCCCCTGCAAATTCTACTTTGTTTGCTGGAACACTCACTCTTGGAGCCCTGAGACACCATGTAAAGAAGTAGGAAGATTCACTGTCCTGAAGCTGCCGTGTTGTGAGGAAGCCCAAGCCACACGGAGAGGCCATGTCTAGGTGCTCTAGTCAACAGTCCCAGCTGAGCTTAGCCATCTAACATCCCCAGCTGTTTTAGTTTTTCCTGAAATCCCAGAAATCATGGAATAGAGACAAATCTCTCCTGCTGCGCTCTGTCTGAACCGCTGACCCACAGAATCTGGGCACATAATAAAATCATTTTGTGCCATTAGGTATGCAGTTGATTTGTTATGCAGCCATACATAACTAGGACAGCTATGCCAGCTATGAAGTGCCATGCAGTCATCTCAAAAGTCCCACTCACAACATCTCCCTGTACTCCTGGGAAGCTGGCTGGGCTCATACTGCTAGTGCAAAGCATTGTACAAAGGGAAGGGCATGAGATTGGGGGGCCCTGCATCTCCTAGATAAGAACTTCTTCCACCCACTCCCTTCTCAGAGATGAGCACCCCAAATCTGGGTCTGCCTCAGGCTCTCTTGTGTATGACTAAGGGTATTGGCTGAGTGTGGTGGCTCATGCCTGTAATCCCGGTACTTTGGGAGACTGAGGCAGGAGGATCCTTGAGCCCAGGAGTTCAAGACCAGCCTGGACAACACAGCAAGACCCTGTCTCTACAAAAAATAGAAAAAAAATTGGCCAGGTGCAGTGGCTCACACCTGTAATCCCAGCACTTTGAGAGGCCGAGGCAGGCAGATCACCTGAGATCAGGAGCTCGAGACCAGCCTGACCAACATGGAGAAACTCCATCTCTACTAAAAATACAAAATTTGTTGGGTGTGGTGGCACATGCCTGTAATCCCAGCTACTTGGGTGGCTGAGACAAGAGAATTGCTTGAACCCAGAAGGCAGAGGTTGCAGTGAGCTGAGATGGTGCCATTGTACTCCACCTTGGGCAACAAGAGTGAGACTCCATCTCAAAGAAAAAAAAAAAAAAAGCAAAAGAAAAAGATTACCCTGGTATGGTGGTGGCGGTGCCTGTGGTACCAGCTACTTGGGAGGCTGAGGTGGGAGGATTGCTTGAGTTTGGGAGGTTGAGGCTACAGTGGGCTATGATTGTGCCACTGCACTCCAGCCTGGGTGACAGAGCAAGACTCTGTCTCAAACAACAACAACAAAAATAAAAGTCTTGATCCCTGTCACCTCTTCAGAGCTGTGAGCTCTTGGGCAAGTTACTGAACTCAGTTTCTTTGTCTGTAAGATGGGGATGAAAAATACCTACTCTGAGCGTTATTGTTAAGCAGTTCCCAGCACACAGTCAGTGCTCTGATCAGTGTAGCCCATTACTGTTGCCCCAAAGTCACCTTCTTTCTGGACCCTGGTACCATCTCCACGTGCACAGGACTTTACAGTAAGTATTCCCTCGTCCTCCCAATAATCCTGTGGGGCAGGTAAGCATCATCCCCACTGCGGCTCCAGGAGACGTGGCCCCATGGCCAAGGTCTTAGATATGGACCCTGAGATTGGGGCTATTTCTGCTCTTGTTGAGCCTCTTCTGGGATTTGTCTCCACATTCTCTGCTGGAACTCCTGGCTGACTTGCCCAGTCTCCTCCTTCCTTCTAGTCTCTCCTGCCTCTGGACTTCTGGAATCTTAGCCCACGTGACTTTGGATAACTCCATTTCCTCATCCGGGTCTCAGTTTCTCCATCTTTAGGATGTGGAAGTTGGGTTGGCTGCTGTCTCAGAGCCTTTCAGCTCTAAGAGAATCAGGTCGGTTTTCCTATCTTTTATTTCCCAGGGTGGCTTGCCCACAGGACTGCCTACTGCTCCTCTCCAAGCCGAACCTGCCCTGGCTGTGAACAACCCAAGAGAGTCCCATATCCCTGAGTCTGGGTCAGCAGGGCCAACCCCTGAGAAGAGAGAAGGGCCACCAACCTCTCTTCCAGGAGCTGAGGTGCTGGGGCATTTGCATCCAGCTTGGCCACACTCTCAGTTTTGCCTGGCAGTGTGGCCAGGTGATGGGCCCACCCAACCAGGCCTGTCCTCGGGGCTTCTGCCCAGCTGTGGTCCTAGTGGCAGCTCTGGGTGGCAATGGGCTCTTCAGCTTCCTGACTTCTGGTGGTCCAGCCACTGTTGCTTCTCCTTCTGTTGGCTCTTTCCTGGCTAACTTCACTGGTCCTTCAGGCTGATCTGAGACCTTACTTCCTCCAGGCAGCCTTCCCTGTTGTGCGATGTCAGGCTCTTCCTTGGTCTTCACAGAGTGCAGAGAGGATCCTGGTTGCATTGCAGTCTGTAACTGCCTGTTTCCTTACAGCTTCCCCTTCTAAGACCTTAAGCCCCAGCAGGGCAGGGCCCATATCTGTCTTGCTTGCCTCTGCTTCTCCAAAACCCAATACAGTGCTGGTGCTCAGCAAACACAGGTTGACCAAATTAACTTTTGATAAAGAAACAACTAACTAGGGCAATGATGCTCCTTACTGAACCTATTCCAGCCTCATGTGACTGCACCTTAAGCCAGCCCAGGAAAAGATGACTTCAACAGCATGTAATTTTGGTCCTTATAGGACTACTTTTACTGAAATGTCTATTGGTATGTATTAATTTTGCTCCCCCAAAACATCTCCATGAGACTTGTCTTTGTGTCTCTTCTGAGAATTTTATAATGAGGACTGTTGGGAAACATGTTGTAAAGCAGACAACAAGAAACAGCTATGACTTTCCCTTCATCAGGCTTTATGGGTTGATTTACTAATTTTATATCATGGACATTGTGTGATTGATCAGATTTCCTCTTTTGCACTTGCTGCCAGGGAGTTCAAATCTAAAATTTTGACCCTTTGAAACAACATTTACAACTGTATGGTATTCATTTTTGATTTAGTCAGATCTCTGGCCCTTCTTCTGTTTTGCTTCTTATACTCCTATCCATTTCTAATTTAGGTTTTATTGTGGTACTTTACATATCTTTATAAATCTCCTATTTGTAGATTTACATATGCTTTCAGTCACTTTTGAGGGGAACAAGGGGAGTTATGCAAAGTACTTCAGAGCACACTATTCCTGGGCTGACCTTCAGCCTACAAACTAAAGAGTGCTGGTACTAGGTCTGCTTTGGGACACAGGGGTCTTCCCCTGTCTCAGCTGTGGCCATACAGATCCCCAGCAGCCTGGTCCACATGCTGCAGGCTGTGTGCTGCCAGGCTGTGCACTGGGTTGTTATCCCCTGACTTGAATGGGTCTGGTTCCCAGGCTTCCTCCTGAGCTGCTGGCCTCACCACCCTGCTGCTGGCATCTTGTCCAGCCTTGCCTCTGTGCTTCCTGACCTCCTGCCTTCTCTCCCTTCTGTGTAGATGCTCAGTGCTGCCCTTGAGAAACTGGCTTAGCTCCCTTCTCAGCTAAGACTTGACCTTGTCCCTTGTATGTGGGCTGATTCCAGTTGCTATGGGCAACCACACTTGGCCATCCAGGTTGGCCCATTGGTCTTTTGCTGGCTCAGGCCGGGGTAGCTGACCTCCAGGCCTTGAGGACGAGCCTGGGACAGCCTGAGTCAGGAACAGAAGCTGAGAGTTAATACTAAAGCAGATACGATGCTCAGCTTCGTCATTTTATCTCTGGAGATAGACATTTACCCCAAGAACCAGTGACAGTGAGTAATAGGAGTCCCATTTGACAAATGGTGAAACAGAGGTTCAGAGAGATGTCTTCTGCCCAAGGTCACACAAGAAGTCAAAGGACAAAAGGGATTTTTCCTTCCAATCCGATGCTGGGCCCCTTCAATCATACCACTTTCCATCCCAGAGGTAGGGGCTGGACTCTCCAGCAGAGATTGAGTGGGGGAGTTCCCAGGTGCTTCCTTGCAAGATGGGTCCTATGAGGGTCACAGTCTTTTGGGAAGCCCCAGCCCAGCCACAGTCACCAGTTGCCTAGAAGGGACATGGGCTTCCTCCCTTTCCTCTGTAAAGCGTGGTTTGAGAAGGAGATTCAGCCCACATGCTCTGATTATCTGCCTCTTGGATGTAGAAATTGGGAAAGGGAAAGTCAGAAGAGGTGTCCGCGGGGTGGGGGCAGTAAGACTTGGGGAGCCTTGGAGAGGCTTCTTTTTGGTCTTCCAGGATTTAGACCTGGGCTCTGTGCTCCAGTGAGGCTGCCACATGTTTTTTCCTAGAGCTGCGCCCTCCTTCCTTCCCACAGGACCATGGTGTTCAGAGCCAGTGCCTTTTGAGGTGGTGGTAGCAGGGGACTTGCAAGACCCTCTCCCCCATCCTGGGCATCAAGACAAGTGGTATCGATCCTTTTCTCTCTGAGTGACCTCACACAGGTCCCTTGACTCTGGGGGCCTGCGTTTTTGTCATCTGTTAAATGGGGCCCCGAGCCCTTGCCTGCCTTTCTTTTACTGCTGTTGTGATAACCAAAGTCTTTGTATTCTGAAATGTTTTTCCATCTCTCATCTGAAATGCTGCGCAGAAACAATTTCCTAGGGGAACTCTGTGTACCTCCTCACCGCCGACTCTCGACTCTCCTTGCTGAAAGCGACAAAACCCCTCCAAAAACAAAAGACATCAGTGCATCAGAATTCATGGAGCGGGTGGTGCTGTTTGAATTGGAAATCACTGAGGTGGTTTGGTTTCTATTCGGTATCAGAGCTTCAGTCATGCAATGAGAATTGGTTAAGGTTTTGTGCAGTTCCACAAATATTTATCGAGTGCCTGCTCCTTGTTCAGCCTCGTGCTCAGTGTTGGAGCTGGAAAGGTGAGAAACCATAATGTGTGTGTTTGAGTGCACTGACCTCCGAGGCAGCCAGACCTGGCTCTGAGTCCCCGCTCTGGTCCTCACCACCCCGTGACCCTGGGCAAGTGAGCTCCCTCCCTGAGCTTCAGCTGTGCCATGTGTGATGTGAGGCTAATGACGGCACTGTCCTCACATGTTGCTGTGAGAATTAAATAAGTAAATGCAAAGCTATTTTGTTAACAGTGACAGAAATAACAAATGTGGTTTTTGTTTTAGGAGCAAGTAGAAGACGGACCCTGCTCCATGGCAGTCATGGTTCAGTAACTGATTAGTTATGATACTGGGAGCTTCGGGCTGGCGGGAAGCACATATAAGATGCTGATAGAGCACAGGGAGGCCAGGAGGCTTCTTGGAGCTAGTGATGACTTCTTAGCATGTAGTGATGGGATCTGCCCAGGACTACCAAAGGAAGGCACACGTAAAATTTGGTTAGAGAAGCCCTTCTAGATTTCTGGGAAGACAAATCTTGTATACATGATCTCTGCTACTCAAATGTTGCCCTCAAATTCTCCTGATGTCATTTTCAGGAAAGTTAAAACCACATCTGTATCTTTGGACAGAGATTGGGAAGGAACAGGGCTGTAGTGGCTGTGGGTCAATTCTTTGAAGGCTCATGAAGGAGATGACATTGGATGCGTGGTGGGAAGGGAATTCCAAGCAGGAGGAAGGCAAGGAGAGGGAAGGTTCCTGGTGTGCAGGCAGTGGGCAGAGTCAGGTCAGTCCCTCTAGCTATCTGATCCCCTAACCCTGAACTGTCTAACACCTGCCAGGCCAGAGTGTATGGAGCCTCTGCTGGCTGAGGAGCTTGGATTGGAGTGCCTTGGGGCCTGGCAGGCAGCATGAGCTCAGAAGTCAGAAGTGAGCAGGTAGGAGGGGTGCGCGGTTCTTTGGCAACACGGGCATGGCTGGGTCAGGTGAGGCATGGGAAAGACAGTCAGGAGATGCAAAAGGCAGCTGGGACAATAATGCAGGTAAGTGGGACTAAGAATTTTGTTTTGTTTTGTTTTGTTTTGACGGAGTTTCACTCTTGTTGCTCAAGCTTGAGTGCAATGGTGCAATCTTGGCTCACTGCAACCTTCGCCTCCCAGGTTCAAGCAATTGTCCTGCCTCAGTCTTCCGAATAGCTGAGAGCTAATTTTTTGTATTTTCAGTAGAAACGGGTTTTACCATGTTAGCCAGGCTTGTCTCGAACTCCTGACCTTGGGTGATCCACCTGCCTTGGCCTCCCAAAGTGCTGGGATTACAGGCGTGAGCCACCGTGCTTGCCCGGCCAAGAATGGGTCTTTAGATTGTGCCAGGATGGATGGAGCACCTGTCCAGTCTGGGTCCTAAAACCCTCACACACTATGTTCCCTATGTGTGGTAGATTTTCTCCATTTCCCACTCATATTCATTCTCCACCCTTCTCTACCCCTTTGTGTGCCCAGGGAGGGTGACCCTTATGGACTGAAGCAAACAATTCACTAGTTCACTGGGCTCTGGCTGAGTTCAGTCAGTGAAATTCTTTGCAGTTACTATTTCTGCGTAACTAACTAGCCTGAAACAACCACCATTTTGTTGTGCTATGGATTCAGAGGGTCAGGAATTCAGAAAGGGCACAGCAGGGATGGCTTGTCTCCATTTCAGTGTCTGGGACCTCAGTCTGGAAGACTGAGGCTGGGGGATGGGATCATCTGAAAGCTCTCTCAGTCACATATGTGACAATTGATGCTGACTGTCAGCTGGAACCTCAGCTATGGCATTCTCCTGGATCACCTATACGTGGCCTCTCCCGGTGGCTGCTTCGGCTTCTTCACAGCATAGTGGCTGCCTTCCAAGAATGAGCATCCCAAAGAGAACCAGGTGGAAGCCACATCACATTTTGACCCAACCTCAGAAGTTGCGTAGTGTCACTTCTGCTGTCATCACAGCTATGCCCAGATTCAAGAAGTGTTAAGGTCCCACTGGAAGAAGAGTGTATGGGATGAGAGATATTGAAGCAGCCATTTGGAAAATGTGGTCGGCCATAGGATAAATAGGCTGGAAATCAGATTCATTCATTTACTTCTTCACTGGTTCAATCAACAAACCGCGTGGGATAGGAATGACTGTGGTTCTCTAGCAAATGCCACAGCCCCTGCCAGTTTGTTGTCTCCTTCATGGCAGCGCTGGCCCCACAGGGCTTTTAGGAACTGTTCCTTCCCCTTCTGTTTTTAGCCCCAGGGTAGTAGGGGCACCCACTGTTGTGAACCGTGGGGTGCTTCACCAGCCCTTTCTAGAGTCTTTAACCCTGCTCCTACTTTTTAAAAAGTACCTTCATTAGTTACCGTTCTGGAGTGACTTTTCCCCTCCAGGACTATCAGGATGCACCATACGACACAGAAGGAGCCTGGGCTCCGAGTGCCTGAGGTCCCACAATAAATGCCCAGAGGAGGCAGAATTTAAACGCTGCTGCCCTGGCTCTGCATCCTGTGCCCTTTTTCAGGGATCTGCTAGTGATGTGTAAGAAGGAAGAAGTTGTCAGCCCAGCTGAGCCCTGCCAAGTCCTGGAGCTGGTTCTTCTGGAACCCTCCAGCACCCCCTCTTTGCATGCTGGACTCGATTGCTAACCAGGCATGACCTCGTGTGTGGTATCTGCAGACTGGGGGACTCCCTGGGGCCCACCAGGCTCCTATCCCTTCCTGGGTCCACTAACCCAGGGATGGATTGCAGTGTGAGATGAGTGACATGCTCTCCCACGTGTTCACATGTACCTGGGTCACTAGGTTTAAGAACACCATTGTTTCACAGCTGGGCACTTAGGCTGGAGAGGTGAAGCGACTAGCCATGGTCACACAGCACATGAGTTGAGCATTTCCAGCCTCACATCCACTCTGCACGTACCAATCTAGCCTCTTAGAGATTTTAAAGGGCTTTCGTTTCTCACTTAATAAAGAGTAAGAGTGATGATGGTGATGATTATGATGATGACAGCAACAGTCTACTGAGCATTTCCCATGTGCCAGGCATTTGGCATACATTATCTCATTTATTCCTCCTTCTTAAGGGTGCACAAAATTTCAGGAGGCCCTCCCTCTCAGAGCTGGGCAACTGCAGAGGGGTTGCGGGGGTGAGCCCCTCATTAATATTTGACCCAGGGAGGCATCACATACTCATCCTCATCCTGGCCCTGCTCACAATAATCCTGTGATGTAGGTGGTGTCTTGAGTGACAGCATCAAACCTCAGAGGTGAAGTGACTTGTTCTGGGGCACATAATTGGTAAGAGGCAGAGCAGTTTTTTTTTTTTTTTTTTTTGAGAGAAGTCTCACTCTTGTCCCCCAGGTTGGAATGCAGTGGCGTGATCTCTGCTCACTGCAACCTCCACCTCCCAGGTTCAAACGATTCTCCTGCCTCAGCCTCCCAAGTAGCTGGGATTACAGGTGCCTGCCCCCACACCCAGCTAATTTTTGTATTTTTAGTAGAGACGGGGTTTCACCATGGTGGCCAGGCTGGTCTCGAACTCCTGACCTCAGGTGATCCACCCACCTTGGCCTCCCAAAGTATTGGGATCACAGGAGTGAGCCACCGCACCGGGCCCAGAGCGGGGGTTTGAACTGTGGTGGATTGAGTCAGATTGACTGTTAATCTTACGTGGTTATGATGTCCTTTCCACCCAGAGATAAACAGAGACTCAAACAGATTGGGTGACTTGCCTCAGGCCACTGCAATGTAGGGGCAGCCTAAGGTAGTCATTTGGGAAATGTTTGTTGATTGAATTAATGAGAAAGTGGCTCCTGAAGACAGGAAGTGAACTGGTAAGGAGGCCAGCTGTGGAAGGCCCCAGGTGAGCAGAGCCTTCCACTTGGATGGCTTCCTGTTTACTTATTCTAGGGGAAAAAATAAAAATATAAATGGAACATTTGACAGCAAAGCAAGGCTGTGTGATAATTCTATTCCCAGATCAAATCACAGTGCAGGGAATGCGTTATCATCAACGTGATTACCTTGGGGGGAACAGAGACAGGGAGTTTTATTAAATGAGACAATCTTGCTAAAAGGAAGCCTTACATTAGACTTTGGGCCTTAAATAATATTAGTGTCAAGAGCTGACAAACATTCCTCACACCGCATCTGGGAGCGCACTGCCTCCAAGCAAGAGGCTTTGGGGGGTGCCACCTGTGCTGGAGTGTCCTGGTGGTGGTGGACGGAGCAGCCCCTGGCTCAGTGACCACACATTCCTGGGCTGTGGCTCTCTGGCCACTAAATAAAGAGTTCAGCCCCCACTTTTCTCTCAGGCCAGCAGGCACCTCCTTCCTGGTGATGCTGGGACCAGGGGACCCTCTGCCTCCCCACAGAGAGGGGACCCTGTCTTTTCTGCCCTGGGCACAATGATCTTGAAAGTCAACAGGCCCCCAAAGGAGACAAATAATTGGTTTCCAGATGGGATTCCCCTCCCCTCCCAGACAGTGTGCCTGGGCTGCCCTGGCACTATGCCGCTTCTCTTCCTTGTGCCTTGCTCCCTTGGCTCCATCTTCCCACCTCTCTCCCTCTCTGCATGTCTCTGTCTCTGCAGGGAGACCCAGAGCTCGCATCACCCAGTGGTTCAGAGCACAGTCTTTGAAGCCATGAAGGTCTGGGAGGTCTGAGTTGAAGTCTTGCCTCACCAACCCTGTGACCCTGAGCATGTTACTTGGTTTCTTTGCTTGTAGGTATCCTTGTCTGTAAAATGGTTAACTAGTGTCAACCCTACAGGTTTGTTCTGGGGACTGAATGAGTTAGTCTGTGTAAAGCTTCTATCCCAGTGCCTGGCGTACAGGAAGTGCCCAAGTCATCTCCTCTCCACTCTGTCTTGGCTCCTCTTCCCGCCTGTTCCTCCTCCCTTTCACCACCCCTACATGCCCACCTCCCAGGAAGGATTATGGGTTGCTGGAAGGCAAACGTCTCCAGCCAATGGTGGGAAAAACGCGTTTAATGTGAGCTTTATTCCATGCAGATTATAGATCTGGGGGCTCCCAGAAGTCACCCATTATAACCTCTCTTATGATAGATGGGGAAACTGAGGCTCCAGACAGGGGCTGGGATGTGTCTGTGTGGGTTTCCTCCTGCACAGGAGGATGTAGATCTACTGATCTATTCAAGATCAGTAGATCTTGAGTTCAATCTCTGCCTCTCCTTTTTCTCTCAACCACAGGATAAATTATAGAGTGATGGTAACAATAATAGTTCTAATTCAGCAAAAACTTAAGTGTGCAGGGCCCTGTGCTAAGTTGATGTAATGATATTGCCATATAGCCAATGAGATGATGTTCCCAATTGTAGAGGAGTAAACAGACTCAGAGTGGTACTCAAATGGTCCAGATTGTACATGTAGTAGGTGGAACCAGTATTGGAAACGCCATCTGTCTCACGCTACGGCTGGCTCAGACACAAACAGCAGTTCCTGAGGCCACAAAGCAGGATGATGATGACCAGTGGCAAGACCAACGACAGCATGGGTCTTGGACTCCATTTTTATTCTCTGTTGACCTTAAAGAAGTCAATTAACCTGTCTGAGTCTTGATTACATCACTTGTAAGGTAGAGGTGATAATTTGCAGGATAGTACCTACACTGATCATTATGAAGCCCCTGGAATCTTGGGCTGAAGGGACTGTAGGGGTCATCCCATCCAGCTCCTATTCCACTCCATGCCCAGAGGGATTAGGTAACTTGCTGGGTAGAAGCCAGAAGGGCTGGAGCAGGAATTTGGTCCATGGCTGTAGGATGTCAGGGGTGTGCTGTGTGATCACATGATTTTCAGTTCTTCTCTTAGAGCAACTTGTGTCTTCACAATACTGGCTCCACCCGACTCCTCTGTGGCCCTGTCACCCTCTCTGCCAGGTGCTTCTGTGTCACTGCCACACCCACTCCACCACCCCTGGAGTACTGTCCCTCCTACTTAGAGAGGGAACTGGCAGAGCAGCAGGATCAGGACTGGGCTGTAGGGAGCTCTGGGATCCAGTCTGATGTTGATGGAGTGTCTGTGTTCTGCAAGCCTCTTCCTCTTTCTGCCTCTCAGCATCAGAAGGCATCATGGCCTTATGTATTAAAAGCTCGGTAAGTTTATCTTTCTCCAAACTACAGTCTATGCATATTTCCGACACTTCTAGGCGTTGCACAGAACAGCAACTCATCATCAGGTGAGTTTGGGAAATGCTGGGTTAAATGAAGTTCAGCAGCTTTTTCTCCCAACTCTTCTTTATTAAAATAATTGATTTAATTTCAGAGAAAATGCAGACTCACTGAGACACACACGAAGTGCAGTCATATAAGGCAAACATCGATCATCACCACTCTTCGTCATTCTCACTTTGCAGAGCAAGCGATGTTTCCTCGCATGTCTCTCTCTGTGCTTATAAAGTACATGTGCAAAAACTCTCACACGCATATATAGGATGCTTAAGAAATTTGTTCTTGTTTTCTCCTGAAAGCCTTGTCTGGGCCTGGAATGTGCAATGGGCTCTCAATCTTCAAGACCAGCTTTGCCGCACAGCTTTCCCAAGTCCTTGGCCCTTTGCATCCACAGAGTGTCTTGGGGAAGCCTTTGAACAAGGCTGGACTAGATGTCCCAATGGGCCTCGGTGATCCCAGGTCAGCAGGGGAGGCTCTAACGGCAGGTGGTGGGTACCAGGCTGCTGAGGATAAACAACTGTCTGTGAATAAGGACACTCATGGGCCCAACTGGCCAGCATCCTGGGATTTGTCTCAGTTGTGGAAGCACTGGGTCTGTGGGAGCGAATGCCATTGCCAGGGGCCAGGGGCCTGGGGAGCTGGCCTGGCTTTTGCCTTGTCCTGGAGAGCGCAGTGAGCAGCCACCATCTATAGGGAGCCAGGCAGACCAGATGAATAGGGCAGTGCACATGTTGGTGCCTGTGTCCAAGGAGGCGCAACAGGTCCACTCGGCCCCCAGAAGCTTCTCCCACCCCACATCCCTTCTGATTTTAGGCTGGATGAATGATTTGTCATGGTGATTCCAGCAGAGCTTGCCTGCGCTGAGTGGATTTATGCTCTGCTCATCACCTCCACCCTGAGGCCCCAGGGGTCAGGGACATGCCTGGGTAACAAAGAGAGTTATTGGTAGGGCTGGCCCACACCCTAGGGCACAGGTGACTTCAAGTGGGCTACCATACTTTCTGGGGAGCCAGACTTCAGTGCTGGAAGACCTTGGTTTGAGTCCTGGCTCTTCCACCCCAAATGCAGATCTAAGAAATCTCCTAACTTCCTGTCTGGGTCTCCATTTCCCAAGCGGGCTGGCACTGGTTCTTAGTGTCGTCTGGGTCAGGAGCTCCTTTGAGGAGCGTGGAGCTGGTCCTCAGGGCCCTGTGGAAATGCCCACACAGCAGTCTTGTGTAGAGATTGGGGTGGGACTCAAGTGTCGTTGTTCATCTGTGAGGTCTACTGGGCTCATACTCTGTGCTGGGTTTGGGAGGATGGAGGTGATGGAGATGGGAGAAGAGCAAACAGGCATTCTCTGGGAGCATCTAGCCCAACTGAGGGGTCAAGATGCAGTCCTGGGAGGCACATGGAGACTAGCCACATCCAGGCAAACACCAGTGGAGGTGTGGTCCCAGCAGGGCCCCTGAAGGGATTGACAGGGTGGGAGATGAGGACCGGGTGTCCTGGCAGAGGCACAGCACATTCAAAGGCACAGAGCTGATAAGTAGACAGGTGTTAGGAGCCAGCCTAGATGGTTTTGCTGGGAAGGAGGCTTGGGAGCCACCAGGAATGAGGGGCCGCAGAGGTTCATCTCCATGTGGGCACAGCTATCAATCAAGAACCAGGCGGTGGCATCCACCCACCTCCACCATGGTGAGAGAACTGCACACTGACCTCTATCCTTATGACAGGCTCCCACAGGCCAGAGCCAATAGAGGGATAAACCTCGCTAATCGTTAATTACCATCCGTGGTGCAATTTTATGACTTTTTAGATAAATGCTCTCTGAGGGAGTGTCAGCATTACAGACTCCCAGTTTAATGATCTGGGGTAGTGATTTAAGGGGTGGGGTCCCAGGTGGCTGGAGGATGGGAGCAAAAGCTGGTGGAGTCCCTCAGGATTGAGGCCAGGGCTCCTGCCTAGTGAGGGACAGGGATGGCCTGAACCCGAGCATTGGCTGGAGTGCAGCTGGCTGCTCCTTCCTGCCGCTGTCCTGAACTTACGTATCTAGAGAGCACACTCCCTGCCTGCTGGCTGCACCCTGTGACCCCCGGCTCCAGCCAGGCATCATGGGACTTTTGGGAGTGGGAGTTCTGAGAGTCGTTCCATCTGCCACCTGCCGGCTGCTGTAGCCCACCTGTCTGGCAGCCTCATACCTGTTAGCTCTTCTTCAAGGCAGGGTGCTCATCAGGACTGCCCTCTCCCTTTCTCAGGACACATCTCCACCTCCCACGTCCTACCTGCCCTTTTGTCCTCCTTTTCCCAGAAGCCCCTGCACACTGGGCAACCCCTCTCCCAGCTCCACATTGGTCTTCCCTGAACCAGGGGCATTTCCAAGTCAGCCTGACTTCCTGCCCAGGCTAGAAGCCCAGGCTGGGGTGGTGGGGGACGTTCCTAAATCTCCCAGAGCCAGACTTGTAGTGGGCACATGGGCTTCCTCCATATTCACTGCATTTAGCTTTCTTTTAGGGAGAAGGGCTGCCCCAGGTGGAAAAGAGCTAAGGTTGCCCCTCCCCGAGCCCTACTATGTGTTGTGTGCTGGACCCCAGGCCAGGCTTTTGCTATGCCTTTGCATAGGGTTAAGTGCAGGACTCTGGAGCCAGACTCCTGGGCTCAACTCTCAACTCTGCTGTACATAAATTTAGTGACTTAGACAAGAAACTTGACCTTTTTGTGCCTGAATTCCCTCACCTGTAAATGCAGGTTACAGTCGTACCTACTGCATAGGTTTATTGTGAGGAAAAAATGAGTTAACGCATGGAAAGTTCTTATTCTGGTTTCAGCATATAGGCTGGGCTCCTAGTTTGCTGTCATTAGCACATCTCCATGAATCCTTACAAACCCTAAGTGGATGTGCCTGGCTTGATGACAGATAGCACAGTGGCCAAAGGTTTGCATACCAGCCGGTCACCCATGCTTGGATCTGGTGCTCAACCTACAATAGGACCCGGGAACATTGAATTTCCTGAGCCTGAATTTCCTCATCTGTAAAATGCCAATCATAATAATAATAGCAGCTGCTTCTTAGGATTACTGTTCTGCTGACATACCTTCATACCCACAAGGTAGGTCACAAAGTGCCCAGCACGAAGCAAGCTCTCAATAAAGCAAAGTATTGACACTCCCATTTGACAGATGGGGAAACAAAGTCTCAGTGAGGGGAAGGGACTTACCCACCCGAGGTGGTCATTAAACTCAGTTCCATCTGAGGGCAAAGCCAAGGCATGTTCCTCTCTATCCCCCCTCCACCCCCCATGGACAGGGGTCATGTCTAGACCTTCTCAGGCCCCGAAGCCCTCTCTTCAAGGGCTCCTAATTGGAAAACCTTGACCACCCTCCTCCTGACCCAGCACACTTATTAGCTAGTTGAACCCGGGTGAATTGAAGTTGCCAAAGGCACCCTATCTTCCAGGAAACAGGGCCAGCCAAGGCCACTCTGCCGACCTTGGTGGGTGTGACAGGTCCCTGGGTAATCAATCCTTTTTATGACCAAGGCCACCAATTTTCTCCCTCTTTGATTCCCTCTCCTGAAGCCTGGTGCATCCACTCAGCACCTGGTTAGGAAGCCAGACCAATTTTCCTCCCTTTTGATTTCATTCTGCACCTGTCTGGCTGCCCAGCCACATGGAGAGTTTGTCAAGTGCAATTTCTGTCTCTTGTGGCCGCCCTGCCCTCTGCAGAGTGCTGAACGGGCAGGCAGGATCACCCGGCTCAGTGCCGCAGACATCACTCTCCTGTGATAAGGGCCAGCGCACACCCTTGAATGAGGAGCCTGTCATTCTTCACAGTCACCAGGCAGCTGGCGGGCAAGGCCACCTTGCAGACTTAGAGTGGGGGCACAGGATGGCAGCAGACAGCAGGGGCGGCTAGCAGCAGGCCCTTGAGCCCACAGGCTTGGGAGGAGGCAGATTTGGGTCCCACAAAAGGCAGGGCATAGGGTTGCTAGAATAACAGAGGTCCCTGCCCCTGCTCATCCACGTGGCCCAGCATCACCATGAGATACTACTGGAATGAGGCAGCTCAAACTCAACTCTTGGCTGCCACTATTGCTTTTTTTTTTTTGAGACGGAGTCTCACTCTGTTGCCCAGGCTGGAGTGCAAGGGCATGATATCAGCTCACTGTAGCTTTCACCCCCGAGGTTCAAGTAATTCTCCTGCCTCAGCCTCCTGAGTAGCTGGGATTACAGGCCCCTGCCACCACGCCTGGCTAATTTTTGTACTTTTAGTAGAGACGGGGTTTCACCATGTTGGCCATGCTGATCTCAAACTCCTAACCTCAGGTGATCCACCCACCTCGACCTCCCAAAGTGCTGGGATTACAGGCATGAGCCACTGCACCTGGCCAGCTGCCAGCATTGCTAATAACCATTAAGTCAAATTTCATCACACGTAGGTGCCAGACTTAACCCTTTTGAAATATGCCTGAGTATTCTTTGACATGCCTCCCCTTGAATGTGGGCTGGACTTAGTGACTTAGCTTACTGTCTCCCCTCCTCCAGGCAAGGGGGGTAACCCCAAGCATCATAGAAATAACAGCAATCCTTGCTGCTATTCCCCAAACACCTACTGTAGGCCAGGGACTGGGCTAGGCAGCCATCTGTGGCCTCTTAGTGACTCATTTGATCCTCAACCCCACCAGTGGGGTAGCTGATATTATTAATATCCCCATCTCAAAGATGAGGAAACTGAGGTACAGAGAGGTTAGGAAATCACTCATGGCATCAGCTTGTAAGTCACAAAGCCAGTGTTGAGCCTCCATGGCTCGACCCCAGGGCCTCTTTCTTAGCCACTGTACTACCCAGCCACAAAGACACTCCCTGCAGGGCGACTGATTGCACAGCTGAGAGGAGCCAGTGGAGGAGAAAAGGCTAAGAGGTTCCTGAAGGGTGGAGGGTCAGCCTGTTTTCTGGAGGAGGATGAGGAAAGCCTTGACTGAGAGATAGGGAGGACTGGGGATGTCACAGAGGGAACTGTGGGCACAGGGTCTCTGGAAGCTGACCTGGGAATTCTTGGCTGAACTGTGTGCAATAGAAATCTTTTTTCTTTCTTTTTCTTTTTTTCCTTTTTTTCCTTTTTTTGAGACAGGGTCTCTCTTTGTCACCTAGGCTGAGTGCAGTGGTATTATCAAACTCACTGCAGCCTCAATCTCCCAGGCTCAAGCAATCCTCCCACCTCAGCCTCCTAAGGAGCTGGGACTAGAGGCATGCATCACCACACCCAGCTAATTTTTTTGATTTTTCTTAGAGATTAGGTCTTGCTATGTTGCTCAGGCTGGTCTTGAACTCCTGGACTCAACTGATCCTCCTGCCTCAGCCACCCAAAGTGCTGAATTACAGGTGCAATGGAAATCTTTAAAGCAAAATGCCAAAAGAATACTGTTTGAGTAAGACTGCACCATTTATACTCATAGTTTTCACAGCCATCTTAGGGAACTCTCACCTGTCCCTGGGTATGCCACCCACCCAGTCCCCCGGACAAGATTCTGGGAACCTGCTGGACACTTCTTTTCTCTCAGGTGCTCTAATTTTACCAGCCACCATGCAGTCCTGTCTCTTGGGTGCCCTAATTTTTCTGGACAGTCCTGCCTCCTACTCACCTGTTGGTTCTATCCGCTTCCTTCCCACTCCACTGCTCCCACCCCACTGCCAGCCACCACCACCTCCTGCCTGCTGGGGACACTGACATCACCTCTTGGCTGCTTCTCCTCTACCCAGTTGCTCTTCCCTCTGACCACTTCTTCCCTGAAGGGGCCTTCCTATAGCACAATTGAGACAATTCTCCTTCCTTGCTTACAGTTGCTCAGTGACTCATGTGGTGTTCAAGTCCAAATCCATGAGCATGTTTTTGAACGGGAAAGTCTGACGGGGGCAGTGCTGGTAATCAGAGAAGGCTTCCTGGAGGAAGTGACAACTAGGCTGAAGGATAAGGGAGAGTTCATGCCACACGACATGCAGGAAAGGCGCTCTGGGACAACAGCAGAGGACCTTCCTGGAGATGTCTCCCATACCGTCAGTCCCCCATGCCTGTGGGATTTCCAAGAGGAAGCAGAGCTGTGGGGCCATGCTTCCCATTGTGCAATGTGGATGTTCTGGGAAATACCACAGGAGGGTTGAAGGGCAGGCAATCGTCCACACAGGAAGGGGGCATGCAGGGCTGGATTTGCTGAGTCCAGATAAGTGGCCCCAGAGGTGCTCTAGAGAGGAAGCCCCCTAGCTCGGGAGCCTCATGTGAGCAGGTGATAGCATGGGTTTGGAATGCACAGGTACTGACCAAAGCCACCATGCACAGACTGGACAGAAAATGGTTGGTGGGGAGCTGGCTCTTGGGGAGCAAGACAACATGGTGCAGAGGAGAGAAGGGACCCTGGTTCTCCCCCTCAGGGGGCCCACAGAGAACTCAGTGGACTCATGGCCAAAAAGAAGGGCCCCACACTCTGTTTTTAACACCATCTATTTGTACTTGGGAGACTCACCCTGCAGCCATGAGGCAGGGCTGGGCGAGGGCCATGCCATGCCCCTGGAGCTGGGACACCTAAGCTCAGCATTTATCTAGAAAACAAGACTGGTCCAGTGTAATGGTGTGAGATGAACCAATTCCTCTATGTGGCAATTTGTCACAAGCCCAGCCCTCAACTCACGGGGTACCAGGGACCCAGGAAAGAAGCGGACTTGGCACCAATGAGGATGCTTCTGCTGCAGCTCTCTAGGTGCCAGTAGCTAACAATATGTGATGTTGGGCAGCTGCTTCTCCTTTTGGGGACCTCAGTCTCCCCATCTGTGATGTTTGAATCTTAAAAATAACCTTCTGCCTCCTAAGACAGTTAGAGGATCAAATAGGATAGTGGAGGTAAAGTTACATAGGTGTGTGGTGAGCCACGTGCCAGCCATCATTGTGGGTGCTGGAGATGAGAGTGCCCATGCAGCTCATGGTCTGGTAGCTGTCACTAAGGGTGCTGGCTTCAGCTCTCACACAGTTCAGACAAGTCACCTGAATGGCTCTTGCTCATCCAGTGTACTTCAGGCATTGCTGGTTGAAAGACTGGTATGTGTTGGTGCGAGCCAGAACTTGACAAATACTTTTTGTTTGTGCACAGTGGAGCAGAATGGGGTCTTGCCTAGAGGGCTTGGCTGTGCCCCCAAAATAGTGAACCAGATGCAATCATGGATCATAGGAAGAGTCCCAGAAGTTAGTAGTCCCATCAAAGAATGCAAAAGTGGAGGTCCATACCATATCATACCCTCATTCCATTTACATCCCTTGTTCATGCAATGCCAAGTGGAACAAGAATGATGGTGAACTGCTACCTCCTCTAAGAAGCATTCATGGATTTCCCCTGTGATGAGCAGATTATAACCCCCTGGGAGCACCATGACTCCCAACAAGGGCCCCGCCAAGAATACATGTGTACATCCTCGTCTCGTTTAGCTCAGGGACACCTTGAGACCCTTACCTGTTCCTGCCAAACATGGGGCCTGGTCCAGCCCAACCCTTGTCTCAGCCTGGCCCAAAAACAAGGACGGGCTGGGTTATTATTCCTTGTATCTGCCCCAGTGCCCAGCACAATGCCTGGCACAGCTTGTCTAACAATCGACTTAAAGTGTCTAGGCCAAGTGCAGGTAGTAGCCTGCTCTGGGCCCAGGCATGGAGAATTGACCGGTTCCGAGTGCCAAGGAAGGGAAGCACAGAGTCACTGGTGGCCCCTGGTCAGAATTGTGAACCTGAGTGACTGGGAAGTCAGGTTCCCCAAAGAGGGGCTTTCAGATACATTAGCCCACTCTGGGAAAATGAGAATTTCCACATGCAGATAGCAGCTAATGGAGACCCTCATTACTTGTCATAGCATTAATTTTAGGAGATAGTCTTGGTGCACATTAGGAGGCTATTTTGGTACCATATGAATTAGATACCTTTATTAGCCATCAGAGGTCAGGGAGGTAATGAAGTACTCGAGGTAGAAGGGAGAAATTGCACTTCACCTTGGATCTAGTCATTTCCCCGTGTTTCGGCGGTGTCAGCTCATCTGTCAGGCACTGCCCACGGCCTGGTGGAGTCTCGGGCAGTCTAGAGCCCAGGTGGGCAGGCAGAGGAGAGTCTGCATGGGTGACCTGATCTGAACGCACACTGGCCCTGGCAAGGTGTGCAGGAATGTGGCATTCAAGTGTGTGTGTGTGCACACCTGTGTGTGCATGTGTGTGTGAGGAATAAGTGGGCTTCTGTGCATAGGTAGGTGCATAAAGAACATTCTAATTAGCTGGAGGAAAACAGAATGGGCTGCCTGTGGAGTAGATACCCCCTGCCATCTGAGACCCTTGCAGCTGGCCTCTTTAGACTCTTATAAGGGAAGAGGGGCACTGTAGAGGTGGTGGTGAACTTTCAGCCTCGAGAGCCCAAGACTCTTGATCTCTGTGTGGGGATCCAGGAGACCCAGCTCCTACTGACAGCACGAGCATTGCCTAGTGTCTGAGTAGCCCCATTGCCCCCTTGGAGCCTCAGCTTCTGCCCAGGGGGTTTTAGACTGATGCCCTCCAGCTGCTTCCCAGGAAACCAGGGTGGTCTAGTTCAAGTCCTCTCTGTAGGGCTTGTGTATGGCTAGCACACCCTCGGCCAGCTCTTGGGTCCCCCAGGCCAGCTTTCGGGTCTCCTGTTCCCACAGGCTGGGACAATCAGACCTGCTCTGAGGTCTCTTCTCCTCTCCTGGGGGCTGCTGGATTAGGTGGTGATGCTTCAGGAATGCCCATGTTGTGCCCCCCACCAAGCCTGCCACTGTCTGAATTCCTGTTGACTTTTGGGAGAGATGATGAAACTGTGAGGACTGCAGCTTTCCTGATAAACAAACAGATGTGGGAATTCCCCTCCACCCTCACAAAGGTGTGGAGTGACGTGGAGAGGCCTGGTTGTCAGGACTTGCTGAATTGTGGGAAGGGAGGTGAGTGCACTCCTGGGGTGCACTCTGATGGCCCCCAGTGCTCCTTCTGGCCTCCAAGGCCTACGAGCCCCCATAATCATCCTGGCTCTTATGAACACAGACTTTACAGTTTACCAGGGACTTTCTCTTTCACTTGTGCATGAACCCTCAGTGGCGTGGCAGCAGCCTCAGCTCGCTGGAACGAGGAAGACACAGTGGGTGAGAGACTGAGCTGGTCTAGTCTACAGCCCCCTCATGCACCCTTGGGGGCTGCACCCCACTGTGGCTGCACCCCACTATGGCTGCCCTCTCTGCTTGTCCTACAGCCTTGAGATTTCACCTGGCAGATGCTAAGGTTTGCTAAAGGGGGTATGAGCTGGGTAGTGGCATGGAGGGGCAGGGAGACAGCGTCTTTGGAGGCTTTGGAGTCATGCAGACCTGGGCTCACTTGGCTATGTGACCTTGGCGGGGCGGAGTTGCTTCATCTTCCTGGGCTTTCCTTTCTTCACCTGTGAAATCTCATCAGGAGGAAAGAAGGGCCCTGGGCACATTCCTGGCACTTCAGAGGTGTGTCACACACAGCGATTCTTGCTCCATTCCCTTCCTCTTAAAACAGTGGATTCGAATAGGTCCTGGGCCTTCTTTGCCAACAAAGTCAGGGGAGCTGGTTTGCCTGTGGGAACTCTGGCTTCGTTACTCACTGCCACCTGTCACTTTGAACCCTATTGTTGAGGCCTCGTGGGAAGCCCTGATGGTCCCATATTGATCAGAGGCTGAGGTGGGTGGAGCACAGAGCTAGGGCAGGCAGATGGTATAGAGGAAGAAGTACAGCCCCCAGCCCCTGTATGAGTTTTTACAGGGCTTAAGTGGTTCAGTGAGGCCACAGGTCACTTTCTTCTTAAGTTCCATGTCATATCTCCCTGTCGGATGGGGAGGGGCTCCCTGGAGGCAGGCAGGGCAGTGGCTGCCGCATCACTTGCTGTCTGTGGCCTAGATGGGTGCCTGACATTTGGTGGTGGTTTGCTGAATGCACAAACAAATAAATTCAGCAGCCAGTGAGGGTCTCAGGGACCTTGCAGATTCAGGGAGTTAGTCCTGGCCAGGAACTTAGGGTTCATTCATGCTGTCATCTGAACTGAGGTCCAGGGGAAGTTTCTGGGACAGACAGAGGACCCAGTGGGCCAGAGTAATGCAGGCTGGAGAATGGCTCAGAGCCAAAGAGTTCAGGGGCCTGTGGGAGCCCCGCCTGGACTCAAGGGTAGAGGAGGGAATGGAGGGTAGGAAGTAGCTGGATGGAGTGGTGAAGGGCAAATGAGAGGGCTTGGGGTGGGAGGGGTGTCTTCTAAGCACACGGCAGCCCAGCAGTGAGAGTGCAGCCACATTTGGGATGCTGTGCAAAGTTTTTCAGGCTCTGGAACTGCCTGGCCACAGAGTGAAGTGTGGATGGAGCCGGTACTGGAACACCCTCTGGCCAGGCTCCATAAACTTATTTCACCATCCACCCTACTCATGTCCCAAAGCCTGGATGGCCAGGAGGGGCTGTGGCCAAACACCTTTCTCATGATCATCGGTGGGTTGGACGAGAGAATGGGAGGCAAGGCTCCTCCAGGCCCTGGGACCCCACTGAGGATGAGATCTGGTCCCCTGGACATAGCACACAGGGTTGCAGATGGCCTCTGCCTGCAGGCCTCACATGCAGACACCCCCCGACCCACGGCTTTGTTTCCTCTGAGTGGTGATGTGGAGGGGAGGAGGGAGGTGTGGGCAGCCTCCACACATGGCGGCAAATTTGGGCCATTGATTTGCATTTATTTCCTGCTCAAATGATCCAGGCCGGCTGCTGCTGTGGGTGGGGGTGGAGGGGGGTGCTCTTTAGCATTTTAAGTTTGCAGATAATTGGAGGAAAATAACTCCAATAATGAAATCACTGCTGGATCGCATTCTGATACGTGACAAATCAATTCATTTATGATACCTTCTTTGTCACACTGAGCCATTCTGGCGCTCAGTGGAAACCTCTTAAATTAATAAAACTGTTAAATCCATAAAATCCTCCGTTCCGAGTAGCACATCACAGCACAAGTTTGAATCATTAAAGGAATAAAACTGATAAATGTGAGCTGGGGAGTGTCTGTGTCTGCAAAGAGGGGCTGGCTTTTAAGACAGATACAATATAATAGTCATAAGCTCCAATATATCCTCACTCTGTGTAGCAGAGGAACGGAGGGGGCGGGGCCATCTGCATCTTCCAGGGGGAAGGCTGGTGGGTACAGGCCTAGCCAGTGTGGGGCAGGCTGCTTTAGTGGTGATTTGTAGGACTTTATGCTTTTAAATAAAATATGATTTAATAGGAAAGAGAAAAATATAAAGCCTTTATTGGACCCTGTTGAACCTGACTTAGCTCTATAAGGATTTTCCAAAATAGCCATACTTGTCTGAAAGGGGAAGGGACAGCACAGTCTGTGAGACCACATAGTGGCCAGGAAGTGGAAGGCTTGGCAGGTAGGACGAGGGGGAGGGCAGACCAGCAGGCTTAGGCAGGCTGGGTGGCCTCCAGCTGAACTGCTTGCTGGCTGTGTGACCCTGGGCAGGCTGCTGTACTTCTCTGAGCTTCTCTGTTTCCTCAACTGTAAGTGGGGATGAGGATACTGATTTCATAGAGTGGAATACATCAGATAAGGCATGAGAAAGAGCTGTGTAAACTGTAAAGTACAAGAGGTAGTCAGTTAATGGTCATTTCTGAACATGGTTCCAACAGGTGAAAGTTCCTGCAATTCTCAACACACAGGGTTGGACTTCTTTTGGTGTGTTGCATGTGGGTCAAGCAGGATGATTCTGATGGAGTGAACTGCAAAGTTCTGCGCACAGGAAGCGCATCACATACCCCCTACGGTGCACTCTATTAGTGCACGTTCCCCTTCAGATGCACAGAACCAAGAACAAGCCCTGACATCCCCTATTCAGTCTGGGTGGGCCCGGGGAAACCAGCTGAGAGGCCACCACATAGAAAACAGCCAATGCAGGCTCGTGTTCCTCCCTCCATGGGAGTCCAGTTTGGAAAACACTTAGAGGAGTGTTTAGGGGGCTCCCTCTGTGCCAGGCACTGGGTGAGGGTGGGCAGGTGGTGGGAGGCACACGGGGGTGAGTGAGAGCCCGCCTACGCTTTGAGCCTCATGTGGTCTCCTCCTTGTCTGTTTGCCTTTCTTTTCGCTCACTCTCTTTTTTTTTTAGAGACAGGGGTCTCAGTCTGTCAGCCAGGCTGGAGTGCAGTGATGCAGCTATAGCTCACTGTAGCCTTGAACTCCTGAGCTCAAGCTCTCCTCCCACCTCAGCCTCCTGAGTACCAGGGACTACAGGTGTACACCACCACACTCGGCTAATGTTTTTTGTTTGTTTGTTTGTTTGTTTGTTTGTTTGTTTTGTAGAGGCTAGGTTCCACTATGTTGCCAAGGCTGGTCTCAAATGCCTGGGCTCAAGCATTCCTCCAGCCTTGACCTCCCAATGTGCTGGGATTACAGCCATGAGCCACCGTGCCCCGTCTTCCATTTGCCTTTTATGCCAATGAGACTAGAAGCTCCCTGAAGCCATCTGGGCTTTCTCCTTTCCTCACCTCCTCCAGGGTCTTCTTCCGTAAACTTCGGGTCCATGCAACTTAGAACAGATGGCATGTTCAGCTCCCATTCTGGAAACTAAGGGCTCATCCAGCAGGGCAGCTTTGAAACTTTACTCACAATAAGAAAAACTTTGCATTGCACTCTGGTACACATGCACATGCTGTAAATATATCATTGGGACAAAATTTTTAGGAAACAGTATTTACCTAAATGTAATGCAAGTGATTCGATTTGATTTGATTCTGTTCTGTATTGCTGTATTCTATCCTATCCTGTACCCAGTTTTTAGAATGCTATCTTCATCTGCTAAATTGGTTTTATGCTCCACTAATGGGATGTGTCCCATAGTTTGGAAAATTCAGATCTGGTCTACCTGCTCAGTTTTCTGAGAAGGGTCTTACCAAAGGCTACACAGGAATGACTATCCCCACTCCCCCAGCTGGGTAGGGCCCAAGCCTGAGTCCTCCAGGCCATCTGCCCTTCACTGCCACTCCTGTCTGTGGCTCCACCTGAGCCCCTCCTGAACCCTTCCCATTGGTCACTCCGTGCAGGACTCAGAGACTCTGGAGGGGAAACGGACAGGGAAGCTGTCACCAGCAGCCTCTGTCCACTTTCTTAGAAAGAGAATGGAAGTGACAATGCAGCTCACCTGCCTTCTCCACCCCACAGAGATCAAAGGGGGTTGGGGGCGGGGAGTCCGTGCCCCTGGCATAACGAGCCACGTGGGCCAGAAACCTGACAAGCCTTTGCTCCCTGCACGTGCCAGGAGTTCTTGACAGCCAGCAACGGGAGCACTAATTACCAGCCAGGGTAAGGGGTGGCAGCTCTGCAATCCATATCAATTATGGGCATTGGCCATGGCTGTGAGACAAAAAGGTTCCTCAGAGGCTGTCAGGCCCCGGTGTCATTACTCGGGTCTGCTGTGCCTGCTGGAGGCAGGACAGAAACAATGGCCACCCGCCACCCCCCACTGCCCCGGTGGGCTGGCTCTGGGCTTGCAGTGCAAGGCCTGACAGTTGTAGGGGGAAACGTGAGGCCCGCCTGGCCTGCCCTGATGTTTTGGCACTGGGCTTGTTACCCTGGGCACTGATGGGCCACTATCACCACTCTTAGGAAGGGAAAACTTCAGGTCAGGTTTTTTTGTTTAATCGATTTTTTTTCCTTGTGGGGAAACTGAAAAAACTCATCATAACTGGTGATTTTCAAACTAAGAGCTGCTTTGGGAAACGGAGAGGCTGAGTGGGCGACATTCAGGATTCCCATCCCATGGTCAGGTTAAATCTGTTCCTCAAATCAGGTATTGGCTGAAGCCTCAGCATTGGCTCTTAAACTTTCATCAGCTTCAGAGGCACCTGCAGGGCTGATGAGAAGAGATTGTGGGTCTGGGGTGGGGCCACGATCTTTGTCTGTAACCAGTTTCCAGGTGCTGCTGCTGGTCCAGAGACCACACTAGGAGACCAAGTGCTTCTCAATCTCCATGTCGTGCACTGTGTATATCTGGGGAACTTTTTCAAAATACACATGCTGGGGCACCAGTTCAAACCCAGAATCAAAATGTTCAGACCATTGCTGGGGCCCAGGGAATCAGATACCCCTCAGTGCTGCTTACCCCAGTTGCTGGAGGAGGTTATGAGGGATATCTTGTCCCACTGAAGGGCAGGAAATGCTTTTTCAAGGTTTAGAGTTGTTTGGGTAGGCAAGGGCTGCCTCGAAAGAACGAGGCCCCTGGTGCTGGAGGTGCCCAAGCCTAATTTGGGCCACTAACTCTTATAGGCTATGCTAGAAGGGCCCCTGAATATGATAGAGGTTGGATGGGGGACTCCGAGTTTCTCTTCCCTCAAGTCTGAGCAGGGGAGATTTGGGGATGTAGAGTTTGGGCTGGAGCTGGGCTTGGAAGTCTTCTCTTCCATGTCCCAGGATGCCCCCACGGCATCACTGTTGAGTTTCCCACCACATTTGCTTCATGATCTCCAGCTGTTTGGGCACCATCTCACCCACCCCCACTGATCCTACCTCCCCCTCCTCTGTGAGAGAAGTGGGGCAGTCAGTGGCACCTCATTAGCACATGAGGAAACTGAGGCCCAGGGAGGTTAAAGGACTGGTCTAGGGGCCCGCTGCACTTCCTGCAGGTCCACTGAGGGGAAGGAGCCAGGACCGCACAGTGCAGGTGGTGATGGGATGCAGGCTGAGCCCAGTACAGCTGAGTGAATGATGGCAGGTGCCTGAGGTGAAAGATGGACTCTCGAGGCCTGGTAAAGCAGCTGCTGAATTGTCCTCAGCCCTGGAGGTCTGGGGGATTTAGGGTCCAGGGCCTGATTAAGACGCTTTCCAGGGCTAAAGTTTGTCTGTGGCCTGGGGGTCTCAGTGCTCCTGGAAGTTGGGTCCAGCCCTCTGCCCTTCCGTGGGACCTACCCCCAGGGTCTCCCACCACCCCTTCTACATGCTTGCACCTTGCTATAGCATTTTTAGGAAAACAGTTTTATCAAGGTATAATTTACGTAGCATGAAAGTCATCCACTGTGAATGTTCAGTTTGATGAGTTTTAGTAAATCTTTACAGTTGTGCAGCGTCACCACAATTCCAAATGTTCCTTCAGGCCTGCTTGCAGCCGCTCCCCACTCCCACCCTCCACCGCAGGAAAACTAAGCATCCACTTTCTCCCTCTATAGTTTTGTCTTTTCTAGAACATTTTGTATAAATGGAATCATGCAATAAATAATTTTTTGTGTTTGGCTTCTTTAATTTAGCATAATGTTTCATAAGTACCTCCATGCTGTTTCATATATCAGTACTTTATTCCTTTTTATTGCAAAGTAGTTTACAAATGTATGGCCACACTGCACTTTATTTATCTAGTTCATGGACATTTGGATTGTTTCCAAGTTTTGACAACTTCCAATCATGCTGCCATCGGCATGGCGGCTCATGCCTGTGATCCCAGCACTTTGGGAGGCCGAGGTAGGAGGATCGCTTTAGCCCAGGAGGTGGAGACCAGCCTGGGCAACATAAGGAGACCCTGTCTCTAAAACAACAACAACAAAATAAGTGCTATGATGAACTTTGCATATAAGTCTTTATGTGGATGCATGTTTTCGTTTTTCTTGGGTAGATACCCAGATGTCATGGGAAAGTGTGTGCTTAACTTTTTAAGAAATTGCCTAACTGTTTTCCTAGGTGGCTGTACCATTTTATATTCATGCCAGCAACATATAAAGATTTCAGTTTCTCTCCTTCCTCTTCAGTACTTGCTATTGTCTCTTTTATTGGAGCCATTTTACTAGGTATGTATGGGTGCCTCATTGTGGTTTTTATTTGCATTTCCCTAATGACTAATGATGCTAACTTCTTTTCATGCACCCATTAGGTTAGTCATCGTGTATCTTTGGTGAAGTGCTTATTCAAATCTTTTTGTTTTAATTGGATTATTTGTTTATCACTGAGTTGTTCATGTTCTTCATATATGCTCAATAGAAGTCCTTTATCAGATACATAATTTATAAGCCTTTTCTCCCATTCTGTGGTTTGTCTTTTCATTGTCTTAATAGTCTTTTGAAGTGTAAAGGTTTTAATTTTGATGCTTATTTTATTAACTTTTTCTATTCTGGATCTTATTTTGGTGTCATATTTGATAAATCTTTGCTTTATCCAAAGTCAGAAATATTTTCTTCTGTGTTCTTTCTGGACATTGTATAGTTTTCGTTCTTTTATTTAGATCTATGATCCTTTTTTTTTTTTTTTTTTTTTTTTTTTTTTGGAGATGGAGTGTCATTCTGTTGCCCAGGCTGAGTGCAGTGGCACAATCTCCACTCACTGCAACTTCCACCTGCTGGATTCAAGCGATTCTCCTGCCTCAGCCTCCTGAGTAGCTAGGATGTCAGGTGCCCACCACCATGCCCGGCTAATTTTTGTATTTTATTAGTAGAGATGGGGTTTCACCATAACGGCTCGGCTGGTCTCGAACTCCTGACTTCAAGTGATGCATCCACCTTGGCCTTCTGAATAAAGTGATGGGATTACAGGTGTCAGCCACGGCGCCTGGCTAAGATCTACAATCTATTTTGAATTAATTTTGTGTATGGTGTGAAGTGAGAATCTAAGTTATTTTTCAAATTTTTTTGCATACTGATATCCAGTTGTTCCTGCATCATTTGATGAAAAGACTATCTTTTCCTCATTGAATTGTCTTAGCACTTTGTTGAAACTCAGTTGACCGTAAATGTGTGCATTTATTTCTGGATTTTGTATTGGGTTGCATCTATCTATGTCTATCTTTATACTAATACAACACTGTCTTTAGTTCTGTAGTTTTATAGTAAAATCTGAAATCTGGTAGTGTAGGTCCTTCAACTTGTTCTTGCTTTTCAAAATTTTGGCTATTCTGGATTGTTTTCATTATCATATACATTTTATGATGAGCTTATCAATTTCTACCAAAAAAGTCTGCTGAGATTTTGATACATATTTGATAGAGATTTTGATGGCAATTTGGGAAAGATTACCATCTTAATAGTATTGAGTCTTCCAATTCATAAACATTTATTTACATCTTCATTTATGTAGATCTTCTTTAAATTTTAGCAATATTTTATAGTTTCCTGTGTATAATTTTATTTCTTTTGTTAAATTTATTTCTAAATGCTTTTTTTTGGATGCTATTTTGAATGAATTTTTTCTTAATTTTATTTTCAGATTGTTCATTGCATAAAAATACAATTGGTGAGTCAGACGCCGTGGCTCATGCCTGTAATCCCAGCACTTTGGAAGGCTGAGGCAGGTGGATCACTTGAGCTCAGGAGTTCGAGACCAGCCTGGGCAACATGACAAAACCCCGTCTCTACAGAAAATACAAAAATTAGCCAGGCATGTGACATGCACCTGTGGTCCCAGCTACTCGGGAGGCTGAGGTGGGTGGATCACTTGAGCCTGGGAGCAAAGGTTGCAGTGAGCCAAGATCGTGCCTCTGCACTCCAGCCTGTCTTAAGAAAAAAGAAAAGAAAAGAAAAAAGAAATACAATTGATTTTTATATCTTGATCCTATATGCTGTGGTGCTTTTAAAACCAAAATGTCTTGATACTCCTCCCATTGAGAGATGGGATCCACCCTTGAGTCTGGCTCTGAAAGTTCTTGGATTATAAAATATGACGGAACACATGCTAAGGCCTTTAGAAACTAGCAACTTTCTTTTTTTTTTTTTTAAGACGGAGTCTCGCTCTGTCACCCAGGCTGGAGTGCAGTGGCCGGATCTCAGCTCACTGCAAGCTCCGCCTCCCAGGTTCACGCCATTCTCCTGCCTCAGCCTCCCGAGTAGCTGGGACTACAGGCGCCCGCCACCTCGCCCGGCTAGTTTTTTTGTATTTTTAGTAGAGACGGGGTTTCACCGTGTTAGCCAGGATGGTCTCGATCTCCTGACCTTGTGATCCGCCTGTCTTGGCCTCCCAAAGTGCTGGGATTACAGGCTTGAGCCACCGCGCCCAGCCAGAAACTAGCAACTTTCTTCCTGTCTGTTGGGCTACTTGCTCTTGGACATCAGCCACCATGCTGTGAGGAAGTTCAAGTAGCCCATGGAGGGGCCCATGTGGAGGTCTGGCTGGAGAGGAATCGAGGCTCCACCCATCAGCAGCACCAGCTTGCCAGCCATCTGACTGAGCTGTCTTGGAAGTGGATGCTCCAGCCTCCAGTTAAACTTCTTTGGCTGGTGCTTCGTGGAACAGAAATGAGTTTCCCTGCTACACCTGGCCTTCAATGTAGATTTGTGAGCAAAGTAAGTGACCATTGTTGATAGGAGCCACTAAGCTTTTGGAGTGGTTTGTTTCACAGAACTAAATAACTGAAACATTTGTTCTCTGAGTCTGATTAAGCACTTGAGTGGGAAAGAAAGAGTAATGGAGAAAGGAGGAGGGGTGAAGGGGCTGAAAGCAGGCAGCAGGAAGGAAGAAGTGATGATTTGAGTGACTGTTCTGCTGCTGACCTGGCTGGCCGTTCTGTGTGCCCTGCCCCGTCCTGCAACCTCCCTCTTGACACAGCCCTTTTCTGTTGGGTCTGTCCCACATTGCCCAGGGCTCCTGTGTGGTCCTGTCTTCCTAGGGCCAATCAGGGGTCACAATGCCCAAGGTCAGACCTGTTTGTTTGGAGTTGTCTGAAGAGCAAAGCCCTAAGTGAGTGAGGATGAGGTGGAGAAGGCAGGGGCCCTGCAAGTGGCAGCCAGTCCAGCTCACAGGAGCTTGTGGGCAGCCTGGCCCCTCTGCCCCTGCCATGGCTCCCTTCTCATGTCCTAGACGCTCCCCTACCCCTTTGCTCTTTTCATGACTGGCTCTTTTACATCCTTTGGTCCTTAGCCAAAAAGATACCTCCTTAGAGAGGCCCTCCCTGACTGCCACAAAATACATCCCTCCTCCTCCTTAATAGCTCACTCCACCTCCTGTTTGCCTAATCCCTGGCACTATCACAATGTGCCATTGTCCATGAGTTTGTGAGCTCTCTGTCTGGTGTGTCTGGACTGTCTGCTCTCTGAGGGTAGGGACACTGGGCCTTTTTCTCGGCTGTGTTCCCAGTACCCTGCCCAGCAGGTACCTGCGGACTGAGCGAACAGTGAAAGCTAACACTGGCATAGCTTCTGTAACAGCTGGCCCTATTCTAAACACTTTACCTAGATCAACTGAATAAATCCTCTGAACAGCCCATAAGCTACAGATTATTATTATTATCCTAATTTTATAGATGAGAAACCAAGAACAAGAAGGCTACGCATCTCACAGCTAGTAAGTGTTGAGGCTGGGATTTGGAACCTGCTTTCAGCAGGAGTCGATGCTTTCAGCCCCTGAATGAGTGGTGCCCACCTCCTTCTGGCTGTGACACTGCTTCAGGGGGTCACGGACCCCAGGCTCCATTGCTGTTCCCAGACACCATATGCAGGATGTCCCACGCTGTCCCCAACCCCCACCCCCTTCAATCCCCGCACACCTATTCTCCTCTCCTGGATGAGAGCTCTGACTTCACTGATCTTGGCAGGTCCCAGCAGACCATTCTCCTCCCAGCAGTCCTGGGAGGGAGGACTTGTCATCTTCCTGTGACAAAAGGGTAAACTGAGGTTCTCTGGGGGAGGAAAATGGGGCTGCCTTGTTCCCTAGCCCGGGACCTTTTTCTCTGCCTTTCAGCTGCTCGCTCTTATAGAGAACAGAGCATTTTAAAAAGCTGGATGGGCTTCCCAGACGGGGCTCCTCTTACTTCCCAATAGCTCAGGGGGAGGGTGGCAGGTATGGTTTCTTGTCCCCATTCTGTTGATGAAAAAACTGAGGCCCAGAGAGGTGAAGCCTGTTGCCTGTGGCCATGTAGCTGATGAAGACCCAGGCTTCCTGGCTTCCAGCCCTGGGTCCATCCTGGGCACCCATGACACCAGGTGGCAGGCACTTCAGGCTCACCTGTCTCTGGGTCAGGGTGAGATGTCAAGGTGGCTGGCCCATGATAGATGAGAAATATCCCATCAAACAGCTTGGAAGGTGATTTTTGAATGAATGCATGAGTGAATGAATGATTCTCTGATGTATACCCCATAGTGGAGGTTTGGCAGGGTACCTCTAAGTGTTCTGTAAGTGCTGACTGCCCACTGAGCCCTTCGGGGTGTAAAGTCGGTGTGACCTAATAGTTTGGGCTGAAGAAAATGATCCTTTTTCTAAGGGAGAGGCAAATCCAGGGATATGGAAGGTCAGGGAAGGCTTCTTGGAAGTGGTGGCGTTGGTACTGGGCTTGAAAAGTTGAGGGGAGAAGCGCTTAGGATAGGAGGCCTAACAGGGTCATCAGAACCCTGGATCCAGCTTCCATCACTAGGATGGAGGCGAGGGTAGGAAGGCAGAAGGACTCATGCCTTGGGGAGTGGGGGCCTAACCATCCATGGCACAAGGCCCAGAGCAGCCAGGCAGGATGGGAGCCATTCCTCTTGTTCCTCCATGCCTTAGACTGGGTCTCCAGGATTTCCCCAGTGCCTCTCCCTGAAACCTGTCTTTCCTTTGTCAGTGAACTCCAAGGACTGACTAGTTTTTGGCTTTGGACACATGTGGGTTCTGCTTCAAAGAATTTCAGTCCACGAAAATGCAAACTTCTAAGGGAAGGGAATTTCATTTATTAAACCTCCCAGGGCACTAGGCATTTTACATACGCTCATTTCTTTCTCATAAGACCCCATGAAAAGTTACGATTCTTGATTTTTTTTTTTTAACAGCTTTACTGCTTAAAGTTCATCCATTTAAAGTGTACAATTCCATGGTTTTTAGTATATTTACAGATTGTGCAACCATCACCACAATCTAATTTTAGAACATTTTCATCATCTCCCAAAGAAATCTTGTACCCATTAGCAGTCACTCCCCATTCCTTCCTCCGGCTCCCACGTACCAAAAAAGTCTTGAGACTGGCATAATGAATTCCTTTTACCCCACCACCCAGCTTCCATCATAATCCAGTTCCATCCTGGCTGCCTTATCTTTCTTTGCTGATGCTGTTGCTGAAGAATCCTAAAACCGCTCTATTCCAGTTTGGTCTGTGGACCAGCCGCATAGGCTTACCGGGGAATTCATTAGACATGCAGAATCTCAGGCCGCACCCCAGTCCCATTGAATCAGCATCTGCCTTTTAATAAAGTCCCCATGAGATCCATGTGTGCAGTAGCATTTGGGCAGCTCTGGGATAAGAGCAAGCTTGAGTCTTCATGACACGTCACTTTCATACACTTCAGTGTGTGTCTCTGACATAGCAACATGGTCTTCCATAACCACCAGGCCATTATCACAATGATTGAGATAAGCAAGAATTCAGAAGTTCCTCTCTTAATTCCCATTCTGAAATTCCAGGTCCCAGCTAGGAATGTAGTGTAGGAATTGAACCCAGACCCGTCTGGCTGCATGCCTTTCTTCCCTCCACCTTCACCATTCTGAGGCTGTCCCCAGACAGCCCAGAGGCTTTGAGCCGTGCTGTTTTATCAAGGGCAGCCTGGGGCCTTCGGCAGAGTGCCTTGCAGACACTGAGACACCGGGCTGCTCACTCTTTCTCTCTGAATGGCTGGGGTAGCAATGGTAGCACCTCGGACGATGACCAGCTGACCAGATAACCACAGTAAGCCTCTCAGGCAGAGCACTAGTGATTGATAACAAAGAGGACTGCTGGATGGGCCAGGGGCCACCTACCACTGACCTGCTGTGTGACCTGGGCCAGCCCCTCTCCCCTTTGGAACTCTTTCTTGGAGAGACCAGACTAGGGAACCTGGGCCTGGTCCCAGTACACCATCACCAGGCTCACCCGGTGGCCATTCTGGGTGCCAGCACAGTGGTGTCTCCGAGTAGCTTTGTCCCTTGTTCCCTACCTGAACTCCAGAGGGAAGCTGTTGGGGAGAGGGGCACCAGCTTGCTAAGAGGCACCCTCTAAGCAGTAGAGGCTGGATTCTTTGAATTTGGTGTCATGAAGCAGAATCAGTCCTAGTGCCCTTGAGGCCCTGCAGCAACCCTGGTCCCATCCTTGGTGTCCTGGAGGTAGCCCAGGGGAAAGGCAGGCCTGGGCATGGCTCTCTGGGAGCTGCAGGATGAAGTGGAGGGAAGACTTGGAGCAGTCCATCCCCATCCTGGCATCAACTCAAGTCCTCCAGCCTCCTGATTTTCGGGGTGGGTAACTCAATATGGCACAAGAACTCAGGGCTTCTCAGAGCCCTTCTGACTCTCGTGATAAGGGCACTGTGTCCTGCCCAGATGAAAGGCCTGAATGTGCTAATGGGACTGTGTCCCCATCCATTGAGCTCCCTTGTCAGTAAATGGGGAGTTGTGGATACAGGATCTGGTGTCAGGCAGCCTGGGCTGAAACTCAGCTCTTTCTTACTAGGTGTGCCACCTGAGGTGAAGTGTAGGATAGCTCTGAGTCAGTGCTGCCTCTTAGGGAAACAGGGTGTGATCATCACCATATCCATCTCAAAGTGCATCCGGGAAGATTGAATGGAGGTAAGCAACTTGGCACACAGCACCGGGCAATAGAGGTCAACTGCTACTCTTATTTATGTATGTATTTATTTATTTGAGGCAGAGTCTTGCTTTATCACCCAGGCTGGAGTATAATGGCACGATCTTGGCTCACTGCAACCTCCACCTCCCGGGTTCAAGTGATTCTCCTGCCTCAGCCTCCCGAGTAACTGGGATTACAGGTGCCCACTACCATGCCTGGCTACTTTTTGTATTTTCAGTAGAGATGGGGTTTCACCATGTTGGCCAGGCTGGTCTCATCTCCTGACTTCAGGTGATCTGCCTGCCTCGGCCTCCCATAGTGCTGGGATTACAGGCATGAGCTACTGCGCCCGGCCTAGCTGCTATTCTTATTAATTAGCATTATGGGCCTCTGCCTGGAAGCCCCAATGTCTTATTGAATGTGGAAGGCCCTTAACAACCTGGCTTTTGATTTCCTCTCTTGCCTTAACCCCGCTTCCCCGTCCCTGCTTTCTATGTTCCAGCCTAAATGATCTTTAATTGTTTCCTGAACTGGGTTCTTCCCTCCAGACCTTTGCCCATGTTCCCTCTATCTGAAGCACTTTCCTTTGTCTAAATTTAGACCTCATTTCCCTGGCAACCTCCCCAACCCATGATGGCAAGGAGGATCCCTCCTGAGAGCCATGCCTCGTATGCACCATCAGGATCTGTATTGCCATTGCTTATTTACTTGTCTGTTTACCCAGCAGACTGTGAACTCCAGGCAGCAGGGCAAAAGTCCCCAAGTCTCCAGTACCTGATGCAGGTCCTATTTACTGGAGGTTTCCAGGGAATCTTAGCTGAATAATCAGAAGGATGTGGTGCCTGTCAGTATACAGTAAGTGTCTAATGAGTGCGGGCTAACTGCAATGGGAAATTAGGGCCCAGTAAAGCATGGTGCACATTTGTAGAAAGTGGGGGTCAGGAAACGTTTGCTGTAAGAAATGAGGCCATAACACATCCTTGGGTGATGCTGCTCAGGCTGAAAGAAGGGAGAGGCATTTAGTTGTCTTCCATAAATGTTTATTAAAGTGCCTGACTTACTTAGCAGGCTGCCCCTGATCTCAGGAAGCCATTCACCCATACTGTGTTTGGGGAGCTAAATCTCAGGTGGAATTTACATTTGAGACAAATGTATTATTGATTGACATGGAAAAAGCTGTGGGAACTGGTGCTTCAGAGAGAGCATGATACTACTTGAACAGGGCTATGAAGAATGCATAGGAGTTCATAAGGTAGGTAAGAGAGGACGAGCAGCATGTGCTGAGAGAACAGACCATGAGAAGCCATTAAGGGAAGAAACATGTTTAAGGAATGTTGAAAAGTATGATAGGGCTACATGCAAGGTGACAAGAGGAGGAGGTATATTACCAAAACGTGTGAATATCAGGCTATGGAATTTGGACATTGTTCCACAGCTCATTCCTTCAGGTATTTATTCCACTAATATTTACTCAGCACTTACTATATATTAGACTCTGTGCTAGGTACTGGGCACACCTCAGTGAAAAAATAAAGGTCTTGTTCCCTGTCCCTGTGGAGCTTAGAGTCTAGGAAGGATCCACTGAAAACGATCAAGCAGTAAAGCAACACACAGTCAAACCAGGATCTTAGGAAAAATCAGTATTATAGTAGCTGAAGTGGAGGATGGATCAGAAGGCAGTGGTGAGAAAACAGATCAGAAGGAGGCTGGGAAGCGCATAGGCCAGAGATGAGTGTCTGAGCCTGGGCAGTGCGGAGGGGATGGAGAGGAGGTGACAGGTGATAGATCAGAGATGGCTGCATGTCATTGCTGCACCTCCCATCAAGAAATAGAGTCTAATTTTTGGCCCTTGCATTGAACTGTTTGAACACTAAATAGAATGTGGCAGAAGTGACATTTGGGACTTCCAAGACTGAGTCGTAAGAAGGCACACAGGTTGCTTGGGATCCTTGGAATACTCTACGTGGAAGCCTTGAGCCCCCATGGAAAAAGTCCAGTTACCCCAAGGCTGCCAAGTGACAGGCACTCTGGAGGATGGCTTCAGTGGAGTTCTGCCTTCCAGGCGTCCCCACCATGATGCCAGACATGCGAGTGAAGTCAACCCAGGGCCTTCAGAAGGGCCCATCCACCAGCTGAATAGTACTTGAGTAGCCGTCATGCATGCCACAGGGACTGGAAGATTTGTCCAGCTGAACCCTGTCTGAATTCCTGATCAACACAAATCTCAAGATATAATAAAATCGTTTTCATTAGAAGTCACTAAGCTGTAGAGTAGTTTGCCATACAGCAACAGAGAAACTGGAACAGAATGGAAGACAGAGGCCCTCAGAAGGCAAAGCCGACAGGGCCTACCCACTAGATGTGAGGAAGAATGCCTGTCACTAGAGGTGGTGTTGAGGGATTGGGGCATTGACGTTAGGGTGACCAGATTTAGGAAAATAAAAATATAGGATACCCCAGTGAATTTCGGATAAAGAATGAATACATTTGTAGTATAGTATCTCCCATGTTGTGTGGGACATACTTATACTAAACACTCATTGTTAACCTAAAATCCAAAGCTAACTGAGCACCCAGTATTTCACCTGGCCACCTGGCCCACGTTGGGGAAATGATCTGTGTAAGGGCTAGAGGTGGAGATCTAGGAAGACATCTAGGAAGCCTGAGAGATGATGCGGTGGGGGGCCCTGGGGTCAAATGTGTAGGGTCCGGGAAGTCCGGGCAGGGGGCAGACTGTGCCACTGGCCTTGGAGAGTCCACGCAGTGGGTCCACGTGGGAACTGGCGCACGTTCCCTTGGCAAGTGTCTTGGCTGTGGCTGGGCCTGGGCGCCCTCTCGGGAGTCACACTCTATATGTGGTGCTAGTGACTGGGACAGGCAAGTGCTGCCCTCTCTGCCCTGACGCACCACCTCCCTGCAGCATGTGAGGAATGCTGCCAGCTGAGAGCTTCCTGCGTGGCTGTGGCCGGGTGCCCAGGCTGCTGTCCCATCGGCCCTTTGGAGGCATCTCCTTCCCCATCCCATCCTGTTGGCTCTCCTTACAGACTGCTATCCCATTAAATGCACAGGCTTCTCCTCCACATCTTCAGAAATGCCGATACACCAGCACTGTCCGGAGACCTGTCTGCTGGTGGTGTGTGGAGCGCTCCCTGGAGCAGGGCTGGGCTGAGGCAGCAGAGAGCTCTCCTCCCTCCTGCAGGGCCTGGGGCTGGGGGACTCCAGCACTCTCCATTCTGTGTTCTTCTGTTCCCAGCCTCCCGGAGAGCCAGGCCTTTTCTAACCCTGGGAAGGCCTGAGAGGCTCATTTAGGCTGCTACTCCGGAGTCTGCTGCTTCTGTCCTGTCTCTCCCCAGACCCTCACAATAGCTGTGTCTGAGGTCTCTCACCTGGTCAGGAAGCTGTCCTCCCACGTCTGCATGCAGAGCCGCAGCCGCCTCTGAGCTAGGGGAAGTGTGGGATTCTGGCCTGGGCTGGGAAGTCCCTCTTACAGCCACAGCTCTTCCCTTGGGGCTCTGGCTTGGAGTCCCTTTGAAGCAGGCCTCTCTCTACAACCTCCTGTGGCTCCCCATTGCCCATGCATCAGCATGAATGGCCTGGCTGGCCTCGTCCTGCCTACCCCAATCTGCCCATCACCTTTTCTTCCTCTTGACCCAGACACACCACCCTGGTTGGCGGGGACCTTCCCTCTGCACATCCTCTCCCCTAGCACTGCTCAGACTCCACTTCTTTGTTGGGAAATAATCAGACCTGCTGTGTGCTGAGCACTGAGCTAGGTGCTCTGGGGGACACGTGTGATGTGGATGAGCCCCTCCCCCCCTTCAAGGAGTGAGGGGTTCCCTTGAGAAGACAGGCAGGTATAGTAGACAGATGGGCAAACCAAGTCAGAACTGGGTGTCTCCCCTCTAGAGTCAAGAATCTAGAGCCGATCTCTTCAAGGCTAGCAAGGGACTGAGTGACCATGGCTGAGTGCCCTGAGATTTCTGAGCCTCAGGTGCCTCATCATGAACTGTAGCCAATACTACTGTTTTCCTTCCTACCCCACAGAGTGTAAGAATCAAGTGAGATAGCGATTGCGAAAGCTGGGCAGCAACACGTTTCTTCGTAGATAGGGATTATGTTTGTCTGGTGGAGCACAGCTTTGTTCATTTGTTTGTTTGTTTGAACATAAGGGGCTGCTCCGCAGAAGTGGAGGACAAATAATTTGCCTCCAGCTGGGTGAGTTGAGGCAGGTTCCATGGAGAAGGGACGCTGGAGGTGGGGCTGAAAGAGCACAAAGGGATTTTCCATGAAGAGGAAGTCAAGGTGGGGCTGTGAGCGACGGGAAGGGTGTTTCATGCACTGCGGATGGCATGTGCAAAGCTACTGGAGAGCAAGAGAGCCTGGCATATGTGGCCGCCCAGGCTGACACCCAGGGTGTGCAAGGAAGGGTGAGACAGAATGGGGGGCCCGGGGATGCTGGAGGGAAGGGGTCACCCTAGGGTCAGCATGAGAAGGCCTTTGCCTGCCAGCTGAGGAGTCTGGACTTCATCCACTTGACAGTGGGGAGCCAAGGAAGGCTTTTCGCAGGAGTGACACGATCAAAGGCATGCCTTGCCCCTTCTCGATGCTGCCCTTGCTCCTCTCCCTTTTTTCAAATTTTGCCTCCTCTGTGGAGTTTTCTCCAAATGTTCTGAGTCCCCCCACTCGGAGCACAGCTGATGCTCTTGGAGCTGATCAAGGAGGGGTTGCCTCCCACCTGTTCTTCCCCAGTGCCAGCCTGAAGCCCAGCACCGCCTAGGTACCTGGTGTCCTTCACCGAATCTCGCTGACCATCCCAGTACGCATAAACCATGCTCCTGTCTCTTGCTCTGTGATGTTGGCCTGAAATACTCAGATGCCACCACAGCAAGGATTGACCTACATCTCTGGGGTCAAACCAGCTTGGAAGGGCCAAGTCATGTCTCAATTTGATTTTCCTGGATTAGAGTCAAGCTCAGTGACTGTAACAAAAACAGCACCCCCTCCCTTGGTTTAGAAGAGTTGTCATTGCTGGATCTGGTGGCTCTGGGCTGTTTTTATTTTTAACAACCAGAGTTGCCTTGTGGCCGCAGGTGAAGAGCAGAATGCATAGACAGCAGAGAGGAGGCTGCGTCTATGGGGTCCCTGTGGATGGGGACACAATCATCTCACAAGCTCCTTGGTGACCTCTAGGGTGCACCCTCGTTCATAGCCTCCAGGACTTCTCTGTGTAGATCTTAAAGTCCCAAAGGGTCCTCCGGTTCTATTCTTAACTCTCTAAGGGGGAAACTGAGGTCCCATGTGGGATGCAGCAGCTCAGATCACACTGGGGGTCAATGGCAGAACCAGGAGTAGAACCGTGTTTCTTGCTTCCTGGTGGGTGCATTTTTTCCTGGTCCCAGCTTGGTTCTACGTATGAGGACTAAACTGAGTCAGGGAGAGCTTGGAGGGGAGTTGAGATAGAGCTGGAAGACGGGGAGCTTCAGTGACAGACACCGATGCAAAGCTAGGACAGAGCTGCTAGGGAAGATCTAGCTTAGATTTGGTCAAAAATTGTACACTGCTTATTTTAAATGCTGTACGGTGTGCCCAGTTCAGCCACTCATCCACTGGAAAGGGTGGCCACTCTGGGAAAGGCAACACAATACTTTCTTTTTTTTTCTTTTTTTCCAAGATGGAGTCTTGCTCTGTCGCCCAGGCTGGCGCTCAGTGGCCTGATTTCAGCTCACTGCAACCTCCACCTCCTGAGTTCAAGAAATTCTCCTGCTTCAGCTTCCTGAGTAGCTGAGATTACAGGCACGTGCCACCATGCCTGGGTAATTTTTGTATTTTTAGTAGAGATGGGGTTTCGCCATGTTGGCCAGGCTGGTCTTGAACTCCTGACCTCAGGTCATCTACCCAGCTCGGCCTCCCAGAGTGCTGGGATTACAGGCGGGAGCCACTGTGCCCGGCCAGTACTTTCAATATTTCCTAAGTATGGAAGGAGGAGCCACCCTTAGGCTCTGCCTGGAGGGCTGGAGAGGATAGCTGGGCATGAGCTGGGCATCTACTACATGCCAGGCATCCTTCTCACCTCCACCTATTTCTCCTGAGCACCTAGTCACTTCTGGGTGCTGAGGGTGTGAATATCAAAACAGAATCCTATACTTTATGGAGAAGACACCCACCTCAACAAGCACTTTCTTTTTCTTTTTTTCTTTTCCTTCTTTTTTTTGAGATGGAGTTTCGCTCTTGTTGCCCAAGCTGGAGTGCAGTGGCAGGATCTTGGCTCACTGTAACCTCCGCCTCCCGGGTTCAAGCAATTCTCCTGCCTCAGCCTCCTGAGTAGCTGGGATTACAGGCGTGAACCACCAGGCCTGGCTAATTTTTTGTATTTTTACTAGAGACGGGGTTTCACCATGTTGGCCAGGCTGGTCTTGAATTCCTGACTTCAGGTGATCCACCTGCTTCAGCCTCCCAAAGTGCTGGGATTACGGGCGTGAGCCACTGCGCCTGGCCTAAACAAGTACTTTCAACAGAATGATCTTATCCCCTAGCACAGCATCAACCTTGGGTGGGAGGAGGGGTAGTCAGTGGAGGCTTTCTGGAAGAGGAGGTGCCTAAGATCAGTCTTGAAAGACAAGAGAGAATTAAGCAGACTGAAAATGGGGCAGAGTGCTGTCAGCAGATGAAACAGCGTGAACAAAACCAGGGAGGCATGAAGCTGTGTGAAGTGATTATTGCCTTGTGCTGTGATAACACACACCCCCGCCCAGGGTGGAGGGAGAGGATTCTGGAGGCTCAGTGGGGCACTGGGCCGGTGGGTCACCCTTAGCAGTTTGATTTCATCTTACAGGTTCTAAAGCTGGAGAGCAGCTTGTTTGGATTTGCATTTTAAGTGGTGACCCTGGCAGCAGTGTGGCAGCTGACTCAGTGAGCAGAGGCATGAGGCAGGGGAGGCTGTTGCAATAACCCAGACAGGAGATGATGAGGGCTTGACCTTGGACTGTGGTAGCGGGACAGGGAGAGGGACGGGTTGAGAAACATTTAGGAGGTCAAGTTGTTGGAACCCAGAGACTGATGGGATGTGTGTGGGATGAGAGGGAGGAATCAAGGTGGCCTTGTCCTGGGGCTGAGCAGTGGTGCAACCCAACCCTGAGGAATTCCGGGGGTGGAGCCGACTTGGAAACTCAAGGCGATCTCAGGTTGAGACATGGTGAGTCTGAGGTGCCTATGAGATGTTAAGGTGGCCACAGAACCCCAGGAGGCAGCTGGAAACCTGGGGTCTGGAGGGCAGGAGAGGCTGAGCCAGACGTGTAGGTCTGGAAAGGATAAGCCCACAGCAGTGGTGGAACCACAGGGGTGGTGAGACGGTCCAGGAAGACACACAGAGGAAAGAGGGGAATCTCTCCCTGCCATCCCTGACCTCTAGGGAGTGGGTGGAGGAAGGGGCACCCGCAGGAGAGGAGGGATGGTCAGAGAGGTAGGAGGCTAGCAGAAATGGTGATGTCACATGGGCCCGGGGAGGACACAGCTGTTAAGTGTGAGGATGTGGGGGACTGCACTGAACGCAGTAAAGTATCCCACAAGAAGAGGACAACAAGTGGCCCGCCAGGGAGACACAGAGGTTAGGGAAGATCTCCTTAGGATGGGAGAGACGTGAGCACGTGCAGAGGCCTGTTGGAAGTGGGAAGTCTTGGTAGAGAGGGACATACTGTAGGCCAGGGAGAGATGGGCGAGGTTTCAGAGTGGGCCTGCCCAACACCTCACTGCAAGGGTGGGCTGGGAGGCTGAAGAGGGACCTTCCTTACCCTCTGATTCGGGACAGAGGATACTCAGGATGGGTGTGGGGCTGTGTTTGGAGGCGGGGCAGGGCAGCAGGTCCCACCAAAGGGCCTTCCTATTTTGATGAAGCCAGGTGTCTCTGGGAATTGAGGTGGGCAGAGGGAGAAGGGTGAAGGTCAGCGAGGCAAATAACCCACGAGGGAAATGGGAGGCCAGCAAGCGGGCAGAGGACCCTGGGTTCACGTCCAGGGTGTAGTTGAGACTGGAGACCCCAGGTTGACACTGGCCCCAAATCTTCATGCTGTGGGCCCTTGCTGCACCAAGCTTGCCATGTAAAGAGTGTGGTTGGGTTGGCCCCTGTGAAGTCTGGCTGGGCAGACGAAGGGAAGGATAGGGTATTAAGAAATCAGGGGTGCTGGTGAGAGGGTAATTCTGATGACCAAACCATTGGGGCAGTTGGAGAATGTGGTCAGAGGGAAAGAAGAGATGTTGGGGTTAAGATTGAAGGGGAGAAGCAGTTTTGAGTGGTGGCCTGGGATTGGGGGCTGGACTTGAGTAGGCTAGAGGGTCCCTGGAGAAGGGTGCTTGAGGTCTGGGGAGTCCAGGTATTGGACGGGTCACCCACATGGATGCTGAAGGCCATCAGCTGCTGACAGACCTCAGACAGGGAAGGAGAGGCAGTGATCTGAGGCTGGGCAGTTCAGGAGCAAAAGATGCTGGCTAGGAAGGTGGGATCCAAGAGGCTGGGAGAGAGGGGAAAGTAGTAGAATCAGGCGGCATGAACCCTAAATGAGAAAAAAAAAAAAACATTCTAGGGCAGGGCGCAGTGGCTCATGTCTGTAAACCCAGCACTTTGGGAGGCTGAGGTGGGCAGATCGCTTGAGCCTAGGAGTTCGAGATCAGCCTGGGCAACATGGCAAGACCCTGTCTCTCAAAAAAAAAAAAAAAAAAAAGGAAACAAAAAAGAAAAATCCCCATCCTGTGGGGCTGATGGCCTCACAGTCTGGAAACACCCCTAGGGATGTGAAAGGGATGTGGGGATCTTGGGAACCACACAAGGGAGTGAGATGTAGGAACAGAAAGAGCCGCCCCAGAGAGGACAGAGGAGATGGGTCACGAGCAGCAAGGCCTCCATCACAAGGCCGAGGACGGAGGGGGTGCTCTTAAAGGAAGTGGGGTCCCAGAAGGGCCAGTGAGGAGGTCCGGGAAGGAAGGTTGGTGAGGCAAAGTGCAGTGACAAGGGAGATGACTAAAGGAGGGTGCATCGTGAGCTGTCAGCAAGTATGCAGGGGTGGGTGGTGCGGGGAAGGGTTTCCGAGAGGCAGGGGTCTGTAGGATGAGTGGGAGATTCTCTGGTGAATACAGGAAGCAACAGGCAGGGAAGAGTGGTCAACAAGCGGGAACTCATCTGTTCCGCAAACACTCACGGGGGCTTCCTATGCTTGGGATGCATCAGTGAACAAAGTGACAATCCTCACTCTTGTGGGTCTTACACTCTAGCTGGAGGAGGTGGGGGCCAGAAAACATCACAAATACAGTCAAAGGTGAATTGTAGAGTATGTTAGAGGGCCATGAGGCTGTGGCCAAAAGAACAAGCTGAACGGAGCCAAATAGAGTTGTGCAGGTGGAGGGGGCAGGGGCTGGGGGAGCCACTTTGAAGTTGCCCTGTAGTGGTCAGGGCAGGCCCGGGTGAGGCTGGCACTCTAGGTCCATGCAGAGTTCCATCTAGTTTGACAGGAACGGCAGTGGGGCTGGGGATCTTGGGAGAGGCACCTGTATGATTGCTCTGCTGTGTGGTATATGGGAAAATCTCAAGACAAGAATCTTCAGTATGGGTGAGAAGGGATGAGAAAAAGAAGCAGAGAAAGCAGAAGAAAACCAATATCCACAGGCACCTGCGGAGGGCCAGGCACTGCCCTGGGGACGGCCTCTTGAATCAGTCTCTCCTGACCCTCAAGACAACCCTGTGAGTTAGGAAGGAACTGTCCTTATGGGTCCAGTTTATTGAAAAATAATGGCACCATCAACATGAGCTAACGCTTAGTGCTGTCCTGAACAGTTTGCCTGGATTTTCCTAATGCACCCTCCTAAGCTCCCAATGAGGCTGGTGTCACTGTCTCCACTTCCTAATAACAAGTCTGAGGAAGCTGGGAAGCGTCAGTGCAGTGGCCAAGCTCGAGGACCCCGCAGCCAGCCTGGTGTGCTGGCTTCCCTACTCGTCAGCTGTGTGGCTTTCGGCAATTCCTTAACCTTTCTGGGCTCAGCTTCCTTACCTGGAAATGAGGAAAGTAAAAACACCTGCTTTGCAGGGTCGTGGTAAAGATTAAATGAGGGAATATATGGAAAGCACGCAGAACAGGCCCCTGCACCTAGTGGGCGCTGTGCAAGGGTGCACTGCTACTATAGTACAATTCCTGCCCAAGCTCACTTAGGTAGGAGAGGGCTTTGACCTGGAGCCTGGTGGTACCGACCCTGGCCTCTTCCTGGCTGACGCTTTGCTCTTTGTGGTTCTGGACTTGCAGAGCCAGGCTGGGGAGGAAGGAGCTGTGTGGCTCCCACCAGGCCTGCTTCTTTGCGGCAGGCATGTGACATATTGTGGCGTGATGTGTTTTCCCCTCATGGTGCAAGACGTGACTCAGAGGGGCATGCTGGGGAAATGAGTTTCTTGGATTTGCCCACCTCGTCGCCCCTGCATTCTTTTGAATTTCTCTGAATCAGACTTTATATCTGGCTCTGCCATTCACCAGCCTTATTTATGCAGAAAACAGCCCCACATTTCCAACTTGCTCCACAGCAGTAAAGATTCATCTTTGGCCCGGGGAGGGTAGCAAAAGAGAGGAGGGAAGGAGAAAAAAGGAAAAAGAAAGAAAAAGGAAGGAAGAAAGAAAGAGCCAGCAACAATCAAAACAACCTTTTTCTCCCTGTGTAATCTGGGCGGCTTCCAGGAGGATGTCTTTCCACCGTGGATCGCCCCCTCCCTCCCAGGCTGTTTTCGCAGGAAGTAAATCCTGGAGCATTTTCAATGTGCCCCTCCAGGCAGAACAATGAGGCCCTTGAAGCCTCGGAACCCGCGCTTCCTCCAGTTATCCGGAGCCGCGCCGCGGAGGGGAGCCATCTCTGGGGAGGGGGCAGGGAGGAGGGGCGAGTCTGCAGGGCGTTGCGGAGCCGCACGAGGGAAGCCCATTAGTCAAATAATAGGTTTGGATCCGACTGTTTTGCCAAGGTACCCGGCATTTATCCCGCTCCCCGATTGGGGGCGGGGAGCTGGGAGGAGGCGGCGAGGATCCAATTACGGCAGCTCCTGCCCGGTCGCCGGGAGGTGGCGGCGGGCCGCATCGGCCCCGGCCGGTCCGGGCGGGGCCGGGAGCAGCGAGGATCTGGGATCGGGAGCGCGAGCCTCGGACCGGCCGGCCTGGAAACACCGCGCCCAGGCCCCGGCCCCAGCCCTGCGCCCCGCGCGGGCTCCTCCCGCCCCGCCGGCTCAGCTGCCTCATTGTTTATTGTGGAGCCTGCCTCTCCCTTGCCCGCCCGCCCTCCCGCTCCTTTCTCCCCTCCTCCCGAAAGAAAGAAGAGCCAGTGTGTGGAGAGAATGAGTCATGAATAAACAAACAGCGTGGGGGGAGCTGTCACTCCCAGCTCACTTCCTGGCCGCGCTCCGCTCCGCGACCTCCTGGCGGGGCGCAGAAGCCAGGCTGGCCGCGGTGGGCGTTGGCTGCTGGGGCCGCTGGGGCGCGCGGCCCAGCTCAGTCGGGCCTCTCCGCGGGGCTGGGCTGGGCTAGGGTGCTCAGGAACCCAGTTCCCAGGCCTATCCTTGACCATAGCCCTCACAAGCCTCATGGTCCTTAGAGTAAGCGAGCGTGACATGATGTCCCCAGACCTGTATGGCCGTGTGAGCCGTGAGCCGAGGGCTGTAGGCCAGACCCTTGGGTTGGACCGAAGCCATCTGCCACAGACAGGCAGTGCATGCGGGACCTGTGGCGGGCTTGAGGCGCCTGTGTGGGCTCATCCTCTGGGAATGCCAGTGTGTGTCTGCTGAGTTGTGTAGGCGTGGCTTTTTCCGCGTGACACAGGGACACTGCGAGGATGTGTATATACGGCATGTGTGTCTTCTGCATATGGTGTTTGTCTGGAGTGGGGGTTACACATGTGTGCTAGTGATCTGTGTGTGTGTGTCTGTGTGTGTTGTGTGACCAGTTTTCCTGACTCTGAATTTGTGTCTGCCACTTTAAGTTTTGAGATTTTTGCTTTGTACTTGGCTTTTCTCTATTTAGTCCTTTTTCTTCTCTCTTGTGTGATCCTGTGGGTCATTTGGGGCCACCTCTCCCCATTAGTGAGGCCCCAGGGCCCCAGCAGACCTCCAGGACCCGGCCTGGCTGGCCTCAGTGTCCAGCCAGCTGTGGCCACACGCAGGCTGACAGTGCTGACTCATGCCTGGCCAGAGCTGAGGGTGACCAGCGCGCCCAGGCTGGGTGAGCCCCCACCGTGGGGAGGGCAAGGGCCCAGGCCAGCCCAGACCTTCTGGGGACTTGTGACCGCATGGCGTTAGAGGCAGGGGCAGGAGTAAGTCATTTCTTCTGGCTTCTCTGGCAACCACACAGCCTCACAGGGGTCCACCCCAGGGACAGTGCTGACGGCTGGGCCTTCGGAAAGGTTAATGTGACCAAGACAAGGCTGTGACTCAAGCTACAGCTCAGGTTCCTGCTGCTTGGCTGGGTCTAGAACCTTCCCAGCTCTGGCCCTGCTCCCTCTCCATGGGCTGGCCCCAGCTCCCAAAGCTTCCCAGTTCCAGGTTGGAGATTTGCATGCAGGGACAGACCCCCCCGAGGCTGAAGCAGGGCACGAGTTTTCTCCTTCCCCAGGATTGCTCACTCCTGCAGCCCCCCAGCCAGCGCCTGCTTGCTGGACTTGGTCTCCTGGCACTGGAATCATAGCCTTGGTTATGACCCTGATCAGGGAGGCAGGTTCCAGGGCCACAGCAGGCCAACCCTGGCCACTTCCCAGTCTTTCCCATCCTTCAGGGGGCAGGTAGTTGGGAAGATTAGGATCCACATAGGTTGGGAGGCAGGTGCACACGGGGTCACAGCCTGGCTCCTTCATCTGCTAGCTTTGTGACCTGGGGAAAGTCATATAACCTCTCTGAACCCCTTTTTCCTCTACTTTAAAATGTGCATAGTGACTCTTACCCCATGGAGAGGTTGCAAAAGTTAAAGAGAGAATGCCTATGAGCCCTGAGTACATGTCATGGAATGTACTTGTCATGGAATAGGGGCTCAGGAAAGGACAGTGTACTCTCTGTCTACCCCCAGGCCTGCCCTGAACCCTGGTCTCAGGGCCCACCCAGAATTTTGCCTGTCCAAGCCTGTTGGTCCATGACCCAGGGAAGTGCTGGGTCCTGTGGACCTTGGCTGAAATTTGAAAACTCTGAAGCAGTCCTACATAGTACATAGGGGTCTCTGAGTCCCAGGGAAGCATGGGGTCTGGACTGGCCGTTAGAGGCAAGCTGGTCTAGGAAGGACAGCTGCAACACACAGCTTCTTTCTGGATCTTTCCTTGTGGGGAGAAGTCTCCACCCCTCAGGTCATAACTCTGGTTCTACTGGGCTGGTCTCCACTTGAGGACAATTTTTTTTTTTTTATTTGAGCAGAGTCTTGATGGAGCGCAGTGATGCAATCTCAGTTCACTGCAACCTTGACCTCCTGGGCTCAAGTGAACCTCCCACCTCAGCCTCCCAAGGAGCTAGGACTATAGGCACATGCCACGATGCCCAGCTAATTTTTCTTTATTTTTTTGTGGAGATGGGGTCTCACTATAATGCCCAGGCTTGTAGACAAATTTTGTTTGGCCTACGTGAGATAAAAAAAAAAAAAAAAAAAAAAGCCGATATTTAGGAATGAAGGCATTTCACATGAAAGTGTGAATTTTCAATTTCCCTCAAATAATTGGGGAGTTTGGCCACACTGGACTATGTTTTTATGTGGCAACTGTGGTCAGGAACTGAGCAGCAGAGGGCCTTTCAGGCGGGTGTATGTTCTCCAGTTTATCACAGTCTCCACTGCTCCCTATTGCACTAGGTTCTCAAACTTGAGGATGTGGGAAAATCCCTTGGAGGGCTTATTAAAGTACAGATTAGTGGACCCCACCCCAGAGTTTCTGTTTCAGTGGGTCTGGGGTGGGCCTTAGAATTTGCTTGAGAATTTCTCACAAGTTCCCAGGTGCTGTGGGTGCTGCTGGTTTAGGGCCTCATTTTGAGAACTACTGGGTCACCTGCTGCTGAGGCTGACTGGGGCTGGTCTCAAACTCCTGACCTCAGATGATCTGCCTGCCTGGGCCTCCCAAAGTGCTGGGATAACAGGCATGAGCCACCGTGCCCCGCCAGAAGTATGTATTTCTTTGGAGACAGAAAAGATATTCCCTTGTGATTATATGCAAATGATTTGCATATATGTCAAATAAACACAACTTCAGGAGCACCGTGAGGCCTGCCCTGAGCATGGCCTGAGGATATGCTGTGTGGCTGCTCTGTGTACTTGTTGCTTTACCTGTCCACCTCACTCATTGACTTTGTCTGCTTGACCCTGCAGGTGTTTTGAGTGTGTGACCCCGGCTGACTACAGTTTATTCATTAATTGAACAACCATGATTTGAACCAGTTCTATTGCCACACTGTGTTAGGATATGAAGACAGTGAATAAGACAGACCTAATCCCTACCCTCCTGGGGCTCCCAGACTACTGGGACAGATAGACAAAACAAATTGAACTAGTAGGTAAAGGAAGGAATTGCATGTTGCGGTAACAGATCAGGATGCTGAGATGGAGAATAATGTGTTATATCAGGACCTCTTTTAGTCTGGGTGGTCAAAGAAGCCTCTGTAAGGTTCCCATCTTATGAGGGGTGGGATTGGGAAGCAAATGAAATCTGGATCTCTAGAGATCTCACCCAGCTTCAAAGCCCAGCTTGCGTTCACCAAGCCCAGGTTGCATCTTGACCTTCTGACCTGTGTGTGCACACTCTGACCTCAGCTCTGCTTGCTGCCCTACATCTCAGGGCCAGCCACACAGAGCCTCTGTTGTTACTCAGTGGCTTCGTGAAGCTCCACATGTGTTTGAGAGGCCACACCACACCCTGGCAGTTTACTTTGTCTCCCTGGACCTCAGAACCTTTAGGGGCATTTTGCCCTGTGCTCATGTACAGATGAGGAAACTCAGTCCAGCACTTCCGGTGTTCCCCACTTCCCAGTCAGTCAAAGGGCAGGACTTTTCCTTCCCCTTAACTTTCCTCCGAGCCCAGCCCAAGGCTGAGCAGAGCAGGGTATGGGACTGGGAGCTGACACTTCTCATATTTGCATCTCCTAAAATGGCTAAAGAATCTTGGCTGGTTACAGCAAACCAGTGGCACATCCTTCCCGTACTGTGCTTAACATCATTCAATGATAACCCTTTCCCTTTGAGCCCCCATATAGCATCAGAATCCTCTCAACACAGGAAACTGATGCCAACGAATTGGAGTTGACTTTTGGGATTAAATTTAATATCATGTGGGCCTCATCTGGCCTACTGACTAAGTAGAGACCCGGGGCATGGACCCAGGGTGGGATTTCAGGCACCTGAGCTAGGTGTGGAGATAGGAGCCGGACTGGCCTGTCAGCTAGAGAAAAGCGCTATGGGAGGTTGACAGGCAGTGGGCCAGGATGAATTCTGACCAGAGTGTCCCTCTGAAGGAGGAAGCATGGGGTATGAGGCAGTGAGGCAGAAGTGAGGACCCAAGACGACTGGGCTCCGGGTGGTAGGTGGGTCTGGCCAGGGATGTCTGAGGGCTGGCAAAGGGCTTCTTCAGCTCTGCTAAGAGCGAGGATATGAGGGAGCAGAGCCTGCTGAGACCCACCCTCCTGCTCCACCCAGGCTGCAGTGCTATCCTCCCAAAAGGCTACAACAGCCCCCACCCTGAGTTGCGAGTGAAGGTAGCTTAGGGCACTTTGGAGGGCCCCTTTTCTAAGCAAAAGAAGCTTTTATGGAAATTAAATTGTGGATATTTGTATTCCAGGAACATCAATATATTTAATAGAGCTGAGGCCATTAGGAGAATGCATAGAGATACCGATGGTCCCGAGTTCCCAGAGAACTGTCTGAATGTCTTGTAGCCCTGCTCTGCACAGAGATCTGGCCAAGGGGTGGGCCTGGCTCCCAGGGGTCCAGATCCCAGGACTGAAAGTTAGCAAGACGGAACAAACACAAGGGCCTCCCTGCCTCCCTCAGCCAGCTCCCAGGACCTGGTATGCCTTCCCACTGCTCCTGGCCCCATTACCCAGCTCTGGGATGGGGCAGGGTGTGGGTGCAGCTCTGCGCACCGGGCTCTCCTTGAGGATGGCCTGCACACGTCGTCTGTTCGCTCACTTTCCCATCGCTGGTGTCTGGCCCTTGAACGAAGGAATGATTGACTGACTGAATGAATGGCACTTCTCTTTCTGAGAGCTTGTTGTGCCTTCATGCTTGTGGAATGCCTGTTGCCTCTGCTACACCTTAAGCTCTATGAAGACAGGGCTGAGCCTGGGAGCTCTGCTGCTGTGTCCCAGAGCTGAATGAGCACATCCTTGTGGAGTCACAATGAGCCAAAGGAAAGGTCACGTCTTCGTACTGTGCCCTTTGGGCTGTGTTGAGTCCTGGGTCTGGTCCACAGTGGGCCTTGGGCAGTTCTGGAGCTAGGGCCTTGGTAGCCCCTGAGAATTAGGGACACTCCAGCTGCTGGGCAGGGCTCACTATTCCCTCAGTGCCCCTGTGCGCCCTGCTGCCATGCCTTTGCTTCTCTGAGCTCCATACTTAGAGCTCCCTTCCCTGCTCCATTTCACTTCATTCAAAGTCCTCTTGGTTCAGCGCCCCGGCCACCTCCCCTGTTAGACGTTGTTTGGGGAAGTCTCTTTTTCTCCTCAGCCCTCACTCCCCAAGGATCTTGCGGTCCTTGCAGGATCCACAGTTCACATACTGGTGACTGGGAAGGCTGAGGCCACCACACTTTCTGCAGGCTGTAGGGGCAGGTGAGGGACTGCGGCTCTGGGGCGCATCCTTGCTGGACAGGTGAGCAGCTCCAAAGCTGTTTGGGGAGATGCCTGTCCCTCACCCTCTCTGGGAGGGGTGTGGGATGCTCACCACCAAGCAAGGGAACACACGTGGGAGTCCCTGCTCACTTTCCTGCATGTGGGCTGCGGGCAGGGACACACCTGGCCTCTTCCCTCCGTGACCTTTCCTCCTGAGCTTCAGTGTCAGGTGTCAGGCTTTGAAGGCTGGAAATGCATGGCGCATGGTGCAGTGTCTGGATCTGCACCCCTACTGGATAGGTAGGGTCTGGGGTGACTTGGCCTCTTGGAGTTTCAATTTCCTCGGTTGTAAAATGGGATGCCTTATTCCATCTCTTAAGGTTACTATGAAAATTACAGGTGTCAACAGGACTGCTCCCTCCTGCCTCAGCTTCTCTCTGCCTAGAATGTTTTTCCTTTCCTGGTTGCCTAGATAGCTCTTATTCATTCTTTAGAAGATCTGGGCTCAGTGTTATTTCCTCTAGGAAGCCCTCCTTGGTTCTGAGTTCCAGACAGGTTCCCACACTGTAGAATCCCGGTCTCTTCTTCTATGTTTCTTATCTATATGTGAGTCTCTATTTAGACATGGTGCCCCGCAGTAGACTGTGAACTCCATGAGGGCAGGGGCTGTGTCTGCTTCATTCCCCATCATGTCCTTCTACCTAGCCTAGGACCCAGAACTTCAAAGGCAATTGGGGAGTATTTGCTAAGTAAATAACAAATTTGAAGTGCCTCATGCCAAGTTAGGATCCCCCAAATAGCAGCTCTTATTAAATGTGGCCCCCAGAGGCCATGTAACCACTCCTCATTTCAGGCTGTCAGTGGGATGTTATATTGTCAGGAAGCTTGGCATCCGGCCTGTGCCAGTCCACCTGTGCTGGGGAAGTGTCCATCCATGCTGCACTTTGCTGTCCTCTCAGCCCCTGGTGCAGGGAGGGCAGAAAAAGAGCCAGGTGAGGTGTGCATGAGACCTGAGTCCCCAGTGCTGGTCCCTGTCTGAAGTTCAGCCTTGTGCACTAGGTCTCCTGGGATCCCTCATGGGCAGGAGGGCAGGTGGGAAGTCCGAATCTGCACACATCTGGCTGACTTTCTCACTGGATAGACAGGCCTTGTCTGCCCCTAAGCCCACAGCTAACATGGTGGTTCTGTGCTCACTGAGGTCACCCTGCTCAGCCTGGGTTTCTGGTGTCATTGTCTGTACTCCTCAAGCTGTGTTGGGCTTCTGAGTCCACTTGTGACCACAGATGTGGTGCTCATGTCCCCTTATCAAGCCATTCAGGTCCTAGGTCTTCTATCTCAGTCCCCTGGTCCTCAGTTTCTTCATCTGTTAAATGGGAATGTGAACCTCATGAGATGAGTGGGATTTTGAGGATTCAGTGGAACAACTAGCGCCCACAACACTTTACAGTATGTAAAACCTGTCTCATTTGTTTTCCTGACAGAATGCAGAGCTCCGTCTCTGGTGGAGCTGGAGACAGATGGGCACTGGGAAGGTGAGATACCCACACAAGGAAGTTTAGAGTGCTGTGGCGTGGGTGCAGCTCAGGTGGGGATGGGCAGCACTCGTGTGGATGCGATATACATGGGCTCTTTGTGATACAGCCCCGTGGTGGTACCATGGTCTAGGGCGGACAGACAACTGACAGCAAGTTCTGCTGAATTCTTGGAGGAGACAGTGTCTGCAGCAGTGGTCTCTGCAAGGTCACAGCTTGCCTGGCCCTCTCAAATCGGTCACTACTGTCTAGGGCGTCCCCGAGCATCAAGAATAACCCAGCCTTGGAAATCCTTTGCCCTGGTCCCTGTTCTACTCCGGCAAGGGCTTGCATGGCCTGAGGGCTGGACACACTCGGGTGGGGACACACCTGCCCGTCTGCTCACATGTGTACACACGTACACATGTGTACACACGTGCATACATACAGTACTCTAGATTGACCCCCTCACTTGCATGGACCTGAGTGAGTGTCTCATGTCTTTTTCTATGTAGGACACACGGAAAAATGATTCCCAAGCAATTTCCAAGAAGAATATTCTATTTAGTTCCCTCTCACCTCCCACTATCTCCATTTTATAAACTGGGAAACTGAGGTCAGAGAGGGTAAGTGGTTTGCCCAGGGTCCCACAGCAGGAGCAGCAAGTGTGACACCAGGATGTCCTAACCTGTGTCTGGGATGTCCCCGCCAGGTGACTTCTATCTTGCCAGGGAGTGTGTTACAGCAAGCTCTCCTCAGCTCAGCAACCCCATTTTACAGATGGGCAAAACTGACCTGGCCATAATCTCATTCAAAGGGCACCCGTATCTCAGATCACGCAGAGTCGAGACTCACAGGCTCTGAGTGGGAGCCCTGGGCTATGGGTTTTGCCCCACATTGCTGGGAAGTTCCAGGGGTGTAGCTGCTACCGGGAGAGCTCATTCAGATTGTAACTGACAAATGAAAAGGGAATTTAATACACAGGGTTCCATGCAGGAGCCCAGGGCCAGCCTTTCCTTGCAGCCACCCACCTGCGGCTGCCTGCCTCAAGGGCCCTGCCCACCAGGTTGGGGCCCCTGTGGCCAGCCAGTAGCCCTGCCTGGGCCCCCTCCCCGCCCTGCCCCCAGTACTGCTGACACAGGCTCCTTCCTGGCCTCTCACCTCCACAACCCTCTCCCGCCCTCCCGCTGGCTGGCTGCAGTAACAAGATGCCCTTTGTGTGTGCCGGCAGGGGAGGGGGCTGCGGGCAGGCTCCTGCGTGGCTTCTTGCTGCTGAGTCACAGCTCCCCGCCAGGCTCTGGGAACAGAGTCACAGGTGACTGGCCAGATGGCACAGAGCCCAAGACCTTGGAGATAACCTCAGACAACCCCTTCCTTGCACGGGAGGGGACATCGAGTCTCAGAGAGGGGAAGGGGCTGCTGCATGCCTTTCTGGGGGCAAACATCAAGATTGGGCAGTTCTTCCTGCAGGTTAAGGGCTCTCAGGCTGGTCCTGTTGTCATAGTAGAGTCCTGCTTCTTCCCAGAACAGCCTGAGTATGTCTATGTGCCCATGTGCATGTGCACACATGCTCACTTGTGTTTGTGTTCAAGTGTGAGCATCAAGAGTGCAACTGTGTGAGTGTGTGCTTGTGTGAGGCTGTGTGTAAGTGTGTTTGCCTTTCTAGGTCCCCCATGCCTTCTCCCAGAGACACACAGGCATGTCCTCAATGTCATCGCTCCTTCCATCTGCTTCTTAGTGCTTACCTGGGCTTCTCCTTGCCCACTGCAGGAGGCACCAGCCCAGGCAAGTAAGTGCCTGTGATGGGCAGCTCATTATCTGACAAGTCACCCCCAGGAACCCAAAGTAGGGTGTCTCTCTGCCCCACTGCACTGTGCTGTGGGGGACTCACCAGCGGGGTCCCAGCCAGAAGTGTGTGGTGCTTAGGAACGTGGAGCCTCTGGAGATGGGCTGTCTGGGTTTGAATCCTGGCCCTGCCATTTCCTAGCCATGTGACTTGGGCAAGTTTACTTTTCTTCTCAGAGCCTCTATTTTCTCATCTGTAAAATGGGGATAATAATAGCCTTGCCTCAGGGATGGAGTTTGTACCTGTAAAGATCTTCAAATAATGTGCAGGCCCTTAAGGAACATTAGCAATTATTATTACTGTTATAATTATAATTGATCTTGACCCCCTTGATCTTTGGAGATGCAAGGGGCTGAAGGGGTTGAAGTGTCTGGCAGCATGAGAGGCTCAATTCCCTTGGTCACTGACCAGCAGGCAGTGAAGGGGTGGGGGCCACTGTTCCAGGAAGGAGTCGTCTATTCTGGACTGTGTCCCCACCGAGTGGAACCACCTTCAACAGTATTCCCCAGGAGAGGTCTGCACCATTGGAAGTGACCCCTGGCTCTGTGCACGCTGCCTTCCTGGGTCGCTCAGTAAGAGCAATGGCCAGGCCCTGGGAGGCAGGGCAGGGCGGCCAGGCGGCCGGAGCTCCTGCTCCTCCCTCTCTGATGGGCCTTGGCGGGCGGCAGGCTTCCTGTTGCTGCTGCTGTGATGCCCCACCTAATGCCGGGGACGGCCATCTGGGCCCGAGGGCTCGGAGAGGGGGCCCGCCGGCCATCTGCCTGCTTGGCGCGGGCTGCTTCCGAAGGGCAGCAGGGCGCCTGCCTGCGGGAGCTGTGGCTGCAGGAGGAGGCCTGGGGGCCGGTTCTGTGGCCTGGGCAGCCTGTCAGGCTGCAAGCTGCTGCAAGCAGCCCGATCCCCAGAGCTTCCTGCCCTAATTTTCCCCACACATATGCACAGGAAGCCTGGCTGTGGTACCTGCCATGTGAGCTCAGGGAAATCCTGCCCTCACCAGCTGCAGTCTTTCCATCTGTACAGTGGGCAGGCTGGATCCAGTGCTCAGACTTCCAACCAGTCGGCACTGCCTCTGGGCCTTGGGTCTGACTGGGGGTCCACTTTGGTGGGTATGGGAGAGTTTCCCAAATGTGACCAGCTCTGACCTGGGGGCCAGCGCTCCAGTCAACCGTGGAATTACATGAGTCCTTAAATAACCAGCTGCAGATTAGGTCTAGAGCAGAGCAGGCATTCTTGCTCAGCGACAGCCCAGCTGTGGTTCCTTGCATGGTGGTTGCAGGGCAGCCAGACACTGCAGAACACCTCTCCAGAGAGATGGAGGCTGGCGAGGATGGAGGAGGCAGTTTCTCACTCACTCAGCAGTTTACTGAGCATTGAACACTGTGCCTGGTCCCAGGGCATGATGGTGACCCACCCTTTACAGTGTGATACATTCTAGGGTAGGGGACCTAGCAGGGAGCTCAGCCTGGCACAGGGGGCCTGAAAAATACCTCTGAGATGTGATGCCTAAGACCTGAAGGAGAAGTTGGAGTGAGCCGGGGTGTTTACATAATCACCTATGAGATAGGTAGCTGCTATCCCTACTCGACGGATGAGGAAAAAGGTTCTCAGACAAATCAATATAGAAGCAGCTTTCCTGTGGTCACCCAGTAGGTAGCAGAGCCGGGATCTGAACCCTTCCTTGTCTAACTTCAAATTCCACCAGGCCCCGACATTCTCCAGCTTCCATGGTGTTCCTGCAATCCAAGTGCTGCTGACCTCTCTACAGGTGAGGTTAGGGGTTGGGAGGATGTCCTGAGCAGGGAGCACCAGCTTCTCTGGCTGCAGGAGGGGAGGGAGGGTGCGACTGGCTGCCCTGGGTGCCCTTTCTTTCCTTTCTGTCCAGGGCTGGAAGAAAGCTGTGCTTCTGACTCCAGGAAGTGCTACAGTGTTGCTGGGCCGGCTTCTGAGTTGTCTGTGGCATGAGGCTGGGCTAAGTGTTTGGTCACCTGGGATGGGGAGCCACTGGCTTGAGGTGACACAGACAAAGGGGAGCCAGGAGAACCAGTCCTGGTTCACCGTGGAGCACCCCGGCCCCTGTTCCCCTGCAGCATGGCTCAGCCGTAATGCATTGCCAGCCTAGCCCTGCAGTTTCTTTTGCTGGGATAAATTCGGTGGAAGGAGCTGTGTAAAGGCACCACAGGCCCTGCCCCACAGACAGTCCTTATCACTTACATGCTCCAAGAGGTCTCAGAACTAGGGGACTTCCTCCCCTACCTCCTCCTTGTCTGGAGCTGGCATTAGGCCCCACATCTTCCAGACCCAGGGAGGGCATTTACTGCCGGAGATGGCTGGGCAGACCCTCAGTAGGTATTCCACCCAAGTGCTCATGGCTTCAACCCAACTCTTGATTTCTCTCTGAGCCAGTCTCTGTGAATGTCCTCACCATCGTCCTGCATCACTCCTGTCCTCCTGCTAAAACCAAATCTATTGACTCTCTAGATCCTCAGCGTCTCCATGTCACACTACTTCCATTGTCACCATTCCTGTCTTCGGTCCACCAGATGACCGGCTGGCCTCCTAATTGGGCTTCCTGTACTCCTGCCTGTGCTCAGAGTTCCCTTCTCCACTTGCCTGCTGGAGGAGATTTACAAACAAAATCAGATCATGGCACTCCCCTGGGGCCCTGCAGGTAGGGCTTCTGCGACCTGGCCCTGGCCAGCTTTGGCCTCCCATCCTCCCCATTCCTTCCAGATCCCACTGTGCCTTGGTGTCCCTGCCCTCCTTTCTCCTCCCCGACTTCATCTGCCAGTTCATATCTCCCGGCCTTTGCAGGGTGTTTCTGCTGCTGGAATTCTCTGCCCCTGGATCTCTGTGTGGTTAGCTCCCTTTCACCACACTCAATCAAAGTCTAATATTGTCCCCCCACCACCTCCTGCATTCACTCTCCATCCTGTTACCCTGTTTTACTTTTTCAGAGCACTATGTTGCTTGGTTGTCCACCCTACTACCCCAACTAGAATGTAAGCTCCAAGATGTGAGGGCATTTCCTGTCCCATCCATTCTGCATCCCAGAGTCCAGGCTGGAGCTGAGAAGGTGCTCAAGGAATGTTTGTTGCATGAGCCAATTTCATAGTGCTCCAGGCTCCCAGGTGGAAAGGTCCTTGATCTTTTCTTTACCAGGTCTTGGAAACTCTCCTGCACCCCAGGATCTTCCTGGTCAGTCCCTGGTCAGTGTATACTGTGCTTCCTTTGACATGACATCAACTTCTCAGTGACTTCCACTGGTTTTGGCCCAGGTCGCAGAGCCTGACACCTCTGCAGGGAGTTCTACCAGGTATTCGAAGAGTGCGTCTTAATGCAAAAATAATGAGAGATGCAGGGTCACGAGTCACAGGTTCAAGTTCTGACTATTTCTCTTCTCCATGGTCAGCTGTAAGTCATTGAGGTCTCTGGCCCTCGGCTTCCCCTCTGGAAATGCTGGGAACCATACCCCTCAGAGCTTCAACAGGGTGGGAGGAAATGCTGGCCAGTGTGGTCAGCCAGGAGTCTGGTACAGGCCTATGCTTAACAAGTGTTGTTTGAGTTTGGGGAAAAAGTCTCCACGATTCTTCATTATCCCAGAACATTGAGGCCCTCGTGCCCTGCCCAGGTATCACTGCTCCCTCTGCCTGGGGCATCTTCCAAATTAGAAAAACAGAGAGGAAAAGAGCAGCCCTGCTTAGGTGGGGCTGGGCGGTGGAAGGGAGGTGGGGTGCGGGTGGTGTGCCGTGCTCTCCCACGGTGATTTATAGCGTTTTGTCTTTTGGAAAACATTGCAGTGCAAGGTTGCCCAAGGTCAGTGCCTCTGTTCTGCGATCTCTTTATGAAAAAGGAGAAGAGAAAGTGGGCAGTGCTTCCAATTTTTTAAGGAGTTGGCCAAGAGCCAGCACCAGGCATCAGAGGAAGGCAGCTGACTGCACTCGGCCACATCCCAAAAGTGCCTGGAAGGGGAGGGAGGAAGCAGGCGCTTCAGAAGGCACTACTGAGTGCCAGGCCTCATGCTGGGAGTGCTGTAACGGGGAGCAGTGGTGGAGTCCTTGAGATACACCAGACCTTGTTCTAAGCACTTTATGTAGATTGACTCATTTCATCAATTTCATTCTCTCTACCTCTATGAATATGTGTTGTTGTTCCCATTTTATAGATGGATTCGCTGAGGCATAGGAAAGCAAAATAACATATCCAGGGGCCACAGCCAGCACGGATGTTATTTAATCCCAGTCCCGCAACTACCTGGAGATGAGGATCATTGTTACCATCACTTTATCCATGAGAGCGCCAAGGCTTGGAGGGGTTAAAGCAACTTGTCCAAGGTCACGCAGAAAAAGGGCACTACAGAGCTGGGATTTGAACTCCACTCCGAGTGACTACAAAGCAGTGCATCATCCTGTGCTATGTAACTTGGCTGGTCTCCTCGCCTTTTCTCATTTCCCTGAAATGGATGGGTTGGGGGCTGGACACGTGGCTGCTGGCAGTCTTCAAAGATTGCGAGGAATGGTGGGAGCTAAGCCAGCCCCCAGAGCTGCTGTGGGCCCCCCTGATTTCCCTGCTAATGGTGCCTTGGGCTTTATGTGGACGTTGGTGTTTCCAACACAGACCTAGAGGAAGAATCTTAAATCCCTGGTAAACCTCCCTATTGAGCCACCTTCTTTGTTATCAGAGGGAAGTCAGGAAAGACTCAGATAAAGAGGTAATGTCTGGGCCTCACCACCCCAGAACAGACCCTCACACACCACAGGGTGAAGTCGGAGGGGGAGAAGTTTCTGGGTGGGAGCCAGAGCCTATGGAGGACCAGGCGCGAGTTGGCCCAGCATGCTGGCCTGGATCCAGCCTGCAGCCCCCACTCCCTGTCTTCCTCAGGCACCCTCCTTCTCTGCTCTCCCCACCACCATCAGAGCCTCCTCCCAGGAAAGGCTGGGAAGTTTTTAGAACCTGGTAGTCCCTGGAAGTTAGGGTCCTGGTCTCTTTGTGATGATCTCCAAGGCCTGTCATCCTACCACACTGTGGCTGTGTCAGTGTAGGAAGAGCCCAACTTTGAGGGTCCAGAGATTGGGCTGTCTTCCCCAACAGTTGCAGCTCCATCCATGATTGTCTTAGGAGACATGGCAACATCCTAGGTTTCACTTTCCTCATCTGTACAGTGGGTGTAATAATGTGGCCCCGGAGCTGACAGATGAGGACCAGATGGGGCGAGGGATAAGAACACACTCCGAACATGGTCAAGTCTTGGCTGGCTGCCCACAGTCACTAACGTGTCCTATAACCCAGTGGCCGAAAAGTTTGCATCATATTGGAATCATGTGGGGGTCCTAAAACATGCTGATGCCTGGCTCCTCCCCTCAAGTGTTCTGATTTAATTGATTTGGGGAACAACCAGACATTGGGAGTCCTAGAGGCTCCCAGGTGGCTTTAATGTGTGGTCAAGCAAGGGAACAATAAGAAGCCCCTTCTATTCAGTGATTCCACTGGCTTATTAGGCAGCAAGGGAGCTCTTAGGTCACCATCAGGCCCAAATTTTTCTCTTGGATGCCTGTTCTGTTCTCTGGATTTGTCCTAATGTGTCCTGCTGAGAGTTTAGAATCCTAAACACCTGCTTTTTATGGAATGTGCCTCTGGCAGATGTCTGGGGAGCGGAAGCGCCCCATGATTTTTGCTGACTTCCTTCTCTGTGTAGAGACGGTGCTGGGGATTGGGGCTAGTGAGAGATGTAGGCCTGATCCTTGCCCTTTGCACACTCATGCAGGGGTCCTTGCCTTCTGAGTTCTCTCCTTAGAGGTCAAGGGGAGGAAAGAGGAAGGGAGCAAAGCATGACTGGGCCCGTGCCTCCTGCTCAGAGCTTTCCCATGGATAGGATGTGAAAGCAGGTGAGAAAGTCCTGTCATTCCACTCATGGATGAGGAATCTGAGCCTCTGACAGCTTCAAAGACTCATCCAAGGTCTCACAGATCATGAGTAACAAAATGGGAGTGAACCCTGCTCTGTCTGCTCTCCAAGCGCCTGCTGTGGTGGGGAGGAGAGAGGCGGCAGATGGCAGGAGGTATGATTCCAGAGAGGCAGGCAGGGCTGGGGACTGGGGTCACTGTTTGGGGAACAGACTGGGGCCAGGGTCCCCTTTGTTCTCTCTCTGCTTCTTCCCTCCCCCTGGGTCCCTGGGTTCCCCAAAGCAGGGGACAGCTCTGGGTGTTTGGGGGAAATGAAGGGTTATGAACAGGTGTTTCGTCTCCTGGGTTTCAGTGCCTGACTGCGAAACGGCCTCTGACCTCACTTTCTTTGCTTATGGAGTATTCAGGTGGGTGTCAGTGATCTGTGAGAGAGGAAACAGCATCCTCAAGATCAGCCTCAGACTCAGTGGCTGCATCTGAAGGGGTCTAGGCGGCCAGGGCCATGTCAGGACCCAGGACCACCATGTGATGAAGGTGGCCAGGTGGAAGGCTCCCGTCGTTGTGGAGGGCTTTGGTGTCAAGTGACGACAATCTAACTTCAGTGGGGGAGTCAGGAACAGTGTTCTGGGTGCTGCTGCTTGAGTAGAGGATAGAGTCTCTATCTCACTGAGTCTTGCTTTTCCCCATCTGTAGAATAGGAGGTGCTGTACGTAATCGTCAAGGCAAGTGCAGGGTGGAGCCTTATAGTGAGGGTACACCATCTTCTCATCCATCCATCCATCCATCCATCCTTCCATCCATCCATCCATCCATCCGCCGTCCCATCCATCCATCCACTCACCCATTCACTCTCCCATCTTTCCATCCATCCATCTGTCCACTCATACTTCCTTTTATGCACTCATCGATTCTTATGAGCTCCTTTGGTGAACCAGCTCTGAGCAGATACTTGCATTGAGATGAGTCAGAATTTTTCCTGCCTCCACGGACTCTCAGACCCAGCACGGAGTCCAGTCCTGTGAATAAAGAGGCCGCTGGGGCAGTTTTCAGAGAGGAGACACTGTGTGAGCTGGTTAGAGGTCAGAGTGAGAGTTTGCCAGGCGGGTGAGCAGGGGAAGCATCTCAGGCACAGGGCCTGGCAAAGGCCTAATGTGCTGTGGGGAACTTAGGGCCTTCTGGCCCTGTGGTGGGGCTGAAATTTGGCAGTAGTTACAGCTAAAACTGTGACTGGGGGGTTTCTGAGCCAGGGTGGAACATGCTAAGAGACCCTACTTTAGGGAGTGGAGTCTGGTTGACTCTGACAGGACAAGGAGAGGCAGTGGGCATAAGAGGGCAGCCCGAGGCAGGGGGCAGGGCTGCTGGGGAGGCTGATATGCTGGTCCGTCCCATTATCCCCAAAAGAATGTGCCTCCCCTCTCTGTTCAGCTTCTATCTCTTTTTTGTGGTTCAGGAGGCCTGTTCTTTGCCCAGATACGGAGCAGGCAAGAGTGCCCAGCCTGGCCCTGTCATTCCCCATTCAGCCCCAGTGGAAGAAGTGACGCTGTCATTTGCATTTCAAAACCTGTATCTCCTTGCATCTTCCCTTAATAAGAGCCAATTACACCCCTGCCCCAAACCGCAGGTTGTCTGCCTGTCATTGGACTTTTATCCTGTTTGGGGTGGGGAAGAACTGCTCCCTTAAATGTCACATTTAGCATATGCAAATGAAGAGATAATTGTCCTTAATGGAAAATGAACTCACCTGCTTGCTGTGAGCTCCAGACAAAAGCAGGCATTGATGAAATGGGCACCAGGATGGGCCTGGGATCTGTGCTTCCATCCCTGCCTTAGCCAGGGGCCCAGCTGGCCTGGTCTGTCTCCACCCACTGAGAAGATGACAGTCCAGGGATCTATGCCAGTTGGAAGGTAACACATTTAGAGGTTGTGCCTCCATTTGACAGATGTGGACACTAAGGCCTAGAGGATGGGAGGGATTGGCCCAAGGTCACAGGCTGAGTCAAACTTCTCAGGGGAGCTGAGAGTGGAAGTCTATAGCAGCCCATGCTGGAGAAGTGAGGGCGCTTGAGAGTGGATGATTTTCCAATTAGGCAGACGGGAATCACGAGCCAGCCTTGGGATCTAGCACTTGCTGGGAGCATATATCTTTAGTAGATAATGATTTCCAATCTGGGTGTTGTGCTTGGTTATCTGGAAGCTGAGGGAAGAGGGCTGGAGAGGACAGGTGCTTTGGAGACCATCTCAGCACTTGCCCATGGAGCATAATCCTCCCTACCCCTGGTAATATTTCTCTCAAAACTGAGATTACAAGTGGAATGCATTCAGAAGGAGTGAGTCCTCTGTCAATGGTAGTGTGCAAGCGACATGGGAGGGCCCTCTGAGTGCGCAGTTGTCCAAAGAGTGGAGATTCCTGGGAGGAGAGAAGATCTCTTTGAGAATGAGCCTCTTTTCATTGGCTAGGGCAAAGCCTCTTCTCACTGACTAGCCCTTGTGCCCTGAGCTGACGACAGGATGAGGAATTTCAGGAGCCCCAGGCCTGGCTGGGATTTGGAGATTTGGACCTGCTCTGAGACTCAAAGCCTCTGCCTTGTTCTCTAATTCCAGAGGCAGGAGTTTGGACCGTTCCTCATGCCTGAGTCCCCTCCTGGTTCCTGCCTGGCCTTGGGGTCCTGCCCCTACCCCCTGGGGAAGTGGTGGCGCTGTGGAGTTTGAAAACCTGGATTCGAGTCCTAGCATGTCCGCTTGAACATGACTTCTATCTTCTGGGAGCCTCGGCTCCTTCACCAGGAGAGCAGATGTCTGTGATATCTGCCTCCTCCCAGTTTTGTGGGGATGCCGCCAGGGCTCAGCAGATGCCTGGTACTCAGGAGGGACTTGGTGGAGATTTGCTTTAAGAAGCACTGGCTCTGTCCCCTTCTCTTTGCCTATGAAGGGGCCTGACGCCTGCTGCAGCCCTCCAGGTGCTCTGTGCTCTGTCCACCTCCCGCTCAACTGACTCCTGTTGCCTCTTGCTGGGTCTCCCAGATGGGCAGCTCAGCCCAGCCCCTCAAGGCTGACTGACCCAGGAAATGCCATGACCTTGGAGAGGAGGCACTGGAAACCTCTGACTCTCTTTCCTCAGGTGTACTGATGGGTCTCAGAGAGGATAAGGAACTTACTCAAGGGTCACACTATGAAGTTGGAGTCATCTGGCCCATCTCCAGCTTTGAAGGCCTAAATGCTTCTGATGTCACAGTGGGATACATCTCTGTGGGACACAAAGGGCTCAGCTGCTCCAAGATGAGGCCATATCCATTGGCATCGGGTGGCATTGGCCATAGGCAGGGTGAAGATCAGGAGGTGGGCCTTGGTCTGTGCAGGGTGGGTGGAAACCCAGCTCCCAGCAGATGTTAGCCCTCACTCCTGCCATTGCTCTTGGCCCTCTCCTCTTATGGCTTCTCCAAGAGCCCCAGCCCCTGGGGCTGTGTAGGTCCACTCACATGAGAGATAGGCACCCCAGGCCTCAATCCGACCTTGCCCAAGGTCCTCCAGCTTGTTAACCACTTGGTCTTGGATGACCTCTGGTCGCCAGGGTCCTCGTGTGTGAAATAGGGACAGTGATGGTTTTGGAGTAATTAGATAAGGCAGCTATGAAGCATCCAGAGACTGAATTCTGGTGGGTGTCCTCATAGATCACACAGACTCCACTTCAAACCTCAGCTCTACCAGTATCCATCTGTGTTAACTGGGGCAATTACTAAGCTCTCTGGAACCCAGTTTTCACCACATAAAGTGGGGCATCTTTTCTCTCTAAAGCTTGGATTTTTTCCCTTGGGGAGTTCACAAGATTGCCCTGGGATAGAATCCAGCAGCAGCAGGCTCCTTCGCAGGCATCTTAGGTCTTTCCCTCTCGCTCAGCCCAGCCCTCCCTTCCAGCTCACCTTCTTGTTCCTCTGGGCCTCCTCCATACGGGCTGCTCCACACCACGCATCCTTCCCAGACCCCTCCTTGCTAGACCCCTGACTAGCCTCTCCTAACGCCGTCCCTCAACTCACCCACTTGACAGACACCTGTATTTCCTTCAAGCTCATCCTAATCCTAAATGCTGTCTGCTCTGCCGAGGGGGTCAGGGGAAGCATGGTGGAGATGGTGGCTCTCCCTGCCCCACCACAGGACTTAATCATCTAACAGCCCCTCGGGCACAACTCGGCTGACGGTGTCATGTGTTGTGATGTGTTTTCCTCCTAGAGCATGAGGTCTGGGCTCTGCTCCTCACTGCCTGCTCCCAGGACCTGCCACAGTGCTCAGGGAGTGTCCGTGGGAGGGTTTGAAGCTACTCTGGCCGCTGTTGTGTGTCTGCAGTTAGCAGGGCTGAGCCTCACTCAGTCTACCAGGGGCTGCAAGGTGTTACCTCCCTGGGTGTGGTCGTCATTAGGGCTGGTCAAATATCCCAACTGGTTCTTTCTTCTTCTGGGCACCTGGTGGGATCACCATTCCCTGCCCCTTCTGAGGGGTGTGGCAATGAAGGGGTGTGCCCCTTCTGAGGGGTGTGGCATTGGCCAGAGGTCTGGCCAATGAAAGGGCAGCAGAATCAAAGAGAGTTACTGCTGAGTGGAGGCTCTAGGGGCATAGTATTACTTGCCATCTTTCTTCCTCTGCTTTGAGGATTATGGAAGCACGCAGTGGGATGAAGCCTCTGTCAGCCCACGTGCCACAGAGACCCTGCCAACCTAGATCTGACCTGTACCGTGAATGAGAAATTGACATTTGCTTTGTTAAGCCGCTGAGATTCAAGGGTTGGCTGTTCCTGCAGCAAAACCTAGTCCATCCTAACTGATCCAAGAGACCATGCAGGTGAATTAAGTATAAGAAGGAGTGGGTTTCAGGTAAGGCATGAATGGGAATGAGTGGTGGGGATGGGTGTGTCTCACTGAAGACTGCACATCCTATCCAAAGATTTTCAAATGCATCACTTTTAAAAACACCACACTAGCTCAATAACACCCATCTGCCAGTGACTCAGACTAGGCCAAAGACCACAACTGACTCTCCCTTCTGTGGGTCTAGGGATGGAGGGCGAGGGTGTGGGCATCAGTCCGAACCCTTCCCACAGTGTGAAGACTTACTCTAGGTGGTGCATACAGGTGGCTCCCGAACTCTTCCCCCAGTTTGCAGGTGCGATGGCAGAGGGACACATCAGCTCTTCTCTCCAGATGCCCAGGCCCACAGCCAGGGCTGGCTGACTCTCAAGGACTCCCCCAGGCCCTGGAAGGCAAGCCACTGGCTGATGATAAATTCTGTGTTGGGTCAGAGTGGGAGCCCTGACCTCCCTTGAGACCTTGTGGGGAGCTTCCTCCCAGCTCCGGTCTCCTCGGCCTGTCTTCGAGGCTGCCCGGAAGCTGTCTCCCTGTGATTAACGAGCATTTCCTCTCCCTCAGGCCCATGCTGGGGGACGGATGGGATGTGGCTTTGGCTGTTGTGGGTAGTGCTGGGGTTTGGGGAGCCTTGGAGCGTGGGCTGCAGCTGTTTACTTGGCAGGGCCTCACTTGCAGATGTGAGGCTGCAGGGTGGGTGGAGAAGCTGAGGGGTGGGGTAGAACCCAATGAGAAGCAGGGACCATTGCCCCTCCTTAGGAAGAGCCTGTGTACTCCTGAAGCGAGACTCACACTCATTGCCCCATGTTCAGAACCCTGGTTCTCAGAACCTGCCCCCGATGGTGGCCCAGCTGCCTCCAGCTGTCTCCAAGTGTTGGTCTAGTTTCTTGCCCCAGCCGCTCCTGGATGCTCAGCTGAAGGCCTCTCTTACTCAAGCCAGTGTGGTTTTGGTTTTGGGGCTGAAGCAGCTTTGGGCTCCGGCCCAGCTCCAATTATCTTGGGCAGTAGAATTTGGGGCTGGGAGAGGTCAGGCATGGAAGAGTTTTTAGCTAATGGAAAGATGGAACTGTGGGCTCCTCCCTGCATAGCTTATCTCAGGGGATGGGGCAGGCCCTGCTTCTTCCTAGAGTGCAGCCATGGGTTTCCAGGATGTGAGCTCAGCAACTCTGGGTGGGGGTCCTTTTCCCACCCCATCTGACACATTTTTTGTCTCTTGTCCGGAGGGACCTGCCAGGTCTTTTTAAACCTAGAACAAAAAGTTGTAGAGGATGCAAGCAGGAGAAGCTTCTCAAGTCACTGGCTGAGTGTGGTGAGATTAGAGTAGAGAGGGCATTCAATACACTCTGTCAGTGCTGGATAGTTTTGTGCTTGTTGACATGAATAATTCATCCATTCTTTCTTCTTCCATCCTTCCAAGCTCATCCATCCCTCTGTTAATTTATCCATCTTCCAATCAAGCCATCTATCCATCCATCCATCCATCCATCCATCCATCCATCCATCCATCCATCCATCACCATGATCATCTAGGTGAGTACTTGCTCTGGGCCAGATCTTGTGTCAGTTGCTAGGATACAGTGATAAACAGTTCATCATCCCTGCTCTGAAACAGACTGCCCTGTTCCCAGTCTGGTGACCAGATATTCAAATAAACACCGGCATCTCCTCAGCAATATCACGCTGTAGTGAATGTGAAAGTTGTTTCATGAATCCACAGGATTAACTGACTCTAACTCAAATGTCACCTCTCTAGAATACTTTCTCTGATTCCACTGTGTGGCATGGGAATTTGAGGGGCAGAGAAGAGAGTGAAGGGCATTTCTGGCACATGGACCAGGTGCTGCCAGGCCAGAGTTCTGCAAATACGTAGCATGTTCAAGGCTGCAGGGGGTGGGAGCTGGAGAAGGAGCAGTATGAGGGAATTGGCTGGAAGGGCAAGGTGGGCCCGAGTGTGGAAGACCTTGAATGCCAGGTGAAAGCTCTTGGGTTTTAGCCTGTGGTCCTTGAGGCACCAGGGAGCAGTGGGAAGCAGAGACCAAGCCTGGTCAGATGTGTATTTTAGGAAGGTCATTGAGGCAGTCATATCTGGGTTTGGATTCAACTCTGCCACTTTCTAATTCTGTGGCCTTGGGCAAGCAAATTAACCTCCCTGAGGCTGTTTCCCTTTTTTCCCAAATGGCGGTGATGCTCTCTACCTCATTAGGTCGTTGGGTCTGTAATGAGATCCTACTGAAATGTACCTGGTGTGGTTCTTGACACATTGTAGATGCCCAAATAACTACCTTATTAAGGGCTCCGCTGGGACGTAGTTGGAATTAGAGCTTGGGTCTTCTGCTGATTCCAACTCATGGTGCATGTTAGAGCTAGTCACTTCATTTCCATGGGCTTCAATTTTCTTATCCACAAAGCAGTCATAAAAGCCCCTGCATGGGAGTGCCGTGAGGAGGGGACAAGGTGATGGGTGCGCTGCCAGGTCAGCTGGTGGTATCAGACTCAGCCAACCAGTGGTGCCCCAACTGGGTAAGGTCCTGGGGACAGCACCAATGACCCTGGGTGGCCTGGCACCTGGCCACTCGAAACTCTTCCCACCCATGAGTGGCTCCCTCACCCCCGCCCTGTCCCGCCCTGCCCAGCTGCTCTGAGGAGATGGCTCCCTGACTTCATGACTGCAGCTGCTAATCCCAGGGAGCAGCGGGCTGAGGCGAGACCCGGCATGTCTGCAGCACTCGGCAGCCTGACTTACCCAACGTGTTGGCTCTACGCCATCCCCACCAGCTATAGAGCGGAGCTGCTGCCCATCAGCCCTGCCTGGCACCCCAGGCTGACCTTGGCTCCTGCCTGACCTTGGATCTCAATGGGCCAGGGATTCTTCCCACAGTCAGAGAAAGCTGTGTCCAAGGTAGAGCCACACCCATAAGGACCCACTCAACTTGTCCTGTGAGCAGCAGGAAGGTCTTGCACCCAGTTTCTGCTATCACGTATCAGTCTCTGTCAGAGCCTCAGTTGGTTCATCTGCAAAATGGGAGAGATAATACTGACCTCACAGGTTTTACGTGGGAGTCAAGAGAAGAAGAGGGAGGGAAAGACATTTGTAGGGTGTAACTCACACATATTTGGTGCCTAATGGCAGAGTCACTGAGTGCCTGGCACGGCAGCTCAGTGTGATGGCTTACAATGGGAACACCTTCCAGAAGGAAATAAAGGGTTCTGGGGAAGCAGGGACCAGGCAGGTAAACAGCAACAGCCAGGATCCACGAGTGCCATCCCTTCTCACCTGGCTCTCACTGTGTGTGTACATACATACTCACACACATACAAATGCGCAACGCACATATGACACAAACACATACATCTACATTTACACAATATAGACACAGCATGATACACAATGTCCATGTACACCCGTGCTTCAGGATTCACACACGTCACAAGCAAATGCACAGACCCATGCCCACCATCCATTTGCACACCTGCAACTCATACATAATGACTTTTCCAGGATAAAAATACCCGTTTACTTGTGTTGACCCTATTAGTCCTGTAGCAGAATGTCTCAGAATAAACATTCCATTGTAACATTGAAGTCCTTTAGATCTGTAGAGTAAGGAGGAGACTGTAGAGGGCTCCCCTCCCCGTCCTCACTTGCTCGCTTGCAGATGGGGAACCTGAGGCTCAGAGAACTGAGGGCTATGCCTGGCCTGTGACTTCCGTCAAGGCAGTGTTCTCGTTGTGTTCCTGGATGATCCCTTTACTACCTGCAACTTTCCTCCTCCCTTCTCTGCTCTGGTCACAGGATCTAGTATCTCCTGTGGTTCCCCGGCCCCTCACTTGACCCTCAGCTCCTCATGTGGGGCAAGAAAGAGGTTAAGCCCCAACTTGACAAGCAGGAGCATCCTGTGCTGGGGCTGGCATAGACGGTTGGTTGCCACGGCAGCTGCGTCCTCTGAAAAGACAGCAAAGCCTGGCTGTTCACACCAGGAAGGGGGTTGTCCAGGGGCTGGTTTATCTATGGACACCTCAAACCCAGGGCTGATGGATTTCAGTCTTTTGAAGAATATTTGATAGCTGAGAATGAAATGATCAACTTCACAAAATGACTGCAAAATCAAAATTAATCAATGTTTAATTGAATATGTGCATGACGTAACATCATGTCAACTTGTTAAATTCAACTCACTCCAGCTCCTATGAAGTTAGATGTAAATGATACTTGCATGAGATGTGGATGCATTCTGATGTGTTTGTGTGATATGGTATGACTTTCTAGAGTGAGAGGGTTAGGGGCTATGACTATTTAAAAACAGTCTATTAGGGCAGCTTGGGGGTGGGGATGCAGCCAATAATAGCTGAGTAGTTACTTTCTGACTGTCCCACCAGTGCCCATTGGAGGCATTTCCAGCACCGATGGATAGATAAGCTAACCTATAGGGAGTGCTTGAGTGAATATTCTAGAGTCCTCCCAGACGATCTGGTAAGTTCATGAAGTGTCTGAGAGTGATCTGCTTGTCTTGGTCTGTCTCCTGGGGGCTGGGGATACAGATGGGGCAAGAAAGGACAGCCTGCAGAAGAGGAACCTGGGGCCTTCACCATTGCCTCCATACCTGAGGCAGGCCCAAGGCCCATAGGCAGATCATCTGGGACATGGTATTACCAGATTTTGGGTGACCTTAAGGAAGAATGACAAACTGCCTTGCTAAAGAAAATCACAAAGTGACTCACTGCTGCGCAGCTATATCTGCAAAGCATTTGTAGACAATCTTATTTTCACCTTGGAAGGGCAGGATCAGTTTACATACATGGGCAATGGGACCAGTGAGGTGCAGGAGGGTTGAGTGAGTCACTGAGGTCCTCACTGTTGAGAAAGGACAGCTTTGGGACTAGAGCCAACTCTCATGACATCTGGGCTGGGTAGAGCTGCCATGCCCCACCCTCCGTCATACTATCCTTGGGAGGTACTTTGGCCAAGGCATGGCTCATTCTGTTCTTCCACATTTGCATAGGGCGTCCACCTCCACTCCATGGCCCTGCGTCACGCAGCTGTCTGAGCACAGTATGCTGCGCCAGAGGTGGTTAGTGCTCACAGGAGCCATGGGCTTCCTCACACTTCCCAGCCTCCTATGCCGAGACTGGGCCCAGGTGACTGGTCTGGTCAATGGACTGTGAGCAATGGGGACGTGTCCCTTCCAGGCCCAGCAGGGGCCATTTACCCAGAAGCTAATGGGGCATGGGCTCCAGGGCACCCACTTACTCTAGCCCCTCCCTTTGGGAGGCCATGGATATTTTGTATTTATAATTTCTGTGTACAGTGGTGTGTGAGCTGCAGAGGGCATTTTACATTTAGAATTTTCTCCAACTTTTCATAGAAAGGGCCTCCTAGGCCAGGTGTGGTGGCTCACGCCTGTAATCCCAGCACTCTGGGAGGCCGAGGTGGGCGGATCATGAGGTCAGGAGATTGAGACCATCCTGTCTAACACGGTGAAACCCCGTCTCTACTAATAACACAAAAAATTAGCTGGACCTGGTGGCGGGCACCTGTAGTCCCAGCTACTTGGGAGGCTGAGGCAAGAGAATGACATGAACCTGGGAGACGGAGCTTGCAGTGAGCCGAGATCATGCCACTGAACTCCAGCCTGGACGACAGAGCAAGACTGCGTCTAAAAAAAAAAAAAAAAAAAAAAAAAAAGAAGAAGAAGAAAGGGCCCCCCAAATTGTGCAAGTTTCAGAACCACAAAATCTGGATGTGCCCCCGAGGCCAGGCAACTAAGAGATGCGTACCTCCTCCATCCTGTTCTGCCCAGCTCTGCAGTGGCCTTGGAGATCAAAGCCACACAATGAAGGAGGGCAACCTGCCTGGGTACACCTTTATTTGAGTGAGGAGAGAGCATCCTGGGAAGGCCCTGCAATATGGGGACTTATTTGTCACACATCCTAACCTGTAATGCTGACCAACGCACAGAAGAGGAGACTGAGACTTTTCCTTGGGGTTAGTGCAGGTATTCCCCAGAGCTGCAGAGACTTGGCACTTGCTTCCCATAGAGACCAGGACCCTATGTACCCTGGTCTGTGGACCCCAAATTCAGTGCCTTGAGCTCAGGAGTCTTGGGCTAAGACCAGGTGTCCCAGAAGCTTCAGGCAGACCAGCAGCATCTCTCAAGGGACCTTCAGAATAAGGAGTTCAGGGCTGAGCTCACAGCCTGGAGACACAGGGTGTGGGCAGCTCTAGAAATATCTGAAGGTGTCTGGTGTCCTCAGAAACATCTGAGTCCCCCTAGCCTGACACCCTCATAGTTGTACTCACAGGAGCACATCAGAGGTCACTGCCTCAGGGGAATTTGTTTCTCCCAACATAAATAGGAATTGGGAAATAGCCAAGCAGCCCTGGTTTCTGATGCAGCTGTTCCCTGGTGCAGCTCTAGAATCCGGTTCAGCTACCTCCTGGGAGAGGGGAGAGGCTGCAGCTAAGCAGATCTGATGGACCTGGCAGGAGGGTGGTTACATCCGGGTGCTCACTCTGCCTGCTCTGGGCTGCAGGGCAGCGGCTGCTGGGGTGGCAGGGGAGGGCGAGGGCATTTGAATGAGACATGGAAGAGTCAGACCTGGAAGGGTGGTGGGGCTTTCTTTCTGTTGCCTGTCACCTAAGGCAGCATCCTTAATAAGCAGGTCCTTGGACATGCACAGTCTGTTTTTGTTTGTTTGTTTGTTTTGAGACAGAGTCACGCTCCATCACCCAGGTTGAAGTGAAATAGTGCAATCTTTGCTCCCTGCAACCTCCACCTCCTGGGTTCAAGTGATTCTCCTGCCTCAGCCTCCTAAGTTGCTGGGATTACAGGTGCATGCCACTATACCCAGCTAATTTTTGTATTTTTTGTAGAGACTGTTTCATCATGCTGTCTAGATTGGTCTCGAACTCCTGGGCTCAAGTAATCCACCCTCCTCAGCCTCCTAAAGTGCTGGGATTATAGATGTGGGCCACTGTGCCTGGCCTGTATTCATTTTTAAACAGCCAATTAAAACAGCTGCATCTGGACATATGTACTTTCCTGATTGCACAGAAGCACATATGTGCTACTCATGTGTGTCATTTTGTCTAAAATGGAGACTATACCCACGCATTATGGCGGAAGAATTAAATAAAAGCAATTGTGTGCCATAGGCTAGCAGTAGGCTTTACCCAGAATTGGCATTTGACCTGCTATGTATATCACAGTTACTGTTACAATTGCTCTTGCCTTTGTTATAATTTTTTGGCATTGTTTTGTAGCTCCGATGCTACCCAGGTAAGGGCTTTGTGGTATTGGTAAGGTATTTGGCCATGAAGGGCTCAGGGCCCTTCTGCCCTTGTCCTGGAGCCCAGTTTTCTCGCCTTGTGATGCTCTGGCCTGGGCTGTCTGCCGTCCTCATCTCTGTCTGAGCTGGTCCCCAGCCAACCAGGCCAAACTGGTCAGTAGTGCTTGAGCTGGAATGGAACTTGGTGTCTTGCAGCTTTGGGTGTCCTCTGAGGCTTCTAGGAGCTGGACTGTGTTCTGGTTTTGTCTGCTACTGCTGTGGTCCAGCTCACCGACCCTCCTGAGTGTGCAGAGCTGCACCAGTGAACTTTGGCCCTGCAAAACAGTCTCTGCTCTCTCCTACTGCTGGGGAGCCGCTTGGTAGCCCCTGTAGCTTTAGGTAGGAAAGGCTGTTCCCAAGCTGGGTCTTGCCTAGAAGGCTCTCCTTGCTGTCTTAGGTCAGGTTCACCAGAAACAGGAGCTGAAGCAGGGATTCCTGTACAAGTGGTGCACTGAGGGGAATTCTCCAGAGACAGTGAGAGAAGCAAGATAGGGGAGGGGAAAGAGCTAAGTTGGGGTGCAAAGTACAGCCTTCGTCTCATCCCACGGGGAGCTCAGGAGGGGGAATTGCACTGAAGATTTGTCCCATCGTGAAGCAAGAGCACTGGGACTTACACTCCAGCATCAGTAAGTCATAGGCAGGGAGCTGACCTTTGGAGGGGTGGGCAAATTTCAGGCACCCTTGGACAAGATGGCTCCCTTGGCTTGAGAAGGTGCAGTATGTACTGTTGGCTGCACACCCCATCCTGCAACATCTGGACGATGGATCCTCATGTCCAGGCAAGGGGCTCTGAGTGGGGCACCAGTTGCATCGCCACATCCTTCATGGCCATTTCTTCTCTCCAGCGATGACCTCATATTCTCCCCCGGTTCCATTCTATGTGGCTTAATAAACACAGGGTTATCTGGGCCTACTGTGTGCCAGGCCCCAGTGAGGGTCTGGGCAGGTTGAAGTATACACAAATAACAGGCTCATCTGGCAGGTCTGTTGGTGCTTCTGCAGAGGGCTTCCACATTCACTCCTATCTCATCCCTGGGGAGCTCTTCCTCCCTCTAAACCTGCCCAAGGCTAAGTTTACTAGAGCTGCATGTTGGTGTCGGCTCCAAAGCAGAGGAAGGCCAACCAGGAGAATGTGTTTTTATCTTTTACAAAAGCAGCTAGAAAGTACCACTTTCTTTGGGATGGGTGAGTGGAGGTGGAGGAAGGGTCTGCCTAACTTGCCTGCATGTTTTTCTCCCTTCTGCACACTTTCTCAGCCAAGCAGAAGAGGCAGCACAGAGAAGCACTCTCTCTCCTGCCCCGTCTCCACCACCCTCTCCCTCCCTGCTGGGCTGTCTCAGCTGCAACCCAGGCCTCGTAGCTACTGCTGGGGAAAACAGAAAACCACAGCTATGCAGCACCAAACAGGACTGCATCATGTTTACGAAATGACAGAGTCCTGGGCCCTTCTCCAAAGAGGCTGGGGCTCCCTGCAGCAACTCAGACAGCTCTTCCACATCCAAGGTTGTGCTTAGGAGGCTGCAAGGCCCTTAAGCGGTCATTGCTCCAACTCTCTCATTTCAACAGGAGGCCCAGAGATGGGGAGAGAGTTGGCCAAGATCACACAGAGCACTGAGATCTGGTTAAGGCAAGTGTGAGGAAGGCCAAGGTTGAGGTTCCTGGGTGAGGGCAGGGGGAAGGGGCTCTCATTCAAGTTCAAGTTCATGTTCACATGTGACTGCTCTTAGGTCCCACCTCTTCTACTCCCCTCATGTCTAATCAGCTGCTGCTTTTCGACCTGAGGGCCCTGTCACAGGAGAACAAAGAAGGAAGGCAGGGGAGATCGTGCTCCAGCCAGCAGGGAAGCTCCATTTTTTTCAGCCTCATAACTTGGAAAGTACAAAGGAGTGAGAGCTGGGACCACCAGCCAGAGGGTTCATGGAGGTAGTGGCAGGGGAAGATGGGTTCTGCATGGAGCCACTCCAGGGACTTTTCTTCTCTCTCACAGCCTGACAAACACCTCTAGCTGTTTCCAGTCTCATTCTCATCTGATGACCTCGTCTCCTGTTTTTGTATAATATCTAGGTGACCTTCTCTTCTTTCCATCTTCAAACCCTTGATCATTGATGCTCCCTTTTCTCTTCTCTCTCGTCCTGGGAAAAGAGAAGGACCAATATCCCCCTTTCCCTTCCTCCTGTGCTGTCCCGACCCCTCTGAGACCTGGCTGTAGTAGTAAGTTCCTCTGTCTTCTGCAGCACCAGCCTCTGCACATCCCTGCCCTCTGCACACAAAGGTCTCTCATTGTCTGAACTTCAAGAAATGTGGTGGCAAACCTCAGCAAATCCCACCACTTGTTTCCACTCTACTCAAATGGCTTTGAGGTCATCAGTGACGTATCCCATTTGACCCTATCCTCTATCTGATGTTGTACCCTTTCTCCGTGATCCCACCCTGGCAACTCTCCCACTCCCCTTTCTTGGATCAACTGTCTTCCTCCTCAGTCTTGATCAATGCCTCCTTCTCTCTCTTTAGCCTTGGCCTTTTTTGGCCTGGGAAATAAATGTGAAATACATAAAGTTTCATTTTATCTTATGATGACAGCTATGTTGATGTTACTCAAGACCTAAAAATCACACTCTCTAATTACACTTCCTTCCTGTGTTCTGGATCCTCATGGACCAGTCCCTACTCTGGCTCCCCTCCTGGGTGTCTCCCAGACTTCTAATTAGAATTACTGTTTACTACATCAAGCTAATTATCTTTCCCACCAACCTCCTCCATCCTTGGGTGAAAGCATCACTTGGTTGCAAAAGTCAGAAATATGGGTTTCATTCTTGGGGAAGGTAGAATAATGCCCATAGGCCCCAGATATTGACATCCAAATCCCTGGGACTTTGCAGATGTGATCCAGTTTAGGATTTTGAGATGAGGAGATTATCCGGGAGAGCCTGATGTCATCACAAGGTTCTTATAGGAGGGAGGCACGAGGGTTAGAGTGAGTAGTAAGAGTGGAAGCAAAAGGTTGGGGTGATGTGGCCACAAGCCCAGGAGTGCTGACAGACACCAGAAGCTGGAAGGGACAAGGAATGGTTTCTCCTCTGGAGCCTCCAGAAAGAACCAGCTCTGCTGACACCTTGATTTTAGTCTTGGAAGACTCATTTTGGACTTCTGACCTTGAAAGAATAAATTTACATGTTTTAAACTGCTATGTTTGTGGTAATTTTTTAATAGAAACCATAGGAAAGGAATACCATCCTGATGCTGTTTCTCCATCACTAGCCGCGTGCATTTGGTCCCTAGTCCAATCAATTTTATCTCCAAAATATCTTTCAGGTTAGCTCCTACTTTCTGCCTCAAGCCTATGTAATCACTATTTCTCCTAAGAGGTCCTGCAATGATCTTTTAACTGATCACCCTATTATTCTGTGCCATCCCTGTCACTGTGTTAAGAGTTAAGATCTGATCTTTTCATGAAAACGATAGTCCTCTCTCCCACAACCTTGCAGGCTAAGGCAGGGAGTTTAATTACTCAGGCTTTGGGGAGCTCTGGAATGTGCTCCATGACCAGTCACCAGCCTCTCTCTCCTGCCCAGATCCCTACCTCACACCCTATCATTTAGGCACCTGGGGCAACGGCAGTGGGCACTTTGCCCATGTGGTTTCCTCACCCTGAAATACTCTCCTGTGACTTCTGCCAACCCTTCAAGAGTCTGCACCTTCTTTGGGCCTCAGCTTTCTCATCCATATGATCAAGGGGCTTGTCCAGATGAGCTCAAAGCTCTATGGAGCTCCTCAGCCTGAATAATTGAACAGAGTACATTTCATTCACCACCAGTGCTCAGAAGATGCCTCAAGAGGGCTTTTACCCATCCATCTTGGGGGTAGATGTGCTTAATGGGCTGTGTTTCCCAATAATGCCATCTCAGAGTTAGTGGGGTATGCATACGTGTGCTGAATATGTGGCATGTGCTTGCATGTTTTAGGGGGAACAACAGAATTTTAAACAGTTTATTAAAGAGCCACTAACGGTGCCTTGGATATGAAATTCCTCCTGGAAAAAAAACTCTCTGTTTTGACGATTTAAGTGTTAATGATTCAAAACCATATGGATCACATTTCCCTCCCATCCGCATGGTTTTTAAAGAGTATCAGAAAGACTGCTTAGGGCAAAATGCATTTATGATTCTATCGATCTTGTAGCATTGCAAGGGCTGTTCAACAGACCTGAGAAAGAGGAGAGCCTGTGGGGCCAGGATGTGGGCCTTTCCCTGGGCCCTCTGCACATAGTCTCCAAGGCAAGCAGCTCTTGGCATCTGGGGAGAGTTTTCAGTACACAACTTGGTGGGAAAGGAATGCTGCATCCCGGTGGGGTTTTTGCAAAACCTCCAGAACTAATTTTAAAATGACTTAGGTTTTGGCAGACTGAAGAGGTGTTAACTCAAACCCGGGTGTATTTCAAGGGAAATGTAATTAGAAAAATGCTCTCCTAGTTAGCTGGGAGCCTGTGCCGAGCAATAAAGATTCTTGTTGGAGAATTGTTTGGTGAGATGAAAAAAAAAAGTGCTGCCATCAGGGTCACTGTGCAGACATGCACATGGGCTTCCCACCTCCCTCCCCTGCCAGGTCCTGGCACCCACACTCAGGCACTTGGGGCTGCTGAGCCCAGCATGGAGTGAACACATGCAGGCACCATAGAAGGGGATCCTGCCCATAGGGACCAAGCCACTCTGAGCCAGTAATGAGAGTGGGGTGCAGTAGGGGGCTTGGCTGAGGGTGAGCATAGACTTGGATCCATTCAGATTCCTTGGCCTAACCCCTTTCTGGTCCAATCAGATGACTCTAACAATTGGTCAGACTTAACCTATCTGGCCTAAGAGTGAAGTCTCGCTTCCCAATGTGGCAATCCAGGCCTCAATTCCTCTTGCTGGCTTCATCTTTCCATTCTCTCCTCTGTGCTTCCTTTGCTAGTAGCCCTTGCCCAGACTCTCCATGGCCCCACTCCTCCCTGCCTAGTTCAGGTATCCCTCTGCCTGGGACACCAGGCTTGCTTTTCTCCCCCAAAGAACAGGCCATCCCTCAAGAACACAGAAGAACCTCTGCTTCTCCTATGGAGAAGTCCCTATGAGAGTTTGTCCCTCATTTCACTGTGGACACACATCTGTGACTGTAGCACTTCACACGGTCTCCCCATTGGGCCTGAATCTTGGCCCCAGCTTTGAGCTCCTATGGGGAAGGGATTTGTTCGAATCTTGTATGCACTATGCCAGGGCCTAGCATAGAGCTTGACATGTGGTTAAGTACTCAACAAATGTGGAAGGAGTAGAGTAAACTTTGAGAATTGCTGGCACCATCTCTACCACTTATCTATTTGATCCATCCACTCATGAATCCACCCATCCATTCACCTATCCATCCACCCATATGCCATCCTTCCATCCATTCTTTTATGGATCCATCTATCTATCCACCCATCCATCCTTCCATCCACCCAGGCAGGCATGCATCTCCTTTTCACCATCATCTATCCATCCACTAAGTCACCCACACATCAAGGACTCATTCAACAGATAGGGTGCTTGGGCTGTAGTCATGTTACATTAATACAAGGTTATCTTGGAATATTTCAAACCCATAGACTACTAGCATAACAAACAACTATGGATGACCCACTGAGCTCTATCTTATCCTAATATTGTGCCATATCTATTTCAGATTTTTCTTCTCAAGAAATAAAATACTATAGATAAGATTGTGGCCCCATATGTGGCCTCCACAATTCTAATCCTCTTCCTTCCTCTGCAGAGATGGTGCCTTTCTTCTTATGCATGTTTTTATTTTTTAACTATGTATTTTTGTGTTCATAAACAACATGCAGTGTTGTTGTTCAGGGTTAAACTTTTATGTAAATGGTATTCCACTGTATATGTCACTTTATGACTTGATGTATTTTGCTTATTCTGTGATCCCATTGCACGTTTTATATCTATCTCCATTAAGCCATTGGCTTGCTGTGTGATCCTTTTTGTCTCTCCATTTGGGTTGCAAGCTCCCAGAGCACAGAGAGCTCATCCTACTCACTATTTCCCAAGCCTGGCATGGTCTTTGTTAGATGCCTACATAGATAGTGGACAGATCTTTACAAAGTACCAGCCCTGTACCAAGCCCCATGCTCTGTGGTGGGCACCCAGATGTGAGTCAGACCCAGTCCTAGCTCCTGAGGAGTTGCAAATTAAAAGGCCTTTTTCAGGTAAACTTTGTATCTGAGGCAGGCTTTTTGAAGTTGTATTGCATTCACCCATTCATTCCCTCATTCATTCAGTCAGTGAATATTTCCTGAGCGCCTTCTATGTGCCGGGCTCTGCTCATGCTGGGATACAGCAAGGAGTCATAGGAATAAATTTCTTGCCCTCAGTATTGTAGGAAGCAAGAGAGACAACAAAGTGGGCACACAATGGCAGATGGGAGCAACCTCCCTGCAGAGCGCTGGAGTCTGATGCGTTGCTGAGTTGTGGATAAGGAACCCAGTGGGGCAGTTGGCCCTCTCTGAGGAGGGGCACTTTAATTTGAGATCTGAATGATGGAGACCAGGGGAAGAGGACACAGAAGGGAGAGAACTTGGCCCCCTGGATGGAAGGAAGAGGGCTGTATGCCTAAATGGGGGAAGAGGGAGGGGTGGAGCCAAGCCAGCCATTGGCTTTGTAAGGCAGGTAGGGGGCTTATGTTTTATTCCAGCCAGGTAAGGATACTTCAGAGGGTTTAAAACAGATAAGGGATGGGATCCAATGACCCTTCGAAGTAATGGAAGGTGGGTGCCCCAGAGTTGCAGTTGGAAGGGAAGTTAGGCGCCTCTCGCACAATCCAGATCCAGTGGTTGCCGCTAAGCCCTGGTTGTGGGCAGTAGGCTTAGAGAGAGGTGGCTTTAGGGTGTGTCTCCAGGGCAGAGTTGATAGGTCTTGCTGAAAAGATGGGTGTAGGAGGGGAGGGCAAGAGAGTAGTTGAGGATAACGTACAGGATCATGACCCTGAGCCACTGGGTGGATGGCAGGAATAGCGTTCACCAGGAGAGGAGTTGGAGGTTTGGGTGGAAAGACAGAGTTATGCTTTGGTCTGGCTGTTTCAGAAATGCCTTCTGGACAGCCGAGTGGAGCTGCCAATCAAGTGATTCATCCTGGGGTCCCCGGAGAGGTCACAGCTGGAGTTACATCACTTTGGGCATCTGTCCTTGGAGTGAGGATGATACCTGGTACTTGGCAGGTGCCTTGTCCTGCCCACTTGCCTGAGGGTGCCGCTCACAGCCCCTCTCTCATGTTCGCTGTGTACCTTCTGGGGCTGAGTAGGGATTAATGTGCCCATTTTATGGCTGGGGAGACAGAGGCTGAGGGAGGGCAGTGACTGGCCCAAGACCACACAGGCAGAGCCCGGACCCCGCCCCTACTTCGGGAGTGGATTCTCTTTCCACCTGCAGGCCGCTTCTGCATAACTGGGTGAGCGAGGGCAACTTCAGTCTTCTCTGGATCTCTGTTTCTTCCTCTGTAAATTCCCTTTTTTGTTTTCGTGATGCATCCAAGGTCAAAGTGGCTGAAAGATGCCAGAGCCAGGTCTATTCTGGCTGTTCCGGTGACCAGTGTTGACCAGGGGCTGCAGTCACCCATTGGTGAGTGCCCAAAATTGCTCCTCTCCTCCACTTTGTAAGGGAGGAATTGAAGGATCTGAGTCGTGAGAATAAGGAAAGGACCTTTGAAAGTCATAGCTTACAACCATAAGTGCTTATAGTGCTCTGGGCACAGTGCTAGGTACAGCAAAGTGCTACAGACCTGGAGAGTGAGTACTGGAATCATATCCATTTCATGAAAAGGAAACGAGGCAGTCTTAGTGAAATCACTGGCTCAGCTTCACACAGTGAAGACCAGAGCTGGATTTCAGACCCAGGAGCTTGGAATACAAAGCCCACCCCTTAGCCACGTCACTCCACAGTGGTGTTAAATCAATAAGTGGTTGTTCATCTGTTTATGTTAGGGATGAGGAAATTGAGGCCCTGCATGTGAGCAGTTCCCAGCAGGAGCACCTAGAAGCCAAAGGCTCAAGCAGTCAAAACCTTGGAGTGTCAGGAGATACTGGAGACAAGGTTTTCTAGTATGGGCCTTTGCCTGCCTGTCTGTGATAAGCCCTTGACCATGTAAACAGCAGTGTCCTGGGGAAACAGGAAGGGCAGACAGGGGCCCTGGCATGCTGGCTGGCTGGGGGCAGATTAGCTAATGGGTGGGAAGGAGAGGCTCAATGTCTGGGCTGTGCTTCCCACCCAGGGGAAGCTGCTGACAGGGAATAGGAAGGCAGGGGCCTCTTCCAGGGGTGGAACAGGCCTGGTCCCTGGCTCCACCACCAATTGTGCAACTGTGCAACTGGGGCAGGGCTGCCCTGCTTTTGTCCCTAAAACTAGGGCTGATTTAAAGTGAAATCTTCCATTCCATGAGCAAATATTGAGCACTTACTATGTGCCAGATGAGGGACAATTGCAGATAGGATCCCCCTCCCCCAGCCTATTGTTTAGTGAGGGTGCTGCCCTCTCCCGGGGATGGGGACACAGCGCATTAGGGGGCACCTCCTGGCGGGATCCCTGGAGGAAATGATTTTCAATGAACCCTAAAATGTGAGCAGGTAGAGGGAATAGCCACACCAAGGCTCAGAGCCTGGTAGGCATGTCATTTTTAAGGTGAAAAAGAACTTGATTGGTTTTGCTTTTTGTTTTCAGGTAAAATTCACATAACATAAACCATTTTTAAATGTACAGTTGAGTGGCAATTCATACAGCCACAAAGTTATGCAACCATTATTACTCTGTCTAGTTCCACCGCCTGCTTCTCACCCAGACCTCGGTGGTTTCCTGCTCCGAATGCTGGGATTCCACCATTCCAATAGCAGAGGCAGGTTTGACCGCATCATCACGACACACCCTTTGCTCACATAAAATGGTATCACATTCACAAAAACCATTTGGAGGTAGATATGATTTGCCCATTCTACAGGTGGGGATACTGAAGAAAACTGGAGAGATTTGCCTAAAGTCACACAGTCGTGGGCAGAGCTAGGCTTGGCATGCAGGCATCAGAGGCTCATGTCTCAGGCACTGCGGCTCCCAAGTATAGGTCTTCAGACCAGCTGGGTACCTGGTCAATAATTTAGACTTGGGTCTGGGGCCTAGGCATCTGGATTTCTTGTAAGGCCTCTCCTCCTTGCCCAGGACAGGGAGGTACCTTGTCCCAGACCTTGCCTGAGTCAGGTCTCAGGCACAGGGTTCTGGGGCCACAGCAGCCTCAAGGAGGGACTTTTCAGGGGAGGCAGCTGGTGCACTGGCAGCTTGAGAGTGATGGGCATGTGGGGGTGCCAGGGAGGGCAAGTGGAGCCGGAAATCTGGCCCAGTCAGCACCAGGACAGAGGCCTCTCGTCAGCATCCCCGGGCATTGGCCCCGCTGACAAATGGGCCACAACTTCTCTCGTGAATTTGCGGAGTGGCGTGTAATAATAAAACGCTCCTTAAAGCTGGGACGTGGCAGGAGTGACTGCTTTTCCAGGTCCTAATAAGGACCATTAACTGTGTATGAAAGGTTTTATAAACATTTGTTAAGCTCTCTGAGCTAACTGTGCCCATGGCCCGCAGCTCCCTGAGATGTCACGGCCAGCTGGAGCCATCTGGAAGAGTAGAGACATGGGACCCCAGATCTTGCTGCCAGAGGTTCCCCTACTCCCAGGCTTCTGGCCCTTGGCTGCGGGTGATGGGGCAGCCTGGAGTCCAGAAGCCCTGGGATAATATGTATCCCAGGAATGAAGTGCTGGAGATAGCAGACTCCACCACTTCCTCTTTGAGCCTCAAGCTCCTCACCTGTAAGATAGACATCATAGGTATGCTGCTGGGGGAAGATTTGGTGAAATAAAATCCATGGGTGTAAGCTTCCAGGGTCCCTTTTCTCCCCTTCCCTCCTTTCCCACTGCCTTCTCCCCTCTCTGCAGAAGTTAGCGTTTCTGTCCTAGAAGTTCAAGAAGAAGGGGGGGTTGGGGCTACAGGGATCCAGAGAAAAGGGGGCATGGAGGCACTGCCTTGATATGGGGACAAGGCCGGGGCCACATGCCATGCCTGAGAGAGGAGCCAGGTGTCAGTGTCCTGCTCCCGTACTCTGCCCCATGCTGTCGTCGCTTCCCAGTACTCCCCAGTGTTCAGGAAAATTCTGTTCTACATTATGATGTGGCCTCTGTGGCCTTTTGGGCAATGGAAGAGGCTGGGCCTGACAGGGCTGGGGGAGGGGTGAGGACAGCAGCAGCTGTTGTTTCAGTAAGCTTGGAGCCAGGTGACGAGGACAACAGGATTCAGGCAGCACGGACTGGCCCTGCGCAGTGGGGACTTCTTCCCACGGTGGGGCAGCCAGGTCAGCATGACGGCTTTGTGAGCCATGGTCCTGGCCTTGAGGGCAGGGTAAGTGGGAGAGGAGGAGGCCAAGGGCTGACAGGACACTCAGCAGCCCTGGGCGCTCTTGCCTTGCCTAGACTCTTCCTTGATTCGGGAAATCCTGTTCCCTATCTGGTTTCCTAGAGCTCTGTGGGCTGCACCACAGTTGGCTGGTTCTCAGGGTCCTTCTTTCCCCTGCCCCACCCCTCTCTGGTCCATCAGCTCCAGGAGCTCAGTTCTCACGTCTCTCCATTCCTGGGGAGACTCAATTATGAGACCACAAGCAATGCTGGCCAGCATATTCAAACACACATGTGCAACCCGACTACCCCACCCCAAGCAAGGACCTTTGGGGAGGAGGGGTAAGACAGGGCAGGGGAGCTGGGGTGGTGGGGGAGGTGAGGGCACTGAGATGGGTCTATGAGCTGGGAATGTTTGCAGAGGAAAAATGTGATCAGGAGTGACCAGTGAAGCTGCAGCTGGGGGAAGGGGTGTGTTCATGCCCCTCTGCCAAGAATTGGTGCTCCTTCTCCAGCTGGGAGCTCCTAGCCTCCACCTAAGCCTCAGGTCAGCTGACTCCATGCCTGAGATTTCTTTGTCCAGACTCAGTTACAAACCCTTTCTACCTGCTAGCACCTTGAAGCTGCCTCGGGCTACCACTTGTCACAGGGCATTCGCATGACCTGGTCATGTTCCTGTGTCTCCCCCTTACTCCTCACACCCAGAGGGGGGCCTTGTTCATCCTTGTTGCATCCATATCGGGCTCAGGTGCTGGAATGTGGAAAGGAGCCAACACAATCTGATAGATGAATGAATGATGGATGGAGCTCAGGCACACCCGGAGTGGGCTAAGGTGCTTGGTGAGGATGGAATTTGCTGCCGTGACCAAAGGCCGAGCCACAACAGAACATGACTCCAGCATGCTCCACACCTCCAGAGCCATCAGGATCACGTGGTCCCACTTGCTTCTCCTGCCCTGGGGTCCTGGGATATGTTTGACCAGCCTGGCCAGGGGCTGCTGCTCAGGACTTGGTCTGTTTCTTCCAGTGAGCGCTAAGAATTTAGGGGGCGACTCTCTGACATGGTCTCACAAACAGAGGGGCCACTATCGTTTGAGTCCTTCACAGCCAGGGCTCATGGGGCAGATGGGGAAACTGAGGCCTAGAGAGGGGCCAGGGCTGGCCAGGCTCACGGAATGGATGGGGTGGAGCTGGGAGTGAGCCTCACCTCGTTGGCTGGGAAGCGAAGCCTGGTCTTGTGGCTGGAAAAACGTCACAGCAGTGATGTCAGGAAGGAAGGGAAAGGTGGGACTGAGGCGGCACATACTACACAACTGCACAATGACACAATGACACAGTGCTGCGGGCTCTTGCGACAATACCACTAGCTGCCTCACTTAGTTCAACAGATGTCGTGGGTTCCTCTTTGTTAGCCAAGCACGCTCAACCTCAGGTGTCTCTTATGAAGCCAGAAGGAAGGGTAGGAACAAATGAGAAGATTCCCTTTTAAAATGAGAAGGGAAAAGAATTCCTCCCGGCTCTTCGGCCGTAAGGGAAACTATGAATTGGATATGTTTTTGGTTGTGGAGCTTCCTTGCCGCTCAGTTGGCTGTTTAGCTAGCCCCTCGTGGGTGCTGTGAATTTACAGCTTGGCCTCTCTGGAAGTAGCTTCCAGGAGAAAGATGGTGGAATTTTATTCCTGCTAATTTAAAACAATAATAATTGTTCACGCGTTAGGAAGCATTCCTATTAAATCAATCCAATCTTTTGGAACAACTGGAATTGAATGCAGCCAAGTTTCCAGATTGGGTCCCTGTTGGCTTTGTGATAGTCATTTGTTCATCCAGCCTTTGGCTTGAGCAAGCGATGGCTGACACAGCCCATGCCACTCCCACTAAGCACAATGCATGGGAAAGAGACAGTGTCAAAGAATGGCAAGGGTGACCCCTAGATACGGGTATGATCACTCTCCTAGGGAACAGGAGGACAGGCGAGTAAATTGCAAGGACATAAGCTGTGGTTCTGGGACCAACAGGACTCACTCAGTGAGCAGATACCTGTTGGGGCCTTTCACCAACATCAGGAATCCCAAATGGAGGATGAGTTCTGGGAGGGGTTGGGGTTCCATTTGGACACATCGGTCTGTGTTTAGCCTGTGGTGAACATGGGTGAACATGATTAAACCAAGTCCAAGGCAGGGTGGAAATTGAGGCCTGGGTCAAATGAAGGTGAGGTGGAGGGGGTGGCTGCTCAGAGAAGTCAGGAGCAGGCCCAACCCCAAATCAGTCTGCAAGGAGAGAAGAGAATGGGGATGGACCTCCATCTCCAGTTCTCCCAGGGCTCTGGTGGACACTGTGAGAGCAGGTATGCAGCCAGAGCTGCTGGGAGGTCAAGGAATAAGACTGAGCTCTAGGCTGCGAGTCTGTGCTGAGAGCTGGCCTTTATTGTGGCTCCTCACACACACTGTGGGGCAGAGCAGATGCCCACATGGTACTGGCACCTTGCAGGTCTGCATTAGAGGAGGCTCATTCATGGGGCCCATGGACCATCCAGGAGGAGATGTCTGGGGGGCAACTGGACAGAGCAATCTGCATGCTAGAAGAGTGTGGGCGCTAGCGGAAAGGAAGTCTCTGCACTGTCCTCGGAGCTGCTTCCGGGTGGGCGTTGCCTTTGGATCACTCTCTGGGGTGGGCACGGCAGAGCAGGAGAGACTGGCTCGGGGACCTGGAGCTGGAGGCCTCTGTGGCAGCAGGGCCGTATGTCCCCGTTAGCCAAGATGGTCCTGGGTTGTGCCCGTGGCCTGCATGAACGTGGCTAGTATCCCCTTTCAATCCCAAAGAACTGGTTTGGACAAGAAATAATTTTGTTTATGTTATCATGCCATCTAAAGCAAATTTGCCACTCTGTGGGCTGCCCATGTGCCTGCCAACAAGGCTCTGCCCCAAAGAACCTCTCGGTCTCATTTCCCAGTGCCAACCTTTATTAACTTGGTGGCCTCTGTGTTTTTCAGCCTCATCTTTTTCTTTAGTGTTGCAAAATGGTCATGATAGAAATCACATGGGTGTCTGTTTCCCAAAGTAGCTGTGATACCGATGTGGATGAGAATGATCTTTGTAAGTGCTCAGGGGGTCTACAGGAGACCCTGATCTCTCTCTCTCTGTTTCTATCTGTCTTTGTCTCTCTGTTTCTATCTGTCTCCTCTGTCTCTCTCTCTCCCTCCTCCAGAAGTCAGGCCGCCATGCCTTTGAGGCAAGGAAAGCCACACCGACTCTTCTGGGGCTGAGAGCACAGTGACTTTCCTTTCTCTTTTCTTCCCCCTTTTCTCTTCATCCTGAGGACTCCTGAAGAACTCCTTTTCAGGAGCCTGGGCAGTGAGTACAGATGAAGAGGGCTCCAGAGGAGGAAGGGGCGGGCATTGCACTGCACCCTGTGAGGATGTTTCCTTTAGTTTTGGCAGCTCCAGACCTGGATCTGACAAAAAGCAGCAACGTCTCCGTGGAGAGAGAGGCAGGCTGCTTGGAAGGAGGGAGGTGGGAATCCTGCTTCTCTGGGTGTTCAGACCCCATAGGGAGGGTTGCATTTACTTGGGATGATCATGAGGCTTGGGTACATATCCAACTCAGTGTGTTGAAGAAACAGGGCATACTGCTTAGAGAGGTCTTAGAGGTCAAAGATTCACCACTCTTACAAGAAAGGATGCATTATCCTTTCTGGAATTGATGTCCAATGAACCAGGTTGCCTGGGGAGGTAGTGAGTTCCTCGTCCCTGGAGGAATGGGAGCAGAGATTGCCTAACTACTTGGTGGAGATGCTGCAGAGGTAACAAAGTATGTGCTGAGGTTGGACGGTTGACATCCAGAGTTCCTCCCAGGCTTGGGCTTCTACGACTCTCCCGACACCAGCCTCTGTTTCCAGCAGCCAGCTGCCTTCTGGATGAGTCAAAAGCCCGCCCCATGCTGGCCTCCTCACTGGGTGGGGCTCCTTACCCTCCTGTAGTCCAGGTCACTGCTTTCACGGCCTCTGGGGTTGCCTCTTGCAGCCATCCCTCTTCTGGAGTCAAAAACTGAATAAATTGGTTAAACAAGGAAAAGGGGAAAAATACACATGCACACACAAAGACTGGGAGATTTAGTCTGGAACGAGAAATACCGTCCTGCTCTGGCCTTTTATCATAAGCCCTTGGAGATGAATATTCTGACCTAATAATCAAAACAAGCGGTAATTGCAAACAGACTCTCTCAAGGCTGCATGGTGTGGCGGAGGAGAGAGCAGACGAGATACCTGCTGAGCACAGCAGGCCTGGCCCCGCCAGCTCTACTCCCTCTCCCACAGGATCGATGTGGCCATGCAGCCGCGGGCACCATTTTACTGGCCTGGCTGGATCCAGCCTCGCTCGAACTTTTTGCCTTCCTCCAGGGACGCCAGGGCTTCCTTTGCAGGGGAACCTCAAAGGAAGCCAGCCCCACACCCACCCGAGAGGGAGGCTATGGAACATCAGCAGCATCCTACAGGACCGCAAGGGGAGGGAAGGAGGGGCACTACCACCCCACCCGAGCTCCACCTCCTCCTGGCTCGGGAAGAGGTTCTCCTGGGTGCGACACGAAAGCTGGAAGGTCTTCCTGTCCCCTCCTGGCCCCCACCTCCCTTTGTGTGTTTTGTTTCAGACACACCCTCAGCTCAAATTTGCTTTGAAGGTCAGTAGTTTCCACTCCTTCTTTTCAAAACAACTGCACAGTTCTTCTGGGACCCAAATGTTGATTCTCTTCACTGAGGAATGAGTTTCCCTCAACAACAAATACATTGCAGAAATATCCATCCAGCATCTCTAATGGGCCAAGGATGAGCCAAGTCTGGTCCTCGTCCCCAGGGCACTCCCACCATTGAGAGCCCAGCCAATGTGTGCCACATACCCCAATGGACAAGGAGGTCAGAGTGTGCTTCTCCTTCTCCTGTTCTTCACCTGGGAGCCATGGGAAGGCATGCTTCCCCTGGGTGGGGTCACAGTAGAAAAGAAATTTGAGCTAAGTACTGAAGGAAGAGGTGGATTTTAACGAACAGAGGTGGTCAGGGAAGGGTCTACCAGATGGATGGAACAGCGTAGGCAGAGGAGGAGAGGCTGGACAAGTGGGTAGCATTTTTGAGGACTGTCTGGTGGTCTGTTGGGGCTGGTACCTAAGTCTGTGGTTCTATCGAGGTGGGGCTTGTGTGATGAGATGAAACTGGACAGATGTGTGGATTGAGGCCACATTAGGGTGGACTTTGAAGAGCTTGCTGAGGAGCTGGACTTTATCCCAAAAGGAATGGGGCCCTCTAGAAGGTTTGAAGAAGAGCTGAGGTTGAGATGCCTTCCACTGGCATGGCGAGGTAGAGTGTGGACTGCAGAGAGAGACAGTGGAGGTCGGGGGCTAACTAGGAAGGGGTCAAATGCGAGGTGAAAGGAAATGCAAATCTGACTTAGAGCAGAGGTGATGGAAGGAGGGAGAGGAGCAAAGTCTGGGGGCAGTTTCTTCTCAAAAGGTCCTCACTGTATCAAGGGCTTTGCTTGGGTGCTGGGTGGGGTTGTTGAAGGATCACCAGGTTGGCGGCATCAGGAGCTGAGGAGGTCAGTTTTGAAACCAATGTCATGTTTTTGTATTTTTTCATTTTGAAATAATTTTAGATGCACAGGAAGTTGCAAAGAGAGCACAGAGTGGTCTTTACCCGGTTTCCCCCAATGGTAACAGTTTGCTGAATTTAAGGATGATATCAAAAGAGACCAGTGGCATTTGACTTCAAGCCCTCCCAGCCCCTGCCTGGTGAGCTTGTGGGACTTTGTGAGGCCTGTCAGGCATGAGCTGTGGCTCCTTTGGCAGGTCAGCTTTCTGAAGTGCCGGCCTGTCCCAGCCACTGCCATCCTTTCCTGGAGATGTAGAGTCTCAGCAGGCCCAGCAGGGCAGGGAGGCCTCGGAAACTTCTGCCCACAAGCAGGCAGGTTTGGAATTTGTTGGGCAGTTTGGGCTCAGAATCTGCAGGGCTGGGGTCAGCTGTATTGACTCAAGCTGTGTGACAGGAAGCCTGCCTCAGTTTCCCTTCTTATCACTCCAGGTGCTGGCTGAACCTGGAAACTGCCTCTCAACCCCAATGTTTCTAGCTGAGCTGTGCCACCCCTCCCTACCTTATACCAGACACTCTGGAGGGAGGCACCTGCCCCCCCAACTCCCACTCCAGATTTCAGACTGGCTCCAGAAGCTACTCAGAGTGCAGCATCACTGCCCACAGGGTCCTTGCATCACCAGCGGCCACTGTACTGTCTTAGAAATGGGAAGCAACCTCAGCCAAGGCCAAGCTGGTCCATCCTTTTGAACTCTGCACAAAGTCCCCCTGAGACACACCTTCTTGCCAGGCCTCCAGCCTTTCCTGTCCAGATCCCTTACTCCCCAGAGGACTGGCCTGAGAGAAGACAGCCTGCCAGCACTGGGTCACTGCGCTCTTTACCAGGGACAACATAGTCAAGTCTTGGACAGGTCTTGGACTGGGAAGCAGGGCATCTGTTGTTTGGTTCACCTCTGACCTGCCATGTGACTCCAGCAATGCCACCGAATCCTCTATTGAGGACAATTTCAATACTGACCACGGGTGGTCTGGATGCACCAGAATAAATTACTGACATGGGCAAGTTTTGGAAAGTAACGTTATACAAAAATTTAAAAATTGCTCTAGACATTTGAGCAGTTGCTTATTCCCTCTCAGTTTTTCTACTGATCACTTTCCTTATCGGTGAAAGATAAGTAGTCACAAAACTACTTGTAGAGCTCCTACCATATTCTAAGTGCATTGCAAGTATCATCCTAACATGGGGGTTTTTACAAGAGAAGGGACCAAGGCTCAGGGAGGTAGAGGAGGCTCTCCATTACACGAACATTGATAAAGGCCCTGCCGTGGCGTTTTGTTGGACTCAATGCTGGGACTTTGGCCCAAGCCTGCCCTTACCTCCACACAGTCGGGAGCCTGGCGTGACACCAGGGTGCTCCAGCCAGGACTGTGTGCAGCCTAAGCAAATGTTTTCCCCACTGCATTGCTTGCTTGCTTGCTTATTATAGACGAGATTTTTTCTGTGACCAGGCAGGGACTTACAAGGGCTGCTTCCTGATCTCTCTCCAAAGATGCAATGGAGTCCCATATCTGTAGGATGTCTCCCTGGAGCACTCAGCACTCACCCAGGCAGGCTGGGGTTCACCAGCCTTGGGTGCAGGCTCAACTCCATGCTGCTTTTCTGCTCCAGGCTCTGCCCTGCAGTCCACCCGATGCTTGTGCCATGCACCTCCTCAGCTCCAGCAGCTTCCATGGCTCCCAGGGGCTGTTAAATTCAGTTGGCCTCCTCAGCCCGGGGTCCCAGTCATCCTCAGTCTACCCCCACTGCCTTCTCTGTTCTTTCCCAATTCTTCTCCTTGTGCCATGGACTCCCTGTAGATCCTGTGGGGCTCTCTTTGGCCATCAGGAGGGAAGGGCCAGATTTTCTCTCTGTCAGGTGTCTGGGCTGGTCCTAGTCCCTCACCTCTTCTCTTCCTGAACTCTCTTCTCTGCCTCACCTCTTCTCTGCCTGAATCCATCCTTTGCCTGCTGGTGTGCACACTCCCCTGCAGAACTTTCCCCAGCTGCTTGGATAGGAGAGGGGAATGAGATACCCCAGTGCTAGGAAGTGGAGCTTGTGGGGCTTCCTTAGTCTGAGCTGGGGCTTAGGTCATGGCTATATTTTACTGATGTCTGTCTATCTAAAAATGGCATTTTCCGGCCGGGCGCGGTGGCTCAAGCCTGTAATCCCAGAACTTTGGGAGGCCGAGACGGGCTGATCACGATGTCAGGAGATCGAGACCATTCTGGCTAACACGGTGAAACCCCATCTCTACTAAAAATACAAAAAACTAGCCGGGCGAGGTGGCGGGCGCCTGTAGTCCCAGCTACTCGGGAGGCTGAGGCAGGAGAATGGCGTGAACCCGGGAGGCAGAGCTTGCAGTGAGCTGAGATCCGGCCACTGCACTCCAGCCTGGGCGACAGAGCAAGACTCCATCTCAAAAAAAAAAAAAAAAAAAAAAAAAAAAAAAAAAAAAGGCATTTTCCCACCAGAAGAAGCATTTCATGAACCAAGGCACACACCAGAGGCTTGCTAGTGGGGTCACGGTGAAACAGACGATGTGACCTTGGAGGGGGATGTGGGAGAGGTCATGTTCTTAACCGTGGAAATGCAGGGCCCCTACAAGCATGTGACACTCCTTTATGGAGTACCTTTGGGATTCTAGTCTGGAGCTCCACTCCTGAGGGTCAGAAAGGACCCTGAGAGGGTCTTTTTCCTTAATGGACCTAAGGGAAGAAAAACTAAGATGACCTCTGGTGTGTCTCTTAATGTCCCCCTCTCGCCTGTCCCTCATCTTACTGTCCTTGGAGACTTTTCTTATAAAGGGAAACGGAGGGAGGCACCAAAAGCCAAGTGCTGCAATCCTGACAGCCTGGTTCATTTGTGCATTTGTTCATTTACTTGCTAACCCACGTGACCATGCACCTGGTATACACTGAGTGCTGTCTGCGTGCCAGCAGCACCCAGAGTGGCCACGGGGGAACCAGGCCAAAGAGCCTCTGCTCAGTGAGTATTTCAAGCCACCCAGCTTTTGCTGGTCATTTAGGAGATGTGGACTGCCCTCCTGGTCCCCCTTGCTGGGGCTGTGTGGTAGCCCCATCTTGTCTCCCAAAGGTGAGGCTCAGCATGCTTCCTTCAGGCTCTTTCTGCCTCCACCCACTTGGCCAGCCCCTGACCCGCTCAGCTTCAGTTCAGGGCCCATCCTCCCCTGGGCCTTGGCAGTGCCAGCAGCCAGACCAGTTGCCCGGGTTGGGGTGGCATTCCTTGTGGCATCGCAGAGGACCCCACCTGCGGCTGCTTCTGATGGCTCCTGGGAGGGCCCCACAGCTTCCCAGTGTCCCAGGCTGATTACTCATCCATCCCTGGAGCGTTTATTCCACCGACGCTTAGGAACGCCCTCCGTGTGCCATGCACTGCACTCAGGGTCTGCTCCCTGGGGGACTTGTGCCTCCTTGGTAACATCTTCTGGTTTCTGGTCTCTCAGTGTGTCTCCCTCACCACTGATTTCTATGCGATGAATGCCTGGGGCTGGGGACCCACAAAATATTTGCTGATGAAGAGAAGGAGGACATTCGGGAAAGTTCTCCCGAGGATTCAACATTTGAGCAAGGTCTTAAAGAGGAGTGGGAGATTCTTAGGCAAACAAGGGACTGCAAGGCCAATATGGTAAAGGAACCAGCATGAACGAAGGCTTGGGGTGAGGGAGAGGCTGAGAGTTTCCATGTGCCTTCAGGTGAGACGACAGCATCCCCGGAGCAAAGGCGCACGGGAGATTGACAGCAAAGCGGGGGCAAGTCGAGGACCCTGCAGAGCCTTGAGGACCCCACTCGGGGATTTGGACTTCAATCTGCTAAGGGTCACTGGGGATTTTTCAGAAAGGGAATGACGGCATCTTATTTATTTATTTCTTAGGTGGGTTACTGTGGGAATGGGTAGAACACAGACACAACTGAAGAATGACAGAAATAGGAGAATATTTAGGTATAAGTCTTGTAGAGCCTCTTTTAAGATTTACATTTAATAAATCCCTTAATAGTGATAAGGCAGCAGCAAACCTAAAAACAGTAGGATGGGGAGAACAATGGGTTTTCAGATTTTCCTGTTATTTACCTAGTATCAAAGAGGCCACCGCCCCAGAAGGACTTCCCTTGTAATTCTAGTGGCCATATTTGTGTGTATTTAGCTCTACTTTCCTTTTTGCTGTCTCAGACTAATTTGATTTTCTCATCGTCTGTCCATGCAGCCTTCAGAAGATAATTATTCAGAAAAGAAGTGTTGGTCTTGCGGCCTCGTTTATTAGAGACACAGCAGCTTTCCTGGGTAAATGAGACACCTGACTTTTGTAAAGCAAAGCTGTATGCAATATTTGTCACACAATTATGTGCACACATTTAGCATACCTGCCAGAAAAAAAAAGATGGCCTTGGGGGCTCCAAAGCTTGCCAGGCGTATTTATGCATGTTCGAGGCGTCATGCTTTTCCCAGAGTCCTTACCCATTTTGAAGTCAGTGGATGCTAGAAGTGAAGTCTCTACCGTCGGCATTTATTGTTGGCATCTGATATGAGACACTATCAATCAAGTTAAAGGACACCGCAAATACACACACACACACACACACACACACACACACACACGAGCATGCTCTCTCCCACATACCACTGCCCAGGACTAAACCTCAGGCTGATGATTCAACCTATAGGATGTTATTGCTGGGAAGGATTTTGAAATCATCTAGGCCAACCACTCATGTTAAAGATAAGGTAGCTCGCTAGAGCCTAGGGAGGAGAAGGGACTCGCCTACAATTACTCAGCAAAGGAAAGGCTATCGGGAGAGACTTGAAACCAGAGTGGCTAAACCCCATTCCAGCAAGTACACAGCCAGGAAAATTACATGATAGTAAATGTTCTTGCTGGGCTGTGCCCTCAAGGAGAGCTGTGTTGTTTTCTGTAGGGTCCCAGTCTCAGCTACGGATTCTACTTTGGACAATGTTGGTTATACCACAATTCTTGTTTCATAAAAGGAGCTGAACACATCTCAGAATTGGTTTTTATATAGGCTAGTTTCTATTCCACCCATCTCGTTCCTTGGCAGTGGCAAAACATGGAGATCCAACTGTCCCTGGAGAGCAGTGTTGCTGCGCCCGGAAGCTCTGGTGACTCCAATGCCCCTGTCAGGCAGACGGATAGGATTTCCTGGAGTCTGGCCCTTTCGAAGTCTGTTCTCACTTAACTCCTACATGCATTCCCTCCTTTTTCGCCTTCTCCCTTCTCAGACAGATGTGAGAAAAATTAGCATTCTCTGTTGGTGTTTAACCAATAAGGCCTCACTGAACACCCGCTATGCACAAGCTCACCTGCGGTGGATGGCAGACAAATGCCAAGGAGGGCCATGTGGGTTCGGCACATGAAAGGCACTCTCTGGCAAATGTCGCCACTTCCTGGAATTCAGGGACTGCTTCTGATCACCCACTCATCCATTCATTGATTCTTTTACTGAACTATCTATATGTCAGCAAGTGACTGTGACATCTCTCATACTGAAATGCAGTATTTCATTGGCTTATGTCTCAAGGCCATGTTTTAACCTCTTTATGTGGATTACTTAATTATTTTAAGATTTTTATATAAGCGTTTATTAAACTCTCATCATATGGCAGACAAATGATCTCAGAGATGCCTTTTTCTATGTAATATGATTTTGTTCCTGCTGTAGCCCTAGGAGGTGATTATTACTGCTATTGTTATTTTTAAGATGAGATACCTGCATATATTTTGTTTTGGGTTGCCCAGCCAGGCAAGAAGTGGCAAAGATAGAATCCATTGCCAAAGACGAGTTTCATGGTCAGAGAAGGTGCCTTGGAGGGGTTGTGCTGGGGGGACCATGGATGGGGCTTACTGCATTTGAGGTGCCATCTAGGGGGCAATATCTGGCAGACAGATGACCCTGTGGGATGAGTAGGAGCTTAGCAGAGAGGCCTGGGGCTGCAGAAAGAGGGGTCTCTCTCAGATGTTTGAGCCCCTGGCAGAGGTGGTTCTCAGTGGGGGTAGGTTTGCTCCTCAGAGGACATTTGGCAGTGTCTCATGACGTTTTTCATTGTCACAACTGCTGGATGCTGCCGGCATTTAGTGGATAGAGGCCAGGGACACTGCTAAACATCCTACCCTACACAGGACAGCTCCCCATAGCAAAGAATTATCTAGCCCCAAATGCCATTAGTGCCCAGGTTGAGAAACCTTGGGACTGGGTGAACAGAGAAGCGCTGGAAAGGTGGAGCGTAGAGAAACGGCAAACTTTGTGGGAGGAGTTTAAAAGCCTCTTCATCTCAGGCCTCTCCTGACACCTTGGAGGGTTTAAATGTGCCCCAGGCTGTGATCATCACAAACAGCCACCATTAGTGCGAGGGCTCTCATTGTTTACATATAACAAGGCAGCAAGAGTGTCTTTTCTTTAACTAGAATGAAAGATTCATGAAGTCAGCAGTTGGTTTGGTTTGCTGGTGGGTTCATGTGTCCACTCAGTACTGACTCAGCGCTACACTTGTCATCCTAGAGAGAGCCAGACCTCCTGACCCTTCTGTCACCACCAGCCCTGTTCCCACCCAGGTGCTCTTCTCACCTCTCATTTCCTTTGTCTTCCTGTGCCCTCAGGGCTGCACAGTCATGTCCAGATTCCAGCGACCTTTGGTGCCTTTTTTCTGTCCACACCCCAATTTACTGCCGATCTCATACAAAGCAAAACTTGGGAGAGAGAAGATTGAGTTTGCTTCTCACAGCAGAATTTGATTTAGGGCCAAGAAGGTGGCAATTGCTGCAAAGCGGAGATCGGCTATTTCGGGAGTGCTGTGAATGATTTTTTTCCATCTCCAAATGACCTTACATATATTCTGTCTCTCGCCCGCCCTGTGTTGCGATTGATGGGGGGTGCTGTGACTGGGCTCCGATGGGCTCCTGCTGCTGCTCCTAATAAATCTGTCTGATGGGCAGAAGGAGCACGATTACCTTGACAAATGGACAGCTGGATGGGCCAGTTGTTTAACATGCGCGGTTGGGGTAGATTTCCGGTTCCGTAGCTGCCTTTATGGTCAACAGTGCATCTCCCCTGGCCAGATGCAGGCTGTCCACCATCCCCAATGGCTCTGCCTGCTGGAGGAGGTGATCTGGGCACATTTGCGACTGAGTAGATCAAGGGGCTGCCTCCTTCACTTTCTCTGGCTCTCTGCATTCTTTGGCTCCACTGATGCCAGCTCCCTATCTCTCCCCACATGCCACTGCTGTCCCTGCCCTGGGAAACCAGAAGATGCCCCTGCTGGCAATGCCCTGGGCCAGGAATCCAAAAACTTGGGTTTGGATCTCCTCCACCTCCAGCACAGCGGGCCATCCTGAGCAAGTTCCTGCTACTCTCTGAGCCTCAACTTTCTATCTGTAAAATGGGAGTGATACTAGTATAACCACTTCCTAGGATTAGTAAGAAGCCTCTCTTCTTTGTGCCTGGGTTACTAGGCAATAGACTTGCCTGCAATCTGGAGGGTGAGTCTCCTGGAAGGCACAGAGGTGGGTGTCTTGATGGGGGAACATTTTGATTTGGCTGCACTGAAGTACCCAATTCAAAATGAAAATTGTTGATCTTTATGTCCGGGTAATGTGTCCAACAAATGTCCCTGTCCCCTCCTTGACTCTCCACCATCCCTGCCCCCTCCGTCCTTTTTAAAAAAATTTCATTTGCCATTTGATTCTCACACGATTGCCAGTCCCACCGTAAGAGTGGGACCTGGTGACTGCTGCTGTACAGGTGACGGATAGAGGAAGTTGGTGGTGGTCGTTTCAACACCTTCCTTGGTAACTATAAAAAAAGAACTGAAAACAGAATGTGTGGTTTTTAGCCTGAGTCAAAGTCTCTCCACATCCACATGGCTACGTCAAAACGTGGGATCAAAACCAGTCACAACGTCGGGGACCTACAGGGCACACAAGGGTGGAGGTTCCAGTGAGATGGAGGCCGGCTCTGTCTGCATACTCCGGGAGCTGATTCTGTGGCAGCCCAGCAGGACTCAGACTCCTGGAGACTAATCCTGCCAGCCACCCACTAGGCCATGGTGGATTGGGAAGGCTGTGGGGTGGGGTGCTGGCTGGGTTACAGGCAGCAGCCCTGCTTTTTCAAACTCCAAGTGAGCACATGGCCCCCCAACTCCTAGTATCAAATGGAAGCTGAGATTCTAGACAGCACAGAGCTTTTTCTTTTCTTTTTTAGAGACAGAATCTCACTCTGTCACCCAGGTTGGAGTACAGTGGCACAATCATGGCTCACTGCAACCTTGAACTCCTGGGCTCAAGCCATCTTCCTGCTTCAGCCTTCCTAGTAGCTGGGACTGCAGGTACAAACCACCATACCCAGCGAATCTTTTTATTTTTTGTAGAGATGGAGTCTCAGTGTGCTGCTCAGGCTGGTTTCAAACTCCTGGGCTCAAGCGAGCTACCTGCCTTGGCCTCCCAAAGTGCTGGGATTACAGGCGTGAGCCACTGCACCTGGCCAGGGACTTTTCAAAGGATGCTTTCCCATAGCAAATAAGCTGGAAGAACCTAGAGATGGGCTGGCCCACCTCCCGCTCTCTGCTGAGCAGAAGTCCAGGAGAGAGGCTGAGTGACCTTCTGAGAGCTACAGATCCAGGGAGGGGCTGAGGCAGGTGGGACCCACATCCGCTTACTCAGAGTCCCCTGCTCTCATGGGAGCACACCTCACTGGGCATAGGTAGATTCTCTCTCTTGTCAAACTCAATGGATGTCAATATTCACATTAAAGAAGACAACTTGATGCTGTGAATCTTTATGTATGAACAGGGCAAAATTGGGTCTAGCATATAAAGAAGGAAATCGCATTGATGGTGCACCTACTGCCTGTCTGGTTCTATGTGGAGCATTTTCCATGACTTCTGATATGATCCTAATGACACACACTGGAGGCATCTGCCCTTGCTCCTATTTATTGGTGAAGAAACCAAAGCTTACAAAAGTCAGTTACTTCAGAGCCACTCAGAAAGTAAGAAGAATGGAGGCAGGTCTGTTGCTGTCTTTGGCTGAGTTTAAGATCCCTGTCCTCTGGGAGCTTCCATGTTTAGAAAGGGAGACTAAACAGGAATTCCACCTCCCCAGTCCCTCCTTGGTCATTCCTGCAGTTATTCTGCAAATTCTTATTGAGCAGGCGCTCTATGCCAGGTACTCTTCTAGCCTCTAGAGATATAAGATATAACTAAGTACATATAACAAATAAATCTAAAATATATAAAAATAAAACCATAGGTTTGGCCAGGCGTGGTGGCTAACACCTATAATCCCAGCACTTTGGGAGGCTGAGGCTGGTGGATCACAGGTCAGGAGTTCAAGACCAGCTTGGCCAAGGTGGTGAAATCCGTCTCTACTAAAAATACAAAAATTAGCCAGGCATTGTGGTGGCAACCTGTAATCCCAGCTACTGGGGAGGCTGAGGCAGAGAATTATTTCAACCCGGGAGGTGGAGGTTGCAGTGAGCCGAGACTGCACCACTGCACTCCAGCCTGGGTGACAGAGTGAGACTCCATTTCAAAACAAAACAAAACACCATAGGTTTAACTGAATGAGCTTGCCAATATTCTCCCATTTTGACCTATAAGAATGGCCGTTTCATACAATACAACCTAATAAGTAAAATATATGGATGGTAATTAGGGTTCTGAAGAAATGTAAGGTGAGTTAGGGAGTCCAGGGTTAGAAGGGGGTCTTTCTAACATGCTTGCTTGACCATGTCACACCCCTCATCTCCATCACAAGCTCCCAGTTGTGAGGAAGGAGCCCCAAGTCCTTCCTGGGTCCTCCAGGCCCCTCGTGCTCTAGCCAATCCACCTGTGTTCCTCAGTCAGGTCCCAGGCTCCCGGAACACAGTCTGCTCTGTCTGAGAGCAGTGGGCTATGCTGGAGTCACCCTTGTGCCATTGTCTGCCAGCATCTCAGAAGCGCCTTCTTGAACCTCGCGTTTCCTCCCTCTCCTAGACAGTTTTAATTGCTCCTGCTCTGCATTCACACACACTTTATTACAGCACTTAGAACTGCTCTTCCCTTTAGAAGATGCCGTGATTTATTCATGGGCCTTATTAATGGTCATATTCCCAGTGGCTGGTGCAGTGCCTGGCATGCAACAAGGTGCAGGAGAGGTGTGATGAGTGAAAGGAGGGAGAGATGCTGAATGGGAGATGCAGGGAACAGACAAGCAAGAAAGTGGGGACTTAATGGAGAGGGTCAATGAGAATGGGGCATCACTCAAGGGAGAGAGGAGGTGGGGCTTGTGCTGGGTCTGCCCACACCTGCCTACATCTGCCCACACCTGCCATGCCTGCCCATGCCTGCACATGCTTGACCTGCCCACACCTGCTCACACCTGCCTACACTTGCCCACACCTGCCCACACCTGTCCATGCCTGGCCTGCCCACACCCACCCTCACCTGCCCAAGTGAAGCCTGCCCATACCTGTCCACACCTGCCCATGTCTGCCCATGGTTCCTATGCTGGACTTGCTTTTCCTACTGTCTTGAAGGCTCTGTGCTCACCTCCCTCCCTGCCTCTTTCCAGAGCTATCCCTAAGCATCTTTCAGAGAGGCCTCTCCCAGGGCCTTGGATCGGGGAGCTTGTCCTGGAACATGTGCTCATGGCCCAGCTCTTCTCCCCACAACCTCCTCCCAGCTGGATGTCTGCTGGGCAGTGGGTGCAATGGCTGAGCAGCTCTTCTCCCCACAACCTCCTCCCAGCTGGATGTCTGCTGGGCAGTGGGTGCAATGGCTGAGCAGATGAGTTTTGGACCAGACTACTTGAGTTTGAAGCCTGGCTGTGATCTTGGGCAAGTTGCTTGTCTTTTGTGTCATTCCTCAGTCATCCCCTATAAAATGGGGATACTCACTGTCCTGACTACATTACGCACCGGGAAACTGGCAGGAACTAACACACATGGTGTGACAGCCCAGAGCCAGGCATAGAGTAAGTGTGCGGCTAGTGCTGGTTCTCAGTCAGCTATGTTTGTCTGTTGGCTGAGCAGAGAGGAGACCAGTGTGACAGAACCCAGGGGACAGTCTGGATCACTAGGAGCTTGAGTGTTAGGGAGAGGCCAAGCCTTCATCTCCTGCAAGATAAAGCCCAATCTCTATCCCACAAACATTGGTGAGTGACTCTCTGCCCAGCAAGGTTGCCAGAGAGACCAGAGATGGCTGGAGCCCACGTCTGGCCTCTTACCGAAGTGCTTCTCTCTGTGAGATTACATATTCTGGGCCACATCCCTTCCATCCCCACTTCCTCCCTCACTTCACTCCTTTCCTTACTCCTCCATCATAAGTCTCCAGAAACAGGTTTTGTTTAAAGTGAATGAGGCAATAAATTCTGTGTTTCTGACAGGCCGACAAGAGAGATAAATTCCGTAATGGGAGCTGCAGCCCTGCTCTCCTGTCCTAGTGGAGCTTTGGCTGATGGAAAGGTCTGTCCAGGGAAGGAGGCTGGGGTGGGCAGAGAAGGAGAGGGAGGTTCTGGGAGGCCCCTGGGCTACTAAGCCCCGATGGGATTTCAGTTCTATTAATTTGCTCAATTCTATCAATTTGCTCAGTTCTGACTTGGCTGTTTGGCTAACTGACAAGCTGTGCAGGACAAGTCTCATTCATTCATTCATTCATGCATTTCAATCAATCAATCAATCAATCAACCAACCAATCACCTATCCCTCAATTCATTCAGCAGTCACCTGACACAGAGGAGAGGCACATAATTCCTTTTAGTATCACTTTCTTTAAGAAGCCTTACACAAAGGACCAAAAATATTTGCAACTTGGGCCATAGCAAAAGATTGATTTCCCTGGTAAATAAAGAGCCCCTACAAATCATTAAGAATACAGATAAACAACCTAATAGGAATCCAGGCAAGGGATATGAACAAATAGCTCACAAATAAAGGAATACAGATGGCTCTCAAAGTAATCATGTGTGAAAAAAGCCTCCCTCTCACTCATGATGACAGAAGCGTCCATGGAAATGTCACAGAGATGCTGCCCCTCACCCCAGATTGCTCAAGATTGTGTGGCTAAGTGTGTGAGACAGACACATATTTCCGGAGGGTGGATGGAGCGTGCAGTGGTGTAAATACTATGGGGACCAATGGGACCCAGCTTCTCTGGAGGGTGATCTGGCAATATCTTGGCACTATATGTGTCCTCAGCCTCTCTACCCAGCAAATCTGCCCCTAGAAATGTGTCTCACTTCTACATGTACAAGATTACAAGTGCAAGACTATTGTATGAAGCGTTCTCTGTCTCACCAAAGATTGGGAATGGCTTAAATATTACTAGGGGGTTGGCTAAATAACTTATGGTGGATCTGTACAATTGAACGCTATGCAGTCATTAAACTAAAAGGTAATGGGAGGTGCCTCTATGCACTAATATGCATGCATTGAGCTCCAAGATGCAAGGCATGCAATGAGATGGAATTCAAATTATGCTACTATTTGTGTAAAAGTGGAGAAAATGAATATATATGTATATACATGTATATGCTTCTATGTGATTCTCTCTGGAAAGTTGAAGACTTGTGAATGATGGCTGCTTCTGGGGAGCAAAGCTAGACCTGGGAGGCCGAGGGGCATGGGAGGAGGGGACACCTCACTATGTACCTCTTTGTGCCTTTTGGATTTTGAATCTTGTGAATGTTCTGCCTATTCAAAGTAAATAAGTATCATTAATGTTTCAAAAAAGAAAGAATCAAAGGCAAAGCCTTCCTTGGCTCTCTTAGCTGGGGCTAGAGGCTGGGAACCGAGCAGATGAGGAATGGGGGAAGGGCTTACAGGGTGGGAGGGCGAGAACCTGCAGGGATGGTACCCAGAGGAAAGCGTGGACCCTGTGACTGGGTGTAGTTGGAGCACAGTTTGGGGGAGTTTTGGTAAGAATGTGGCTGGTGAGAAACACAGGGGAAGTATCGTGTTAAAGAGTTTGGATTTCATTGCAGTGAGATGCCATTGGGATTTTAAGTAGGGATTGGACATGGTCAGGCTATATTTTAGGAAGAACTCCTGGAAGCAGCGCGGGGAGTGGTTTGGGAACAATGAATGTGTTTGATTTTCCACCTTGCCTTTTCTGACATTTGCTCATTTCATCTTCAATAATTCTAATAGGTAGGAGAAAGTTGTTACATATGGGGAAACTGAGGCTCAGGAAAGTTATGTAACGGTTGAAGCTCTCAAAGTTTGGATATCAGGATTTCAACTCAGGTCTGCTTGTCTCCTGAGCCTGAGCTCCGAATATAGCCCTACGATGTAGGGCCTTTTAGTCACACTGCTCTGTACGTGCTTATAGTTCTGTGAGAAATTGTGATTCCTGTGGCCAACCATTGTGTCCCTTTAACTTCAAGCATATGGCCAGTTGGGACAATGGATGCAACCATAAGATATGCTTATATCAGCCAGCTCCCACCAACTCACTGCAAACCTCTGCCTGCTCCTTCACCAAGAGAGCTGGGGTCACTGCATACGTCTCCGAAACTTACTCATTGGAATAGAAGCAGCAAACTTCCTGATGACCTGTTTTCCTCTTCTAAGGACATATCAAAGATCACTGGCAGACTTCTAACAGGCTGTAACAGGAAGAGTTAGAAGGAGGTTTCCTCTTGCTGGGGTCCAGGGGAGACACATTTGGCTCTAATTACATCCAGCCTTTAAATTTCCTGGTCATTTGGTTTGCATTTTCCTGTCATTTCTTCACCTGCATTTTTCTATGACTCCCATTTTGTAACTGTGAAAACTGAGAGTCACACAGGCAGCAATTCACCAAAGGCCACTTGGGTTGTCAGTGGTAGAATCAGGTGTTAAACCCTTGCTAGCACTCCGTATCTTTCTTTCATAGCATACTTCCTTTTCCTACCACGAGTATGAGTTTATTTGATTTTTCATGAAAAATTCCATACATGGCTTGTGATTCCTGGGTTCTTCTTGTTACATTGCTGATGTTTTCACTATTTGTGTCCAGGTGTCAGACCTATCAGGCGCAGGGCCTTGGGGCTTCACGGGAGCCTCCAGGAGGGTGGGTCTTGGTAGCCAAGGCAGGACAATGGTAAGCTCAGGAACAAGGACTTGCTGAAGCCTCTGTTGTGAAGGGTATCCTTCAGCTGGTTTAATTAAGAGCCGGGGGTGGGGTGCGCCGAAGAGAAGAAGCGTGCATTGTGTCGCAGGGAGCTGATGAGGTCACAGAGCGGGGTTGGGAGGGCCCGGGAACCAGAGGATGCTCTGGCTACCTCTGGAGGTGGCCCACACTCCCAGTGCCAGCAGGTCCCCGCAGACAGGCTATGGCGGGACTGACTTCTAGGTCAGCTGCCTCCGCAAATGCTGTGACTCTCGCTGGCTAGGAATGGAATGGAATGGAATGGAAGGTCTTGAGGCTCCCTCTGAGCTCCCTTGGGCTTCCTCCTAACTTTTCCTGGAGCCTGTCACCAGGGGTCACAGCTCAGTTCAACCACTCATTCACCCTGTGACCTTGAGTAACTCACATCAACTTTCTCAGTCTTATTTTTTTTCACGTGCAAAGTGGGAGTAAATAATGCTTATGTTTCCTGCCTCCAAAGCATTTTGGGGAGGACCAACTGGATAAGCGGGTGAGATGCAGTTTGGAAATTGTAAAGCACTGTACAAGTGCATGCATTGACACTGCTCAAAACGTAGCCATCCCTGTCCTGAATAAATCCCACCTTGAACACCACGGCTTTGCCCCAACCACCCTCTACCTCCCTTTTTCTTATGGTGATAGTAGGGTCATTTCGATGTGTTTAAAACTTTTTTAACTGAAAATACCTTATTGGTTTTTTAATTCCAAGAGTAATACAGGTTCATTATAAAACATTCAGGAAATATCTTGTTTTTTTAAAAAAATAATAGCTATTTCTACCTTTGAGATTGTCACCCTGTGATTTTGGGAACACCATTTCTCTTCTCTGGGTTTGATTTCCCCACCACTAGATTGAGGCTGACAAATGTGTAACGGAAGTCACTGACTCTATTGCATCCAGCGGGTATCACTGGAGGACCATGACATTCTTTCCTGGTGTGCCGGGATGCGACTCCAGACCCTGCGCAACACAGCCTGCAGGTAGCCACTGCTGATCTATCAGAGTGGCTGGGAGAAGAGAGCTCTTGTGCACTGATGAGGGGGTGACCGCTGATGTTTTCTGACTGCTTGGGTGAGAGGAGCCCAGGGTTCCAGGCCCTGGTGAAGAGCTTGGAGAGTCCCTCAACCTGTCCCAGTACAGTAGGGAGTTTCCTCTTACCCAATTCAGGCATCACAAGCATTCTGTGGTGGATAATGGCCTCCCCTGGGGAGTTCCCTGAAAATTTTCAAGAAATTGAAAAAAAAAAAAATATAGAATCTTACAAAGTCAATGGAATGCAAGCAAGTGACTTAATAAATTCACACCCACACAAATGCTTGTGCTGCTTCATCTTGGCATGAAACTGGGTGGGGTGGAATATTTTTGAGGCTCTCACTTCCAAAGAGAGTCCAGTGTGGGAAAGGGAACAGATACCACTGAGAACCACTTTAAGGAGCTGTTGCCATGTATTTCCCACATCCCTGGAATGCAAATTATCATAACCCTCCACTTTACAGATGAGGAAACTGAGAGCTGGAGAACAGAAGTCAGTTGTCTGAGGTCATCTGGTTTGTAAGTGGTAGAGCAAGGACCTGAACCCAGCTTCGGAGGCCTTTGCTTTTCCAGTGAACCCACAAAAACTGCCGATCAAAAGTCCCTACAATTTGGAATAGTTCTGTGAGATAAAGGGTGTTTCCTTGTCTTCAGTGTTGGAAAAAAGTGTAATCTCAGTGTTATCACCCAGTGCCACCTCCGTGTGCCCATCCCTGAGGTGGACATCAGACCTTCCCTCTTTGACGTACTCTCAGCTGTCGAGGTAGGAACCAGGCAGGGCAGGAAGCCAGGAAGCGGGATTCTGGTCCAGCTAGGAGGAGTTGCTGCCCTCTGGACTTGAGTTCCTCCATGAAGCAGCGAGGGAACACATTGGCAGCCTGGGCATGGTGACTGAGTATGGTTTCTGGAGCCAGCCTTCCTGGGTTCTTTCCCCAGCTTTGCCTCATAGTAGCTGTGCAACCTTTGACCTCTCTGTGTCTCTGTTTCCTCATCTGTTAAATGAGAACACAGACACACCCTACTTCACAGGGTTGCTGTGAGGATTGAATGAGTTCATCCACATGGAGCAACTAGAGTGGCACTGGTCTTTTGTGAGCACGCAGTACTCACTATATATCCTGAGAAAGGAGTCAGAATCCTGGGGCTTAGAGCCATGCAAAGAGAAGTGGGGACTGACTTGGCAAGGTGCTTGCAAGGCCCTTGCAGATTTCACTGTGGCACACCCAGCTGGGGTAGCCCCTTTAGTCTGGGGCTCTTTAGATAAGCCGCAGAGCTTCATTCTAATATTTTGGCCCAAGTTCAACAAAAGCTCCTCTTCCAGGAAGCCCTCCTGGATAGGTGGACCAGCCTGCTCACTCCCTGCTGCGGCTCCCAGCCCCCGCTGCTGATGCCACCCTTTGGCCTCAGACAAAGCGGGCACCAGCAGCGGCAGCAGCCGGGCCGGCTCAGTGGCTTTCATGAAGCTTGAGCTCCCGGGAGTCCGGGCTGGGCTGGTCTGCTTTGAATGCTATTTGCATTGCAATAGGCGAGCCTGGCCTTCAATACAGGCCCCTTCTCTTTTGACAGAACAGTCTCACAATCGCCTATTGACCGGGCACCTGTTCCTGCCCCAGACATTATGCAAATGCCGGCCAGGAGCGAAGCCGCCAGCCCCCCGGGCCATTGTGCATTGAACCCTGATGGCGCCCTGCCAACTCCCAGCCGGCCTTTGTTCCCTGGTTGCGCTGCGCCACCCCCGCCACCGCCTCCCGCCCGCCTGAGGTGCCCCGCCGAGGAGCTGCCCGCTGACAGCTACTTGGGTCCTTGCACCTGAAGAAAGGCCCTGTGAGCTGGAGGCTGGGCCCATGCTGAGGTTGGGCTGGGGCCCCCCAGGAGGCAGCCAGGCCCTTCATGTCCCCAGGGACCGCTGAGAGGGGCCTGGCAGGCGGAGGAGGGGGCAACCCGGACCATGCCATCTGGGGGAGGGGAGATTATAATAATCACTCACACATCTGCTGAGGGCCTTCCAGCCTGCAAAACCCTCTCGTGGCCGTTCTTCCCGCGAGGCACACCTGCCTCTCGAGGAGGTGGGCTGGGCACGGGGATTGTGTTCCTTTCACACAGGAGGGGACTTCAGCGCCCCAGGAGGGAGCTGGCTGATACGGGGAAGAAAGTCAGGGCAGGGTGGGGGCTCACACCCAGGGCTGCTGGTGTCTCTGTCTCCCAGCCTTTGGACACTGTCCCTCCTTGTGGCTGTGACTCCTCTGAGCCACCATTGAATACCCTGCACAGCGTGGCTCCAGCCCTCTTCTCTTCCTAGTTTCTTCATCCTCCTCCTACTCTTGGCTTCACCATTATTCAGACCAGATGGGTTTTCAAGGTGTGGTCCCAGGACCAGCAGCATCAGCATCACCCAGCACCTTTTGGAGATGCTTGTCCCTGGGCCCCAGCACAGACCTTTTGAATCAGGAGCATGGAGTGGGCCCAGCTCTTTGAGCTTAGATGCACCTCCAGCTGTTCTGATGTGTGAGCAAGTGTGAGTACCCCCGACCTGTACCCCCTTCTCCATGCAAGCCTTGGTTGATGCGATCACCCCCTACCCCTCTGCTTGCTTCTTTTCCCCTGACCGCCCTTCCCACCCTCCTTTGGCTGTACTTGTGAACTTGACTGAGCCCCTGGCTGGTCCCAGGCTTTGGGCACTCCCATGAATGAGGCATACTTTGAAGAAACTCAGTCTAGTGAGGGCACAGCCAGCGCTGCTATTCTGTTTTTTCAAAGCAGAGGCTGATGCTTTGATAGAGGGAAGTGGGGAGTGGGAGCAGGGGTGGATAGTGCACAGAGAAGGGGCACCCCACAGCCTGGGGGAATCCAGGGAGAATTCCTGGGAGAGATGGTGCCGTCACTGTACCTTCAAGGAGGAGTATGAGCATGCATTAATGAATAACTCAAATAATTTCCAAATAAAAGACTATATATAGTGTGTAGCCACTGTGGGCCCAAGACCTCAGCGGAGGCCCCTGCTAGTGCGTGTGCTGCAGGTTAAGTCCAGCTGGGGCGGTGGAGGAGAAAGAGGAGGAAAAGGGATACTGAGGCCACTAACATGGCCCGGATGTCTGTCACAGTTTGCATGTGCTCCATTCCAAGTGATTCAGTGGAGAAGCCCTGGTTACTGAGCATCCAGAAGGAGTTCCATCCTCCAGGAAGCAGGATGGGTGGGGGCTGCCATGACATCCTGGAGGTGGGGTCCCAGCACGTGAGGCCTGCTCCAGCAGGGGCACGTTTCAAACATCCTCAACGATGGAGCATTCCCACTGCTGCGGCCCCCAACCCACAGCTGTAGCAACAGATGTCTTCTGTAGGGTGGTCTCCTTGGTCCCCAACCCACCCTTTACTCAGGTTGGCCACCTCTGCTCTGTATCCTTGCTCCAAAGGAGCCACCAGGTTAGGGCATAAGAGCAGGAACTGAACAGAGGACCAGCATGACCCTGGGCACCATCCAACATGCCCCTGCCAGCCCTTTGGCCTTGACAATCTTTCACCAGATGCCAAAGTGGTTTAAAGAGTTTGGCCCAAAGCAGGGAAATCTGATCTCATGAGAGGCTGGGGCAAGGTTTTCAGAGCCAAGTGTTGGGCTGGTCTCATGACTTGTCTTCCTCAAGTGCCGTCAGAGTGCTCCTTGCCTAAAAGACAAATCTCAAAGAAAAGTAAATAAAGTCAGCCTCCCTCAAACTACATTCTTTAATGTGGCATTGAAAGCCCTTTAGGATCTGGCCCCAGTGCCTCTCCAGCGTGCCCTGCCCCGGCCTCACCGCTTTCTCATTCTGCCACACCTCCCAGTCTCTGACCCACTGGTTTCTCTGCCTGTGGAATGAGGCAGGGGCATCATTTCCACACTCCATTCCTCTGGGTCCACCGGATTAACTTCTACTCAGGCTTGCAGACACCCCCCAGAAGTCTCCTCCACTGTGAAGACTTCCTAATCTATTCTATTTAAGAAACATTTAAGCAGCACCTACCAGGCACCAATATCCTGGGCTTTGGGATGTGCTGCTGAGAGAGAAAGTGCCCTCTCTCACGGAATCCCCAGTCTAGGGAGGAAACAGGCCAGGGTATGAGGAGGCCTAAATGAGGGTTTAGGTGGGCATGAAGAAGGAGGGATAAAGAGAATTTAGGAAAACGAGTGGACCCAATTAGGGGCCAGTTCAGTGAGGAGTGGTATAAGACAAGGCGGGAAGCCAAGTTTCTGGATGTGTGGGTGGTAGAGTCACCCCTGAGGTGGAGAAGGTAGAGAGACAGGTTGGGATCAGATGGTAAGAGAATGAGCCAGGCTGGAGGTGCCCATGCACCTGTGGAAGGAGATGCCCACTGGGAGTGAGAGGACGGGTCTGGCATTCAGGAAGTGTGTGGGCTGACATTGACTGCCTGGCACCAAGGCCTTGAGGTGGCAGTGGCCTCTTGGGTGGGCCTTCCTGACCTCCAGGCAGGACTCACAGGCAATGTCTGCTCACCCTTTGTTCTCCCCATGATGCATCATCTCGGTCCTCACAGCACTGGTCACACCGTGTCATGCTCTGCCTGCCTGACTGGCATCAGGAGCCCCAGGGGAGCAGGGGTACAAAGCCACTGTCAATGACTGAAGTCTAGTGGCTTGAGGATGCCTCGGTTCCTTGGCAGGCTCATCTTGCTTGACTTGCATCTCTGCCTGTAGCTTTGAGGAAATATTTAAGAATGGCATCTAGAAAGAGAGGGATAATAAGACACATGCTGCCACTGCCATGGTCCCCCAGCAAATCGATAGCACGCTGGGACCAGAACTTCACCAAGTGGAAGGCCATGCCATCCCCGTCTCACAGAGGAGGAAACTGAGGTTCAGGAAGGAGCAGTGATGTGAGGGCATCAATGGCACTTTAAAAGGATGAAAGAAAAAGATTTAATTTTGCAATGGGGAAATGTGATCCCAGAGTGGGGAAGCAACTCTCCCAGGTGGGTGCACTGGATGAGTGGTGGAGCTAGACAGGTGACTGTGTCCTACCTCCTGTTTCAGTGCCATCCACTGCCCTGTTCTTTCTTCTTGGAGTGGCCATGTCCATCCCTGGGCACATGTGGGCCTTCAAGAGAAAGAGCCCAGTCAGGCCATGGTAGATGCCAGGCCCAGACACCACACTCTGCTCAAGCACTCAGTAGAAGTTTCCAGTCTTTGCTTGGCATTTCACAACCATTGACTAGGGATCTGTTGTATTCCCCAAGCATGGGCTGAGAATCCAGTAGGTGCCAGGCACGGATGCACTTTGGTGCAAGTTATCCCATGAAGCTTCCCAACAACTTTCCAAAGCAAAAAAAGCCTCCTCCCCCTTTACCAGATGTGGAAACTGAGGCTTGGATTGGTAAGCTCTAGGCTCACCCCTATTCACGGTATGGGTGGAAGCAGGGTTTGAACCAGGGGTTTGATGTCCACTTTATTTCTCTGCCACTGAGCACAGTCTTCTAATGCCCAGCAAATCTGAAGGTGGTGATGGCTTTGATTCCTCAGGGGCTCAGGGGACTGTCTGGATACCTCTCCTTGTTGGGCCCATGGCTCCTAGCTTTGGGAAGGGGGCACTGGGATTCTCTCAGTCCACAGTCTCGCTTCTTGAGCTATGCTGTAGGGTTCTCACCCTTGAGTTTATTTCTGCCTGGCACAGGTGAGAGGAAGCAGCACTGAACTTGGAGCCTCAGACTTAGGTCCAGCTCTGCCACCAATGTCACTGAGGGACCCTGGCAAGGCCCTTCTCTACTCTGTGGTTCCAGTTTCCTCATTTGCTCAATATTGGGGGGCATTTTATATTTGCAACAGTCACTTTCAGCTCTGGATGCCTCCTCCTTCTGTAGGCAGTCCATGGCTGCAGAAAATGACTTTCTCTCTGCGGATTTTGTGAAATGTTCCTTGGGAATTGTGATTCAGGCTGCTCCCTTCCCCGGTCCCCAGCCCCTGATTTACAATCCAGATAAATTGTATTTTCTTTGTGACTCCAGAGTGGGGTGGAGGATAATGGAACCGGAGCCCCTTCCCTCAGCTGCCACAAGATAAAACCGCCCGTCTGAATGAGCTCTCGTAAGACTCTTCGGAGGTGGCTTAGAGCCAAGAGGGGACCTGTGGGCTCACAGCTACACTGGCCTTTGTCCCTCGAGGGCTTGTCCCCTCCCCTTGCAAGGCGTACACATTTTCTATGGTCCCCGATCTGCCCTTTCCCCCTGGCTGGTCTGTCAGCTTCTCTTGTCAGCTCTGAAGCCCCCAGCTTTCCTTGGGGCCATGTTTGCTTAGCTTTTATATCCAGACCTAAGCCCCATTACTGAAGGCCTACTACGCGTGTCAGGCCCTGGGCCAAGTCCTTTTTATGCTTCAAAGAAATCTTTTTCCTTTTCTCTCAATCCTCTCTTTTTCCACTGTGGGGCTGATTTATCCTCCCATTTTCCAAGGGAAGAAACTGAGGCTCAGTGGGCTATGAACCTGAGTGACAGAGCTAAGACAAGGCCCAGACCCACTGCCTTCTTCCCTTGTCACTCTGACAGTCTCCTTCTAATCCTTCCTCCTGAAGAACGAAGGCCCCCGAATGGTTTCCATGGCATCTACTGGGCTGTTGACTTCATCCATGTCTGAAATATTTTTCTCAGTTTCTCAGCACCTGGGAAGGTGATGACCCCACAGTGGAGCAGCAGAAAAAGCTGTTTCCTGCTATGGCACAAATGCAATTCATTGCCCCAGTTTGAAGGACATCATTGGTCTCAGCCTTTATGTCTGGCTGTGGGGCTCAGGAGATATTCTGGAAGCAGTGTTTGAACTCTGGACCTATATGTATATCTGTGGGACTCTGGGTCAGTTTCCAAGTCTCTCCATGCTTCAGCTTTCTCCTCTGTCAAACAAAGCCATCACTAGTGCCCACCACTCAGGGTTGCTGTGTGGACTGAATAAATGATGTACATAAAATGCTTCAAACTGGTTCTGGCACATTGTAAGCATTAACTAGTGGAGGTAGATGTAGCAGAGTGCACTGGGGCTGAGGAGGGAGGACTGGCTTTTATTCTTCTCCTGCTGCAAGGCTCAGGGTCTGGAGCCCAGGTGGGGAGCTATGGTCCGGGGGCCTGCCTGTCCCTCCTTTCTGTCCCTCTCAGTCCTACATGGCTGCCTCTGACAGCACAAGGAGAGCAAGGAGAACCATTTCTGTGTCCTCGGTTCCCAGGAACCAGATAAAGAATCCATGTGAGACCCTGAAAATTCTGCACTGGTGTTAGCCAGATCTGGTGCTCAATGCAGCTCTTGCTGCAATGAATTTCAAATGGTTCAGGGAGGCCTTGGTGCTCAGGAGCAGCTCGGTGTGTGGGGACTGTGCCTTGAGCTAGCATGAGAAGCTGCAGGAGCACTGAGGCCTGCAGGGCCCACGGCTGCGGGTCCCTGCTTGCTCCACTCCTGGCCTGGCCTTTGGCATGTGGTGGGGTTGTGCTCCCTAGGAAGCCAGCAGTGCAAGTAACAGAGCAGAAATGTATCTGGGGGGCCCCAGCCTTGTCTGATATGCTCTCCTTTTCCTCCTCGTGGTCAGAACTGAGCCCTAGAAAGCTAGGTCAGGCAGGACCCCAAGGGCATCGGCACCCCGGCTTGTGTCCCCTCCTGCATGAAGCAGCCTTCTTCCCTATTCTCTGCCTTCCACCAGGCTTTCCTGATCCCATCCATTGTGGCTAGGGGGCCTGCTGTGTTGAAGCCATCACAGTCCCTGACCTCTGGTTCTTATTCTCTAGGGGAAGGCACTAGCCACGCATGATGCAGCATGAGATGGGCTGTGGGCAGGAGCCTCCCTGGGATGGATGTGCATGGGGTGCCTGGGAGGGCTTTCTGACAGGGAGGTGGGAGCTTGAATGGGATGGACAAATAAGAGTCAGCCAGGCAAGCATGGCAGTGAGATAGTGTCCCAGGCCAGAAGGGCAGTGCCTGCAGGGCCAGAATGTTGAAGCAGGGGTGGACAGAGAGAGAGAAAGTGGAGAGGAGGAGGAGAAGAAAGAGGAAGAGGAGGGAGAAAAAGAAGGAGAAGGAGAAGAAGGAGGAGAAGGAGGAGGAGGAGAGAAGCAGGAGGAAAAGGAGGAGGAGGAGAGAAGCAGGAGGAGAAGGGGCAGTAGCAGGCATTCCCCCCTGGCTGGGCATGATGTGTGGGGGGGTGGGTGGTGAAGATACCCTGGACTGGGAGTCAAGATGGGGGAAGATGGGTCTTGGTAGCCACACTATGGAGTAGAGATTCTACCCCGGGGCCATGGAGGCCTGGTGAGGGTTTGTGTTAGGTGAGCAGAGTGAACTTATTCCTGCTTCTAGAGCATCATTCTGGCTTCTGTGTGGGAAACAGTGAGGAGAAGGGAGCGAGGATGGATGCCGGGGCGCATCTCAGAAACGCTGTTATCAGCAGGCAGGAGGGGATGCAGGGTTGGCCCAGGGTGGTGGCTGTGTGGAGGGAAGGGGACAGGTAGATTTAAGAGTCATTTAAGCTTTGTGACTGAGTGAATGCATTAACAGTGGGAAAAAGAGGGAAGGCTCAGGAATGACACCTCTCTGCAACATTCTTGCCAAGATTTGCAGTTTCGTTTTGCATGCCTCCAGTGACAGGCAGCTCACTACCTGCTGTTTAGAAAGGTAACACTTCTGTTTAAATCTGTCTACATGTGGGCCTTAAGGCTGCAAAAATGAACATACCCCTTCTTTCATCATAGCCTTCTTGGAGTTTGAAGGCTGTATAGTCATACACACCTGTTTTTTCTTGGTCAACATCGTGTCTTGTCGTTGTTGTTAAGTGAATGTTCTCAGATTTCTCCATGAAGTTTGGACATTTTGTTGTAGTCTATTTTATTTTTTAGTAAATAATTCCAAGTAGTACATTTACAAAGAGAATGACACGAGTTATGTTGAGTAGAATAGCCTTGTCACCCTACTCAGCGGATTCTCTTCTGGGAGATGATTCTATAAGGAAGTTCAATTTCTAATTCGAAGGTCACTTGGTGAGCACGAGAACAGAGGCAGGAGAGCAACTCACTGATGTCAAGATGCTCAGAAAGTAAGGCCAGTTGCAGGTGGCTTTCCTGGGACTTGGTCCAGAACCTGGCTTAGGGGTGAAGGTTTTTTGAAAGCCACTGATGACTCCAGGTTGCTGGCAGGGGTGCTGATGGGTGGTGGTGGTGGTCTCTGTTTCCCAAGAGACATCCAGGAGGGAAAGCAGGTCAGAAGTGGGTGGCAGAAGGAGATGCTGAGCTTGGGCGGGACATGAGGTGTTGGAGGTGGCTGTGGGATGCCCGAGGAGCTACCCAGCAGGTGCAGCTCTGTCCTCGGAAGCACCACCTCCCCAGTGACTGCAGATCCCTCCCAGGCTGCAGGGCAGCTGGCTGCACTCCAGGTCTAGGACAAAGGATCCCCATTGCAATCCGTTGTGGGCTGCTTTGTGCAGAGGGCTTGGGGCACTCATCAGCACCGCCTGGGACCTCCTGCCGCTCACCATTCCACAGGGCCAGGCTACGGTCCCCAGAGACTCCCTTCCAGGAATCACCATGCTTCAGGTTACTGGCACAGCCTAGGACTGCGGTGCTGCCCATCCTGGAGTCAGCTTGGTCGATCTGGAAAAATCTGGGTCAGAGCAAGCCCAGAAAAGTTCAGGGTTCAGACAGCTCATTGTAGCCACATAAGGGGGTGGCTGAGCAGTGCCGGGCACTGTGTGAGGCTGGAACACACAGTGCACAGATGCCCCAATCAATACTTGCTAATGCTCCTGTCGGGAAGGTGGCCCTGACAGCTGTGTGACCTTAGATGGTCTCTTGAGCTCTCTGAGCCTCTCTTTCTCCATGCATCCAGATAGAAGTGATAGCTCCTGCCTTTCCCCACTCTGCCTCCTTCACAGAGTTGCTGTCAAGAGCAAACGAGGTAATAAACATGAAAGTGAGCTCTCAACTGCATAGGCAACACCAAGTGAGAGGTAAACAAACACCCGTGGGTGAACAAAAACACACACTGGAGGGCAACGTGGGACAGCTCATTCCCCAAGCTGCCTGTCTGGGCTGTCTGCACCCTGGAGGGCTGGCAGGCGCGTGGGCTGGGCCAAGAGACAGGAGCAGGAACTGTAGGTAGGAGGAAGAAACGGGCAAGATGGGGAAGGCAAACTACACATATGCATGCACACACACACACACACACACATCACACCCGATGTGGGGGATAAGAGAGAGACAGACAGACACAGAAAGACAAAGTCCTGATCAACCTACACAGAGGGGAAGCCTTGACACCACACACCCCTCAGACAGAGACAGAGGTGGAGGGAGGTGGACAGAGGTGGAGGGTGAGTTCATGTGTGTGGTGTGTGTGGGGCACAAGAGACGGAGAGAGGGAAGCAGAGAGAGAGAGATACAGAGAAAGTGCGATTCAGAGAGGAAGACAGAGACAAAGACAGAAGCATTGAGCCTGACAGCTAGACACACAGGAAAAGAGGGAGAGGTAAGCAGAGTGAGAAAAACTGAGAGAGCAGAGGAGATTTCTGGGAGAGAAGGGGGACAGGGAGAATTGGGGGAAATCAAGAAGTGATAAAAAAGAAAAGAAGATAGGCCAGATGCGGTGGCTCATGCCTGTAATCCCAGCACGTTGGGAGGCCGAGATGGGCTGATCACCAGAGGTCAGGAGTTCAAGACTAGCCTTTCCAACATGGCAAAACCCTGACTCTACTAAAAACACAAAAAATTAGCCAGGCATGGTGGTGTGTGCCTGTAATCCCAGCTACTCAGGAGGCTGAGGCATGAGACTTGCTTGAACCCGGGAAGCAGAAGCTGCAGTGAGCTGAGATTGCACCACTGCACGCCAGCCTGGGTGACAGAGTGAGACTTTCTCTCAAAAAAAAAAAAAAAGAGGTTGGAAGAGTGAGTGAGCAGAGGTGGGGTGAGTGAGGGGAGGGAATGGAGCAGGGTCAGAGTGGGGCTGGGTGGGCATAGGATAGGGACCCAGTCTGACAGTTTGCCCCTGTGGCTACTTGGGGTGTCTGTAGCCTCTGGCTCTCCACCCCTCTTGCTGGGCGTGCTCAGAGCAGGGAGCCGGGCTCCTAGGCCTACCTCCTGGGGAAAGAGTCCTACCCTGTCCCTGGGCCTGCTGTTGTGGACATGCCCCAATCCTGCTCTCCAAAGAGGCTCAAGGAGGAGCCTCATGCTTTCAAGTGAAGAGGCCGGCTCTGGCCCTGGTGGAGCCTCCTCAGAGGTGGGCCTGAGAGCTGAGTTTGTCTGGAGTGGACCAACCCCTGGATCACACCAGCCAAGGGCCTTCACCAAGCTCCCCTCCTAGGCCTCAGTTTCTCCTCTGCCAAATAGGTGCTATAGCCCTGACACTAAGTTCAGATTTCCAGGGAGTCTGGTTTCATGCTCTGTCTCCTTAAATGAGGGCAATCCCAAGCTTTTCCCATTTTGCTGTGATTGTTTTAAGGTTCAATTGACCTGTCTTTCCAGTTCCTGTTTTCTGTGCTGGTGGCCTTTGTCTACTTGTCCCCAAATCTCTTGACTTGGTGTCTCTTCCCCATATTTGGCCCAAAAAAGGCTGGGACCCTTGGTGACCCTGAAGGGCAGTATCATGTTTAGAAGGGGCTGGATTCTAGGTCCCAAGACAGCTACCTGGCTGTTGTCTGGGCCCTGAAGTTCTGGAGAGAAGAGTTCTTTTGTTATAAAGGAGGCCCCTGCTGAGTGAAGCATTCACGTCAAGTTGCGATGGGCTGGCTGGCACTCTGTGCTAAGACCATGAAAGTGGAATGGGAGTAGAGTTGGTGAAGGTCCCAGTACCCCTCCTCCTCTGTGCTGGAGCCCCCTCACTGCCCATGTGGTGGTCAGACCTCTGCAGGCAGGGCTACAGGGATGTGTTGTTCTTTTTTGCCCACCCCTGTTCAGGCTCTAGGCTCCCCCAAGATATGGCAGTCAGTACTAGTCCGGGCTGGAGGGAGCTGGACCCCTTGGGTGTAGGAGTATAGGAGCTAAGCTACCCTTTTGGCTTTTGGGGAAGAACATCCCACCCTTCTTTAACAGGGAGCACAGAGGGCATATCTCCTGCCCAAGGTCATGCTTCAAGGTGATGTTTTCTAGAGCAGGGGTGCAAATGCTGGTCATCTGACTTGAGAATACTGAGGACAGTGGCCTACTCCAAGGGTCTGTTTCATCACGAAGGGATGCCTTTCCTGAGGAGTGAAACATAGTGGTACTGGGTACAGTGAATTCTTAGAGCAGAGTGGAAGGGAGGTCTAGGCGGAAAATGATGACATTGATCTTTAGTCCCAAATCCAACTCAAAAAGCAGAAAGAGCCCAAGTCAACCTCTGTTGAATTCCTCTGCCTGGTACAGAGCCTGGCACTTAGTGGGGGCACAGTAAATGTTTGTGAGTGAGTGAACAGATTCACCCACCATCTGGATAGTCTGGACATGGCACCAAAGGTGGGGAGCTCAGGCGCTGGGAGGCAGCATCATGGCTACGGCTCCTGGGTGCTGTGACTTCTCTGCTGTCTCCTGCAGCACAACTTGGGAGGGCCAGGTAAAAGTGGTTGTGTTCGAGGAGGAACCAGGAGAGATAGGTCTTCCTTTTTTCACAGAGTGGGCACTATGCTTCTTCTATCCTCTGAGTTTGGTATAGAGGAATGGCTGATTTGGATGTGGGCTGGGCTCTGGTTGAAGGATACACAGGCTGGTATTACATGGTTAAAAATAATTCCTTTCTCGTTTCCCTGCTTCTGTTCTTGTCAGCTATCCCAACTTATCAGACTCTCTTTAGGCTCCTTCCCTGTGCCAGACCAGCCCTGGGATGGCACAGTGGCAAGGCTGGTATCAAGAAGAGCAATGCTGTTCATGGACCACCACGCTGTCTGTCTAATGGTGGGAGGGGTGTTATTGCAATCATAAGATTATTGGGAGTGTTCATGTGACTGGATATTTGGGTGGGGGTTAGGGAGGATCTGGGCCTTGAGGGATTAGTAGGATTCAGAAGTCAGAGAAGAGGATGGGAATTTCAGGCGGAGAGAAGAGCATGTACTGAGACAGGGGGAAGATGTGATATGTCCATGAAGGTGTTGGGTGGGGCTGAGCTCTGTGTTGTTGGGATAAGGGTGGAGCTTGGTGGGAGATGAGGTTGGAGCACTAGGTTGGAGTCAGATGGTAAATGGCCAAATGCTAAAGTATTTAACCTTTGCTCTGAGGGAAGAGGGAAGTTACAAAAAATAATGATCATGACTGTGTCTGGGATTCAGGAACAGCCACTATACCAGGTAGAAGGTTGGTGAGCAAGGGCATGTACAGAGGATGGGAGACCTAGGAAGAGGCAGGGATAATAATAGCATGGATGAAGACAGTGATGGAAGAGGCATGGACAATAATAATACGGATGAAGATGGTGATGGTGGTGAAGATGGTGATGATGATGATGGCTATGTGATGCTAAAATGGTGGTGGTGGTGACAGTAGTTATAAGGATGGTGAGATGGTGATAAAGATGATCGTGATAATGATGTTGATGTTCGTGGTGGGAATGATGGTAGTAATAGTGGTGATGTTGGCAGTGATGATGATGACAGTTATATGATGGTAATATGGTGGTGGTGATGATTATAATGATGGTGGTGATCTTGATTATAATGGTGATGATGATAGTTATGATGGTGGGATGATGGTGAAAATGGTTATAATGATGGTATTGATGGTGGTGGTGGGAATGATGATGGTTATGTGATGATAAGATGGTGGTGATGGTGATGGTGATGGTGGTGATGGTGATGGTGATGATGATAGTTAGAATGATGGTGGGATGGTGGTGAGGATGGTTATAATCATGATGGTGATGGTGGTGATGATGGTGAGCCCCAACCAGAACAACAGAGCTGAGATGAAGAGGAAGGGCTGATTTGAAAACATTTGATGACAGCACAGATTTGGATGGGGGCAGTTTTGAGGAAGAGATGAGCAGAGTTTCTGGTTTGGATGCCACAGTGGCTGAGGCCCCTCATCCAGAGATGGGAACATGAGGGTGGGAGCTGGCTTGTGAGGGGAGAAATGTTTATCTGCTTGGGCAGCTCATGTGTGAGATGCCTGCAGCCTTCTAGGGGAGGTGTGCAGTGGGTAGTGAGCACCCAGGTATGGAGCTCAGCAAGACCATGATTGGAAAGGCACTGGCAAAGCAGTGAGTTGGTGTGTGTGGTGTGTGTGGGGCACAAGTGGGAACTGAGGTCCTTGGGACCACTTGGAATCTAACAAAAAGCAGAACCAGGGATTTGGAGGAAAGCCAGGGGTCCAAGGAAGGGCCCAGAGGCTGCTCAGGGGCCAGGGGTGGGCATTGGGGTGAGGCTTGGCTTGCCACGCTACCTCCCCCAGAAGAGTGAACACTGGTTTGGCCTACCTGCCACGTTCTAAGTAAGATGACATTTGAAAATAGAGCTCTGTGCTAAAAAATCCCTAATACAGATGGAGAAAGCAAGGTCCAGAGAGGAGGGATCTGTCTAAGTGACTATTGTGTGGCAGCTTTGGACCCTGCCACCACTCCCAGGCTCTGCCAGTGCATCTTGCTTCTTCCTGTATTCTTGGGCACATGGGTTGGGGGCTGCTGAGACCTTAACATGGGGGCTCCCTTCTCATCTCTCTCTCAACATGCCCTGCACAACTCCCAAAGCTGTTCGGAATAGGGTCTTGGGTGGGGGTGTCTAAAGGGGTATGTAGGGAGCGAGGTGTGGGGAGACTCCTTGACACCCACCATTGCCCTTACCCAGTGACTGGCCTAGCCCAGGTGTGGCACCCAGTCAGTACCCAGCTACGCCGTGGGCCCGGGCTGGCTGGAAGCAACAAGAGCCTGGCCTGTTCTCCTGTCTCTGAGTGCAGGCCTTGCACAAGGCCAAAGTGTCCTTAGGAAGCGGGTTGCCTCTCTCCAGGGGGTGCTTCTGGAGTCCCGTTCGCAGCTCCAGCCAGGATGTTTTGCAATGAGCTTAGAGAAAGCCTTCATTCTGGAAGAATCCGGGAATGGAGTGCTCCCTGCCAGCAGGGGTCTGGGTGAGCAGGTTCAGGGCTGCCTTCTTGGATGTGGGGTTGGGGGTGGCTCTGGCTGCCTGGTGGGCCCATTCCTCAGCCCCTTTGGGACTTTGGCCTCTAAGCTGTTTATCTGTCTGTCTGCCTGTCCATCTGGATTAGAGAAGCCAACTGACTCACTCCAGTTCCCTAAACTGGCTGCCTATTGAAAGGCAGTTGGAGCTTTGTTTGGTTTCCTTTTATTTTTGATTATTTTTTTTTTTTTTTTTTTTTTTTTTTTTTTTTTTTTTTTTGAGGCGGAGTCTCGCTCTGTCGCCCGGACTGGAGTGCAGTGGCCAGATCTCAGCTCACTGCAAGCTCCGCCTCCCGAGTTTACGCCATTCTCCTGCCTCAGCCTCCCGAGTAGCTGGGACTACAGGCGCCCGCCACTTCGCCCGGCTAGTTTTTGTATTTTTAGTAGAGACGGGGTTTCACCGTGTTAGCCAGGATGGTCTCGATCTCCTGACCTCGTGATCCGCCCGTCTCGGCCTCCCAAAGTGCTGGGATTACAGGCTTGAGCCACCGCGCCCGGCCGATTATTTTTGAATGTGATTCAAAAGTGATTATTGAACAAAGAGGTGTACTTACCTCCAAGTCATGCACCCTGCCTCTGTGAGTACATGTTTACCTCCTGTTTTTTTGTTTATTCATCCAGTTTCTATTGGCAGATAGGAGAAGCTCTACACCTGCAATTGGATCTCCTTCGTTTCTTACCCCAAAGGAAGCTTTCTGCATGCATTGCTCTGCACCTTGTTTTTTTCCCATTGAACAATATTACCTGGAGATCCCTCTACACTGACAACACAGCAATCTCTGTGGTACTCTGTTGGCAAGGGCTGTGCCATAGTTATTTCCGGCATTTGAGTTTTTAAACCCAGACACCTACAAACACCATGGTTCCCCAGCCAGGGCTTTCTTTGTATTTGTTTGTGGGAACCAAAGGTGCAAGGTTCTTCCCTCCTTTTGGATGGCCCTACTATATTCCAGTTCCTTTCCATGTCCTAACATGTGCCTTTCCTGCTCCCCATGTGGCCAGCATTACTATTCATGTTTTGCAGGGGAGAAAACCGAGAAAATGAGAAATCAATGAAGTCAGGGATTTGAACCCACGTTAATCTGGGCTTCAAATCCTTCCTCCTCATATGTCACACTTCTGGGGGAAGATACAGCCACTTAGGCCTATGTTTCCAGGAGCCAGATGAAGCTCCGAAGCCCAGAGAGGGGCAGTGACTCGATCTAGGTCACACAGCAGCACATGGGCAGCTTGCTGAGGGGAAGAATCTCTTCCCATCAGGCCTGATACTTGAGCTCTCCCATGGGTGAGTGGGGGCTCCCCAAGGCACTCTTTCCCTTCCCTTAATGGCTGGGCAGAGGGGCTTCAGGCACACATGCCAGACATTCTCACAGAAGATCATCAGTAAACGACTGAGCAGGTTTGTTTTACAGATGGACACGCTGAGGCAGAGGAGACAGAGGGCACAGTCACATGGTGCACCTGCAGACAAACAGGGCGAGGTTCCAGGTCTCAGCACTAGTAGTCTGAACATCTATCAGACCCCAGCTTGCCCTGCCCAGTACCTCCACACCTGGCAGTGCCTGGTCTTTCCCCACATCCTTACTTTGTGCTCCTCCCATCATTAGCTTCCTCTTATCTTCTTTCAAGATGACCACCTCTTGGCTCCGCTCAGCCCTTGCCCCTGGGCCTCAGACCCCTGTTTTGGTAGTGATAATTGACTAAGGCTGGTCTCCACCACCAGAGGGGAGCAGGGTGGCTTATGTGCGGGATCCTGGCAGTCAGCAGCTGTGATAACACCCTGGGCTGTGTAAAACATGAGGGCTGAGTGTGTACGTGAGAGAGATAGTTGAGGCTCAAACACATACACCCACAGCCTTTGCTCCACGGTCTCTTACTGGTGACTCTTGCATTCTTCCAGAGTTACGGTTCTAAAGTTCCCTCTGTCCTGAGTGGGCTTTAGATTCTCCTGGACCATAAAGGCAGGGAAGTTTCTGAGGAGGGCTAGTCACCTCTGCTAGTGGCCTGAACGAGGCCTCAAGCCCTAAGACCCACACTACATCCATGCCGGACCACCTTTGGTGAACATGAGATCTTGAACATATCACTTCCTTCCTTGGTTCTCCCTCCTGTAAAGTGAGAGGTAAGAATCCCTGCTGTTTTACTCTCAGGGACATTGTGAGGATGAAATGAGCTGTTTGCTGGTAATTGTTGGGAACTGTTCCTGATTCTGTGATTTCCAAGTTTTGCAGGTGTATTGGTCTGTTCTCATGCTGCTAATAAAGACATACCTAAGGCTGGGTAATTTATAAATGAAAGAGGTTTAATTGACTCACAGTTCCGCAGGGCTGGGAAGGCCTCAGGAAACTTACAGTCATGGTGGAAAGGGAAGCAAATACTTCCTTCTTAACATGGTGGCAGGAAGAAGTGCCGAGCAAAAGGGAAAAAGCTCCTTATAAAACCATCAGATCTTGTGAGAACTCACTCACTGTCACGAGAACAGCATGGAGGTAACTGCCCCCATGACCCCATGATTCAATTACCTCCCACCAGGTCCCTCCCATGACAAGTGGGGATTATAGGAACTACAATTAAAGATGAGATTTGTGTGGGGACACAGTCAAACCATATCAGCAGGCAAAAGAAATTTCACTTTATGTTGTCAGGTACATGCATAGGTATTGTACCGAAACTTAATTTTGCACCAGTGTCTTTAGGGACTGGGGTTATATATTTGAGTATGTGGGTGCTTGTGTTTGTTAATTAGGATTTAAATTGAATTTCATCCCCTTAACACCTTGCATGGGGCAGAGTGGAGCCTAATCAGCCTGCCTGTGTTTGAATCTAATTGCACTGCTTGCTTAGTCGGGTTGACTAGAATAAGCTATATAACCTTGGTGGACTTGTTGCCTTCATCTGCAAAATAGGTCTAGTAAATGTGCTTCCCTCTAGGCTCTCATGCAGATTTGGTGCTAAGCACATAGCTCCTGGAACAGCCTGAGCCTCACATATCACCCCTTAGCAGTTCTTGGTCCTTAGGCCATTTCATTTACTTTTGACAAGAAGTGGAAGAGAAATGGTGTGAATGTCCTTACCTGTAACATGAATTATTGTGAGAAAGAGAGTGATATCCCCAACCTCCCATCTCTAGATCCATTTCTTTTTTCTTTTGATGTCTAGGTATTTGATTCTTATGGGGGTTTCTCTGCTTGAGGGTGAGAGTACTGGAGGAGGGTAATGGAAGAGAGGGATTTTTTTTTTTTTTGATGGACACTTGGAGCCCTTAGCATTTTTTCTGGATGTACCTTTGTGATAGAGGAAACCGATGTAGCTAGAGAGCTGCATTTCTCTGGTGGAATCAGCCACTGTCCATAGCAGCTCTTTCTGAACTGGTGCTCAGTGGGTCGCGTGTAGTCTGTGTTGGTCCCTACACATCAAGAGGGACACTTCTTCAGGTTTTGGAAAATCTCTCAGACAGTACTTCCCTTCACAGACATCAAAAAGCTTATTGGTATTATAAAGATGCTGTAAAACCTGCCATAAACAAATAATTTTAATTTAGTTTAACCCAGAGTTTCCCAAACATCCTCTTCTTTTGCATAATCTCTGCTACAAGGCTCTGAGGAATACATTGTAGCAAGAACAGATCTGTGAAATCAATAGTATGGAAATCAACAACCCCATGTGTCTGCAGGTCACCCTGGGACACAGGAGAATGGTATGATGTAAAGCAGTGCATCTCAAAACTCAGCGCACAGAGGTATCACCCAGGGAGCCTGTGAAAATGCAGATTCCACATCAGCAGGTCTGGGTGGGGACTGGGGCCTGAATTTCTGCATTCGTGATAAACTCCTGGGCAATGCCCATGCTGCCGGCCCAGGGACCACACTTCATGTGATGAGATTATAAAGAACGCTCTGCTACAACAGAATTTCACCTGGGTCCTTTCTCTCAACAGCATTGGGAGACCAATGACCACCTCCAGCAGTTCCTGAATCACGCCATCAGCCGCACCGGCAGGGAGCTGATCTTGTCTCCCCATGCTGGACAAGCAGCCCCATTAGGAGAAGGAGCAGCCAGACAGGGGCAGTGGCTGGAGCTAATGCAATGACCATGGTTCAGGGATGGCAAAATCCTTCGAGCTGTGCAATGTTGGCAGAGTCTGCATGAAAAGATGACAGTCGGCCGCACTTCCGCCACCTCTCTTGTCTCTGCAAATAAGGTTTGGGTTGTTAGTGTTTTAATTTATTTATTTATTAATTTTTAAAGAGACATTTCCCCTTTCTTTCCTTGGGTCTGGAGTCATTAAACAGGGATTAGCTGGATAAATAGAGGAAGTGATTTTTAAACTGTTTGCAAACTTAATGTGAAGAGCCCAGCCTTGCAAATTATCACGTCTAATCAGAGGCCCTCGCTTCACTGCTCCAGTAATTGTACTGGTATTAGTCAAATTCTTGTTGTCTCCTCATTAGCCATGAAAAGGAGACTCAAGATGTACTTCATTAGAGTGTCCTGGAAATATATTGCTAATGTGGAGATGGAGGCGGAGGAAGGGAGGGTGGGAGGGAGAGAGGTGTGGGGACGGGGCAGGAGCATGTAGCATCTACATCTGGCACTATGGACTCCTCACCTCTCTCAGCTCTGTCTCACACGGGGCCTCCTCCACTTACCTAGGCAAGACCCAGAGACGCAGTGCTCTGAGGCTCATCTCCTGTGGGCCTCCCTGGCCCAGTCCCTGCCCTTCTCTGGGCTCAGTTCTCATTTTCAGGACAGGAAGGATGGGCTGGGCTCCAAGGGTCCACTCTGCCTGACATCCTGGGGACTGTGGTTCTAAGCATTGAGGCTTTAAGCACTTGCTGTTCTCTTGACTCCTTGGGCTTAGGTTTTCCTGGGGCTGTGCTCAAATGTCATCTAGACACCAACCTATAGCTGTCCTTGCTGTTGTCGGGTAGAGGTTGTGGTCAACATCCTTCCCTTCCCTTCTTTTCCCTTCCCTTCCCTTCCCTTCCCTTCCCTTCCCTTCCCTTCCCTTCCCTTCCCTTCCCTTTCCTTCCCTTCCCTTCAACTTCCCTCCTTCCACTTCCTTCCTTCCCTCCTTCCTATTTATGGAGTGTTGAGTGCTGTAGCTATTTAAATTTAAATTAAGTGAAATAAAATAACATTAAATAGCCAGTTCTTCAGTTGCACTAGCCACATATCTAATGCCCAGTCGCCCCTGTGGCCAGTGGTTCCCGAACTGACAGTGCAGAAAGTTCTATTAGACAGCTCTGGCCTGGTCCCTCTCTGTGAGGCTCTGTGCTAAGCAGCATGGGAGTGAGGGAGATGTGGAGCCGAGCAAGAGAATCTTTGCCTCAAGATGCTCAGGTCAGGTGGGAGAGATATCACACCTCGTTGTGGTTAGTTGAAGATGGGACCAAGTACGAGACTACAAGTGCACACCTGGAACTGCCTGGAGGCTGAGAGTCAGCCTGATGAGCCTGCCTGGTGAGCTGGAGAGAGTCAGCAAGGTTTCCTGGAAAACAGGGAGTTTTCAAAGGACAGGCCTGTTTGCATCTGTGCTTGTTTGAAGATAAGACTGGCCCATCCATGCCCGTGAGCCTCAGAGTCCTCACTTCTGAGCCTTGGCTAACCTTGCTGCTTGTGGATTTGCTGTGTGCACTAGCGGATAGGCAGCACTTCCTCCTCCACTCCCGGCAGCCGTGGAGACCTTTGAAAGGCATGAACCTGACCTCATCACCCCTACTGAAAGATGACAGTGTCTTCCCTTCGGTTTCAGGAAACCCCAAATCCTCATCTCACCTCTGCAGCCTCTTCTCATCTCTCACTCCCAGAAGCTCTACCCACCCTGGCTTCCTTTATCCTTTGAAAGCTTTGATGTCTTTCACTACTGGCCTTTGCGTATGCCTATCCCTTACCTGGGACACACTTTCCCCCTTCCATATCCTCTGCCTAGGGAAGCTCTCCTCACCCTCGAATGCCAGCACAAACAGCAGCCTTCCCTGACCTTTGGGTCACCACAGGCCTCCCTGCTAGCTGCTCTCGTAGCACAGGTGGCAGTTTGTGATGATATGTCTCTGTTTAGTGTCGGCCTGTCCCCGTAGATTGTGAGCTCCATGAGTACAGGAGCAGGGAGTCTGGGCTGAGAGTCCACCAGGAGTCCAGAGGGCCATGCGCTGGCCAAAGGAGGTTAATTCCATGAGGTGGGGCTGTCAGCAGGTAAGCAGGTGGAGGCCCGGGGCCTGCTCTGTGCCTGTCTCCAGGGGTAGTGGTGGCATATCTTAAGGAGATAGACTGGCAGGGAGTAGGGACTGGATGCCAGGCTGCAGAGGGACAACAGGAAGGTTGACAGCAATGTTGTCCTTTGGGAGATCAAAGACTGCAAGGGCAAGGGTGCAGGTTTGGATTTGGGCAGACGGGTCTTTGAAGCCCATCTCCGTCACTTTCTAGCAGTGTGACTTGGGCTGGCCTTGATTTGTAAGAATAATATTTGCCTCAGAAGGACACGCTAAGGATGAAATGAGATGGTGGCATGTACACTGCATAGCACACTGGCTGGGGCATAGCACACCCTCAGCATGTGGAGCCATATCGTGAGCTTTCATTATTTTAGGAAGGAGACTGAAGAGATGCAGACTCTATCTGCAGAGGGCAGGCAGGTGAAAAGTGGCTCCTGGGATCCCTGATTCCATCCTTCCTCCTCATATGCAAGATGATGGGGTCTTGAGCTCACAGCCAGGTGTTGCTAGCAGTGGAGTGAGTGCTTCCATCCAAACTGAGCCCCTGGACTTGGGGAAGAACAAACAGTCCACCTCTTTGTGTCATTGTGACCCCTTACCAGCTATAAGACATTACATTCCAAATCCTTCTCAACTCCAAGTATATGACTTGTAGATTTGCATAAAGACAAATGCCTATAAATAAATGTCTCATCTAAACTGTCCCAAACACCACTCTGCTGTGTACGTTGTTCTGCAGGGACCAGGTGTTCCTGGGATCAGGGTCTGGCAAGCCTCAGCTGGGTACCTGGGATGTACCACCCTGGTGAGACCAGGCAATGGCTCAGGGCTACTCACCACGGTGCCTTTCTTTCCTTATAGCTCCTTCTTGGTGGTCAGTCCCGAGGCACCGCGTGGGTTAGACACATCTGAATCTGAATGTATGCTCTATTGCTTGCCCCAGACCACCTAGTTACTTAGGTCACTCCATGGTCTGAGCCTCATGACAACTGCAAAACATGGGGTAATACTATCTACCTTGAAAGCTGGCTGCTAGGATTAATAATGTGGCAGGCATGGTGCCTACTACAGAGCTGTGGGCAAGAAATCAATTATTCCTCCTCCCTCCCTCTGTCCATCCCTTTCCTGAGTCTGCTTTTGTTCTAGAAGGGCTCTCTGGGCTGACCACCACTTGGGCAGCAGTCCTTTATCTCTGTCTGCCTCTGGATGCAGACCTGCCATCCTCTGAGCCTTGGAATCCAATTTCCCTACCTCCTGGAGGACAAAAGGCTGAGTCAGCTCTCCAGGGATGCTCTCTCAAGGTTCCAGAGAGTCTGGGTGCCTCAGCGCCAGTGCTCAGGCTGCTAATGGAGTCAGAGTGGATTCAGGACTGATGACACAGCCCTGAAATGTGGAGTGCACTGGAGAAGCCATGGGCTCTCTCTCTCTCTTTTTTTTTTTTTAAAAAAAGTACCTCCCACATAATAGGTTTCCTTTAAATCAGGAACTGGTTGTCTGCATTTCAGGCTTCTGGTAACTTTCTCCCTGGCCCTGTAAAGACCACAGGAGGAACAATTAGATGTCCCCAATGCTGAGGGATGGAAAGGGGCCAAAGAGGTGAGCTGTGCCCCTCCCTGCTGTCCTGCGTGGCATGGAGAGCATAACACCCCACAGGAAAGCCCACTCTACAGGGCTCTCAGCTGCTCGAGCACGTGGGCGGGCATGTGGGCAGGCCATGGCTCTCTGGAGCAGACTTGCATGTGCATACAAGTCAGAGGTGGAAATGAGGGAGACAGCTTTGGGCAAGATGACCTCTGAGGCCCAGAGAGGTTAATTGGCCTGCCAAGGGTGGTGTAGCTGGTTGGGTGACCTGGGCTAGACTCTCCTTCCCCAGGTCCTTTCCACACTTGACCCTGAATTAATCCGCTCACCTTCCACTGCCCACTCACCACTGTGAGACAGTGCAGAGTTCACAGGTCGTGGGTTTCACTGTATCAGCTACTGCTCCTGGCAGAATCACTCTGTTTTCGAGTGGCAATTGCCTTTCTGAGGAGACCATAAGCACAGGTAATGGAGGAAGACCTGGCCTTTGTGACTTTAACTGAACTGCTCCCCCTCTGAGGGCCTGCTTCTTCTTCTGAAAACTGAAGGGGGGAATGCCATCATCTTTCAGGGCATTGCTGCAAGGCAGAAAGGAGGTGCCATATCAGTGCTCAGCGAAGTCCTTCCTGGAAATAACCTTCCTCTAAGAAAAAAGTTACTACTTCTTACAAATTCTGCAGGGACCGGTGAGCTAAGCTGTATGTTCTCAAAGTATGGTCCCCAGACCATCAGCCAGAGCATCCTACGGGGACTTGTTAAAATGGAAATCTCAAGCCCCTTCCTATACCTATGGGATAAAAAACTCTGAGGGTGAGGCCCAACAATCTGTATTGTAACAAGCCCTCCAGGTGATTCTCATGCCTCCTAAGTTTGAGAGCCATGGCTAGACATTCCATTTCTATGGGCTCAGAGGAGGGAAAGACCATTATGGACTGGGGCGTGTGGTCCAGGAAGGCTTCCCAGGGTTGATGACATTAGAAATGAGCAGTTGAGTAGCAAGTTGAAGCTGGGTGATGAAGAGGCATTTGGGTGTGAAGAACAGTACACAGGAGAGGAAATGTTGAAGGCAGATCTGCCAAAGCCTCCCCTGCTCTCACAAATGCCCACAAGACTGGCAGAATAATTACCAAGGCCATGATTGGGATTCGGATTTGATCTTGATGGGGTTATAATAAATGCTACATCTGAATTCAGTCATAGAGGCAAAATCAGGGCCAGATGCCCATCCATCCATCCATCCATCCATCCATCCATCCATCCATCCATCCAATGCCTATCTGTCCATCTGTTCAGCTATGCATTCATCCATACATCCAATGTCCGTCTATCCATCTGTTCATCTATCCATCCATATATTCATTTATCCATTTATCCATCCATCCATCCATCCATCCATCCATCCATCCATCCATCCAATGCTATCTGTCCATCTGTTCAGCTATGCATTCATCCATACATCCAATGTCCATCTATCCATCTGTTCATCTATCTATCCATCCATATATTCATTTATCCATTTATCCATCCATCCATCCATCCATCCATCCATCCATCCATCCATCCATCTATCCATCCATCCATTCTTTCTTTCAATCACAATTTACTGAGCGTTTACTCTGTGCCAAGCGTTAAGCTATTCTCTTGGCTTGCAGAGATGAAACAACCAGAGATACCGACTTGTGTGCTTTGATAACTTAAACAATTGAGTAATAGAAAAAACCCGCAAAAAAACTTCCACTGAACATGACTCTCTGAAGTATTAGATTAAAAATGTCTGAGTGGCATGAAATAGAAGCAATACTTAAATTTCAAGTCTGGTCCTGTCTTTGAGGTGCTTGTAAGACTGGGTGTAGGAAGGAGACACCCTTCCTACACCCAGTGGAACATCACTCAGGGGAGGGGCACAAATAACCGGACTTATTTGTTTGCTTGTGGAGCTTCCCACCTCTCCTTCTTATCCATTTTCTGATTTAATCCTGGAAACAATACTGTGAAGTCTGAGGAAATTCAGACTCAGAATTTAAATGACTTGCCCCAAGTTACAAAGGAAATGAGTTACAGAGCCATGATGAAACCTGAATGTTCAGATCCTTCCAAATCCTGAGCTCCACCCTGCTGGTTGCTACCCAAAGAAGTGAAATATCAGGCCCCGTGTTCCCTGGGTCCTATTTTGTTCAAGGTGGGCCCCTTCTGGGATGCCTAGACTGCTCGCTCCACCCATGTGAAGGGATAATTGTGGAGCTGCATCTAACCCAGAAAGCAACTCAGGAATCACAAGATCCATTGCCAAAGAAAAGTCATCCATTTTCCAGCACGGGCCATTGGAGGGAACTGGGAGACACTGGCCTTACCACCAAGCCTGGCTACTCTGACATCAGAATAAGAAACCAACCAGTTTCCCAACACCTATCAATTCCCAAGAATTTAACACCTTACCCATGCTGGCAGGTCACTGTGAAACAAAACAAAACAAAACAAAACAAAACACCCACAACAAACCACACACACTGGTAGTAAAAATGTGGCTCTTTGAACAATATTAAAACACTTCAGTAACCTTTCATATAGAATTAATTAACATAAAACCCAGCATCCTCATTGCTGCAGAGCCCTAAAGTGGTTGCCAGAATTTAATTAGACTTAACCTTTTTTCCTACACCAGTACCACTTTATAATAACTGCAAATCATTATTAATTCCTTTGGTGTTCACTGTAATAACATTAATCATGTGAACTTCTTTCTGTAGTAATGTGTATGTAATATGTAATTCCATAGCAATTTAGTATTAGTTAAAGCTAAATTGAAATTAATTTCACAAAAAGATACTATTTGTTATTAGATACTGTAATATTCATAAAATTGTATTTTAGGGCAATTTATATTAAGGTGGCCAGATTAGGAGGCATTTGGCAATCTGCTGAAAGTTCCCAGGCACAACTATTTGCTTCTGATTACTGGAGCATATCTGATTGCTGGCATCTCATATCCCAAGGTACTTGAAATATCAAACCAGAAAATGGGGAAGCTATTATGGGATGGTCTTTTGAGATCTGGTACCTTGTCTATCTGAAAGCACGGCATTGGACAAGAAGCTGCCTTCGAGTTGTTTCCGGATCCCGAGTGTGTGATTTATTATGCCGGACCTCAGGGTCCCGGTCACTTCTTGGGCCTCTCCCAGACTGAGTCTTCTCTTCTGTGTAGTGGTTATATTGTTCCTTCATGGTGGTCTTCAGGATCTCCAAAGACATGATAAATTGAGAGTGACTTGAAAAATAGGAATAGCTGAGAACATACATGATTCTAGAAAGGAGAAACAATGACCTGTGTGTGTCTTACTTTGTTTTTTTTGTCTTGTTTATTTTCGTGGTGAAGTGTTTGCAAATAGAGGTGCTGGGAAGGTAAAATAAGGGTTTTTAAAGACATCAAGTATATATGTCACTAATTTTCAGAAGCCACCTTGTCCCAGCTCTGCCCTTCACTGAATCTATCCAGACATACCTGTGTCACAACCTCCGGGGGACTTTCCTCTTTCATGCATTCTTTCATCTCACTGTGCTGGAGTTAGACACACAAAGAACAAGACAGAACTCTGCCTTCAGGAAGCTAGTGGTCCAGGGCACAATGACTAGAGACAGATGACTAAAGAATATTCTAATAAGGGTAGTAGAGATGTGCTCTAGTCAGCAGTGATATTAAAAATAAATAACAGCAGGTAAGACACAGGCTGTGGTCAATGAATGCATCGGGGACTTCCAGGTGCACACTGGCCGGACACCAGCAGGCAGGAGATGATGAATCCCAGAAGAAAGTCCTCTAGCCCCATGTGCAGGTAGGTGGTATTCAGGGAAGCCTCCCTAGAGGACTGAGCCTTAGGCTAAAGTGGACTTTGGCCAAGAGTGGGGAATAGCTGGGGCAAAGCACGGAGACAAGAGGCAACTTGATGTGTAGGAGACAGTAACAATGAGCGGTTTGCCCTTGTGAGGGATCCAGTGTCCCCAGGAGGATGGGACAGCCTCACCACAGCTGTGTGTGGGGTCATCTCTAAGGGCTTACTAAGCACTGGGGAATGAGGACATTAAAAGCTAAAGGTGGGGCCAGTTGCGGTGGCTCACACCTGTAAACCCAGCACTTTGGGAGGCCAAGGTGGTCAGATCACTTGAGGCCAGTAGTTCGAGACCAGCCTGACCAACATGGCGAAACCCTGTCTCTACTAAAAATACAAAAAAATTTAGCCAGGCATGGTGACACATGGCTGTAATCCTAGCTACTTGGGAGGCTGAGGCACGAGAATTGCTTGAACCCAGGAGGTGGAGGTTGCAGCGAGCCAAGATTGTGCCACTGCACTCCAGCCTGCGTGATGGAGTGAGACCCTGTCTCAAGAAAAAAAAAAAAAGCTAAGGGTGGGGTGGGGTGAATGCAATGGAGCAGGGGCATTGCTTCCTTTTTTTTTTTTTTTCTTTGTTTTGAGCATTAGAAAAATGACCTCACTATTATGAAAGGAGTAATATATGCCACATAAAAATTAAACATTTATGCCTGGAAATAGATATCATAAACAAAGTCAAAAGACATGTGATAGACGTTGGAAGTAGAGATTTACAACATATATTACAAAACATTGATAGCTTTTCTCTAAAAAAAGCTTTTTACAAATTGATAGGAAAAAGACAAATAACCTAGGTGCTAAGTGGACAAGGGAAAGCCTCAAACAACCAATAACTTAGAAAAAAAAAGGTCATCGTAATAAATAATCAAGGACATTAAAATTAAAATAACAACAAAATACCAGTTTTTAAACCACATGGACAAAAATCTAAAAGTATCAGTAGCATTCATTACTGTTGAGGGAAAGTAGGCACTCTTATACATGCTGGGTAGATGTGTAATTAGGGCACTATTTTTTTCACTATTAACATTTAAACGTTTAAAAAACCTGAGTGTTCATGTATAAGGATATGTTTAAAAACAGCTTTATAGAAATAAAATTGACATATAATTATAATCAGAAAGTCTGTTTTTAGAAATCTAGATTGTGCAAATCTTACATCAGGAAATCATGATGTAAGAAAGTGAGGTAAAATGTTCAAAAAGCTGAATGTTCATGTCTAAGGGCGTGTTTAAATAAAAAGTACACCCAGCTATGAAATATTAATCACTGACTTTGAAGATGCCCGGGGTAATTTTATTAGATGAATATAGCAGAATGTTCACTTTAAACCCATTGATGTTTAAAAAACCATAAAACATGCTCATTATAAAGAATTCAAGAAATTAAGCAGACTACTAATAAAAAGATAATTTCCACAAACCGTGATCCCCAGAAATCAGCCCATACACATATCCTGATAGAAGTCTATATAGAGAGGAACATATAGCTGGGGTTATATGACTTGAGCTACTTAATAAAAAGTTTTAAAATTAAATTTTATTTTCACTTAAAGGAAGAGAAAGAAACTAAAGTGAAATGGAAGCAATGGCTCTATTTAGATTTCTTCAGCACAAGATGATATTATTTTCAAACAGATTCCCTATAAGGGATTATAGAAAATATTAGGAGGTTGGAGCCAGTAGCCAGTTTTAAATGACATATTTTAAATTTATACAGTATTGATTGATGTCGTGCTCAGAGAGATGAGGACAGCACCCCTACACTGCTCCCATCTCTCTCTTCTCATTGCTGATGTTGTTACTTATATTATTTTTACATTTTAGACTGTATAACATGTCTATCTCTTCTGTAGGCACAATTATGTATGTTTTTAAGTCTTAGGGAAAGATTTAATAGACTCTGCTTGAAACTAGTCCTTTTCATCCACAGCTTCCTTCACTAGGCCCATGTAGTTTGTTTCAATGTATCTGTCAGTTGACTGATGTATTGGTCAGAGTTTGATTCCACTGTGTCGACTGATGTTTTGGTCAGAGTTTGATTCCACTGTGTCTAACAACAACAAATGGTGGCTTCAGCCAAATAAAAGCTTATTTCTTTTTCCCATAAAATAAGTTTGGAGGGAGCAGTCTAGGGAAGGTTTGGAAGTTCCACAAAATCACCTGGCAGTCTAGTTCCTTTTAGTTAACTTGCCTACCAACATTTGGTTCAGGCTTTGTTCTCATGGTTTAATATGGATGGTGCCAAAACTCTACCCATCCCATCCGCCTTGTAGGCAACAGGATGGATGAAAGCTTCCTTCCTTTTAATTAGACTTCCTGCTGTGGCATACATAACTTCTGCTTATACACCGTTGGCTGAGACTTCATTACTTGACCATAGTTAATTGCAAGGGAGGCTATGGAAGGTAGTCTTATAGGCAGGTGAAAATGAACCCAGGAAAATATCAGAATTCTTGTGACTGAAGAAGGAAATACACACTGGGGGGACAATAGTCTCTACCACTGAATTTCTACCACTACTAGCTGAATTTCATCAACAAATAGCTTTTCCACAAGAGATCATGAATACTATTATTCCTTCAGTTTTTTCATATTTAGAGATATCTTTCAGTGCCTTTGTTCTTGAATGACATCTTGGCTGGGTATAATAATATTGGCGTACATTTTCTTTCCATCAGAATTTTGAATACATTCCTCCACTGTCTTCTGGAATTATTCATTGTTACCAAAGATTCTGAGTCCAGCTTGGTTTACTGATCACTTCCTTTTCTACTTTGACTCCTGAAGGGTTATTTCCTTGTTCTTAAAGTTCAACAGTATTACCAGTATTGATGTTGATTTTTCTGTACCATCTCTCTGCCTCCCTATCCCAAGCCCCTTGGGAACAGTGTGCTTTTTTTAATCAGCAAATCCCATTATTTCTCTTTTCATGGACTTAAAATTTCTATCTTTTATTATATTTCTGTTTCATTCATTATGCTTTCTAGTATGAAAGGGTCAGTTATTTTAATAGAAGGTCAATTTTGTCCTCCAAATCCATGGACACTTCACTGTGCTCTTTGACCTGCTTGTGTTTTTCCTGTGCCTTCACTGTGCTCATCTCCAGCAGAGGTGGTGTTGCATAGAGCCACGAGGGCTGTGGGCTATGTAACCCCAGTGTGCTCTGTTCACATCAGGGGCAAGATGACGTGAATGGGACTCCCTGGTGTTGTACAGCTTGGTGGCATATTTTCAAATCTTTCCTTGATGTCAGGAATTAATTTTTCATCTGTGTTTATTCTGTTCTTAATTTTTTATGATTTATTTCTTGATTCACTAACATTATTATAGTATGTAGGCTTTCATTTTGTTTTGTTGGCTCTGGAGCTCCCTTTTCCTATTGCTCTTTACTTTTAAAAACAGCTTTATAGAGATATAATTGACATACAAACAGCTGTATGGATTTAAAGTGACAAGCTGAAAAACTTTGGCATGTGAATACCCCGTAAAAACAATAAATCAATTGATGTAATGAACATATGCAGTGCTCCCCAATGTCTCCTTGTGCTTCCTGATAATCCCCCCTTCTTGCTCCTCCCTTCCACTATCCCTGCCCTTAGACAACCGTGAATCTGATTTCTGTTACTATAGGCTAGAGTTTCATAGAAATGGAATTACTATCTCCCCATCACCACCCCCCAACCACATACATATAGTGGGTGGAGGAGGGGTCTGGCTTCTTTCACTGAGCGTAATTATTTTGAGATTCATCCATGTTACTGTGTGTTTCAATAATTCATCCCTCTTTTTTTTTTTTTTTTTGAGATGGAGTTTTGCTCTTGTTGGCTGGAGTGCAATGGCATGATCTCGGCTCACCACAACCTCCACCTCCCAGGTTCAAGTGATTCTCCTGCCTCAGCCTCCTGAGTAGCTGGGATTACAGGCACGGGCCACCATGCCCAGCTAATTATTTTGTATTTTTAGTAGAGATGGAATTTCTCCAAGTTGTCAGGCTGGTCTCAAACTCCCCACCTCAGGTGATATGCCTGCCTCAGCCTCCCAAAGTGCTGGGATTACAGGCGTGAGCCACCACACCTGACCTCATCCCTCTTTATTGCTAAATAGTATTCCATCATATGGATATACCACAATTTGCTTATATATTCACTGGTTGGTGGACATTTGGATTGCTTATAATTTTGGGTTATTACAAGTAAAGTTGCTGTGAACTTTAATGTATAATTATTTGTATGGATATAAAGTTTCACTTCCTGAAAATGTGGCACATATACACCATGGAATACTATGCAGCCATAAAAAAGGATGAGTTTGCGTCCTTTGTAGGGACATGGATGCAGCTGGAAACCATCATTCTTAGCAAACTATCACAAGAAGAGAAAACCAAACACCGCATGTTCTCACTCATAGGTGGGAACTGAACAATGAGATCACTTGGACTCGGGAAGGGGAACATCACACACTGGGGTCTATCATGGGGAGGGGGGAGGGGGGAGGAGGGAGGGATTGCATTGGGGAGTTATACATGATATAAATGATGAATTGATGGGTGCTGACGAGTTGATGGGTGCAGCACACCAACATGGCATAAGTATACATATGTAACAAACCTGCACGTTATGCACATGTACCCTAGAACTTAAAGTATAATAAAAAAAAAAAAAAAAAAAAAAAAAATAAAGTTTCACTTCCTCTGGGTAAACACCTAGGAGTGGAATGGCTAGGTCATATAGTGGATATATATTTAACTTTCCTAAGAAACTTCCAAACTGTTTTTAAAAATGGAAGTACCATTTTACCTTCCTACTGGCAGTGTTTGAAATTTTTTTACTTCACATTCTTGCTGATACTTGATATGGTCAATCTTTTCGATTGTGGATGTTTGAATAGGTGTGTAACTGTATCTCATTGTGGTTTTAATTTGAGTTTCTCTAATGGTGCTGAGCATCTTTTCATGTGCATAGTAGCCCCTCATATATCTCCTTTGGTAAGTGTCTTTCTGCATTTATTTGTCTCCTTTAATTTCTCTCAGCAATGTTTGTGGCTTTTAGTTTATATATGTTTTGCACAACCCATCAGATTTTTTCTCTAAATATTTCATATTTTTTGTTATCACAAATCATATTTTTAAACTTCTATTTTCTATTGCTTGTTGTTAGTAAATAGAAATACATTGAATTTTGAACATTGCTCTTATATTTTATAACTAAATTCACTTATTCCTTCTAGTGGGTTTTCTTTCTACCAGATTTTTTACATAGACTGTTATGTCATCTTCACTTAATGACAGTTTTGCTTCTTCCTTTCCAATCTAGATGTCTTTTATTTCTTTTCTTTTTTTGCCTTTTTGCATTGACGAGAACCTATAGGACAATATCGAAAGAAAGCAATGAGAGCAGAAACTCTCAACTTGTTCCTGGTTTTAAGTGGAAGTATTCAGTCTTGCACCACTTGATACAGTGTTATCAGTAAGTTTTTTTGTTGATGCTTTTTGTCAGGTTGAGTATATCCCCTCCTGTTGATAATTTGCTATAGATTTTTATCAGGTATGGATATTGCATTTAGTCAATATCTTTTCTGCATCTATTGAGATGATACTTTTTTTCTTTTCAGTTTGTTAACCTGGTGATTGCTTTTTAAATGTTAAACCAACTTTGCATTCCTGGCATAAACCCCACCAGTCGTGATGCATTATCCCTTTTGCATATTATTGGATTCAGTTTGCTAAATTTTTTGTTATAAATTTTTGCATTTATGTTCATAAAAGATAATAATATATCATTTTATTTTCTAGAAATGTCATGTTAAGGGTTCTTTCTTTAATTTTCTGGAAGAGTTTGTGTTTTTATTCTCATCTTATTAATTTTCTTTTGTTCTTAGATCAATAGATCATTTTAAAATGTATTATTTAATTTCAGTATATTGGGGTATTTTTAGGTATTTCTGTAGCCTGTTTCTTATTTAATTCCATTGTAACCATAAAACATACTTTAAATCCTTTAAAATTTATTGAGACATTTTTTGGTCCAGAAGAGGGTCTGTTATTGGTGAGTGTTTTATATGTACTTGAAAAAGAATGAACATTCTGCTGTTGGTGGAGTGTTCTTTAAATGTCATTAGGTCAAGTTAGTTGATAACATTTTCAGTGTCCTCTCTGTTAGTTTATTTTTTAATTCCTTTTTTAAAATGTATACTTGTTCTACTAACTATTGAGACAGTAAAAAATTTCTGACTATAATTGCAGATTTGTTTATTTCTCTGGAAGGTCTATCAGTCTGTGCTTCATGTTTGAAGCTCAGAAATTATGTGTATAGGTGTTTAGGATTTTTATGTCCTTTCGATTAATTGACCCTATCATCATTAAGACATGATCCTCTTTTCTTTGGTAGCATTCTTTGCTCTGAAATCTATTTTGTCTGATTTTAATAGAGGCACTTCAACTTTCTTATGATTAGTGTTTGTTTTTGTCCTTTTATTTTTAACCTATTTATGTCTTTATATGTGAAGTGGATTTCTTGTAAGTAGCATATAGTTGGATCTTGCTTTTTTTCATTGAGTCTGACAATTTCTATTTATCTGGAGAGTTTAGACCATTTGCACATAATATGATTACTGACATGGTTGCGTTTGAATCAACAGTCTTCCTCTTTACAGTCTATTCATCCCACCTGTTCGTTTCCCCACTTTCCTCTTGTTTTCCTTTTAAATTTTATTTTGAAATAAACAGATTCACAGGAAGTTACAAAGAGATGTATAAGAAGCTCCCTGCATTCTCCACTCAGTCTCCCTCAATGTTACTATCTTGAATATTAATATAGAATCTTGAATAGTGTAATATTGAAACCAGGAAATTGACCTTGGTATGATTTAGAATTCATTCACAATTTACCGTTTATACATGCACTCGTGTGTGTGTGTGTGTGTAGCTCTATGCAATTTTATCACATGTTGCTTCATGTAACTGCTGCCACAATCAAACCATAAAACTGTATCATGACCACGAGCTCCCCTTATGTTACTCCTCTACAGTCACACCCTGCCCTTCCCCTCACCCTTAACCCCCAACAGCCATTAATCTGTTCTCTATTTCTACAATGATAATATTTTATAAATGTCATACAAACGGAGTCAGACAGTACCTATCTCCATGAGATTGGTTTTTTTCATCAATATAATATTTCTGAAGTTCATCCAAGTCATTGTTTGTATTAATAGTTTCTTACTGTTAAAAGTTTTAACAATTTTCTTTATATTTGTTTATTTGCTGAGTAATGGTATTATGGATGTACCACAATTGTTGATCACTCACCCACTGAAGAACACTTGAGTTTTAAAGGTTTCGCCTATTATGATTAAAGCTGCCATGAACATTTGTGTACTGGTTTCTGTGGGACAAGTTCCCATTGCTCTGGGATGAAATTGCCCAAGAATGCAATTGCTGTGTTGCATGGTAAGCCCAGGTTTGGTTTTGAAAGAAATAGCTAAACTGTTTTTCCAGGGTGGCTGTATCATCTCACATTGCCATCAGCAATATAAGCACTGTTTAGTTTCTCTACATTCTCACTAACATTTAGTGTTATCACTAATTTTTTACTGTAGCCATTCTAGTAGGTAGGTAGTAATAGCTCATGGTTTTTATTTACATTTCCCTAATAGCTAATGATGTGAAACATTTCTTCATGTGTCTATTAACCATTCATATATCCTCTTCAATAAGATATCTGATCATTTTTTAGAGGGTCTATTTTCTAAGCAGATTTTTAAAAAATGGGCGTTGAGGGTTCTTTACATATTTTAGACACAAGTTCTTTGTTGTACATGCAATTTGTAAATATTTTCTCCCAGTGTGTAATTTGTATTTTTATTGCCTTTACAATGTCTTTCACAGAGAAAAAGTTTTGAAATTTTGGTAAAATCCAACTTATCAGTATTTTCTATGGATCATGCTTTTGGTGTCAAGTCGAAAAACGTGTTACTTAATTCTACATGCTGAAGATTGCTGCTTGTGTTTTTTTCCCTAAATGTTTACAGTTTTACATTTCATATGTAAATCTATGTTCTATTTTGAGTTAATCTTTATAAAGCATGTGAGATTTAGGTTCGGTTTTATTTTTAAAAAATTATTTATTTATTTATTTAGCCCAGGAATGTCAGTTGCTCTAGCTGCATTTGTCCAAAAGGCTATTCCTCCCTCATTGCATTGCTCTTTCAGTTTTGTCAAAAATTAGTTGGACATAGGCTGGGCGCAGTGGCTCACACCTATAATTCTAGCACTTTGGGAGGCCGAGGCAGGCAGATCATGAGGTCAGGAGTTTACGACCAGACTGACCAACATGGTGAAACCCGTCTCTAATGAAAATGCAAAAATTAGCTGGGCACGGTGGTGTGTGCCTGTAATCCCAGCTACTCAGGAGGCTGAGGCAGGAGAATTGCTTGAACCTGGGAGGCGGAGGTTGCAGTGAGCCAAGATTACACCACTGAACTCCAGCCTGGGTGACGGAGTGAGACTTCGTCTCAAAAAAAAAAAAAAAAATTAACTGGACATATATGCTTGGCTCTATTTTTTAATTCCTCATTCCATTAATTCATGTGTCCCTCTCTCTGCCAGTACCCACTATCTTAATTTAGTGAGAGAACAAATCCTAACATCTGATGAGTGATTTATCCTTTTTTATTCTTTTTCAAAATCTTTTTATCTGCCTTCTTCTGATAATTGAGCATTTTTATCATTTTATTTGATCACTTTGTTGCCTGATTACCCATGCCTCTTTATCTACTTATTTTGTCATTTCTGTCTTGCTTTATTCTTGTTTTTAGGGTTTGTGGTACACATCTATAACTTATCACAGAATACATTGTGATTAGTTCTGTTTTAAACAGTCAATTGTCTTCTAAATAGGTTTAAATAATGAGAAGAAAGTATTTTATTATTAGAAAAAATATTAGTTACCATTTATTTATCATTTCCAGTGCACTTTATTTCTTTGCGCAGATCACAATTTCTTTATGGTGTCATTTCCCTTCTGCCTGAATGTCTTTTTTCTACCTATATCCTGTAGAAACATCAAATTGTGATGAATCTTTCTGCTTTTGTTTGTCTGAAAAAGTCTTTACTTTGCCTTCCTTTCAAAGGATAATTTTGCAGGTGTAGAATGATAAATTGGCAGTTCCTTTTTTCCGTACGTTAAAGATGTTGCTCCATCTCTTTTGATTCACATTGTTTCATATAAGAAATTTGTCATTTTCTTTATTTCTCTGTAAATAATGTGCTCTTGCCTCATAGCTGGCTGCTTTTAGAATTTCTCTTTATCACTGATTTTTAAGCAATTTTATTATCATACAGTTTAGTGTATTTTTCTTCATGTTTCCTGTGCTTGGAGTTTGTTGAACTTCTTGAATTGTGTGATTATAGTTTTTGTCAAGTGTCTGTATGTTGTGGCTATTATTGACTCTTCAAATACTCCCTTCTACTTCCTTATCAGAGTCCAATTACACATCTACTAGGTTGCTTGAGTTTGTCCCACAGCTTAGTCATGCTTTGTATATATTTTTAGTATTATTTCTTCATGTTTAAATTTGAATAGGTTCTATTTCTATATTTTACAGTTTATGGAGCTTTTTCTTATGATGATTTATCTGCTGTTAATCTCATCTAATGTACTTTTCATCTTAGACATTGTAGTTTTTATCTAGAAGTCTGATTTCGGTCTTCTTTTTAAATATCATCAGTCTCCATATCTTTTTACTTCAGTTTCTTGAACACATGGAATGCAGTTATAATTCCTGCTTTCATGCTCTTATATACAAATTCTATTATCTTTATCATTTCTAGATCAGTTCTGATTGATCAAATTTTCTCTTTAATATGGATTTCTTTTTCTGGCTTCTTTGACAATTTTTGATCAGTTTCTAGACATTTTAAACTTTATCTTATTGAGTGTCACATAGTTTTGTATTCCTATGTATATTATTGAGCCTTGTTCTGAAATGTGGCTGAGTGTTTTCAAAACTTAATCCTATTGTGTTTTGCTTCTAAGCTCTGTTAGGTATGACCAGAGAAACATTTAGTCTTAAGCTAATTTTGCCCAAATAATGAAGCAGAATCCTTTTTAAAGTACTCTATTTAACTCAGAAGTCAGAGTTGTGAGTTCTGACTGGTAAAGACAGGAACTATTTCCAGGCCTGGAAACCCTCTCCAGGCAGTATCCTGGGGCAATCGTAAGACTCATCTTATTTGTTCCCCATCTTTTAGGAATGACTTTCCTTTGTCACCAGTCCCATGTCTTGAAAACCATTGTTTCATATATTTTATCTATTTATTTTTGGTTATTTCAGGTAGAAGGATAAATCTGGTCCCTGTGCTTTCATTTTGGCTGAAAGTAGTAGTTGTTGTTCTATTGCTTTATCATCTTGTCTTTAGGCCCTTATTTTGATGCATTTATTTGTATTTTTATTAGGCTTCATTATAACGGGGAAATGTTCTCTGTTATTTGAAATTCTTTTTTTTTTTTTTGAGATGGAGTCTCGCTCTGTCGCCCAGGCTAGAGTGCAGTGGCCGAATCTCAGCTCACTGCAAGCTCCGCCGCCCGGGTTCACGCCATTCTCCTGCCTCAGCCTCCCCAGTAGCTGGGACTACAGGCACCCACCACCTCGCCCTGCTAGTTTTTTGTATTTTTTTAGTAGAGACGGGGTTTCACCGTGTTAGCCAGGGTGGTCTCGATCTCCTGACCTCGTGATCCACCCGTCTCGGCCTCCCAAAGTGCTGGGATTACAGGCTTGAGCCACCGCGCCCGGCCCTGTTATTTGAATTTTATTTTATTTTTCTGCAGACTGGATTTTTTAAAAGTTGGCTTGTTCTTTTCTTTTCTGAACAATATTTGAATGGTTATTGTGCTAATTATTTTAATCTTGTTTATACCTAACATAGAAACTGCTGTTTAGTTCTTGACTATGAAATAGTGAGTGGGACCAGGCATTGTGGCTCACGCTTGTAATCCCAGCACTTTGGGAGGCTGAGGAGGTTGGATCACCTGAGGTTAGGAGTTCAAGACCAGCCTGGCCAACATGGCGAAACCCTGTCTCTACTAAAAAAATATAAAAAATTAGCCACGCGTGTTGGTGGGCGCCCATAGTCCCAGCTACTTGGGAAGCTGGGGCAGAGAAAATTGCTTGAATCTGGGAGGTAGAGGTTGCAGTGAACTGAGATCGTGCCATTGCACTCCAGCCTGGGCAACAGGGTGAGACTCCGTCTCAAAAAAAAAAAAAAAAAAGAAATAAAAGAAATAGTGAGTGGATTTGCCTGAACAGTGTCCCCACTTTTGCTAAAACCTATTTATCTTTTACTCTGAATTGCATTTTAAGACTTAGGTGTTGTATTGTATCAATGATTCTATAGCTGGGAGTGCAGGGGAGAGGAACAGATGTAAGGAAGAACAAACTTTCAATTTTACCTTTGGGGGTCATCTGATTTTAGAAAATATCCTGGGAATTGGCTGGGCGTGGTGGCTCATACCTGTAATCCCAGCACTTTGGGAGGCTGAGGCGGGCAGATCATGAAGTCAGGAGTTCGAGACCAGCCTGGCCAATATGGCGAAACCCTGTCTCAACTAAAAATACAAAATTTAGCTGGGAGCAGTGGCGCACGCCTGTGGTCCCAGCTACTTGGGAGGCTGAGGCAGGAGAATTGCTTGAACCCGGAAGGCGGAGCTTGCAGTAAGCTGAGATTGCGCCACTGCACTCCAGCCTGGACGACAGAGTGAGAATCTGTCTTAAAAGAAAAGAAAAGAAAAGAAAGTATCCTGGGAACTAAACACCACGAAGGCAGGGATTTTTTGTATGTGTGATAGTTTTGCTCACTTTCGTATCCCTGGTTCCTAGAGTAGTGAGTGGCACATAGCAGATTCTCCATAATGATTTTTTGAGGGAATAAGTGAATTGTACATATTTACTTCCTGCTCTACTCCAACTAATCCCCCTCCAGGAGAGTCGAACCCTCTTTGGCAATAAGTGGGCAGATAGGGCATCTAAGCATCAAACTGATATAAGAGTTCTGAAACTAAGCTGACTGATACTGGCCTCCTGGACCAAGGTTCTCCTAGGCAGTGATGCCAATCAGTAGAATGGGCAGGACACTGTGGATGTGTGACCACATGACTTATAATCTAGGCTAATTTCAATCCAAGTTAGTGGGTAAAACCATGGTATCTGGAATGCAAATATTTCATTTAGGCTTGACGAACTCTCACATACTTTTCTTTGACTTCCTTCTTTGTCCATAGCACAAACCTTTCCCAAACTCTTCCCTGGACCTTTCTCTAAGGTAGAATTAATTAGACCATAGTTGGTTCACATCCAAATGTGAATAACCACATTTATGTGTAGTTTTTCTTATCTGATAGTTTATCATAAAACAGGGAAATGGGAGAGGTACAGGAACAGACAAGCCTATATTGGAATCCTTGTGCCCAATGGGTTCACAGCCCACTTCAGTCCTGAGTTGGCAAGAATGAAAACAGTCAGACCTGCTTTTCTTCCTTTCGTTGTCACATCCTCAAGGCCCTAATGACCTATATTTTTTCCATTGAGTTCATGGACTTCAGACAATCCATGTGTATTTACAATTGTCATGTATAACCTACCCCCAAAAGGCTTCATTTCCTTTTTATCACTATTGCCTATTCTCCAATGTTTTTATGTACCGTAAGTATTGCAAAGCCTCTTGACTCCAGTGCAGCATTTGTTCTGACATATTAGAGTCTTAGCCTCTTACTGGGGTGAGGGGCTTCAGAGTGGCCATGCACACCATTTTTTGTTCAACTATGGTTTCTTGGGCTCCTGGAGACCTGCAGGCAATGGGAACGAGGTGGAAGGAAGGATGGGAGTGATAAGGTCCCAAGAGACTCCCTGTTAATAATATGGATTTTGACCCTAACTGCTTTTTTGAGGTGACTGCCAAAGTCATGATGGGATTAAGTTAATTGACTGGGGAGGCCTCACAGTGCAAAGGCAGAAGGCAATTGGCAGGTCTCCAATGAGATATATCCGGGAAAAATGCTGTGAGTTCCAAGCTTGCCAATGTCTGAAACATGGAGAATGACAGGATGTTCACAGTAGAGCAATAAAAATGGTTGAGCCTCCAGAGAGACAGATTTATGACAAAAGCTCTATGAGCTAAGTACATTTTATTGTGGCCCAGCAGAGCAAGCGAAGACAGAGGGGAGGGGTCTCTGCAGAAGACTGGTATGAGAGAGTGGTTGGGATAGAGGTGGACTTTGAAGGCAGGGAGAGGAACCAGGAAGTAAGGAGAGAGAATCTGAAGAAAGGGAGAAAAAATGTAGAGAAGAAAAACAATTTTGGGGAAAAACGGTGAGGACCCTTGTGCAGCTGCAAGAGGCCTAGAAACCAGATGTTAGCTGGGGAAGGCTTGAGATTGCCAGGGTTGGCTGCATCATTAGATTGTTCATCACCTCTCTGCCAAGGTCAGACCTGGGGTCCTTTCCATAGCATCTTTCTAGTCCCCTGCTCTGGGGATCCTCTCTCCCTCAGCTGCCTGGAGTCACAGTCAGCTAGATGTACTGCCTCCCTCAAACTGTGAGCTTCCTGGGAAACCAGCATCCAGCTCAGGGATGTGCATAGAGTTAGATGTTCCAGGAAGCACTAGGTTTGGGGTAGAAAGGGCTATGCTGGGAGTAGTTTAGTGATGGTTAAATGTTCCTCAGAAGCCCCTGCCTTGGTGCCTGCCTTTATTCCCATCCAAGAAGGCCTCTGGCTGTGGAAACCTCTTTATGTTGCATTTAATAGAAGCAATAGGCCAGTGAGAAATGATGCTCTGAGACCCAGGACTGAGCCCTGGTGGAGTAGTATGAGGTTGAATTGTTGGAGAGGTGTCTCCAATTCCACTTCCAAAATTACAGTGTAAAGCTCTTCAAAGAAGAGATGAAATAAGGATAATCATAATAGTCACGGTGAGGTCCCACATTTCTATACCACTTATAGGTCACAGAAAGCTTTCATAGCCACTAACCGTTTGCCCTTGTAGCATCCTTGCCTATCTCAGTGGGTTGTCAGGCAAATCAAAGGTTTCCCCCAGGAACTGAGACTACAGGCATGCCCCATTTTAAGGAAATCCTGCTGTGAGCATTTAGCTAAAGAAAGCCTGCTTCACAGAGGAATTTAACAGGGTTATTTGAAATGGTGGGTTCCCCCAGCATGTGAAGAAATAAGAGGCAATTTACTAGAATGCTTGATTGATTGACACATATCCTGTTCAGAACCAGCTGTATGCTTGTAGTGCCTAATGTGTGCTGAGTGTGGCTAATTGTGCTGGGTGAAGTGGGGATGAATCTGATGAGGTCTATGCTCAAGAGATAACTCTTTGCATCTTTGGGTTCATTCCTCAATCCCCTTAACCTCCCTCCACTCCCCCTGCCCCCACCACCTTCACACACATTTATGTCAGGAACTCTTAAACCTAACCCTAACTCTAACACTAACCATAATCCTAACCCTAAACCTAAGATGGCCAGCATCAAACTGGGCCAGAACCCTTCTCTGACACCTTGGTCTTAGGACTCGAAAAGAGAGGCAGTGTCCTGGGGAGAAGGTGAGTCTTTACTGAGGAAGAATGGCCCACACAAAGAGAGGAGAGATGAGAGAGGTGGAGAGATGCCCAGTGCCATTTGGGGCTCCAGTTCTGAGTCTTCCAACCTCTCCTATAGCTTTGTTGTCTAACTCTACAATCTATGATCCAATCACTTCCCTCTTTCAATTTCAGCTGGTTCAAGTTAGATTTCCTTCACTTGTAGTCAAATGAATCATTAATAAAATCCTTTGCTGAAGGGAGACAAGATGTCCATGCATAACATCTTTGGTATTTGCAAAGGCAGTTGAATGTAGTGGTTGAGAATTAGGTGTCAAACATCTGAACAGCAATGATTGAAAATACCCAAATGTTGACCAAATGGAGATCAGTTACAGAAATATTGGCATGTATTCATACAAGGAACTCTGATGCAGCTGCTGAGAAAAAAGAACAAGTTGCTTTCTAGTCTGATATAGAAAGATCTCCAATCTGCTTTGTTAAGTTAAAAAAGTATAGTGCATGATGAGATATGACTGCATGTATTAGTCAGGGTTCTTGAAAGGAACAGAACTAATAGGATAGCTGTATATATAAAGGGGAGTTTATTAGGAGAAATGACTCATGATCACAAGGTGAAGTCCCACAATAGCCCATTTGCAAGTTGAGGAGCAAGGAAGCCAGTCCAAGTCCCAAAACCTCAAAAGTAGGGAACCCGACAGTGTAGCTTTCCGTCTGTGGTCGAAGGCCCGAGAGCCCCTGGCAAACCACTGGTGTAAGCCCAGGAGTCCAAAAGCTGAAGAACTTGGAGTCTGATGTTTGAGGGCAGGAAGGAACCAGCATGGGAGAAAGTTGAGGACTGGAAGACTCAGCAAGTCTGCTCTTCGCAACTTTTTCTGCCTGCTTTATTCTGGCTGCACTGGCAGCTGATTAGATGGTGTCCACTCAGATTGAGGGTAGGTCTGCCTCTCTGAGTCCACTGACTCAAATGCTAATCTCCTTTGGCAACACCCTCACAGACACACCCAGGAACAATACTTTGCATCCTTCAGTCCAATCAAGTTAACACTCAGTATTAACCATCACACTGCACTACTGTTAGAGTGAGTTAAAAAAATCCTGACAATACCATGTGCTGCGGAGGATGCAGAGCAATAGGAGCTGCCATGCTTTTCTTGTGGGAGTGGAAAATGGGACGGCCACTCTGGAACACAATTTGGTAGTTTCATTTAAAGTTAAACATCTAGGACCATATGACCCAGCCATTCCACTCCTGGGTCACTTCAAAGTAAAGGAAAACTTAGGGCCATAGAAAAATCTGTGCACAAATGTTTGTGACACCTTTATTTTTAACAGCCAAAAATGGAACCAACCCAAAGGTCTCCCAACAGAAAATAGATAAACAAAGTGTGCTATACTTATACAATGCAACACCAGTCAGCAATAAAAAGGAATGAAGTATTGATATATGCAATATGTATCTCAAGGGTGTTATCCTGAGTGAACAAAGCCAGTCCTAAAGTTCCATACTGCATGATTCACAGTATATTGCATTCCTGAAGTGACATAGTTGTGGTGGTGGAGAACAGACCCGTGACGGCCAGGGGTTAGGGCTGACACAGGATGTGACAATATATTAAGAAGTGGCACATGGGATTTTCATTGTGGTGATGGAACAGTTCTGAATCCTGATTGAGGTGGTAGCTACATGATTCTATACATGTGATAGAACTTCATAGAGCTATTCACAAAATTCCCCCAAAGTTAGTGCAAGTGAAATCTAAACAAAGTCTGTAGTTAATTGTACCATTGTCAATTTCCTGGTGTTGCTCATTCTACTATGATTATATAATATGCTCTCACTGGGGAAATTTTCAAAGGTACCTGGGAATGCTCTGTACTATTTTTGTAACTTCAATGTGAGTCTAAAATTAAAAAAAAAAAAAAAACAAGATGCAGAACAATGTATATAATATCTGACTTTTTATATAAAAAAGTAGGGTAAGAATTTGTACTTGTATTTACTTCCATACTCCTAAAGAAACTCTGGAAGTTAAAATAAGAGATGAACAACAGTTATTGAGGGAGGAGATTGGTTGCAAGTATAGGCTGATGTTGAGAAGGAGGATTTTCTCTGCATATCTTTGATACTTTCTGGTTTATTTCCTTCAGACCCACTCCTAACGAGCTTTTGTGAGTTTTTTTCTTTTTTTCTTTTTTTTTTTTTGAGGTGGAGTCTTGCTCCGTTGCCCAGGTTGGAGTGCAGTGGCGTGATCTTGGCTCACTGCAAGCTCCGCCTCCCGGGTTCATGCCATTCTCCTGCCTCAGCCTCCCAAGTAGCTGGGACTACAGGCACCCGCTACCACGCCTGGCTAGTTTTTTTTTTGTATTTTTAGTAGAGACAGGGTTTCACCATTCTAGCCAGGAAGGTCTCGATCTCCTGACCTCGTGATCCACCCATCTTGGCCTCTCAAAGTGCTGGGATTACAGGCGTGAGCCACCGCGCCTGGCCGTTTTGTGAGGTTTGAGGCATGTTTGTAGCTTAATCGTTCTTTAAATTAAGAAAATATGAACATGGGCTTTAGAGTTCTGTGTAGTTATGTCTGAATCCCTGCCAGTATTTACTGCCTGTGTTACTTTGTACAAGTCAATTCACCTCTCTGTGCCTTGGTTTCCCTACCTGTAAAGAGAGCTTATAATAAGAGTGCCTGTCTCATAAGGTTATTATGAGGATTAAACAATCTAAAGAGTGTAGGGCATTTAGAGTGCTCCTACCTGGAAATATGGTGGTGTATATTCTCTTCCTATCTCTGCATTTTGTAGAGATGGAAACTGAAGCAGAGAGATAGAAGGGCTGGTACAGGCCTCACGCCTGTAATCCCAGCACTGTGGGAGGCTGAGGCGGGAGGATGAGCCAGGAGAATGGTGTGAACCTGGGAGGTGGTGCTTGCAGTGAGCTTAGATTGTGCCACTGCACTCCAGTCTGGGGGACAGAGTGCGACTCTGTCTCAGAAAAAATAAAAAAAATAAAAAAAAGAAGGGTACAATGTCACACATAGACAAACACCGGAGCTTGAACTCAAATCCATGTCTTACTCCAAAGACCACATTCTTGACTTCTACATGCTCTTGCCTCAATTTCCCACTTGATAGTTCCTTCTCTGAGTTTCCGGCTGGAAGAAGGAGGGAGGAGAGGAAGGCAGCCAACCCTTAGCACAAATGTAATGTTTCCTCCAATCTCCTTGTACCTGAATGCCACGGCCACAGCAGGAGTAGTGGCCCTGGGAAGGGGTGGGGTCATGGTCATGCCTTAGTCAGGCACTGGGTTGTAAGGGTCAGCATGTTCTCAGAGTGTCCCCTGCCAACCCTATAATCAGGGCCAGCAGTAGAGACAGAGCAGTGATGGATATCATTGCTGGAACATGTTTTAATAAAATAAATTCATTTTAATTTTTAAATGGTAATTCCTGCTTTCTATTAAATGAATGGCTTTCTCAGTATACCTTGAGCTGAGTGCACGATGGGGTGATGGTGGCTCTTAAGCCTTGGGATTTAAGGAACTTATATTGTTGTAGCCCTCTCCCCTGGGTGGGGGCTGGTGGGAGGATGTGCCCCCCATAGCCTGGGTGATGCTTTCAGAGAGATGGAGGAAGGCAGAGCGAGTCTGAGGCCAGAGTGGAGCTAAGGGGCTTCAACCTCACATGGTCCTAGCTCCAGACATGGTTTGGCTATCGGCTCATGGTCTCACCTTATGCAAATTGTTTCTTCCTTCCAGGATTCAGGTTTCCTGTCTGAACAGTGACTACCATGAACTCTACATGGTTTCTGCTTCTAACCCTCTTTGGCCCTGACTCCAGCTTCAACACCTGGAAACGTGGCAAAAAGAACAGGGGATATTGGCTTGGACTGGAGCCATGTGTTAGAGTTTGACTAAAGGATAGTTGATGTAGAATGAATAGAATGAGCAGGGAACAAGAGTTTTAAATGTGCATGATATTTACTCATTCAACAAACATCATTTGCCCCCCTGATTTGTAGTGGACCTTTTCTTAGTTGCTTTGGGTACAGAGCTACATAGTCAATGCCAATCAAGTGGCTTCAAGCTGGGGGACAGATGAAAAGACTGGTGCCCCTGGCAAGGGGTGCAGACAGAAATGCACAATGTACAAGGAGCCAGGAGGCAGAAGGATGGGAGAGAAGAGAGGCCCAAACTCACCTGCAGGAAGAAATTGTTTCTGATGTAGAGGTTTCACAATGATAGTACATGGACCAAATTCCAGCATAGATATATTTGGCCTTAAGAGTGTGTTAAAAATTATAAGCTTCCAACTATGAAAATCAAGAGATATTATATTAAAAATTGGAATTCTGCTCCTGAAGACCCAATAGAACAGGCCACATTCCCACAGAGGTTGGCTGGAGCCGAGTAGAGGTTGACCCTTAGGCATGGACTTCCCAGATCCCCAGTCCTCATCATTCTCTATAGACGCCCTGGCCTGCAAGCCCCACTTGCTTACTTTCCCTTTTTGACTTCGCCAGCATCTGAGTTTCTGACTGCTAGACTTATGAGTCCTGTAAAGGGTCACCAGCATGGTGGTTGGACCCCTTCTGGGTGGGGTAGATGAAGGCCTGCCACTGGCGCCCACTCCCTGGAAGCCATTTTGTGCTTCTGATCATCATCAACACAGTCCCAGGCCACATAGGAAAGATGAGAAGCATCCTCCCCAAGCCCGAAGGGCCCCCCTTCGCAGGTGCAGAATCCAATTCAAACAGTTTTCCCTTTTTATTTGCTCATCTGAAAAGTCCTCCCAGATTCTCCTTCTTATTAACAACCTGCACACCATGCTGTGCTTAAAGTTCAGAGCGCCATAGGATACGGAGCCATAATTAATCTCAGTCCCTGAGTTCTAGAAGACTTAGAGCAATTATAATTTACTGTCGGAAAACCAATTTGGGGAAGCGGCGGTGTTCGCGCCCCTGATCAGGGCGCCACCAAATGCCACTTCCCGTCCACGTGCTGCCTGCCGGGGGAGCAAGACCTTTAGTTTCTGCACCTCTGGGACGTGTCAGAGTAGAGAAGGCAGGAGGAGAGAAGAGGGAGTGGGTGTGGGCGCAGGCTGGCCTGACCACTGCCAGGCACTGCCTCTATGCTGGCTTTGTCACCCTGCTGTGGACACCTCTTCTCTTTCAGTTTAGTTCAATTTCACAGTCACCCTCCACATCCTTTCCATGTCCCGGGCAGCGTTTGGCTCCAGCAGATGCCAAGGCCTGAGTTCTCTCTTCTGCTCTCAACCCTTTCCTGGGCCACTCTCAAACTTCCAGCTCCACAGACAGACGTTGCCTTTTTTCACTTTATTTCTTTTTTGCTCAAGGTCAGATTGTCATATCATTGAAATGACTCCGAGACGACTGGGTCTGATGGACTCACCAGGTACAGCTCCAATTATCATTTAAGGGACAAGAGTGAAATGCCATGGTTCAAATGAAAACGCTCACATCCACACGGGGTCAGAAGCACACACCGCTGGACGCAGTTGTGTGTTTATGGGCCTGTATACCCAGCTGCCCTGTGCTGGCCATGGGCCAGAAGCCACGTCCATTCCTCTACCAGCCCAAGGACACGGCAGGAGACCCCATGCAGGGTGGGCAGGTAGTAAGTACCCACCAAGAGGGTTAACTTAATGGCAACACAGATATACACCAGTCTATGTGCAAATATAAACATCCACAAGGGAATGGACTGATAATGACATTCATTCAGTCATTTATTCATTTGCTCATTCCTGACAGGTGCCAGAACCTATGTAAGTCTTGAGAATATTGAAAGGAATATGTGTTTGTTTTTGATGCCAGTTTAAAAGTATCTATAATGCAGTATAGTAAGAGCTGTATTAGAGACTCATTGAGGGTGTGTTATGGGAACACACAGGCAGGACCCAGACTATCCTGGAGTAGGTGATATTTGAACAAGACCTGGATTCCTCTGTGCTTGTCTCCAGCTCTGCACTTCAAAGTTGTTCTAAGTTTATCTGCTTTTGTGCTAGTGTCTTTTTAGAGAAGGGACCCTGTCTTCGCTATCCTTGAATCCCTATCATTTAGAGTAGTGCCTGGTATGTGGGGTAACATGTTTGGAACATGTACATTGGATGAATGAATAGTGAGCACTTTCTAGGCGAGCAAAGTGGAGTGGGGCACACCTGTGGAAGGGCAGCGTGGAGAGGAGGAATAAGGCAGGGCTGCAGGTAAGGACAGGTACTAAGTGCCCCAAGGGCAGGGGTGAAGGGAAATGTGATGAGTGCTGGGGTGAAGAGGGGCTAAGCATACAGAGCAGCTCCCAGGGGCACAGTGGGGTCACAGATTCTGCTACCTCCAGGAACAAGGCAGACAACAGAAATGAGGACAGGAGGAAGATATGAGACCCTAGGGAATGTGGGGCCTATGGAAAACTGAAAAGCACATGACCCTCCAACAACATTGGAATGCAACATTAAAAGCACACCATTGACATGCACCTAGAGTCTCAGCTGCTCAGAAGGCTGAGGTGGGAGGATTGCTTGAGCCCAGGAGTTTGAGGCTACAGTGACCCATGATTGCACCACTGCACTCCAGCCTGAGCAACAGAGCGAGATTCTGTCTCTAATAAATAAATAAATAAAGTAAATGCTGTTAACCAATCAAAATATCTGGGACATTGGGTGAGTTGGCAATCCTTGCTCCCTGCTTAGTACTGTACTGAGGGTTGTGCGGTACTGTGGAAAAAGTCCTGCCTGGAATTTCTGGGGAACCAGGAGCAAATGTCAGCTGCACTGCTCACTTGCTGGGGGAGCTTGGCCAAAGCTCTTTCCCATTCTGTGCCTCAGTTTACTCATCTGTTTGCTTGCCTGTTCTGCCCACCTGCCAGATTGGTTGAGATGATGGATGCTCAGTGCCCTGTAGATACTAAAGCTCAGGTACCTGAGGAGCTTTCTTTCTGAGAATTAAGCCAGGCGAGGTCTGGGCTCCCCATGGAAAGAGGTGGACGGTAGGGGACAGACAGCCTTACAGCAGATCTCCTGCAACGACTCGCAGGAGGCAGGGCTCTGTTAGAACAGGAGATGCCCCTAACTTGAGTGGAGAAGGGGACTTTATGCAGCTGGAGGGACTGGGGCACACAGAGTGGTTGGAGTGGCCCTAGAGGAGATTCTGGAAGAGCCAGAGCTGCTAAAAGAGGATGGTAGCAGGGGGAGGACACTCCCATTAGCAGGTGGTTGAAGGCTTCCCCTGAAGCGTGATTTCCTGGGATGTGGCCAAAGCAGGAGCGGCATCTGAAACAGGATGGGCAGAGGGTGGTCAGAATGATCTGAGATAGGCCAGGTGAAGGGTGGCCAGAATGATGGCCTCTGCAGGCCTGGTACAAAGGGTTGGGTTGGAATTCTCAACTCTATGGCTACTCACAGCCAGACCCACAGGCCCCGTCCACTCCTCCTCCCTGAGGTCCAGGCCCAGGGCTTGTTCTTTCCCCATCCAGGACCCTGCCTGGTTCTCGACAGGGCCTTGAGGGACTCCTAGCACAGCCCCAGGACTATCTGTGGGCACTGTTAGGTGGGTGTTATTATGGGGTTCCCCTGCCCCCAGGGAAAACCAAGCGTCTTGGGTGGTGTCTGTAGAGAGGGCCCTGGCAACCCTGATTTCCAAGCCTCTCATTGTGCTGGTCCAGAGAAAGAAAAGGACTTGCTTAGGGTCTCCCACCTCCTTAGAGTTGGAGTCTCTTGGGCTTTGGTTGGGCTGGAACTCTCTCTTTAATTCCCAAGTGTTCAGGAGTGGAGGATTCAGAGTGTTGCAAGGCTAAAAGGGACCTTAAAACTGATTGAGTTTACTTCCGTTCCTCCCAGCACTCCCATTGCAGATCGGCTTTCCTTCTTCTCTGTAGTTTAAAACTCCCCACCGCCAGGCTCAAGCCCGAGGTGCCCTTCCCCACTGGAAGGGTTTGGGAAGGCAGGCAAGGCCTCAGCGTCACCACAATTAGCTTGCTGGAGACTCCTAGCCCCATGCGGCAGGACACTGTCCTGTCTGCCCTGGTATCTCTAGCACTGCAGAAGTGCCTGGTGCATGGAAGGTGCCCCGTGATAGTGTTGAATGAATGAGGCAATGGGTTAGAGCCCCAGGGAGAGGTAGCGCACAGCCTGGCAGTTCAGACTCCAGAGACCAAGGGGCACTGAGATAAATGCTTCAGAGCACCAGTCTTGAGGCAGCAGGAGCCTGGGTGCTGTACCTCATCGACCCCCTCCCCTCATCAAAACCCAACTGCTAAAAGAGGCCCTGCCTGGAGGCCTGGGGACTTGCTGAAGTCCTGACAGAGCTCTCTGGGGGAGGTTTCTGGGCATCACTCCCTCATCGAGGATGGGTCAGGGAGGGGCCTCTTGTTCACACTGCTCTCCCCTCATGGCCTGTGTGTGGGTCAATCTGTCATCTGGCCTCCACACATTCCGAGGTCAGGGGCCAGGCTTTCATCACCTGCTGGAACAAGTGGGGCCTGGGCATGCAGTAGGTGCTTACTAAAAAGCATTTGTCTTGACTGTGTTTTTTGTGAAGGTTGTCAACTCCCACACACCACCACTTGCACTTCCCACTGGGGCCATGTCTATTCTAACCAACATCAGCCTGGCTTGGGGGAAGGCAGAAGACTGAGGGGCTATATCTCAGCACTGCTACACCACTGGCGGCAGGGGTTTGTCTCTGGGGTCCTCTGATGCCTCGTCTGTGCCTGGAAGAATGAGAGTTGCATTTCGGGATGTGGTGAACACACAGGCGTCTCTGTTGGTGCCTCAGCTCTGGCTGACTGCCCAAGGCTGAGAACCAAGCAGGTGAGGCCAAGAAACCATCTATTCCAAATGGGGCTCTCGACTTGCCTGGCTGGGCTTTAAGGGAGGTGGTGGTTGCTGGTTTTGTGACCCTTAGCTCAAGGCTCATCACCACGAAGGGATCAGAGAGAGGCCAAGAGAAGCTTCCTCTGGGGCAGCAGAGGCTGCTGGGCATTGGCGCCCCCCCCCCCCCCACCTCCTGCCTTGTGGGAGAAGCTTACAAGAAGGGTTTGGCAAGGGTGTCTTTAGGTTTGGCAAACACAATGTCCATTGTCTGCCCCATGCCCAGGAAGTCTGAAGCAGGGCAGCTGGGGCTGGAAGGGGATGAGGCAGCAGAGGGGACAGTGAGGGGTGTACAGAGGCTCCCAGCAAGGGCGCTGGTGAGATGGCCTGTATCTTAGAGGCTGACTGTGTAACTCCCCCAAGGGAGCAGGGGTAGGGGCAATGCGGCCTCAAAAGGACCCCCGGATGCCTAGAACTGCGGAAGTACCTGGAGGTGAACAGCCAGAAATGAGATGACCAAGTTGCCAGCTCAGGACTCACCAAGAACCCATAACGGCGCCACAAGAGAAAGCCCAGTTATCCACCAACCTGAGAGAAGGGACAGTGTCAGGTCCCAGCTCCCTGATGCAGGAGGCTGTACCTCCTGTCCTGGATTCCCTCTCCCCCTGGGCCTCCCTGTGAGGGATCAGAATCCAAAGAGATGTGTTGCAGGAGGAGGGCAGAGGTCAGGAGAGCAGAACTGGGCTGCCCCTCTCTCTCAAGTTGGTGGCATCCCAACCAAATTGGTGACTGGAACAGGCTGGAAGTGGGCTGAGAGTGGGCTCTTACCTGGACTGGACTTTTTTATTATTGAAAGAAGATTCATTTTGCTTACTCGAGTGATCAGCTGACTTTTTATCACAGAAGAGTCATAGGAAAAAGGGATGGAACCTGTCAAGAGTTTGTTCAGCTCAGGAAAAGAACCACATATGCCAAGTTGGTTTTCATTTTGATATTTTGTGCATCATGATTTTTTTGCACAAGTTTTGCTTTTGAAAAATACTGCATTAAAATATTATTTATTTTTATTACTGAGATGTGTTGGTGCTTTCTTAAATTATGTGCCCAAGGTGGGTGCTTCCCTTGCCTCACCCTGGTCCCCACCCTGGTGGGGAGGAGAAAGCAGGTCATAGCCAGCTTGCACCCTATCAAGTTGAGCAGATTCACTATGGCACTTAAGAGGTGGAAGGGCTCTTGCAAGCTGTGTGGCAAAGTGGTGGCAGTAGTAATGATGATGGTGACAGTGAATGCTTACATGGTGCTGGGCACTGTTTTAGCTCAAATCATCCAATCCTTATGACTACTCCATGTGGAAGGTACCATCTTGTCTCCATTTTATAGAAAAGAGAAGTGAGGCTGAGAGGGGTTAAGCAATCTGCCCAAAGCCACACAGCAGATAAGTGGCAGAGCTGGGATTTGAACCCAGGGAGTCTGGCTCCAGTGTCCATGCTCTTTCTAATCTGCTATACACATCCACCTCCCTAGTAGAGAGCATCATCATTAAGTGTTACCAGATTCTGTCTGTGCTTCAAATCAGAGGCCAGGCTCCAGTGCAGGGGCTTCCCCAGTTTGCTCTCTTTGAAAATTGGTGGTTGAAACCCAACTTGGACCCAGAGCCTGGTTTATCCCCCAGCACACCGCTGCTTGGGTACAGTGCGACTCTGACATACGATGTCCAGCCCTTGGCTCTACCTCCTGGTCCCCACAGGGCCTCTCCCTTGGCCTGCAGAGGGTGGGCCTTGGAGCTGGAGACCAGGGCAGTGGCATGCAGCTGAGAGAGTGATGTCCAAGCTGGGCTGATTTGCAGATGGAAATTTACATACATAATGTAATTTGGGCCAATTGAATTGTCGATTAAGATGGAATCACTTGACAAGCAACACGTACTCTGGCGGGTGACCGAGGAGATGAGAGGCCCTTGAGATGCCTGTAGCAAAAACATGCTTTTGTTTTTAAAGGAGATGGCCATTTTCAAATTCCACATTTTAACAACCTTTCTTCTCAGCCCCCTTCCCTCCAGGTCACAGCTGTGATTTGTTGAGATGAAAAACTTTATGGGCAATTAACATTAAAATCCAAGGCGCAGTGAGCATGCTCCCGGGTGCAGCTGGAGAGGCAAGGGGCCAGGACACATCCCCGGACTGGACAGGGATCTGGAGGCTGTGGGCCTGGGCCTTGGGTCTGAGCCATCCAACCCCACACCTACAACAAGCGAGGAACTGGTGCTGGGTACATGTTGGGGTTGTGGGGGAGGAGAGCAAAGAGGCTCCCCTGGGGTCATGTGGTCTGGATTTGAACCTGGATACCTGCTTCCTGGAAGCATGACCTTGGGTGTCTGGCTGCACCTCTCTGAGCCTCAATTTCCGTATCCATAAAATGGGGAGAATGTTCTGCCATTACCTGTGATGATAGATAGGGAAGAAACGTGATAACCCGGAGGCCTAGCGGGGAGAGGGGATCCAGGGCAAGACGCACAGCCTCCTGCAGCAGGGAGTTGGGACCTGGCATTGTCCCTTCTCTCAGGTTGGTTGGTAACTGGGTTTTCTCTTGTGGTGCTGTCATGGGTTCTTGGTGAGTCCTCTGCTGGGAACTCTATTAAAGGATGCTCCACCTTTAACATCCTTGCACAATGTTCACCATAGTGATGACGGGTAACTAAAACATTGCCTCTGTGCTCCAAACAGTCTATCTTATTCATTCTTTTCAGGTCTATTAAAGTACTAAATTCCTTGCTGCCCCAGGGCATTGACACAGACTGTTCTGCCCCAAATTCTCTTCCTTCCATTTGTATGCACCTTTGCCTGGTAGATCTCTTCTCTTCCCTGAAACTTCAGCCTCAATTCACCTTCCCAGAGACTCCTGTCTATCTGCATTCCAGCCCATGTCTCCCTTTTTATGTTCTCAATGTCCTGGACCTTTCCTCCTTATGCAGTCGTAATTTCATGTTGTTGTAATTATTCATGTCACATCAGCATCTACACCGAACTTTGAACTCCATCACAGTGGGGTTTGTCTTGTTTGCTGCTGGTCCCCAATACCTGGTGCAAAGTAGGAATTCAAAAAATAGGTGTATATTTGCAAAACACACTCTCCCTCTCTTTACCTGGAGAGTTCTTGCTAATCCTTTAAGTCTTGGAGTACATGTCACTTCCTCCAGGAAGCCTTCTCAGATGCCCTTCATGCAAGTTAGGTGCCCTTGCCACGTGGCAGTTACACAGGCCCCAGAATTTGTCTTCCCAGGGAATGGTCCCTGGATTGTCACTGTTCATTTACTGGTTTCTGTCCCTTATCAGACAGTTTCTAAGGTCGGGGCTGGGGTCCTGTTCCCTGGGGCATCTCTGGCACCTAGCTCAGGGTCTGGCATACAGTTTATCATGGAATAAACACATCACAGGGCACCCAATCTGGGTACAGAGAGCCCAGGCTGCCCCACATGGTGACTGTGGATGGAGAAGAGCTGACTCAGGGGCTAAAGGAAGGGACTGATGGATACTGCCCAGAGATGGGGCAGGGCCCTCTAAGCTTGTACAGGACCTCTGGACATGGCCACTAAGCACAGGAGAGACCAGTGCCAAATGAGTCAGGGCTACCCACGTCCAGGGAGGGGAATGTGCTGGGGTTCATGCAGGCTTCCTGGAGGAAGCCGACTGAGATGAAGGCTGGGGTGAGTGGTGGTGTTGGGATGGACTGGTATGCTAGAGGGTGGGCACAGACAGGGTTAAAGAGGAGTTTTGGGTGGTGTAGCTGGGAGCGCCTCACCCTTCCCGGGATTGGCCACCATGGGGAAACCACCTGGGTGCCCTTGTCTTATTGGGTCACAGGGCCTGCAGCAGGGAGTTGGGACCTGGCATTCTCCCTTCTCTCAGGTTGGTGGGTAACTGGACTTTCTCTTGTGGTGCTGTCATGGGTTCTTGGTGAGTCCTTTGCTGGAAACTCTATTAAAGGATGCTGCCTTGCTCCCCTTGGACCTGGGTATGTCCTGCCCCATCTTTGGGCCTCAGCCCCATGTTATAAAATGAAATGCCCTGGAGTAAATGACATCTAAAGGGATGTCATTAGTTTTACATGCTCTGTGCCCATTAAAATTACCTTCTCAGCCCACTCAGCCATGCACGGTAGGACATTAGGAAAGTCCCTTGTTCTCTGGCATTTAGAGCCTTCAACTCTCAAGTCATAGGGTGGTGGGGGATTAGGTGCAACAAGCTTCCAGGGCTCCTTTCACCATTCCTTTTTAAGATTCTATGAGTCCTAATACCAGTGACTTAAAAAAAAAGATTTAAAGAAAAATTTGTGAATCACTATGTTGTAATGTTCGATTTCTCAGAGCCAATCAGGAATGGAGAATGTGAGACACCTCAAGGTGGTAGGTGCGTGTATATTTCTTTTTTCCTTTTTTTACACTCCAGTGAATCAATCTTTACAGAGAATATAAAATGAAATTCTGCTACCTTGCAGTAAAATTAGAGCTGGCATTGCTGTCCTAAAAAAAAAAAAAGTCAAAAAGGCAGCCTCAAAAATATTATGACCAGATGCCTGCTGGATCCACCCTGCCGATGAGGCGCCTTGTGACACAGTTTACGATCTGGAGGATTACTGTGGTCTTGATGCTATCATCTTAATTGCAGGAGCAGAGCAGGGCTGCAGCCTGTGGTCCCTGAGCCCCCACACTCTGGTCACATGACGCACCTAGTTCTCAATCTGATAAATTCTTTTCACTGACTCTACCTGCTCCAAATTACTTTGTGGAGGCTGCAGGCTTCTGGGCCACTCCTGATTTTTCTGCTTCCTTCCTAAAATGAGGTTGTGGAAGCCCTAAGAGGAGGTAGCGGGAGGGAGAGGGCCACTTACTACTCTTCCACGCAGAGTCCCTTCCCTAGGTGGCAGGAGATCACTGAAGAGGACACCCTCTGTTTCTGGGCCATGAGCTGGTGAAACACAGGATGGAGTCTGTGTGTTTAGAGATCGTTGGCAAGGCTAAGACTTGGGCCTCAGCCTTGAGACCAAGGGAGCCACCATCATCTCGGGATTCCAGTATCCCTGGGCTGGAAGGGATGGAGAGGGGCTTGGGCTCTAAACATCACTAGGCACACGTGATGAGTCTCCACTCTGGGTTTAGTGTATGCTGTTCAACATTGCTTGGAGGAGAGGAAGCTGGGGAGCATTCATCTTGCAACCAGACTTCCAGGTCCTAGCCCAGTTCCCCAACTTATTTGCTCTGTGACCTTCCTTGGGAAATGAACCTCTCTTCTTTAGATCTTAGTTTGCTATTTGTAAATTCTGGGGCTTTGGATTAGAGCTGGGATTGCAAATTGGTGGCCCTGAGATTTGGCCTGCTAAGATTGTTTTGTTTGGCCTGAATAGTGCTTTCAAGCCAGGACATTTTATGTTTAAAAAATCCGAAATGTTGGCTTCTCTTTAAAAACCAGAAGACTTAGAAAAAAATAGTCTCATATTCTCATGTGGCAAAAAGTGGCTGAATCTGGAAACTTATAAGCTGATTTAAAAATTAATCAGTCAATTCATCGGAATTCTAAAATTCAGAGTCAAGAGACTTAGAATAACCAAAGCAATCTTGAAGGAGAACAAAGTCAGATTTCAAAAGTTACTATAAAGCTACAGTAATCAAAACAGTGTGGTACTGGCATAGAATTAGGACCAAGAGTCCAGAAATAAATGTTCACCTTTATGGTAATGGTGCCATTTTCAACAAGGGGACCAGGATAGCAAAATGGGGAAAGAGTAGTCATTTCAACAAATGGTGATGAGACAACTGATTTCCTCATGCAAAAGGATTAATTTGTACCTCTACCTCCCACCACATATAAAAATTAATTCAAAATTGGCTGGGCGCAGTGGCTCATGCTTGTAATCCCAGCACTTTGGGGGGCCAAGGTGGGTGAATAACCTGAGGTGGGGAGTTTGAGACCAGCCTGACCAACATGGAGAAACCCTGTCTCTACTAAAAATACAAAATTACCTGGGTGTGGTGGTGCATACCTGTAATCCCATCTATTTGGGAGGCTGAGGCAGGAGAAGCTCTTGAACCTAGGATGCAGAGGTTGCAGTGAGCTGAGATCATGCCATTGCACTCCAGCCTGGGCAACAAACGCGAAACTCTGTCTCAAAAAAAATTATTCAAAATTAATCAAAGACGTAAATGCAAGAGCTAGAACTATCAAACTCTTAGAGAAAACATAGGTGTAAAACCTTCATGATCTCATATTTGGCAAAGTTTCTTAGATATGACACCAAAAGCACAAGCGACAAAAAAATGGAACCCTATCAAAATTAGAAAATTTTATGCTGCAAATGATAACAATTAAGAAAGTGAAAATAAGACAAACAGAACGAAAAAAATATTTGCAAATCGTGTATCAGGTAAGGAGCTTGTCTTTACACTATATGAAAAAGTCTTACAACTCAATAATAAAAAGATAACCCAGTTAAAAGTGGGCAAAAGATCTAAATGGACATTTCTCCAAATAAGATACACACACAGCCAATAAATACATGAAAAAATGCTCAACATCTTTAATCATCAGGGAAATGCAAACCAAAACTACAAAGAGCATTTCACACCCACTAGGATGGCTATAATAAAAAAGAGAGACAGACATCCTTGCTGACAAAGATATAGAGATTGAAGCCTTCCTTCATTGCTGATGAGAATGTAAAATGGTGCAGCCAGTTTAGAAAGCAGTGGAATTCCTCAAAATATTAAGCATAGAATTCCAATATGATCAAGCATTTCCACTCCTAGGCATGTAAGCAAGAGAAGTGAAAACATGTCCACACAAAACCTTATGCACAGATGACCACAGCAGCATTATTTGCCATAGCCAAAAAAGTAGAAGCAATGCAAATGGCCATCAAATGGTGAATGCATGTATAAAATGTGGAATATCGACACAATGGAATATTATTTGGTAACAAAAGCAATGAATTTTCTGATACATGCTACTACATGAATGAAAACATTATAGTAAGTCATAGTAAGTATAGTAAGTCATTATAGTAAGTATAGTAAGTCAAAGAAGCCAATCACCATATATTGTACAGTTTCATTTATGTGAGGTGGCCAGAATAGGCAAAGCTATAGAGAAATAGACTGGTAGTTGCTTAGGGCCAGGGGCAGAGGAGGGGGTGGGGAGGAGATGGAGAGTGGCTGCTAATAGGCATGGGGTTTCTTTTGGGGTGACAAAAGTGTTCTAAAATTGGATTGTAGTGAATGTCATACCACTGTGTGAATGTGCTAAGCAACATTGAATTGAACACTAAATGAGTGAGCTCTGTGGCAAGTGAATTACACCTCAATCAAATCACTGTGAAATAAGTGCCTGGACCTGAGGAGGGGCATCTCCTTTAGATGCGCCAAGTGCTTCTGGACCACCAAAGTCCCTGCCTGGCTTTTCACCTGCTAAAGTTACCTGCCTGGCCCTTGTCAACACCTGAGTTTGCAAACCCGGGATTAGAGGCTCATTGAGGACAATTCTTGGTCCTCTTTCCCAAAGATCTATGGAAGTCATTTTCTTTCCTCCTAAGAACACTCACCTTTGCTGCTGCTCACCTGCTATGAGAACTTGGATCCTTCCCTTCTCAGGGTCTCTGTTTCCCCAAGGCTGCAGGGAGGTTCTTGGACTGCCCGTCACTAAAAGCCCTTATAACCCTGGCCTTCTCTTTTGTTTGAACCCAAGAGCTCCTGGTCTCCACTACCTTTTCCACCCTTTCTTTGCTGACTGACAGCCTCCACGGGCTTTGGTGGGTGCTGTGGGGTGGGAGGGGTCTGGGGTTGGGGGTCAGCATGCAGGTCACCTGCCTGAGAGGCCAGCTAGGTGACTGAGGGTATTCTGAGGGCACTACCCCACTTGGCCAGGTCCCATTCAGAGCAGAGCACTCCTTGCGAGTCAACCAGTTTCTCCCTGGCCACAGGGCCAAGCTGGCCCCGCTCCCTGAGCCAGGCCTTGTCACAAGATGGGGCACAGCTGTGAGGCCACTGGCATAGCCAGCTGGGCTTCTTGGAGCAGAGCAGAGAGGCGCCAGGGAGCTGAACCCTCCCCAGCAGGGAAGAGAACAGGGAAACCAGCATCCTGCTCCCCACTGTGTTTCAAAGAACCTAAAAAGCCAAGTTGTGGGTGAATGGCAGGGAGCAAAGTAAAGCCACTCTATGAGCAAAGCTCTTAATGTGTGCAGCCCTGTTCAAAGTACTTTCCTCCCCTGTCCTAACCTCAAGAGGAAAGTGCTGTTATGATTGTTGCTCTTCTTATGATCCCTGTCTCACAGGATAGAACACAGTAGTTGCGGATCTTTCCCAGGCTTCTCTCTGGGAAAGTGGCAGCACTTGGATCTAGAGTCCACACTCCCAACTGCTCCACAGACTGAGGATTTTATTCAAACTTTTCACACTCACTTCTCCCCATCCCCTGCATTCAGACACTGGAGTGGCCAGGGACGGGTTTGTTTTTCAGTGGATGCATCTGGGGAACATTCTTGAGGGAAGGAGATGGTCAGAGGGCTTGGTTTCCTGCTGAGACCAAGCCCCCTTCAACTGAACACAATGTTGGCGAGCCCACCCTTGGGGAGTGATGCAAACGCTGCACCCAGGCAGTACTGACTGTGCCATTTATTGTCTGAGGAACCTTGGGCAGGGTGCTTCGCCCTTCTGACCCTTGCCTTTCTTGTTGTAATGATGCTTGTCCATGGAGCAGTGAGGGTTAAATGCAATAATGTTTGCAAACCAAGTTCCCCGCAGCCCCCGGTAGACAGAAAGCCCTTAATGCAGACAGCAATCATAACAATGGCTATGGCTAGCATTTTACATGACGGTAAAATGCACGGGGAGCTGTCACTAAGACTGTGCCCCTGGTAGCACAGGACTGAAGAGACCCAGTCTTTGTCTTCACTGAGGAGTGAGAGGGGTGAGCCTATGTGGGCTGGCCTGCGGCTAGTTCAGCTGTAACATGGAACTCACCTGCCTGCCTCATCTCCCACTGCACCTTAGCTTCCTCTGCGCGGGTGTGTTCCTGCCCTGCACACGCATTCCTGCCTCCCCACCTGTGTTTATGCTGTTTTACTTCCCCTCCCGTGGAGGGTCTTCCCTTCCTCACACGCCTAATGAGACACTTGTCTACAGTATCAGCAGTTGGGCTGATGGGCTCCACTGCACCATGGTTCGTAACCCGTGTGTGTGTGTGTGTGTGTGTGTTGTCTGGGGGTAAATGAGAGGGAATACTATGGGCTGGAGGATTGAGTTGATTTAGGTGTAAACAAAGTCTCCCAAGGCATTCTCTAGGCCACAAACCCAGATGCCTAAAGGGGTCAAGCAGGGTTTTGCCATTAGCAAGGCAGGGAGGATAAGACATACAATAGGGAGTAGTGGGGTCTGTGGCAAAATAGAGGGCACAGACCCTGCCTAAAAGAGCAACTGCCACTAGTTCCAGTTGATCCCTTGTGAGAAAGTGCCTACAGAAAGGCTTGATATTTTAAATTTTCAGGAGAAACTGGAAATCTGCATTTCTATATAAAATGCATTGCTTTTTAAAAGCATTGCACAGACCAAATAGAACTGTGCAATGCCTTTAACATTTTCACATACAGGTCTAGGCTGTGGGCCACCAGTTTGAGGCCTCTTCTCTAGGTGGGAGCCAACAGGCCACTGGGCCCAGGGAGCTGTGAGGATAATGGGCCCAAACCCAAAGTCATCAGCCTGGCCAATCTGGGCATCACACAGGCTTCCCTATGGGATCCTCTTTGAGGAGGAGTGGGGAGGAACAGGGAAGGAAGGAAGGAAGAATGAGGAGGAAGGGGATGACAAGAGGATGGTAGGTAAAAGGGAGGCCAGGGGAAAGTCCCAGACATGGTAGGTCTTGAGAGACAGGGAGAAAGATGGAGGAAATGTTGAAATGGAGTGGGATGATGGGAAGCTGAGAAAGAGCACTGAACCAGGAGTCAAGGGGTCTGAAGCCCTCCCTTGGTTGAACCCCAGATTTGGGGACACAGAGGTAGGTGAGCACACTTCCAGTCCTGTGGAGGGCCCAGCTTTTCATGGTAGAAACAAACATGGAAACAAACACTTATCTTTTACAGACATCCTGTCTTATGATGGTTTGACTTAGAATATTTCCACTGAGAAAGCAGCATGATACTTTCTCATGAAGCTGGGCAGTGGCAGTGCACTGTAGCTCCATCAGTCACATAATCACCAGAGTCAATAACTCCCACTGTACAGTGCACTGTGTTGCCCAATGATTTTGCCCAACTGAGAGCTAACGCAAGTGTTCTGAGCATGTTTAAGTTAGGCTAGCCTAAGCTATGTAAGATGTTCAGTAGGTTGGGGATTGTAAGTTGCATGGGCAACTTACAGTATTTTCAACTTATAATGGGCTTATCAGGATATAACCCCTTTGTAAGTCAAGGAACATCTATATATGTGTACTATCCCAGTTATCCAACTCTACCTAATGGTTGCCCACCCAGGAGGAAGACACCTATGCTGCCTAGAGGCTGGGTTGGCAGAGGGCTCACAGGAGAGGAAGAAGAGGGGACATCTGAGCTGGGTGTAGGGGAATCAAGGGGATGCTGTCATCTAGTCAAAGGGTAGAAGTGGTGGAGGGAATATTTTAGGTCTCAAGCTGTGGCCTGTGAGGGCAGAGTATGCATCTTCTGGAGTAGGGGTAGGCTTTGTCCAGAGCCCATGTAGTGTGTGCGGTGGTGGTAAGAGTGAAGAGAAAAATGGTGAGATAGGAGTGAAAATAAAAGACTTGGATGGATCATGAATGGCCTCAATAATGGGTAAGGGGCTTATCAGCAACATCACAATGGTGGGAAGGAGTCCTGGCAGGCTTTGAAGTCAGAAAGAACCACGATATATTCATTCATCTATTCACTCATTCATTCATCAAATACATATTGAGCACTGAGGATCCTGCAAGGAGCAAAGCATAACTCCTGCCCTCATGAAACTTGTGGTCTGGGGCAGGGGAGAACAGAATTTATGAAAGAACCACACGGAGAAGTCCATCAGTTAAGACCATAATGAGAGTGGTGAAGGAGAAGCCAGGATGCTGACTGAGACCTTGGGAGTGAAGAGGAAGTGGAAACAGAGGAAGTTGGAAACCAGGCTGTAGGAACTCGGCCATGTGGATGAATTGAGAGCTTACCCCAGCTGCCCAAAGCCTTTGGACTGCTTTAGTCGGGGTAGGGCTCAGACTCTGCCTTGCTGTGGACCTTGGGCAGTGCCTCCCTCTGGCTCAGTCTTGAATTTATCATCTGTACAATAAATAGGCAGGACAAGGCCACCTCCAAGGCCCATGCAACTCCTCCAATTTCCTCCCTCCTCCCTGTTGTCCTTGCAGCCTGCCATTTTAGAAGAGGCAGCAGAGTCAGTCTTAGTTTCTCGTGGTGTTTCCTCCCACGTGTCTTCCTGTCTTCCTCCTCAGAAGCTCCCCCGGCCTCCTGGCCACCTTTGTCCTTCATCAGCTGAGCCTGGTGAGGGGTGGGGGGGTACTGACATTGAAGGGCCTTCCTGATTGTGAAGGCACAGGATCCTGCTGATGAAGCCCCCACTCCTTGAGGGCTGTGTGTTTGGGGGGCCCAGGGAGGTCAAGCCCTGGCTATGGCCTGGGACCCCTGCCAGGCATCGAGGGTCAGGCTGTCTGAACTGATGTGGTGTGAGCCTTGTGTGATGGCCAGAGCACCGGGTCCTGGGCCCCAGCCTTGGCTCTGCCCTTAACTTGCTGTGTGTTCCCTGGGCAGTCACACTGATCTAGGCTTCTGTTTCCTCACTTGTAAGATTAAGTGGTTGTTCCAGAGAAGTCATTTGATCAGCAATGTAGGGCTTTTTTGTTTTTTTGTTTTCCAAGGAAAACCTTACATATAATCCTGATATATAAACTAGATAAAAATGGAGTTGCTTATCATGGTGGGTGAAGGTCTGGGGACCTGCCCCCTTCACTGTTCTGCCCAGGGTTCCCTGGGATGGATAAGGTGGACTGGATGGTCTCAGGGTTCCTGACATGTTGGAACCCTGGAGCTGGAGAAGGCTTCTGCAACTGTTTCAGGGCAGAGAATGATAGGTGGGTGAGGCTGGGGACAGCCCATCCTGGTGGCCACTGGCACCTGCCCCTCCTGCTTTTGGTCCAGGGCGCACAGTCTGGAGCGGCCTCTGGGGATAAGGAAGAACCTCTCTCCCACTCATATGTGCCTGCAGCTCTGGGAGGAGTGTCTGGTCTGTTGGGCCCAGTCCTTGTCACTGATCTCCAGGGCTCTTCCTTTTCAGAGGCATCAGGATCCTGCTCTCCATCCTCCACACCCAGCTTGATGGAATGCAGAAGGGGAGGGGAAGGGAGGGCAGTGGAGCCCAGGCTGAGGCAACATCTTGAATTATTTTGCAAACATGTTGGGTCCACCAAAGCCCAGCACACATCTTGTCCCCGGCACCCTCTCCCTGGATGTGTGAGCCCATATGTTCCTGGGCAAATGTGCTCCATCTGCCTGGGCTGCACTTGCAATTAGCTCATCAGGATGCTGTTCTCTAATAGCCCTTTGATGTCCAACGAACCTCCTAAGCCTGTGTGTTGCCTTCCCTTTGAAGCAGGACATCATGTTTTGCCAGAAGTCAATGAAACGCCCTAGTAGAACAGAACAGTTTAATTCCCTCCTCAGATACAGGGCTGAGAAAGTTCAAACAGGCTTCCGCCCATGCCTGCTGTCCCAATCGGCCTGCAAGATGCCCATATTGGAGGCCTGGTAAGGCCATGGTCCCTGGGGCTGAGTCTTCTGAGAAAGCTCTGGCCTCTTCCACCAAAGAACATGCCCAAACCGCCTGATGGCTATCACCTGGCCTTGTATCCTCGGCCTCCTCTGACTGCATTTGGATTTGTCCATGACCCTGATTCCTGAGCTGGCTGTCACCTTGACTTGCTGTTTCCTTGGACTTGGAACTGGCATCAGGCTCTGACCCAGCCCGGGCTCCTCAAGCAATGGTGCCCCATGCAACTCAGCTTGCTTTGCTTTGGGCTTCAGAGCTCCCATCTCAGCATTGACAGCTCATGGCAACCCCACCCATTGTGTGTCCAGGGAGCGTTCCCCTAGGGCTGGCTGGGGGCTGCAGGGTCAAGCCTGACCTGAATGACGTGGTCACCAGGCAATGGTTCTCACACTAGCACGAGCACCTGCTTCTCGCCTGCTCTGAATCCATCTGCTGTCTCAGGAATTTCAGAGTCGTACAAACTTCCCTTCCTCAGTGATTTTTGGGAGTTGCTAAGGGTGTGGTTCCTTCATGCATTTTCGATGCAGCTGTCTTTGTTGCTCACTAGAACTGCTAACAAACCCAATGCTAGGGACCCTTGACTACACCAATGTCCACTGTACAGAGCCAGACCAGTATTACTGGCTAGTGCTGCCTCCTAAAAGTAAGGCATGCCCAAGCACAATGCAGCAAGCTGTTCTTGGTCTCCCAGCCAATGTGCCAGCCTGCTCCATCACCCACTGCTTGGATGAGAGCTGAGTGGACTAAGCTACCAGCCTGGAGATGCAGACCCTGGCGTATGCCTTGTGTAATTAGATGGTGCATATTTGCTGACTCAGAGTCACGTTGGTGTAAGGGTGGAGAGTTCCATAACCCAGTTATTTGGGTCCCAGTGAGTTATTCTTTTATGTTTGTTTGTTTGTTTGAGACGGAGTCTTGCTCTGTTGCCCAGGATGGAATGTAGTGGAGTTCCAGATGGATTCAGGCTCAGTGCAATCTCTTCCTTCCTGTTTTGCTCAGCCTCCCGAGTAGCTGGGATTACAGGCGCCTGCCACAGTGCCCGGCTAATTTTTGTATTTTTAGTAGAGACAGGTTTTGCCATGTTGGCCAGGCTGGTCTCGAACTCATGGCCTTAAGTGATCCACCCGCCTTGGCCTCCCAAAGTGCTGGGATTACAGGCGAGAGCCACTGTGCCCGGGTGAGTTATTCTTTTATTGATTCATTCACTCAAAAAACTTTGTTATCTCTCACTGGGTGCCGGGCAAACAGAGATGAACAAGCCTTATCCATCTGCCCTCGTAGAGCTTATACTCTAGTGGAGGGGACATCACATTACACAAATAACAAGAAATGACCCAGGGGAGATCAAAGTGAGGATGAAAATATAACAGGGTGATAGAACTGGGAGCAACCAGGGGACCAGTTTAGGTGAGATGGTCAAGGGAGCTTCCCTTAGGAGTTGAGATTTAAGCTGAGACTTGGAAGATGAGGAAAAGTCAGCCATGCAAAGCTCCACAGGGAGAGCATTCTGAGAGGAGGAGGCAGCAGGGAGAGACCAGGGCTGGGGAAGAGACTGGTAGATTCAGGGGTCTGAAAGAGTGCCGGTGTGGCTGGAGCATGGGGAGGGAGGGGGGTGGAAGAGGATGGGGAGGGAGAGGTTGGTGGAGGCAGCTCACTGAGGGCCTTGGGGACCAGGCTGAGACGTTTGGACTTTGTTCTAAGTGGGAAGAAAATTCAGTGACGGGCCTTAGGCAGTGTGATCTATGATTTTAGAAGGCCATGCTGGTTGCCTTGAGGAAGGGGCATTGTGCATGGTATCTAGTGAAGGGGCTTGCTGACCAGAAAGACTGGGGCTGGATAAAACTAGGTCAAGTCATATGTCTTCTCTAAACCTTAGTTTTCTCATCTGTACAATGGAGACAATAATTTCTACTTCCTAAGCTGGAGCGTGAGTCAGGAGAGAATAGGAACATAAAACTATACCATGAAATATGTACTCAGAATAACTCTAACAATTGAGGGTAGCTTTTCTCTCTTTCAGTTTCGAGAAAACCAGAGTAAAAAACACAATGGGTTGCCTAGTAGTGGGAGCAACCATTTTCCTGGCCCTAAACTTAGAAAGGCATCTGCCACTGAAGCCTTGGATGCCCACCCCTTATTTTCCTCCCTGTTCTGATGCTCCTGAGACCTCCTGATTGTCCTTGGCCACTGGCCAAGACAGGCTAAGCCTCAAAGGCTGCCTTGGAACAGACCTGGAGAGAGAGAGAAAAAGATGCAGGCTCGAGGAAACCAGCTGCTTGTAGCTTTGCTGCAAACTGCAGTTCACCTGTAGGTTTGGAATATCCGCCAGTGAGCCGCCACCCTCAACTTTATTTTCAAGGCTGTGCCCTGGTCAGGGACTGGCAAGAGGACCCGCTGATAGTTCCGAGTGGCTGGACGAACCCGGCTGTAGGCACTGGTGTTTGCTGCCTTTGGATTATTTGCCTTTGCAAATAATATCTGTGTGCTGTTGGTAAAGATGGAGCATTTTATAATGTTAGAGAGCTGCCATGGGATGGGAGCCTGACTCCTCTTCTGGTTTTGCCATTTAGGAGCTGTGTGGTCTGGGGCAAATCATGTTCGCCTTTTGGGCCTCAATTTCCTCATCTGTAACCTGGGATCAGGATCTCTTTCCTGAGACTGTAATGAAGTCAAAGATAGGCCCCATGAGGCCTGGCCACAGACGATTCCACACATAGCTCTTCTTTCATTAATAAATATGGCCACAGTTGTAGAACAACAGCCAAATTATGAATTAATGATTTATTGCCTTGTTGGTTTCAAAGATAATCAATTGTCGATTAAGGCTAGATCTTGGCCAGGTGGGTGACTTTTGAGTTCTCTCATGGAATGGCTTTTAAAAATTAATGGCTTTAAGGCAGCTGTGGACATAGCCTTCTTAGGTCTTCCCGGCAGAGACAGAGGCTTCAAATGCGGGGAGATTATGGCGGGAGAAGAGATGGCTCCAAGTCTTCCTTGTGTCTGTGGCTGGATGGGAGATCCTGCTGGCCAGGGAGCCTGTGGTCGCCAACCTGCAGTTGACCCTCTCCAGGTCACTCTCAGCAGACAACATAGGGTCTGGCACATAGTAGGTGCTCAAAGCAACTAAGCGTTCAAGCATGAGTTCATTTACCTCTATGATTTAATCAAGGCACGGCCATGTCCTTTAAAAGTAAACAAATCAAGCGTATAGATACACTTCAACAATCACCTGATTCAGGTCTTTTTTTTTTTTTTTTTTTTTTTTTTGACAGAGCCTTGCTCTGTCGCCCAGGCTGGACTGGAGTGCAATGGTATAATCTTGGCTCACTGCAACCTCTGCCTCCCGGGTTCTAAGTGATTCTTCTGCCTCAGCCTCCGGAGTAGCTAGGATTACAGGCGCATGCCACCATGCCTGGCTAATTTCAGACCTTTTGCTTAGTCCTCTTTTCTATTGTATCTACTGCTTAGATTTTACCTTTAGTGTTCACAACCCCGACACATTCACACATTCACATTCACACACTCTGCACACGTACTCAGAGGGTGGTAGGGTGGAGTGATGAGGAGCTTGTCGCAGGTGTGCACGGTTTGCTTCTGGCCTTGCACTTCATGGGCTGGTGACCTTGGGCAAGTTACTTAAGCCCTCTGAGCTCCATCTGCAAAATGGATATAAACATAACATGCAGAGCTATTGTTGCAAAGAGAAGCACGTAAAACACGCCATGTGGTACCTGGCACACGGAAAGTCTTCAGTAAATGTTGGCCACTCATCTCACAGTGTCCCGCATATGAACATGTAGGCCAGCACGCAAAGAAAAGCATGTCTAACATGCAGACGAGAACCTGCACGCTTTGTCTCTCTGTGAATCTCTGAGTCAGGAGATGGGCAGGGTTGTGGCTGGGCTGGTGTCTGGGGAAGGTGGGCCTGGCTGGTGCTGTGCCTTCATCCTTGTCTTGGGGTGAGGGGTATGGCATGTGGGGGCCCAGGTGGTCAGGGTCCAGCAAAGGTTTGTGTCTGGGAAGAAATAAATGGGAGCCCTCAGCAGCCCTTCATCCTCTTGTCAGGCTGCTGCGAAATAAAAGCTGGCTTTTGTCTCTATCGAGTGGTCTTTTATATGGAGAGATAACGAAGGGACAATTAATACAGCAATTGGGAGCAACCTTTGAAGCCCTGGTAATTGCCCTGCCTTATACTTATCAAACAGTCAGGGTTTTCCAAGCTCCCAATTACATCACAGTCAGAACCAGAGACAGAAAGAGTGGACACTGTAGCCAGAGGCCAAGGGGACCCAAGAAAGGCCACAACCTGTGACCCCAAGGAGATCCCAGGGGTGGGGGTGGCCGCAGAAAGAAGGGTCTGGGTTGGAAAATGAGCCTCCTGTTGGGTAGCAGCTGGGCCAGCCTCGGAGAACACCAGATGCCGTTGCTGGTGGAAAAGGGCCTGGGATGGAGCATCTGGCCCTGGCGCTGGCACACACTTTGGAGGCGCAGGCTCTTGGCAGGCCTGCTTCCCCAGCTTGGCACACCCTGGGACCAGAAGCCGACCCCAAGCTCCATCTGGGGGAATCAGTGTCAGCTGGGTTGGTCCCTTGCCTACTTGCCGCTCACTTGCCGAGGGCCCTGGACAATGCCTGACTCCTCTCAGGCCTCTGTTCTCATGCAGGCAGCAGCCCATTGCATCTCTAAGCTTCTTATAAGATCAAACACTTGGTGATTCAGACTTAAGCAGTATTAGGGAGAGAAGGCTCAGTTCTTCCTTAGAAGATCAGTTCCTGGCATGGAGCACCCATCGTGGTGGGGCCCTCCCCAAGGGCGATGGCAGCTGCGGTGCATCAGGACAGCTGCGTTGGTTCTTTACAGCTGGGTGCATCTGCCCTGGGTTCAGCCGCTTGGAAACTGTTAGTGAAAGAGTCTCCTCCTGCTCCTTCATCATTAACATAGCCTCCACTTATGGAGACCCTGCTGGGTGCCAGGCTAAAAACTTCATCCCACAATCCAGTGTGAGCCCAGCAACAGTGCTTACGAAGCAGTCACTATTGGATCTATTTTATGGGGAGAGAAGAGTGTGTCATGAGGGTGTGTAACTTACCCAATTGTCACTTTGCCCTTAAGTGGCCCAAACGGAATTCAGACCTGAATCTATCAGACTTCAAAGCTATCACCTCACCCTCGGGCCGTACTGGCTTCCCTAGGTGGTTAGAAAACAGACGGGACCCAAGCTGGTGGCCTGGAGCACAGGCAGCTCACACTGTAGGAAGGGTGCTTGAAATGCTGTCCCTGGCCCAGCCACTAGGCTGTGGTCCCCACACTGTCCTGGGTTGTGGACAGCTCTGCTGCAGCCACCTTGATAAAACTCTACCTATGTCCCTGTCTTTGTGTCACCTCCTTCATGCTCAGACTCCTGAGAGGGAGTGTCCTGCTGGCCAATTCTAAATCCCATTCTCCTGTCCTGGAAGCTGGAAAAAGGAATCTCCACTCCCTAGACAATAGGAGGGATTTCAAACCCTGCACCCAACATACTTTGAGATCTTCCCAGATGGAAAGTGTTTGGATGCTTGGAAAACAAGTATGTCTGCAAGCTGAGATTCTGAAGACACGTCCCCCACCACAGCCAAGTGGAGTCTGGTTCACGGTGTCCACAGTCTTGCACTTGGGCTGCATGGTCTCCACCTGAGATCCCAGTACCAGCTTTCCTTTATGGAGGGAGAAGTTAGGGACCAGAAAGGGGAATGCATCTGCAGAAGATCACACTGCTGCTTAGTGGCTTTATGATAATAAATACAAATTCCTATCAGTGTAGACTAAGCTTTGGTTCTATGAATAAGAATGGATTGTCTTATGGGGCAGCAGAGTGGTGTGGAGTGGGTGCTCAGGGCAGGGAGATGATGTTAGACAATCTCCAGCAGCTTGTTTACAGTAATCAATGCCCCCCCACCTCAGCCGGACTGAGCCCTTAATCAACTATCCACCCTCAGAAGATGGCAGGAGTCTCATGCTTGCATTTCTGAATTCTCCCCTTCTGGGAAAGCCCCAGGCAGCCACCATTGCAGACCTGCTCTCAGTGATTAGGAGTCAGTGACGCCAGCACTGTGTGGGTTAATGCCTCTGGGATAGGGGTATGCGCTGGCTGGTCCATGGTTGGACTGGACGGCAGGTGAAGTGGTGCTTTATTACGATGTATGACCAGTTTCTTGGCTGCTTCATCATCTGCCAGTGTGCAGGCAGAAGCTAATAAGCAATTCGTTCTATTTTGCCCCTGAGGGTGCCTCCCGAAGAGGGAAGCTATTGATTTTTAACACTAGACACATAAACTCTAAGCTAGTTCTTGTATTCTTTGGTCCCTGGCGGTGCCCTGGTGGGGAAAACCAGCCATTTCAGTCATCAGACACACGCAGCCAAATGAGGTGGCAATAAACTTACCACCACTAGGGCCAGTGTGTGGAGACCCCTCTCTGCTGAGGGACCTTTTCATTCTCTACCCTGGTCCTGTTTCCCATGGTGCCTGGCCTTGTGGCCTGGCTATCATTTCTGGTCCACTGCCTTTCACGGGCTTGGGGGTTAGGTTGCTGAGCAATGAAAGGGAGCAGGGTCAAGAGCGGGGAGAGAGGACCCAGCTAAGAATAGTAGAAACGAGCACTGGAGATAGGTTCTGACTCTCAGACGTGACAGCGCAATGGCCACGGTCATCACTTCCTCCCCTACACACCCAGTACTCATCCTGTAAAATGAGGGATCCTACAACCACCCTGTGTGAGCCTGGCTGTCACCAACCCCGGGCATCTGCAGAGAGGACTGTGCATTAACACCATAGATAGTGGCTTACCTTGGGCCTTCCTGCGCGGGCAGGTTGGACGGCTACCTCGCTAGTTGTAGTCCCACCTGCTCATTTCACAGATGGGAAAACTGAGGCCCAGGAAGACAACTTAGAATGGGTCTTCTTGTTCTCTGTCCCGGTCTCTTGTCAACCCATTCTACTTCTATCTACTTCATTCTCCAAAATATCAGCCCTCCGATTAAACACCTAAAATGTTTCTCCTATTTACTTATCTGTGCTTTCTAAATTGTCTCCATATATCTCACTTTTATAATTAGAAAAAGATAAAAACTATTACAATAATGAAAATCCATTGCCATTTTTTCTTTTAAAGAAAATGAAGAAAAGTAAATATCGACATTCAAAAAAGATATGTTTCACAAGTATCAATTATATCTAGGTTATGATTTTTACAGTTTAAAACAAATTTTAGTGATAATTTCCAATTTCCTGCAAAAGATACCTAAACTCCTCAACCCAACACCCAAAGCCTCCTCCTTTCTGTTCTTAACCACCCTCCTCCCCAGTTCCATCTTACCCATACACCCTCTCTGCTCACAGTAAACCACTGCCTGCTCCCCAACCCCACTGGCTGACATCTCCTGCCCTCAACTGCTATCTCTTCACTCTGTCTCTTTCCTCTTTCAGGTAAAAGTGCTTTTAAATAAAAGAACAAATTGTTCTTAGCAATAAAATCATTTCCTCATTTCACCTGGGGGTAGGCAGGGGTGAAATAATGGTATCGAGGATCCGACTCTTTCCCTCGGTCCCAGCATCAGCAGCATGCTGCCATGTAAGCCCGTAGAGTTGTTGCTTCATAGTCACAAAGTGGCTGCCATGGCCCCAAGCATCAGTTCTGTGCTCAAGGCAGGAAGTGGAAGGGGCAGCACCTGGAACTATCCTCTCTCTCAGCAGAACAGCAAAAGCTGTCCCAGAAGCCCCAGCTGGCTTTCTGAGATGTCTCATTGACCAGAATGCATCATGTGACCTTTTCTAGCTGCAAGGCAGGATGGGAAAGTAAATATCAGCCAAAACCAAACAAGATGACTTACTTGGCCTAGACAAATCATGATTCAATCCTAGGGATAGGTCACACTGTCACTGAACAAAACAGGTTTTGACAGCAAAGAATGGACAAATGGCTTTGGAGGAGGTATTTTCTGGTGACTTCCTGGACATCGTGGTCTGTGACTGAACATCTCTGTTCTTGATCTTACCCACATCCACATGGGTAATTCCAGTTACTGATTCCATCAATTTCTCATGATAGCCTTGGAAATCAGAGATCTCCTTATTTCCAATAGACTTCATTCCACTCTTGCCATAGCCATCCCTCCTGCTCACCAGAAATGGCCAGCTCTCTGCATGGCTCCACTCCCACTTTTAATCTCCTCTTACGGTCTCCCACTTCAACTTTCCATCTTTCCAGATCTTTTCACCCTGAACTTCTGGTTTTGCTTGTTATTTGTGTGCTCATTTTTCTCCATCTAGCCCTCCTATCTCCTAGCCTAGGGTCACAACCCTTTTCTTAAAGGGCCAGACAGTAACTACTTTAGACTTGGCAAGTCACACATTCTTTGTTGCAACTACTCAACTCTGCCCTTTTGACACAAAGGCAGCCATAGATATCACATGAACAATGGGCATGAGTGTGTCTGATAAAACTTTATTTACGAAAGCAGGCACTGATTGGACCTTAGGCAGAGTTTGCTGATCTCTGCCTATTGCTTTCTCCTGCCTGATTCAGCAAGACCCCATGGAATGTTACCTCCCCCACCTATCCCCCTCCACATCTTTATCCCTCACTAATTTTTTTTTTTTTTTTTTTTTTTTTGAGACAGGGTCTTGCCATATTGCCCAGGCTAGTCTTGAACTCCTGGGCTCAAAAGACCCTCCTGCCTCAGGCTCCCAAAGTGCTGGGATAACAGGCATAAGCCACTGCACCCAGCCTTTACCCCATACTATTGATTGTGCTATAGTGAACCTTTAAAGAGAACATTCGGAGTGCCAGGCTTTAGGCTAAGTGCTTTACCTATGAAGTGGGCAATTCCATTTTGCAGATGGTATCCAGAGGCATAGAGTAATTGGCTCAAAATTGCACAGTAGAGAGTGGACTTGAGGTGTCTCTCTGCCTTGAACACACACCATTAGCCCCACTCCCTGCTCCACTCCCCCTTGGGGGAGCTCCTCCTGCCAGGATGAACCCAGCTGTCCGTAGGCTGCTGTGAACTGATAGCAATGGCCAGAATCTTGCCTGAACACCTGGACCCCAATCTGCTCATGGCTCCAGTGTCAGCTGGGCCCTCGGCAAAGCCAGCTGTCCCTCCTTGACTCTACCCCACCCTACTATAATAAAGACCACCCTTTTCCCACCCCTCATCCCTGTGGTCTCATGTCCTATGTCACCGAGAAAGCTGAGACCATCAAGCAAAAACACTTCATCCACTTCTTGCTTCCCTCCCTGCCCTGTTGGCTGTGTGTCAGCCCCCTTCCTCTCCTCCTCAGAGGAGACCTCAGCCTCCCCCAACGTCATGGAGCCCACCTTTCCTTGCCTCCTTAGGGACCTCTCTTCATTAACTGTTACTAATTTTTCTAGAGACCCTTCACCACTATCTGTAAGCCTGCCCTAATCTCTCATCTGAAAGCAACAAAACAGACATGAAAAATATCCCTCCACTCAACCTCTCTTCCAGATATTTTTCCTTTCTCTCCTTCCTGTGATAGCCAAGTGTCCAACATAACAAGAGCCTGCCCTCACAGTCTCTACTCCTCCCTCCTATTCCCTCTTCAACCTACCAGAACTATGTGCTCCCTCTTGTACTTCCCCGAAATTGCTCTCATGGGGATCACCAAGTCACCTCCTAATTGCCAAGTGCAATGGGTCTCTCGGTGCCCCTCTTCCCCAACCTTTCTGCGGCACACAACCTTGAGAGGTCGTTACCTGTTTCTGGACACTTCCTCCCCTGGCTCTGCCTCCTGCCCTTCCTCCATGCTCACTCTCGGGGACCCTTTGCCTTAGTGTTGACTCTCACAGGTTCCTGGTCACACCAGTCATTGGGTGATGTCTCATGGCTCTCTTGACTTCAATTATCATCCATCTCTGGCTGTCTCCCAAATGGCTCCTCTAGTCCAGTCCTTCATGCTGAGCTCCAGACCTAAATATCTGGAGGCTTCTAGAAATTTGCAGCTGAATCCATATGGCCAACACTGAACTTACGATCTTCTCCCCTTGAACCTTCTCTTCTTACAAACCTTATTTCCTGAGTGGCCCCATTATCAACTCAGTCACACAGGCGGAAATCGAGAGCCATCCTAAGATGATCTCTCACTCAGTCCCCACATCACACTGGCCACCAGATCCTGTCGATTCTGCCTTTTTCATATCTCCAAATCAAGCCCATCAGTTCTTCCTTAATTGTAGCTTATGACTTTTGGGGATAATCCAATTGTTTGACTTAGTCTCTGTACTCGGGCTGCTGGTGAATATCACACTCAACTGTGTGGCTTTCGTCCCTCGAAATTCTGGCCTCCACCTGGAACAGTGTGCTCCCTGCACCCCAGGCTTCCTTCCTTTGGGGTTGGTCAGCCCCTCCCCTTTTCCCTCAGCCTCTGACTCAAAGGACCTCATCTCTGCAGGAGCCTGATCTGCCATGAGCCCTCCCTCTCACCTTCAGAGGCTGCTGCCTCCTATTTCACGGGGAAAACCCAAAGCTCACTCAAGGACTTCCTCCATTTCTTTTTTGAACTCTCATTCATTAGTTTAATATTGAATATGTCATCACACCCAGTAAACAATTCAAATATTAAAAGTGTAAGTGAACACATAACTCTTCTTCTTCCTGGAGACATCTGATACTTCAGTCCTCTTGGCAGAGGAATGGCTGTTACAAGTTTCTATATTTTTTTCAGAAATGTTATTTGCACAAATGCAAAAATGGGAGTACTTTCCAGCCTGAGTGATCGAACACCATAATCCCATGTGGCTGTTTATTAATTTGTTTTTTGAAGATGGAGTCTTGCTCTGTCGGCCAGGCTGGAGTGCAGTGGCGCGATCTTGGCTCACTGCAACCTCCTGCCTCTGCCTCGGAATAGCTGGGATTACAGGCGCCCTGCACCAGGCCCAGCTAATTTTTGTATTTTTAGTAGAGACAGGGTTTCACCATGTTGGCCAGGCTGGTATTAAATGCCTGACCTCAAGTGAACCACCCACCGTGGTCTCCCAAAGGGCTGGGATTACAGGCATAAGCCACTGTCCTCGGCCCCACATGTGGCTATTTAAATTTAAATTGATTTTGGCCAAAATTAAAATTAGGAATTTAGTTCTTCAATCATACTACCATATTTCAAGCATCCACAGCCACCTGTGGGTGGTGCCTACTGTACTGGACAGTGAAGATCTAGAACACTGTCATCATCACAGACAGCTCTAATGGGCAGTGCCTGGCTGATGTTGTTCTGTACGTAGATTTAAAAAAGAAAAAAACTATTTTATATCAGAGATGGCTCCTCCACTCCACTCATTCTAATTATTGCATGTCCTTAACTGTCTAACCAGTCTCCCAGTGAAGAACATTTAGGGGTTTCCAGGCTTTTGCTGTTACAAATAATTATATCACAGACATTTAATCACATTTGTAGTTTTGTCCATGCACAAGTGTATACACAGAATACATTTCTAGAAGTAGAATTTCAAAGTCAAAGATATGCATGTTTTAAAATATGTATGGGAAAATTGTGTTCATGTGCGGCTGTTCCCTGACAGTGAGCATGACTATTTCGCTGTGACTCCTTTAACAATACACATCATCGAGACTTCCAGTCCTCATCAAATTCAGAGGTGAAACATTATATCACACTGCTATTTTACTTCTCATATTTAAAAGAATGAGAGACTGTAAGTCATTTCTATGTATTTTTTCCTGCGAAATGTTAGTGTCTTTCTTGACATTGGATTACTGTTATTTTTCCTTTTTGTTGATTCATACATTTTTTCTTTTCTTTTCTTTTCTTTTTTTTTTTTTTTTTTTAAGAGAAAGGGTCTCTGTCTGTTGCCCATGCTGGAGTGCAGTGGCATGACCGTAGCTAGCTGCAGCCTCAAACTCCTGAGCTCAAGCAATCCTCCTGCCTTAACCTCCAGAGTAGCTGGGACTACAGGTGTGTTCCACCACACTCAGGTAATTTTTTTTTTTTTTGAGATGGAGTCTTCACTCTGTTGCCAGGCTAGAGTTCAATGGCTCGGTCTCCGCTCACTGCAACCTCTGCCTTCCGGGTTCAAGAGATTCTCCTGCCTCAGCCTCCCAAGTATCTGGAACTACAGGCAAACACCATCACGCCCAGCTAATTTTTGTATTTTTAGTAGATATGGGGTTTCATCATGTTGGCTAGGATGGTCTCTATCTCTTGACCTCGTGATCTGCCCGCCTCAGCCTCCCAAAGTGCTGGGATTACAGGCATGATACACCGTGCCCAGCCCACACCCAGCTAATTTTTAATTTTTTGGTGGGGATCTCTCTTTGTTCTCCAGGCTGGTCTTGATCTCCTGGCCTCCCCCATCAGCCTCCCAAGTCACTGGGAGATTGCTGAGATCTTTACACACATTGGTCTATTGCCATCTAGGTGCTGATTATTTCCTACTGATTTGTCTCCTCTCCCCTCCCTTGCCAGGATGCAATGTTTCATGTGGATATAATCAACATTAGCAATATTCTAATGGCTTTTGAATTTTGTGTCTTAGAAAAGCCTTCTCTACTCCAGTATTTCAAAACATTCTCTTGCATTTCCTTTCAGTTCTTTTATTGTTTTTTTTTTTTTTATCTCCAATTTGATCTCTGTGGAGTTGATTTTCATGTAAGGAGTGAGGTAGAGACCCACATATTTTCCCAGATGGCTAGCTAGCCTCAAATCATTTATTGAATGATGCTTCTTTCTCCTAATGGACTAAAATGTCAACTTAATTATATGTGAATTGCAGAAATCTTTCTGTACCTTGGCTTCCGGATTTGTAAACTGAGAGTAATAAATTAGGGTTGCTGTAAAGGTGAACGAGATAATTACAAATATGCAGAACAGTGCTCTGCACATAGTAGGTGCTTGATAAATCTTTACTAAGATTTACTCCAGATGTATATGATCTATTTCTGGGTCTTACAGTCTATTCATTTAGTCGGTGTATCGGTCAGGTTTGAAGCTGCAAACAAGGAAGCCTACTCTGCCAGTTGGAGCAGAAAAGGAATTTTTTAGATTGTTGGGTGGCTCACGGGGTCTCCAGGAGTCCAGAGAATCAGACACGGTGGCTGTGCAGCCGAGAAGCCTGCACTAGCCTCCCTCAGGGATTGCTCTGGGGAGGACACCACTGCTGCTGCCACTGCTGGGCACACGTATGAAGCTGGCCCTGCTGGCTCTGGGGAGTGCCCATCAGGAACTATACCATGGAATGCCCTACCAAGAGGCTGATGTCTCTGCTGCCTCCCTCATCAGACTCAGATCATATGCAGGTCCTGCTTCTCCTGTTGTCCTCTCTTGAATCTGAGGTTCGCATGGGGGAGCCTGGCTGGCAGAGCACAGGTCACACACCTGTGTGCTGGCTGCAAGGGTGACTGACAAAACAAGTCTGGCCTCTGCTCTGACCTCGGCTCTGCTCTGTTCCTACTCCAAACATAGGAAGTGTTCAAAAGACACTAGCTGGCTACAAATGTGACAAATGTCCATTATAAACTGTCTATTCACAGGCGTGGCTTTCTTGCTGGTAAGATGATGCTGTTTTACTATCCAGTACAGTTGGTTTCCTTTTTCTTTTCAGAAATTTCTCAGCTCTTGTTATATATAGGATCAACAAGTTTAGTTTAAAAATCCTGTTGGTATTTTTGGATCACACTAATATAGATTAATTTAGAGAGAATTGGAATCTTTACCATATGACTCTTTCAATCCAAGAGCAAGGAATAGCTTTCCATTTATTGAAGTTTTATTTTATGTCCTTCAGGGGAGTTTGAAAAAATGTTTCCCTATAGATTAAGCACGTTTTGTGTTCAATATATTTCTAGGTATTTTATCTTTTAAAATTTTTACTGATGGAATCTTTTATTTCCTAATTGGTTGTTGTTTTATATAGGAAAGCTAGTGATTTTTATATGAATTAATTCTTACTAAACTCTTTTAATGTTTAACAGTTTTTAAAAACTGGGGTTTCCTCCTGTGTTTTAGAAGTATACAGATGATTAATAAATGATAATTTTGCATCCTCATTGCAATATTGAAACTTCTTGTTTATTTTCTCATTTTGCATTGGTTAGCAGGTGGAAAACAACATTTAATAATATTTGTTGCAATGGGTATTACTGCCACAATAATGCTGCATAATAATCATCAAAGTTCAGAGGTCAAAGCAATGATTTATCCTCATTTAAGTGTCTGCAGGTCAACTGAAGGTTGACTGATGCATGTTGGCCCTGGCTGGGCTTGGTTCTAAGCTGCAGGTTGGGTCCAGGTCTGCTCCATGCATCCCTCAGCACCCCTGGATCATGTTGCAAATTCTAGCCTCTACCTTTCATGGTGAGGATGGTAATGTAAGAGTGCTAAGTGGGAACAGAGGATGCTTCTCAAATCTTAGACTCAAAATTGGCACTATCATTTATACCACTTTCTACCAAAGTCACATGGCCAAACTCAATATTAGGGGGGCTGGAGGAATACTCTGTCTTTAGGAAGAGGAATTGCAAAATCACATGGCAAATGACACAGACACAGCAGGGTGAAGACTTGCACAATGATGCAAGGGGCAGCACTGGGCACCCTTTACTTGTCCCTGACTGATAGGAATGATTCTAGTGATTTGTCATTAGAAATGATCCTGGGTTTTAGCTTGAGTCATGATATCTCTATCCATGTGGTCCTATTTTGTGAATAGTTCTTAAATAATGAAACAAAGTTGGATTTTTGTCAACTTATCTTTTAGTATATATAAAGAATTGTATGGTTTTCTTATTGATATTTTAATATTATGAGTTATATTGATTCCTTCATAAAAAACCATCCTTGCATTATTTAAATAAACCCCACATGGTGTTAGCATATTACCCTTTTAAAATGTATGTTCTGCTTGCTAATATTTTATTTAAAAATTTTGCATTTATATTGTCTTAAAGATCATACTGTAGTCTTTTGTCTCACCATTTTGGCTTTTGTTTTTACTGTTTTGCTGGATTCTTAGATTTAAGTTGTCTTTTCCCTCTCTACAATATTCAGGAGCAGTTTAAATAGCATTGAGTTATCTGCTTCTTGAAATTCTGATGGATTTTTACCTGTAAAGCTGTCTACAACTGGTGCTTTAATGGATAGTGGTTTTTTGACAACACTCTCAATTTCTTCTCTGGTAATTGGACTGCTTAGATTTCCTATCTTTTCTGAGGTTAGTTTTCAACATTTATGTTCTTTTTTGAAAATCACCCATTTTGTCCATGTGTTCAAATTTGTTTTCAAAACATCGAGCTCAGTAATATATGACACTTTTTAAAATTTCCTCTATATGGGTTAATTTCCCCATTCTCATTTCTAGTTATGCATATTTGTGCTTGTTTTCTTGATTAGTTTAGCTAGTGGTTTTTCTGTTTTCCAAACCTATTCTCTGCTTCTTCCCTCCCATCTATCTCCCTTCTCTTCTGCAGGCTAATCCCACTACCTCTGCTCAGATCCTCCCACTTCACGCCTTCTTCAGAAACTTGCTCCACGTTTTATCCTCTCTGTGTCCTGTTCTTTTCAAGCCTTTCTTCATCTTTCCTAACAGCTCATAATCATTCTCCAGCTTCTTCTATTTCGAAGGCCTCCAAGTCCAAGTTGCCCTCTCTGGCAAATGACTGATAGCTTTATTTTCCAAGGCTTCCTGGGAGTGCTTTCCCAATGTCCATACCGTAGAGTATTTCCTGAGTGTTTTCCAGAGTAATTTCATAGCATGAATGACATGCACGAATGACAGCATCTACTTTTGTCTTCATGACTCCAATTAAACTGTTCTAGTTGAGGTCATCTATGATATTCCTCACAGCCAAAGTCATAGGGACTCACATCTAGTCACTTTTCCTGACTTTCTGTGACATTTGCCAATATTGACTATTCTTTCCTTCTTGAAATTCACTCTGCTCTGTTTCCATAACACCTGCTCTCCTATGATGCCTCCGATTTCTCTGTTTCTTCCCACTTCCTTTAAAAAAAACACATCTCTTCTTCTGCTTACTCAATACATGTCTGATTCTATATCAGGTCCTTGGTGACCTCACCTACACATGCGTGTCTTGAGTGATAGTTCATATGTTGACAACTCCCCAAACTCTATCTGCAGCTCAGACCAGAGCTCCATTCTTGCTATCTTGACATGTCCTTTTGGGCACCCTAATTCTGGACTTCTTATTCCTCCCTTAAAATTAGAAATAACCTCCCTTCTCCCCATGGTCTTCTTTCTCTAAGAGAGCTCCTTCTATAATATCCTTTCCTGGGAATGTTCTGAACCACAGACCTGCCACTTCACTCCTCTCCCTGAAACTACTTCAAAGGCTTCCTTTTGCTTTTAAGAACAAGGTCGACCACTTGGCTTTCTCTTTGACCTCCAAGCTCTCCAAGCATCACCTCCTGGCCTGCCTGCAAGCACCTTTGCTCTAGTCATCAAGTCACTTGAGGTTCTCCGATCATCTTATGATGCTCCATGTCTCTGGGGATTTTCTGTGTGGTTTCTACTTCTTGGAATTGCTTTTCCACATTTTTTTCCTCCTTTTTGAAAAATTAGCTTAAGATTTACCTGCTTTGAAAAGTTGCCCCTGACCCCTCCCGTGGTCTGATTTTGATGTGTATCTTGCAAGAGCCTCCTACTCCCAAACCCAGTTCTCCATTCTCTTCTATATTCTAAACCCACTTCCCTTTGTCTTCCAGAAGGAAGTCATCTCCGGAGATAAAGAGAGTGAGCCCAAGCCACAGAAAGAAAAGGAGAATGAAGAGCGGGCACTGTGGCTCACGCCTGTAATCCCAGCACTTTGGGAGGCTGAGGCAGGCAGATCACAAGGTCAGGAGATCGAGACCATTGTGGCCAACATGGTGAAACCCTGTCTCTACTAAAAATACAAAAATTAGCTTGGCATGGTGGTACACGCCTGTAGTCTCAGCTACTTGTGAGGCTGAGGCAGGAGAACCTCTTGAACCTGGCAGGCAGTGGTTGCAGTGAGCTGAGATTGTGCCACTGCACTCCAGCCTGGGCAACAGAGCGAGACTGTCTCAAAAAACAAACAAACGAACACCAAAAGAAAAGGAGAATGAGCAAGGACCTTGGAGTTGTACAGACCAGAGGTGGCATAGCAGTGTGACACTGGTCTCTCTGAGCCTGTTTCCTTATTTTTGAGGTGGGGGAAAATGAATAATCCTTGCATGTTGTTGCTAGGGTTAAATGAGATAATGTATGTGAAGGTGACTTGCACATGGAAGTTAATTTTTTTAAATGTATCTATTTCTTTTTCCTCTCCTTAGTGATTTTCCCTACTGGGCAGCAGATGATTTCTTCAAAGGTTGCCTGGATCAGAGTCCTTAAGGGAATTAAGAAGTTGGGGAGTAATGACCACATCAAGTGTCGGTGAGGATGTGGAGGAACTGGAACTCTCACACACAGCTGGTGGGGATGTACAATGAAACGACCACTTTGGAAAACAGTCTGACAGTTAAAAAAAAATTTAACATAACATCTATCATATGAGCCAGCCAATCTACTTGTAGGTATTTACTCAAGAAGAAAGGAACATGGCTATACAAAGACTTGTACATAATGTTCATAGCAGCTTTATTTGTAATAGCCAAAAAGTGCAAATGTCCATTAGTAGGGAAATGGATAAACAAGTCATGGTATATCCATACCATAAAATACAACTTAGCAATAAAAAGGAATGAATGATTGACATACACAAAGACATGGGCGAATCTCCAAAAATTATGCTAAGCAAAAGAAAGCACACAAAAAAGCACATGCTGTGTGATTCCATTGATATGAAAATGTATAAAATGTGAACTGATCTACAGTGATATAAAGCACATCATTGGTTTCCTGGGGGCAGGGTCAAGGTGCAGCAGGAGGGAGGAATGAAAACAGGTAATGAAGAACCTATGGGGCGATGAATGTGTTTGTTATCTTGATGGCAGTGGTTATTTCATGGCTTAAACTTATATCAAAGTTTGTCAAATTGAACATTTAAAATATGACATACAGTTTATTGGAGCCAATTAAACCTCAATAAAGCAGTTAAAGAAGAGTTCATGGATAAGACAAATGTAGCTGCTGCTTGTCCAGTATTTCCTCCCTGTTTCTTTAGCTCAAGGGAACTCCAATTTTTTTTTGGGTGGCAGTGCAAATGGGTTATAACTGATCTAAGCCACTTACGATAATCCCATTACCCACTCTGCCTGTCTCCTTTGCAGCTGGGACTGGCCATATAACCTAAGGTCACAGAGACCTAAGATGACCTAAGTTGACTGGTGATGATTCTGGGAAAGCTTTGGCTCTTGTAATATAAAGTGGGCTTAATGTCCCTGTTGCAAAACTTTCCTCCTCTCCTTCCTGTTTGGAGTTAGAACATGATATCTGGAGCTGCAGCAGCTATCTTGTCACCTTGAGGGCAAGGCTAAGGGAGCTGTAAACATGCTGGCCTTGGTTTCACGAAACCTTTGAGCAGCTACCTTCCTCTGGTCTTGACGTGCAAGAAAAATGCTCCCTATTTGTTTGTTTCTACTGCTGCAAATAGTTTTCTGTTACTTGTAGCTGAAGAATACATTCTCACTGTTATAACTGGGTTGGTGTTTCAGTTATTTACTGCTACATAACAAACTGTCCTAAATTTAGAGCATGAAACCACAACCATTTTTAAACTCTCATGGTCCTTTGGGCCAGGAATTTTGCTAGGGCACAGCAGGAATACCTTGTCTCTTCTCCATGATGTCTGGGGCTTCAGCTGGAGATGGCTGTGGCAAATCAATTATGGCTAGGTGTCTGGGGCCCCTGTGAGATTTGCCAGGGCTGGGATGTCTGCAGTCGCTCTTTCACTTACATGTTTGGTGCTCGGGCTAAGACAGCTGGAGCTCTGTCTGTCATCACTTTCTCCATGAGCCTTCTTTACATTCCTAGCTTGGGCTTCCTCACAGCATGGCTGTCTCAGGGTAGTTAGACTGTGGTGGTTGGCATTCCTCAGAGCAAGTGTACCAAGAGGGGAAGCTCTTTTAAAAAAGTTCAGCCGAGATCCAGCATAGCTTCACTGCCACTTAATTCTACTGTAAAGAAAAGCCAAGGCCACTGAGATTCACTGGGTGTAGGAATCTCACTTCTCTTTTAGGGAATGGCATGCAGATATAGGGAGGGGAGGAGGTGATGGTAGCTGTCTTGGAGACAAGATGGGAAGCAGCTGAGAAGCACACAGGTGTCTGAGGTCTGCTTCTGGCTGTGACTCCTCCTGTGACCTGGTGTGCACACTGCCCACTTGCAGTTTCCAGGGCAATGTCCAGACTCCAGATCTCAATGCAACCTTCCATCTGACCCTTGGCTTTGGCCGTGTGGAACTCCCTAACTATTTCTTACCGCCCCCATGTGCCCTCTAACCTCCAGGCCTTTGGACATGTTCCTTCCGATGCCTGAAGTGCCTCCCAATCCCTTCCCTTTGTGATCTCCTACTCATTTCTCAGGCCTCAGCCCTGCTGTTCCCTCTTCTGGCAGATTCCCTGACAGGCCTGGTGTAGGTTGGGCCTCTCTGACTCTGAGTTCACACATCAGCCTGGCCAACCTCTCCCAAACCCTCAGTGCGTGTCTTCTGGGTGGTCTGTCTGACCCCTAGAATGTGAGGACTTTGAAAGCTGAGACCTGTAACCTCCATCTTTGTACCCCTGTTCCCAGCACAGTACCTGGCGAAGAGTAGGCAGGCAGGCAGGCAGGCACTGTTTGTGGAAGAAAGGCAGGAAGGCTGCAGATCTATACAGACTATGGAAGAAACATGGCAAGGGATTCTCCCAGGGGGTTCCCTGTTGGCATCCTCTCTGCTCCCAGCCCTCCTGGGAATAGCTGAACTCCGGGGCTGTCACTCTTATACCAGAGCCATGCTGAAATACTCAGTGGCTGTAGAACAGCATGTGTTCAGCCCTGGCGGGGCTCAGGAGCTGTCAGCAGCCCTCCTCACACGCTACCCCAGGGCCCAGGCTGCATTTGTCAGATCAGCTCATATGCCTGGCTGACAGGTGGGGAGCCCTGCCTGGCACTGAGGCGAGTGTTCCTGATGGATCTCTGGGGCTCCTATGCTTCCCAGCTTCCCATGGAGTCCAACACATTTAAAAAACCCCTGTTCGTCACCTGTTTGGTGCCCAGTTCTCTGCTGGGCAGTGAGGGGACAACAGAAAACTGGATAGGCAGCAGAGCAAAGGCATGGAGGTGAGAATGAGAGGGGCTGGAGGACAGGGAGCAGGCTGCAGAATGGGGAGCTGAGGCTGCGGAAAGTGGTCAGGACATGGCCAGCTCCCAGGATCTTTTGCTCCAGCTGGTTTTCTGTTCGTATTCCCTGAACGGCCATTGTGGCTGTTCTCAGCAACTCTTCTGATGGGGGATGCCCAGGCCTTACGGAATGCTGCATGTGGTGAGCGCTGCTCCTTCCCTTTCAACCACAGGAGGAAGTCTGGTCTTTATCCTAAGAGCAATGGAGAGACACTGAAGGGTTCTTTGTAGGGAGCAAGACTACTAGATTTGGGTTTAGAAAGGTCCCCCCAGGCTGCAGAGGGAGAATGGGTTGGAGGAGACATGAAGGAGGCAGGAAGACTGTGAGAAGCTGTTCCAGGCTCCTTGAGGACAGACCGTGGTGGCCTGAAGCACGTGGGGACTGCAGGGATGGGGAGACATGGAGGGATTCCAAGGATGTCTGAAATGCGGACTTCCCAGGGTCTGTTTCTGGGAGGTTGGGAGTGAAGAGGGAGAAGAAGGCATCAAGGGCGATGCAGGATAGGGTGGAGGCTGGAAGTGCTGAGTCACATGGAGTAAAGGAACGCCATGGTGAAAATGGTGAGGTCAGTTTGGCCTCCTCCACTCATGCTTGCCTGCCTTGCTTTCTATGAAATCTGCAGTTAAATGAATGTGTACTGATTTTCCTGGATCCTGGGGCAGGTAAAGGAAGACCTTTTCCCATATCTGTGCTGTGAGTGGTCCATCATCTACCCTGTAGCTCCATGAAGGTCAGTGCCATTTGTGAGCACAGAACCTACATTTTCTTTGTACGGTGATTTTGGCATGCACACATGAATCACTTCAGGATGTGGACTTAGGTAGCATGCTTGCTCTGTGTTAAGAAGCTTTCCTGGGGTATCACTCTCTGTAATATGTACATGTGTAGGTATACAGAGAGAGTCAGAGAGAGAGAGCATGCGTGCACACTGGGCAAGGGAAGGAGGCTTCACAGAGGTCTTGAAGCATGAGTAGGACTTTGCCAAGGAGATGAGGGATAAGGAACATTCTAGGCAGATGGAATAGGAAAAGCAAAGGCATGGAATGGAGACTAGGGAGCTTAGAGAGGGCAGAAGGGGAATGGCTGGAGGGGAGTGGGAAGAGAGGCTGTGGTCAGGTCGGGAAAAGCCTGGAATGCCACTCTCCAGGGGCTGAGCTCCACCTTGTAGTATACAGGAGGACTTACGGGTTTTATTTCCTAAGTCATCTTCATTTCATTGATAGTTTGTTAATTTCAGAGCATGTGTCAAGAAGGATTCGGGGGTGGTAACACCCCCTGTGACTGCAGGAAGGAGTCTGGGCACTAGAGATTTGCCGCATCTGCAGAAGGACAGGGAGAGTCACTGGAGGAAGGGACAGGGTTGGGGTGAAGGAGCAGGGGCTCGGGATGTGTGCTGTAGACGATCCGCTGGAAGCTCTGGGAGCATGAGTTGTAGGGAGGCAAGGCTGAGGCCACGCTGCCAATGAGCCAGCATTCAGTTTAAAAATATCTGAGGAACGAGTGAACCACTGAGTGTCTGCACGGCAAAAAGTAGACCTTATTGTAGCTGCTTCTGTAATGAGGACGTGCAGGAGGAATAAAGAATTTCCATGGCAAACACTGTCAGCCTTCTTCTCCCCTGTAGCAAAAATACCAGAGTGAAAAAAAAAATACAGAAAACATGCATGCATGCACACACACACGCACACACAAAGCAATGACCCCACCGAGGGGCACTTTCCTTCTCCCCTTCTCTGCTCCCTGTGAAGTCAGAGCATAATTACTGAAAAGCATTTTTGACTGAATTTTAGATGAGCATTTTGACAAAATATAATATTGGAAACAATCTTTATCAAACATTCATGTGTAGTGTGAGAGATAAAGCCCAGAATCCATAATTCATACGGCGTGTGTATTACCAAGTGTGCATGAGAGGCTGAATTTCAATGAGGCAGCCTGAACAATATTTTCTGCCAGACACGGGCTTTCATCATTTACATTATTCACTAGGTTTTCCAGAACAGTAAATCTTAAATATATATTTGTGTTGGGAAGAGCTCGTGTGCATGTCTGTATACACACAGAGGGACGCACACCCGTTTGGGCACAGAATTGGTGGATCCATGTTCCAGCTGGAGGGGCATGCTGTGACAGCAGGGAGCCTTGGCGTGGTGGACTCCCCGGGCTCCTTCTGGAGGATGGCCCATGTCACCATGGACTCCACAGCTCGCTGCAAAGGCATTAAATCCTCCCACCCTGTGGTCTCCATCTTTAGACCCGCCCAGCACCTCAAGTGGAGTCCTAAAATAAAATGGGACTGAGTGCGGGCATTGCTCCTGATGCTCAAGAGCAGAGCTCCTTCAAGTTCACCCTCTGCACCGTTCAGGCAGTCATTGTACCCTGAGTCTCCAAAAGCTAACGTTGGAAGGGACGCTTATAAAGATTGTTGAATTTTGTCTCATTGTGATATGAGTTGGACAGCAGATGGAAGAACCTCTGCTTGTATATAGCAGAGACAGGAGCACAGGGCCTCCAGCATTTTCCCCACTCCATCTCTGGAGGGTCACACTGCTCAGAGATCTTCCTTGGAGGTGAGATTGGGCTTCTTCTCGTGATCACTCACTGTTGCTGTGCCGGTCCGTGAGGTCCCGCAGCACAAGTCTGCTTCCTGGGGCACGGGCCCATCCTTCAGAGCTCTGAGTGCGACATCACATCCCTGGGATCATCTTTTTCCAGGCCTTTGTTCATTCAGCCTTTCCTCACATCGCTTGTGTAGTGGATGCTGGGATGCACTGCCCAGATGCCCCCTGGGGACCGAGGAGCTCATTCTGCTGCCCAGAGTGTGGCCCGCTGCTGACTTGAGGCCAAGCCCCTCCTCAGGAGTTCCCCTGAGCAGGAAGCACTGGATCTCCCAAGGTCTTGCCCCTCCCCACATGCTGGGGAGGAGGTCACAGCCCAATTGAATGACTGGTAGACGCATCTCTGAAAAGTCATTCCCAGCTCTAGAATCCCTGGGGCTTGGCTGAGGCCTGTGCTGCAGCTGCACTGCAGTTCAGCCTCTCTCTGCCTGACCTGGCGTCTGTTACTTCCCACAGGTGTTGATCCCCAGACATCCCAATACACTTCCTGCGTGTAAGTCTTCATGGCAGTCCCAGGAAATCGAGCCAAAGAGGGCCAGAACCAGCAGTGGTCTGAGGAAGTGGACTCTAGCTGGGATTGTGGAGCTGGATCATCTGTTGCCCAGTGGGCACTGAGGACCCCATCACAGGCTGGAGGTGGAGGGCTAAGAGCTCCAGGCCCATCGTTTCAACTGTGGGTGCAATGACTGGCTTTTTCTCTGGTGGAAAAACTGGGATGGAAGAGAATGCAGGAAAGGCTGCATATTTCAGGAGCTGGAGAGGACTGGGGAAATTAGTAATTATAAGGACAATGAAATTGCATGGCTCTTACTGAATGCAATCAATGGATTGAAAAAAAACAATAAAAGGCTGTAGGTGATTAATTACCAGTTTAAGGCAAAGTGTGCAAGTCGTGGACTTCCTCCGTGACATAAAGAGATGCACTTGTCCAGCAGTTGAGAGATGAGAAAGCTGCTTTTCAGGACCCAGACTTAATTCTAAGGGTGAAGCTTCAGAGAAGCCCAGCATGTTCTCTGAAGCTTCAGAGAAGACTGAACTCTCACCCTGGGTAAGTTGGCTATGCCACAGTCACAGCCTTGCTTGGGAAGGAGTCGATTATGAGACTTGGGGTCAATGAACTTGAGCACCTTGAAGCTCCAGGGCCCTGGAATCCTCTGGGCGTGCCTAAATGGTCATTTTCCGGCTGTGAAAGGATAACGCACTGCCCAGGCTTGAAGTTGAGGTAGAGGCCTCTGTCTTACAAGACAACATGCTACCCATGCAGCATCTACCTCAGCTTCTCTCCCGGACACTGGACCAAGCCACTGCACAAACCAGGTGGGTAAGTGCTGAGCTTTCAGAAGGAGGAAAGGAGGTTGGTGCAGGACACACCACCATCCAGGCAGGTCCAGGAGTGGATGCAGGACACACTGAGGGGCTGAATAAGGACCAGTGGAATAAAAAACTGAATGAGCAAGAGTTTATCAACGTAGGGCCTCTCCCTTAACAGAGGATTTCACACCCTGCAGGGACCCTGAGATGTGTGCTGCCTGGTGGCTCACGGAAGCTTGGTAGGAGATATGGCCCACGCTATGTGAGGGAGAAATGCCAGAATTACCACGGCAGATGTCAGGAGGAGGAATCGAAACCTCTGAGGAGCCGGCATGCTGGTGAGGATATTCCATGGAAGCCGGAAAACCTACCAACTGACTGTGGTCCACAGAAGGGCCCCGACAGCTGCCATTCACCAAAGCAGTGAGAGATGGTACCAGCGTCAGGGAGGGTTCAGCGGTGAGTGGCCTCTGTAGACAGGCGTGGCCTCAGGAGACATCATTATAGAACTGGGCTCTCTGGTAGCAATCATCATGCTAGGAGGGAACAGAGACCAGAGGTGGTGCTTGGCTGTCAGAAGCAAGGTGGGCACAGTGATTATGATGAGCAGTAAGGTCAGAGTGGCGGCAGGGGGGCCTGACCTGCAGACTAATGTGCATGGCTAGTGGAATGTGATGTTCTTAGTGTAGAATGAGCACCTGTGTCAATTTATCCAGGGTGTGGAAGTTTCAATGCTAAAACCAAGAAAGTCCTGAGCAAACTGGGCTGAGCTGGTCACCCTGTTCTTGGGAATGCTAACAAGGGTATTGTTTGATCTACAAAATAAAAAAAAAATCAAAGATGGATAATCAGGAGACTAAAAGTAGTCTTCAGCTAAAAAAAAGAAGAGTGAAAACATGACCCTTTGCCCAGTCTCTGGATCTGAGCCAGTCCACTGACTGCAGGAGAGGGAGGTCCTCATGAGGAAGGACCCCACCTCACCATGGCAACTGTGTCCAGTGATAACCACCCGTCCTTTTAGGACTTGTTTACTGAGAAATGGCAAATACCAGCATTGACCTTGATAAACAGGGACTGGGGTCATCCTGGCCACTGTTAGAGTGGATGCAGATGAGGTCAGGTGATTAATGCAGTCCTAGCACAGATCTGATTCCCACAGCATCCACAGAGCCACCCCAGGGACATTTCCCCAGTTCCTGAAAGTATAACTGTAATGAACATACCTGTATTTGGCAAACCTTCTGCTTTGGTGCCTTGGACTATGAGATATAAGGTATCCCTGTGGGAAGGGCCAAGTAGAAGCCGCCAAAACTCCTTCACTTCCATCCACAGCAAAGAAGGAAAGTGAAAAACAATACTGCATTTCAGGTAAGAAATAGCAGAGATTAGTGCCACCTTGAAAGTCCTAAAGAACGCAGTGGTAGTGGACTTCATTCTTTTACCTTTTAATTCACCAACTGAAGCCTACAAAAATGAGATGCACCATGGAGGATGAGAATAGGGTACCACAATTTGACTAAGTACTGACCCCAGTTGCAGTGCTGTGGTTTTGCTAGAGAGCTGAACACAACTTCAAGCAGATGGTGTCTGATCATTGATCTCTATTAGGAAGGAGCACCAGAGCAGGTCACATTCTCGTGGGGGTGAAAAATTGCATACATGTAAGGTCTTTCACCAGGCTTAGGTAACACTCTTGTCTAATCTAGTCCAAGAGGTCTAGAACTATCTAGACAATTGGTAGAATATGGCATTGGTCTGTGGAACTGATGAGATCATGTCAATAAAACTGAGTAAACAAAAAGTGGCAAGTATGTCCAAGATAATGGGGCAAGCATCTGATGACATCCTTCTTGCTGCATCATCCAATGACAGGAAGTGGAAAGGCAAGAGCAAGAGAGCATGAGAGGGAGCCAAACTGATCCCTTTATGAGAAACCCATTCCCATGATAATGGCAATAATCTAATAACAGCATTAATCCATTCAGGAGGGCAAAGGCCTCCTGGCTTAATTACCTCTCAACTGGTCCCACCTCCCAATGCTGTTGCATTGGGGATTAAGTTTCCAGCACATGCCTTTTGGGGGACACATTCAAACCATAGTAGGGCCTCTTTGGTTTCTGGAGGCAGTATACTCCATACTTGGGAGAACTGCTTCAACCCATTTATCAAGTGACATGACAGGCTTCCAGCTCTGCAGGAGAGAGAACTGTGAGCTACACAACTGGATAGACTTCATGGTATTATAGGTATCTGTAGAAGAAAAAGAAGTGACGTGGAGTTTACAGTAGGCTCTAAAAGGAAAATTACTGCATAGAGTCCTAGGGTTTTGGAATAAGGCCATGCCACCTGCAATAGAGAATTATACATTATTCAAAAATAACTCTTAGCATGCCACTGGGCCCTGGTAGAGATGGAGCCCCTGACCATAAGACATCAAGTGACCATAAAGCAAACTGTCCAGCATGAACTGGATTCATATGGAACCAACAAGTGATAGAATTGGGTGATACCAACAGTAACATGGCAGTGGCATGTCTGGGATCAGGCATGAACAGAGCCAGATGATACCACTAAGCTGCCCAAGAAGGAGCCCAAACTTCCCTGTCGTCCACCACTGTCAATCAGCTCCCATCTGTGCCTTCAAGGGTGGAGTTCCTTAAGACTAACTGATGGGGTAGAAAAAACCCAAGCTCTGTTTATGGATGTGTTGACTTGGTATCTAGGTATGAACTGGAAATAAAACAGCTGATACATGACAGTCCCATTCAAGGGTGGCCCTGAAAACCAGCAGAGTGGAGTAATCCTCTCACTGGAGTAATCCTCAGAAGAGCCCTGGGCAATGTACCTGGTCTACCTGGTCATCAATTTTGTGTACAAAGAGCAGTGGCCTGAGGTAGAACATATATGGACTCATGGGAAGCAGTGAATGACTGAACCATTGGTCACAGTTCTAGAAGGGGAAAGATCAGGAGAAGAGATAAGAAGGCCCAGGAAAGACCACAAGGATGAGCCAATGGGACGTGTTATGGAGTGTGAAGACCTTTGAATGACATGTTGACACCCATTAGAGAGTATCTGCCATGGAAGAGGCACCAGGTGGGCAGAATGACTCAGATGGTTGGTGTTAGCCAGCCTCTGTCACTGGCAATCCTCATGCTGGCAGAAATGGACCCATGAACAGGGAAGTTATGGGAGCAAGAATAGAGGTTACACATGGTATTGACGGTCTGGGGTTCCTACTCAGTAAAGCCAGCGTAGCTGCTGCCATTGTCCAATGTCCACCCTGCCAGTAACAGAGACCAAGGCTGATATGCTAATATGCACCATTCTTCAAGGAGACCAACTGACCACTTGGTGGCAAGTTAATTACATTGAACTCCTTTCATTCTGACAGAGAAATTGACTCATTTTGACTGGAATGGACATACATTCTGGCTATGGGTTTACTTCTCCTGTCTGCAGGACTTCAGTCTGCACCCTCATCTGATAGCTTATGGAATATTTGATCCAGTAATCCAGGATCCTATATAAATAACATTGCATCAGACTAAGAGAAGCACTTCACAGTAATATAAGACTATAGGACCCTTTGAGATGATCACAAACTATACCACCAGACTCTGCTGACTCGACAGAGTGATGAAGTAGCCTTTGAAAGTGCAGCTGAATCATCAGTTTGGAGATGATGTCCGTGAGCATAGGATATCATCACCCAGGATGCAGTATGCACCCTAAATCAGTGAGCACTAAATGGTTCCCAGTCAATAAAATGCATGAGTGTGGGGAGCAAGAGGTAGAAGTAGGAATGTTTCTGTTTACCATCACTCCCAAGGACCCACTTGGGGAACCTGTGCTTCCTGTCTACACAAAACTAGGGTCTGTGGGTCTTGAAGTCCTGGTTTCCAGAGGGTGCATGCTTTCATCAGGGGACACTGGAAAAGCCACATTAAACTTTAAGCTATGGTATTACACAGTGTCTTCGGGCTGCTTACATTGAGGGACCAGAAGGCAAGGAAAAAGTGTCACTAGTCTGGCAGAGTTAAGGGACCCTGGTGGTCAAGAGGAAGTGGGGTTGTCATTATGCCATGAAAGAACAGGGAAGAATGTATTTGGCGCCAAGGTGATACACTGGGGAGTGTTTTGTTCTTTCCTGCCCAGTTTTGAATAGGAATAAACTGGGTAATATGAGAAGCACAGACACCTGTGAAGTAAGTACCTGGGATCCAGAGACGCCCGAGGACGGGATGGCAACCAGGGATTCAGACCCTCTAGGAATGAGGTCTGGGCATGATACGGGATGAGCACAGAGGTGCTAGGTGCTGCTGAAAGGAACCTAGAGAAGTGGAGGAGGGGAACTGAGAGTACTACGTGCAGCAGTGGTGGCTGTAGTTTGTCCCACTAACCTTCCTCCTATAAGTCTCCCCAAGAAAAGAGACAACTGGAATCCAGGGGCCAGAATATGCTGTTCCCAGAACTTAGATGAAACAAGCAGATCTGGGTGGTACAAGGGGTAGACTATAGTAGATGCTGAGATGCATTGCCCAGGCTGTCCTTCAGTGCTAGGCACTCATTACCAGAGCTTCTAGGAGTGCTGCTTGCTCATGGCTCTAAGCCAAGTCTCTCCCTAGGAATTGCACTTGGTCAAAAGGAGCTGCCATGTCCAAGCTCTGTTTGCCTTCTGCCTGGGAGCAAGTGTTCTCCATGGGTGGGTGATATGAGGCACAGAGCTCCATCCCCTTCACCTCAATTCAGAGCAATTTCAAAGGGGCATTCCAGCTCTCCATAAGTTTAATGAGGCTTTCATTGGAGCAGCAACACAGTTCTATTTCTCCCTCTGCTCAAATTTGCTTCCTTTACTCTCACAGGTGTTGTTCCCAAGAGCACTTCCTAATAAAATTGCAATACAGCAATCTCCATCTCAGAGTTTGTTTCCTGGTGAGCCCATTGAATAATAGCATGGTTTTGAGATCCTTTGCATCTGTTTTCTGTTCATGTTCTAGAAGAGCAACATCTCTCTTGACAAATGGTCAAGACATACAGAAATAGAACAGTAATTTTTCAGGGTAAAATAGAGGACTCTCACCTCCCTTATTGTAGACACTATGCTTTTATTAATGTGACCTAAGTCAGCAATAACTCTTTTGAATCCATGCCATATAGATAACTTTTCTAAACTCATTCTTTTTTTTTTGAGACAGGGCCTTGCTTCATCACTTAGACTGAAGTGTAGTGGTGTGATCATAGCTCATTGCAACCTTGAACTCTTGGGCTTAAGCAATACTCTTGCCCCAGCTTCCCAGCTAACTAGGACTACAGGAGCACACCACCATACTTAGTTAATTTTTAAATTTTTGGTAGAGACAGGGTCTCACTATGTTGCCCAGGCTTGTCTCGAACTCCTGGCCTCAAGTGATCTTCCTGCCTCAGCCTCCCAAAGTGCTGGGATTACAAATCTAGCCTAAACTCACCCTTGATTCAAAACTCCATGCCTTTTCTAAGCCTTGCTGCTGTTAAACCATGTGTCCCTTACCAAGCATGTGCCGTCAGCTTTTGGGGGATCAAACACAGGACTTTGGCTACCACTTATCATTCCTAACTGCTGAAAGATTTTTGGATCAGACTTTCATTTAATTTATTTATTTTTCCTTTTAACTTTACATCATCTTCAAATTTGATAAGCCAACCTTCCATGTTTTTATTCAGGCTGTTAATGAAAATTCACATCAAATTGCTCCAGGCCTTCCCAGGGGTTGGCTGTCTCCTTTCTAGAGTGGGACAGAGAGCTCAGTGATGTCTGGAGGCATACATCTATTCTCTCTTCTGCTATGGGTCTCTTTAGGAGCTTACTGTCATCATCGCCAACACCTATTGGCCCCTGTCTCTGTGCTGCCATCCTAAGCACTCTAGCTCACTCTCTGGCTTCATCCTCACGACAGCCCTGCGTGGGAGGCACTAGCTCTACTGAAGTGCTCTAGAGTGATTAAATGACCAGCCTGAGGTCACACAGCTGTTAAGGGGCAGAGCCTGGATTCATACCTGGTTTGACCACAGAGCAAGCTGACGACTTATGTTATCTACTATGATGCCTCTTTCAGGAAGTGACTTTCAAGGCTGGCTCCTCCCCGTTGCAGCGTGTGAGGAAATCTATGGAGGGATAGGTCTCTTGGCTCAGGTCAGGAGACCCAAGAGAGATGCTGAGCTCTGGAGAGACAAAGACCTGTAGACCCTGAGCTCTTTGGAGAGAAGAAAACCTCCTAAAGACAAGACAGTAGAGGGAGGGGTTAAGCTCACTTGGTCTTACTTTCTTTAGATAATGGTAGCACTTGCTGAAGGTATATTATGTGCCAGGCACTGTGCAAAGCTATCTACATGTACTACCTCAATTGTTTCCCCAATATTGGTAGGAAGTATCTGTGGCACAGAAAGGTTAAATAATCTGTCCTTAGTCACAAAGATAGTTGAGGGATGAACCAGTGTCTTCTCAAGAGAATGCTGGCCTCTTTGTCTCAGTTTACAGATGAGGCAACTGAAGGCTAGAAGAGGGACAATGGCATTGCAAGTCACAATGTAAGCCAGTTGCAGAGGCTTCATAAAACTCTGTCTTCTGCAGATTGTATTGTCACTTCCCAGCATTGTTCTGTTAGAATATAGGCTCCACAAGGCCAGGAGTTATTGGCTACTTTGTCTATGGATTTACATGGTGTCCCCAACTCCAGTAACACTGCCTGTCACAGAGTAGGTGATTGATACATTATTTATTCACAAACGTGTGTTTGTGATCTCTGTACTATTGGCCAAGTGCCCCACAGCCATGTGACAATATGTAACTGGTTATACTCATGTGCAGTGGGTCAGCTGTATCACATACTTTGCCCAAGTTTTCCCCACCAGGCCACTGATGCTCATGAATTCTCTGGGGCATTTCAAGATGTTCTTCCCTGGGACCACCCCGTTTCAGCCATGCTTTGCTGAAACCCCAGCCTGAGCCTTGCTCAGGTAGGAATGTGAGGGGGAGACCCCCACTGTTCTCTGGGCAGGTCTCACTTGCTGTCATGTCTGTTATGCTACCCCTACACAGCATCCAGTCCAGGGCTAGGCATCCGACAGCCGGCTGCTAAGAGATCTCGTAGTTTCCTGCCAGGAACAGCTGGGATTTTTGCTGGGCAGGTTGTGTTGTTGCTGAGATTTCTCTGTTTTTCCCACAGAGAAATAGGAACACACAATGCTCCTAACACAACACTAAGAATGTCTCAAGAAGCCCCTCCATGAGTTTACAGTAAACATTGCAAAAAACCCACCAAGTTTTTAATTATGCATGGCCTTCCGGCCTGCAGGGAGCAACCGGAGGGAGCTGGCTCCTCTGGAGACTTCCCTGAGAGCGGTGAAGAGGATGGAACACTTGTAGGCCCTCGAAGAGCCTGGAATCTAAGCCATTTTTTGATTCAGGCTGGACACAGAGTACTTAGAATAACAAAATATTTATTTTGAGTTATTACTCAATAACAAAAATTAACTGGACTGGAAGATGTTTTGAACTGCCAAGCTGCAGTTTCCTTTGCTCTGCCTCCTGGTGCAGATGGTGGCCTTGCTCTTCAACCATGTGGTCATCTAAGAGATGGTCAGTCGTGGACTTCGTGACACAATGGCAGCGTGGTCCTCCCTACAGCATCCTGATAACCCTATGCCGGGAGCTGTGCTCACCAGCCCTGGCCTTTCTACTCGATGAAGGGCCCAGTGACTTCAGGTGGATCACAAACATCCTGCTACGATAGAAATCAGCCACCTCAGCAAAAAGGTCTTCTGTTTCCACCTGTCATTTCTTTCATTTTGCATCCTCTGCAGAGGGTCCTGTCTGCTCACAGTCCAGTTACGATAGTCCTGATGGTCTTGCAAATGACTCATCATGTTAAACTCTTAATATTATTTATATTTGGCTTGTGGAATATTTGAGCTGTGAGGCCACTTGGAGGCTATGTAGTATTTTATCTCTTTCTATGGATAGAGGGCCTTGTCCAAGGTCACACAGCGAGTAAGTGGCAGAGCTTGGATGCAAGGCCAGGTTGGCAGGCCCCAACCTTTGTTGTTGTCCACTGGGTTGTGCTGCCTTTACAATGGAAGCCCAGAGAAAGGACTTGCCCAAGTCATCCAGCAGATAGAAACCAAATTAGAACCCTGTATTACTCTGCAAGGGCTACCATAACAAAGTACCACAAACCATTGGCTTAAACAATGGGAATTTATTGGTTCACTGTTTTGGCGGTCAGAAGTGCAAAATCAAGGTGATGGTGGGGTTAGTTCCATCTGAGGGCTGTGAGGAAGAATCTGCTTCAGGCCTCTCCCCTAACGTTTGATGATTGGCTGGCAATCTTTGACTTTCCTTGGTTTATAGATGTATCACTCCAATCTCTGCCTTCACCTTCACATGGTGCACTCCTTTTTGTCCATGTCTGTGTTAAAACTTCCCCTTTTAATAACCGTATCAGTCTTATTGGATCAGGGACCAGTGACCCTAAGGATGACCTCATTGCAATTAGTTACATATGCAATGTGCCTCTTTCCAAATAAGGTCACATTTTCAGGTGCCACAGGTTAGAACATCAACATATGAATTTGGGGGGCACACTGTTCAACCCATCACAAACCCTGATTATCCTCTACCATGTTATCCAGAGCAACTTTTAATCAAACAAATCACAATCAAATGGAATAAAATATGGGTTTCTTAGCAGCCTGGAAGAAACTATTAGGGCTTTAAATAAATTGAATAATGCAACACCATGACTCTGAAATCCCTCCACGCAAATTGCCTGTGCCTGGGGCCTGCTCTCACCAGCATGGTCAACTGTCTGTGATGGTCTGAAGGGGATGAATTGCAACTCGGAGTCTAGAGAGAGGGAGAGGAAGGGTTTAGACCCAAGGCCCCCTGTCTGACATGTTTGAGGGTTTATTTGCTTGTCCAACTCCATGTGAGGGGGTCAGCTTTGCGAGGGCAGAGCTAAAAACATTTGTTGGATACTAGTAGTGACTACAGAGTGAGGCTCAGAGAAGCCCCACTCAGTGGTGGAGCTGGGGCTGGGACTCGTGATCTTAACCACATGGCAGAACTGATGCCCACTTTAAGCATTTCCAACTTGTTTCTGCCCCTGAACTGCTAGCCCTTTGAAGGCAGAGGTCCCCTGCCCCACTGCCTGCCTTACAATGCAGTCTGATTGGAAGCCACTGGACACTGAGGTTGTTATTGTAATGCATAGCTTCAGCCTCTTTCCCCAGAACTAAAATCTCAGAGAAGCCCGTTCCATATCATTGCTTTGGAAGCACAATGCTTCACTGTGGCCTCTCACCCTCAATCCTCTGCTCCCCCACCTCTCATCCCCTAACCATTTCTCCTTGTGTAATTAAAGGGAAAATGTTCTGCATTCATTTACCTTATACTTTATCAAATAACAGAGAGATGAATTAAGAGGTCCATATTTCTATTTCAAGGTTCATGTGCTTTCACAAACTGTGCAAGTTGTGCTCTTAAAACCTGCCGCATCAGCAGGAAGTCTCTGCTCAAAACACAGCCATCTCTCCCCCTTCCTCTTTTCATTCCCCAGCGCCATTTCTAAATAGATGTGACGGTTAGGAATTCTGCATAGACAATTGTGAAATAATACTCACAGTGGCCAGGATTCTCTAGTTTCTCCTTCTCCCTCCCTCCCCTTCTCTTTTTCTCTCTCTCTTTCCCTCCCTTCCCTTTCCATCTCCCCTTTCCTCTCTCCCTCCCATCCCCTTCTCCTGTCTTACTTATTGCTCAAGAAGGAATGCCGGGTTCTTGGCTTAACTAACTGGACTGCAACAAACACTTATTCAGTATCTACTATGTACAGACAACTACAGTAGGAACCACTGGGAAAACAAAAATATTAATACCTTAAATCTCTGTGGTTCATTTTAGTTAACAAAACACCTTTACGTTTATAACCACATTGAATTCTTGCAAGAACCTCTGACATGAATAATATTATTATTAGCTTTGCCACTCTGCAGTGAGGAAACTGAAGCTGAGGTGGGTTAAATAACTGGGGACTCTTCACCTCCAGTGGATCAAGGACTCCCTTGTTAGACCAGTGAAGTCAATGAACTCTGTCTCAGAATAATGGTTTTAATGCATAAAACCAAATACATAGGGTCCCAGGGGCAACCAGTTATATTGAAATGCAATTTTCAAAATACAAAAAAGTCTGATATAGTAATATATGTGCTTCTTTAGTAACACATTAAATAACAAGAGCCTATTAACTATTGTAATTTTAAAGTAATGACTTGCTATATCAGGAATCAGTAAACTATGATCTGAGTTACTACCTAGTTTTGTAAATAAAGTTTTATTGGAACATAGCCATGTCCATTCTTTTACATATTGTCTTTGACTGCTTCAGAACTACAACAGCAGAGTTAAGTTATTGCCAGAGACTGCATGAACTACGATGCCTACAACACTTACTATCTGGACCTTCACGGAAAAGGTTTGCTGACCTCTGCTGTAGTCAATATTTTGAGATATGTGCAACAACTTTAATGGAATAGGAAAAATGACTCTGATTTCTATGGGTGACAAATTTTCAAGTATTGCTACTATTGTGGTTTGTTTCCTGCATGTGTGATTGAAGAATGTCATTTTTCCATCTGAGTCAGGGACCCCCAGAATTGTATCCATTGTGCTGGTGGGAGTGGAACTCAAACCCAAGTTGGTCTGGTTCAGAAATCAGTATTTGTCCTACAATCCCTTGGTGTCTGGTATGGAGAATCTCCTAGTCAGGCAGAGCACACACTCACATGTGCACATATACACAACCACCCTCTCCAAGGAAGCAGTCTTTGCCTAGTGCTATCATAAGGAGAAGGAGTGACTTGGAACTCTGGGGGAGATGGTGTTGCTCAGCTTTTAATAGTCTGAAGTCTTTAATAAACCCAGGGCTACCACATGTGGTTGTATCAGTTGGCACCAGGCCAAGAGGATGAACTCTAGCTAGACTCACTAAGCCTGCTTATGTTGGAGGGTTTGGTGCCTTTCTCTAGTTATTACAAAGGTACCCTGTGGGCTGGTAGACAGCCTAGGTACATCTTCCCTTAAGCCACATGGATGGGCCTATGTTTAGGTTTAGGCTCATTGGGGGCTTGTCAATGTGTGGTCAGTTCCTCCAAAAACAAACACTTTACAGGTTCATTGGTAGATTGACTGTTGAATAGATCATAATAAACAGAGAAGGTCATCATTATATTGAGGAATTTTAAATACTTCATTCTGCAAAATTTCCACTTACTCATCCTTTTATGCACATCTTTCTTTCTCTCTTCCTAACAAACATGGGTTAATTATTTGCTCTGTGCAAGCCTCTTGGCTAGGCACTTCAGTAATATCTATGAGTCAGAAAAACTTTAGTCCTGGCTCTGTAATTTCCTAGCAACGTGACCTTGGGTAGCTTCTACTCTCTGATCTCCAATAACCCATCTATGCAATGGAAGTCATAAATATACCTGCCACCTTCCTCACAGATCTGAGGTGAGTCCAAGTAGATAATACATGGAGAACAGTGATGGGGAAAAGTTGTTTCAGAAATTAAAAGGAAGGAGAAATCTCCATAGTTAATCGTCTGACTGATTCATAGAGGTAACCTTGAGTACAGCCTCAAAAAATGGACAGGATTTGAAGAAGCCGTTTGTCAGTTGAACCCAGTGAACACATCAAAATGATGCCATGAGTGAAGGCTGGGGTGGTTAGTAAGGGGCTATGTAATCTTGCTGTTTCTCTTAGAAGCTATGACAGTGCACTCTCTGCTGAGCTTTCAGAGCCAGCTATAGCCATTGCTATGAGATTATGTTTATTATCATGATCCTCATCAACATTATTATCAGTATTAATAATACAATATTTGGAGCATTTATACACATTAATTTTAAACTAGCATGTGCAGTGGCAAGATTTGATGCCACTACCAATAAAAAGCCATAGCGTGGATTTTTAATTTACATAAAATCATTTATGCTAATTTAATTAGTCCTTTGTTTACAACAACTGAGGATCACTCACTGCTGAGTTGGGAGATATGCTCAATTGAGATATGCTCAACTGCAGCACACTGCAGAGCTTGAAGCCTGACACACACATCCATTTTGCAGGGACACTCCTCCTACAGGGAGGGAAGAGTCACCCAGTCTTTTGTGGGAGAACACATTTAGATTCAGTAAGTTCTTCTTTACAACTTACTCCCTTTAAGGGACTGTGCTAGGTGCTGGCTTGCTGTTCACTAACTTGGTTTGACAATCACTTTGTGAAGAGGATCAGAGAGGCTTCACATCTGACCCAAGATCAAACAGCTGTCTAGTGGCAAGACTGTGAATGACTTTTAATTCTCAGCTGCTTTCTATATTCCTACAGTAGCCCTTAAATAAGAGCTAAAATGGTTTGGGACATGGTATGTCCAGGATCAACACTGACTGACTGACTGACTGACTGACTGACTGACTGAATGAATGAATAGCACCATTACAGTCAAAAGTGGTTCCAGGTGTGTTAGCTCTCTGACACCTTGCAGCAGCCCTGAGAGGCAGGTCTGGCCACCTCTGTTTTATAGCAGAAGTTATGCAGGTGGAGTAATGGAGAGAGCATTGTGCTGTGAGCTCAGAGTTTGTCCTGTTGATTGTGTCACTGATAAATGGCCTGACCTTCGCCCGACCTTGACCTTGGTCAAAGTGCTCCCCCCACTCCAGTTTCTCCATTGCCCCATTTGCAAGACATAAAGAAGAATCCCTTGTCCTTCTTAATCTGATGGGCAAAAAAAAAAAAAAAAAAGAGTGTGGAGGGTACTGCACAGGATGTCTGGGAATTATAAGGTGGTATTTGTCAGACTTGCCTTGGGAAACCTTGAAAAATTGAATGGAAACCACTGGGCTCATTCATCTCCTTTTAACAGCCCCATGTCATCCAGCCTGGTCTTTTCCATTCCTGCTCTGTCCAATCCTGACAACATAATTTAGTTCCAGGGAACTTGAATAGAACACAGTGGACTGATATTTCCACATGCTCGGGCCTTGATTAATACTGTCAGGGCAGCTGCTGGCGAGGATGAGGAGCCAGGGAGGATAATGCTCTGCCGTGCTCCACCTCTGGTGCTCGCCACCTCTCCCCCTACTCAGGCGCCCTCCCTTTCCCATCCCTACAGGCCCCACATGCATCCTCCTTGCTCTGGCCCAGACTCTGAGTTCCTTACCTGGTATGTTTGTTCGTCCCACTGACCTGTTCTTCTTTCTGCCAACGTATTGGGTATTCACCACGGCCAGGCATCGGGGATACGGTTACGTAAGGACCTGCCCCTGCCTTTGAAGTAGTCATTCATAGGATAATGAAAACCCATGGACATGCACAAAGGGATGGAGGCAGAATGGGGCAGGATGAAGGAGGGCTTTACAAAGGAGCCAATGTCCAACTGGGAGTCTCAGGATTAGTGAAATCTCCCCAGGGGAGATAGGAAGGGGAGGGGTGTCTGGCAGCAAGCACAGTATAGGTAAACCCCAAGGAGCTGGAGACACCTGACACAGTGCAGGGATGGCAAGGGGTCTGGGAGGCTCTACATGAGGTAGGGGCAAGACTTGGAGCAGAGCCTGGAAAGGCAGGAGAAAAGAGCCAGGCCCTCTCCAAGGCAGATATTGGTGGGTATGCCTCAGCTCTGGTTTTAGTGGCATGCCTTTCTTGGGGAGATAAAGAATAAGACATTGAAGGATTGGCAAGTAAAGAGCTGGAAAGCAGATAAGGGAAAATCCCACTCACATCCCTCCTCAGTGAGATTGGAGGCAAATCTCCAACACCAGCAGGTTGGGGGAAACAGGTAAGTGGGGGAGGGGACAGGGCAGGTATTTTCCTTTCGTTTGCATGAATGGGGCAAAAGTGGCCCCATTCTGACAGTCCTCTGAAAACAGTGCATGCTTCTCTTTTTTGTGGCTTTCAAAATACACACTTACCCAGAGCTACCTAAAAACTGCTAAACACACTCAAGCCTCCTTCCCAATTTTCCACACAAGAGTGCCTTTAATGGGTCACAGAGGAGGCATGATGACCCTGCTGTGATGGCATCCTGGCTCTGCCTAACAACACCTGCATCGATGGCTTCTTTCCATGGATATCAAGATTTATTGTTTCTCAAATCAAATATTGACTTTGGCTTTTTGTCCATCAATGTATGACCTTTCAAGTCAATGAAACTGGATATGCTAGTCAATGGTTATTATTGTTTCCCCTGGCCTGAATTGGGAATTTCAGACCCCAGTGCATGGGTTGAATCACAGTGATGATCTGTTTACAACCCCTTGCACTTGGAATTTGTGATTGAAGTGTTCTGGGATGACCTGCACCATTTCTGGGGATCTCTGTCTCTCTCTCTCTCAGCTACAGAAGCCACTCAGGCCAGGTTTGCCCTTCCAAGACACCTACTTCTTTTCCTCACTGAGAAACATTTTATTCTGTTGACTTCTCATCCCAAAGGGTTGAGGATGGTCCCAGGTCACTGGGAAGCATGGTGTCCTTCTCCCATCTGCCTAATGCTGAGGATGTGGATGCCTTTACTGGGTTGACTGAAGGACTGTACTGTGACAATAGATGGCCCATCTCTGGAGTATTGTCGCACTGATGACCTCTGAGATTCTGGAAGGAGGTGGAGAGAGGCTTAAGCACCCTGACCACCTGGGATTGAATTATTACTCTTCCATTACTAGCTGAGTAACTTTGGATAGATTATTTCTGTTCATTCTCTCTGTGCCTGAGCTTCCTTATTTGTAACACAAGTTGTTGTAGAGTCAGTGAGACAATCTATGTAAAGTACTTAATTAGTGCCTGACACACATTAATGCTTGTAGAAGACATCACTAATGCTCACCATGTCTGATTCTCCTTCTTCCAGCACTTCACCACACAGAAGACAGCACTTCCCACCCCACCTCACCCATCGTTGAAAATTAGTAGACCAAGTACGAAGTTCAAGCCAGTGAAACTGATGTCATTTTTGTCACATCTGATCTGGGGCATTGATGGTTCATTTTATGTGTCAACTTGCCTGGGCTAAGGGATACCCAGATAGGTGGTAAAACATGATTGCTCACACAGCATCCATTGCAGATCCTGACAGCTCTCCACGGTGAATGTTCTTCCTACAGGGACTCGGCCCCATGGCTGATAGGTTCTCCACCACTAAAAGCAGCAACACCTGCAACACGTGGTCTTCTCCGTCACTGGGCAGGAAAGAGGCTAGAGAAGGATGTATAGGCTTTTCCCTCACAGCCTTACTCAAGGCTCTCCAGAGAAATGGAACCTCACAGGAGGGTGTTTCCAAAGAGATTAGAATTAGAATCCGTAGACTGATTGAATGAATGCCATCAATGTGGGTGGCATCATCCCATCTGTTTGGGTCCCAATAGAAAACAAAGACAGAGGAAGGGTGAATTCTCTTCCTTCCTGAGTGGGGGCATCCTCTTCTACCCTCAGACATTGGAGCTCCTGGTTCTGCACCTTTGGTCTCAGACTGTACTATACCACTGGCTGCCCTGGTTCTCCAGCTTACAGACAGACGTTAGTGAGACTTCTCAGCCTCTGTAATCACATGAGCCACTAAATCTCCTCTTGTATATTTCTATATGTCATACTGGTTCCATTTCTCTGTGGAGCCCTGAGTAAGGCTGCTAGAGAAAAGCCTGTATATTCTTCTCTAGCCTCTCTTTCCTGCCCAGCGACTGAGAAAGCCACGTGTTGCAGGTGGTGCTGCTTTGGATAGTGGAGGACCTATCAGCCATGGGGCCGAGTCCCTGTAGGGACAACGTTCACCCTGGATCTGCAATGGATGCTGTGTGAGCAAGACACAAGTTTATACTGTGTTGAGTCACTGAGATTGTGGATCTATTTATTCCTGCAGCATAGTTTGGCCTCTCCTGACTAATATGGTTGTTCAATAAATAGCAGTAATTGTTACTGGTAGTATTATTACTATTACAGACAGGTAAGTGCCCTAGTACTCCTCCTTCCCTTAGTGACAGATCCTTGACTGTGACCATCAGGAGCTCTTGCTCCATCATCCAAAGGACTCACACCAGCTTGGCTATGGGTTCTGCCCCCAATCTGCCTTTGTCTGATGCTTGAGCTCCCGCTTTTCCCTGTTGCCTTTCTCCCTGCAGCTCTCTCCACCCCTTTGGGACTCTACCTAGATCTTTTTATTCTATAAAATGGCCATTGTCTCAATGCCCAAATCAACCTATTTGATGCAGGTATGGTGGGGAAAGAACACGGTCCTGAGTGCCAAGAATCCTGGGCTCAGCAGCTAGCTTGGCCCCTGCTGCTCTCTTCCTCTGAGCCCCTGGTTAGACTGGGAAGGAGCCCATAGCACCTTGTTACTCTGGGCAGTGGCTCTGGGTACCCTCCTCCTCTGGCCTCAGAGCTCTTCCAGGGCAGAGACCTGCCTGGATCTTCCATGCCTACCTCACACATGATGTGTGCTCCATAAATGGAGACTGACTTAGGAATGAATGATATTAGAGAAGAAAAAGCTTTTAATGATCACCTTCATGTGCTGTGGCTATCACAGTCACAGAGATTGTCTTCCAACAAATGCTCAGTATCTATCCAAGGCAGCCCCTAGCCACCTTCATGGAAGCCCAGGGCTTTGAAGAACAGATGTGGAAAACTACTGGCCTAGTCCAAGCTCTTCATCTTGCAAATGGGGTCTCTGAGGCCAAGAGAGGAAGTGATGGCCTGAGGTCACTCTGGGAGTCGTCTAGACAAGACACCAGATCTGTTGTCTTCCAACCTTGCACTGGGTTTTGTGTAGTTTCATATAATTCAAGCCAGTTCTCTTTCATGTAACTTCCAAGTGTGTCCAGCTCTCTCTATAGTGAAAAGGTGACCCCCTTGAATGGGTTCTAAAGATAGTGTCACAGGTGGGGTGTGGAGGCCTTAGCCTATGGCACAAGAGGTCACATTGTCTAGGCTTGGATGCTGGATCCACTGCTTATGAGCTCTGTAACCCTACTTAGGTGACAAATTACTTAACCCCTTTGAGTCTCAGCTTTCTCATCTGTTAAATGGGAGACATGCAGGCCTACTGTGGGTATCTAACGGGATAATGCATAGAAAGCACTTAGGGCCTTGCCTGGCCAACAGTCAGGCCTCAGCAATGCCACTATCTGCCTCCCCATATTCTGCAAACCTACTGAGCTCATATAGATTCTGTGCAGAGCAGCTGTCAAATCAATCATCTTTATTTACTTCCAGAAAGAGCTATCACAGGGAGAGGAAGGTGCCCCAAAATGCAGAAACCAGACCAGGAGGTGCTCATGGTCTCTGTTTTCCCCTGGTAAGCCCGGTTGCACTTCTAGGTCCCAGTAGAATGGTCACCTCTCACAGAAGCCCTCTGTGACTCTTCAGTGGGTTTTGTGAGCATGTCCCTTGCTCTCCATGACACATTGCTCTGCACCATATAGGACCATCACCACTGCCATTAAAGAAATGATTTAGAATTACCGGTGTCTAATATCTGCCTTTCCCCATGAGGGCAAAGGATTGAACCTGTTTAGTTGTTTCACTAGGGCTGAGTGTGCCTGGCACATAGCAGAATCTCAATAAATATTTGTTGATTGAACAAACAAATGATCCCAGGTATCCTTGCTTAAATTGGTACCACACGCCAGGTATGATTCTGAGTACATCACAAGCATGGTCCTAGCTTCATATATGTATGATTTGCAGGCTGTCTTGTTCCAGAAAGAACTCTTAAAGCCACCCTGAAGCAAAAATATTTATGAGTGCAAAGTGAGGCCCAGAGAGGGTTAGTAAATTGCTCATATCACCCAGCTGACTGGCTGCAAATCTCAGCTTGAGCTCAGCTTTGAGTAACTCTAAAACCCATGCTCTTTACTTTCATCACTATTCTTCTGTTAGATCCTGAACTTCCTGGGTTCCTCAGTGGTCTGTTGTAGTAGATTTGGAGGCAGGGCTGCCCCTGGGGTGTACAGGGCCTCAGGCCAGTATATTTTCTGTTTTGCAGGGAAGACTATCAATATAAACCATTTGAGCCACTCAAAATTATGTGAGCACCATTCTGCTGACTCCATCTCATGTGACCCTGTGAAATAAATACTTCGCTGGCCAGTAGGAGCAGTCCACTCACCAGCCTGCCTGCCTGGGGCAGGGGTCCACCACAGGGCTCTGGGCTGACCTCATATGCACAAGCCCTTGGAGCTCTTTGGGGCATCTGGCCAGTTCCTGGAGGCAGTAGGGGACAGGGGTAGAGAAACAAATGGGGATGGGGGTTCACAATGGATCCAGGTGTGGGGTATGCCTCCTGGATGGCACTGCCAACCCAACCAGTGGTGAACAGAAGGAAGTCCCTCAAGGAAGCCCCCCGTGGTATGGGCCCCATGGCAGGCGTCTAAGGGCAGTACTGTCTGGAGGAGACCTGGCCGCCTGAATTGGCCCCAGGACACCAAGGGATTCTAATGCAGAGTCCCACAGATCAGGCTTTGAGAAACACTGCTCTAGGAGACCAGGGTCCACTCAAGGTAGAAAGAGTTTTCTGAGAAAGAAGCTGGCCAGGGGTGGAGTGGCTGTTTTGGTCTGCCCAGCTGGTGGCTGTCATCCCCCCGGTCTCCGAACAGGAGGAGGGTGGCAGGTATTGGATGGCAACGTGGCCTCCCATGGGGCCTTCTGATCAGACGGGCCCTTGGCAGCCTCCTAATTTGTCTCCTCCTCGCAGTGTCAGTATCAGTTTTCTGATGCAGAGGGACCCTGGTAATGAGTTTCTATTAAAAGAGCTGAATCTCGACTCTCAGAACTCAATGTTCAGAATAAACAATGGGGCAGAATCCTATTAAAAAAGGCTTCCAACACTGACAAATTAAACCCTTGGGAATGCTGTACAAAGAATACATTTTTCCAGTGTCGAAGCAAGATCAATAGAGAAAAACAAATAATTTCAAGTAGGAGTCATCATAATGACACCCAGGTACAGGCAGGGGTTGGGTGGGTTATTTTGGCCTGAGGATACCCCAGCAAAGATAATGAGAGAGCAGAGGGCTGGAGCTCGTCTCGGGCATGAGGGATGTCTGGGTCTCCCGGGCAGCTGAGGGAGGAGGATGTCGTGTCTCATTTGTCTCTGTCGAGGCTCCCTCTTTCTCTGGGGGATGGTTAAGCCCACGGAGCTGTGCTTAGCCCACTGAGGGCTGGGGCAAGCCTGTGGAGGGGGTGGGAGACTCCGGCTTTGTTTGCGAGGGGATAGATCTTATCTCTGCACAGGCTGGGCAGGGCAGCTGGGTCTGTCTCACCCCCAAGCGGAGAGAAGTGCCCTAGACATCCGCACAGATGTCTGAATTTTCACTACCAAGCCTTCACCCCAGCCCTGCTCTCTCCACTTGGCGACTGTTCTGTGAAAATTGCTCTTGCAGTACCTAATTTTATTCCTTGGAGCTAAGCAAAATCATACTCATCATTCCAGGCTGATCTCAAGTCCCTCCCTCTTTGGGAAACCTTTCCTGAATTCTTTCCGCCTCTTTCAGGTTCCTAATGGTCTGATAACACGCTTGAGTGTCTCGCCTGGCTCCTGCCTTCTCCAGCTCCCCACTCTTGGAGACTCTCCCAGGGCTGTTGGCTGTCCTGTTGATTCATTTAGTCAGTGTGCCCCCTCCCATATCTTGCAGGGATCACTCTGTTCAATCCCGCTCACCCCACAGTCACTGAGCCTGGGCCCCATGGTCACGTGCATGTTGAGCTCTGTGAAAGCCACGGTTGACCAAGACACAGGCTAGGGGCCCTTGAAGGCAGGAACTCATTCAATCCTCCAATTTGGCCCAACTGCCCTTGTTATAAAATGAGGCAACAGAGGTCCAGAGCAAGGCAGTCAGGGAGTCAAGGTCACACAGAAGTGGGCAATGGAGCCAAAACTGGAACCCAGTGCTATTGCCTTCCTGCAGCAAAGGCGTGCTAGGGTCTCACTCCACGCAAAGTGCTGTTCTCCTTGCTCTGTGTATTAATGCTTACGCTGCACATAGTATCCTAAGTAGGTATTGTATTTTCCCCATTTTATAGGCAAGGAAACTGACCCATAGAGAAGTTAGGTAACTGCCTCAAGAACTTAAGCTTCTAAGGTGTGGTCAGGCCTTCTGGCACCTGGCCAGCTTTCTTTCCTCTGTCTTACCCAGGAAGACTGTGGAGAGTGGGTCAAGGTGCAGGCAGACGTGGGGAGGGGAAAGGGTCTGGGGACCTGGGCCTCAGTGGAGGGCAGGAAGGGCAGGATGGCCCCGAGTGTTGCTTGCAACCCTGTCTGGCTCAGCACACATGCCCACTGTGTGGAACCAGTAGGAGCTGCTCCTCTGTGGCTCCTCTTGTCTTCTCTGGAGATTGCAATCACACATTAGCTCACTCAATAAAGGCCCTAAGAAGTCCTGAAACAGCTTTGCTTTTCCCAGTGTCTGCCAGACTTATGTGACAGTGGATGCCCTTTCTTGTTACCTCAGAATGCTTCTTAATATCACATGCCACTCCTCTTGAGAAAGTCCCCTCTACACAACACAGCTGGACAGAGTGAGGAGTGAGTGACTGAGACAAGAAGTTGTGTACGGGCAGCCCCAACAATGTGGATTTTCCTGGAGGCCAAGGGAGGGGGAACTTCCAGGGTGGGGAGCAGGTCAGGCATATTGAAAGCCTCAGAGTTGCTGCAGAGGATGAGATCTGAGATGGCCCTCGGATTTGGTGAGGAGGAGTCTGGGATATAAATCACATGCATGTGCCCACGTTGGTTGCTGGTAGTGGTGCAAATCATTGTGGTAGCTTTGATGGAATGGGGGGCTGTTTCATCCATTAAAATTCTAAATGCACATACCTTATGATGTGGTAGGTCCACTTTTTTCTATTTAGCTAAGAGAAACACTTATGCATGGGCTCATGGAGGCCCGTTTAAGGGTGTACACTGCAGCCTTGCTGGTAAGTGTCAGTAATGGAAACAACCTTAGTCACCACGAGTAGGAGAATGGCTAGAGACTTTACGGTGAGTGTGTATACATCAGTAGCTAGAAAGAATGGAACGATGTTTATGCAAGAGAGTACTGGATTAGCAAAGCAAGGGGCAGAGTGATACATATAGCATAATACTTCTTAAGTGAAAAAATGTGCATGTCTGTAACCTTGTGCACATACACATGTACATATGTATACATACACACAGGCACACACTTGCGCTCACACACAGACGCTATAACATTGGGAGTTAAGAGAGAAAGCTCTAAAATCCGGAATTTCTTTGACTTGTAGCTCTGCCACTTGCTAGATTTGTAACTAGGCAGGCAATTGAATGTAACTCTACCTCAGTTTGCTCATCTGTAAAATATGAATAATTATATTTCAACCTCAAGGAATTATTGAGCATATTAAATGATTCACCGAGTTAATATGAGCAAAATACTAGTGAAAGTGCCTGGCCCATGGTAAGGGTGAAACAGTTGTTACTATGACCATATTTCATCTGTTTTAATACATACACACTTTTTCACATCTTAAACCAGTAACTGACAGCTCTTAACGTTGGGTCATTGTTTAGTTGGCAACTATTTTTCCTTCCTGGTAGCACATAAAATAGTGGCACAACTTACAATGGAAGGCATCTTAGGTTCTGTGAAGTCGAATATTGTTTCTAGGTAAAATATACTAGGGCTCCATACTTGGGATCAAAGCACAAGTCAGTTCTGAGACACACACATCCAGCTTATACCAGTAGTTTCTTCTGGAAAGAATGCTGGAAGGGGTGGTGTCAGGAGGCCTGCAGCCTTATCAGGACTGTCTCAGTGTTTTACAAGCAGCATGTACTCGTGTTTACATGTGGTTTCACTTAGCGTTGCTTGGTTGCAGCCAGCAGACACTAACACTGGTTAACTTAAGCAAAAAGGAATTTATTGGCAGGATGTTGGGAGCTCACAGAAGTGACAGGAGCCCAGAGAAGCAGGCTCGGGGAAGGCGGGGGCCCAGGCCTCTGCCAAGGGCCTGGATTAGGAGCCACAGCCACCACCTTGTAGTGGGAAACATCTGGTCCGCATGCTGCCAAGGCTGAGACAAATGCCCTCCAACCTTGTCCTCTGTCTCCGGGTCTAGTGGCTTCTGTCATTCTTTCTGGTTGTCTGTCATCTGATGACCCCCTCTTTCTAGGCTTGATAAATCCCCTACCTTAGAACTGTTGGGGTTGCGGAGTAGTAGAGTCAGCCTCCCACCGTGGACTGGGCTGCAAATCCGCATAGTCCCCGTGCCTTTTGAGTCCATGTAAAGGCCTGTATCCAGGTTGGTGACTAGAGCAAGCAATGGCATGAAACAGGGCAAGGCACATCTATGCTGGTGGTAGGAGGCTGGGGCAACAACCATAGCAGCCGTGCCCACTTCCAGGGACAGTGCTGTTCAGAATGGCGGTGTCTGTGCCCGGTATCTGGAGCAAGCTGTAGCAGCCTGGGCAGCGATGTTCACGTGGGGCTGGCTTCCTAAGGACACTTTGGCTGGAATCCTGACTGTGGCCCAGCCTGCCTTGATGCTGCCTGTTTCTGAGTCTGGTTCCCAGCCTTCCCTGTGAATCTGTGAGCTACCTCACCTCCTTTGGAACACATTCTCCTTTCTGCTTCAATCCTGACCAAGTTGGATTCTGTTGCTGGTAACCAAGAAGCCTGGCCAACACCCTGCATCCCTTCCTCCAGATGCAAACTCTCAGAAGAGAGATCAGGGCACGTGCCTGCTCCTTGGGGAGGACCAGGAGACGTGGGGAGCTGGATTTGGCCTTTTGGCTTTTGTAATGGGAGGCAGGAGCCTAGAATTCTGCTCTATCAAGAACACACACAATGGGAAAGAGGCAAATTCTAGAAGGAAATCAGGCTGTTGTTAGTGAGGAAGTGTGGAGCTGGGACTTACAAAACATGACGAATGTGGACTATCCTTGTTTAACTATTATTTAAAACAAATAGAATGCGTGCTCTGCTTGGAGGAAACAGGTTCATTCACTCATTCAACAAACTGACTGCCAGCTACATATATATGCACAAACAGTCAGGCACTGGGGGTGTAATAATGGCAGCCTTTTAGGGGCCCAAGTCTGGTACTGGTACCAGGTCAGTGGACAGACAGGGAAAGGCAGTGGGCTCAGTGTTGCAAACCCAGATGGTCCTGTGTCAAAACCCCTCAGTCCCAGGCAAACTAGATAGTTAACACCTTGGATCCTAACACGTTGGTCCTGAAAAGATAGGAAATTGGTATGGCAAGCCTGTGGGTGGCGGGGCGGAACATCAGGGCTGGAGATTTCAGGTAGACTAGAAAGGGGATAAGGGAATGGCCTAATGCTGGCAGTGGTGGCAGGGATGCGGCCTCTGGCAGAAGACGGGCTTGGAGCCCAGCCTTGGCAACTGGAAACGGGGCGATGAGAGGAAGGAGAGCCCCAGGAGGGGAGGAGGAGATGAGCAAAGGCCAAGAGGCTCTAAACAGGGGGGCTACCAATCTTGGCATAGGGATTCTCTTCGACCATGTCATAGAGGATCCAAAGAACAGCAGCTTCATCTAACGGTGATGAAAGTCCAAGGACCGTGTGGCGGCTCCATGAAGCCATGGGGGTCCGGGCTGCTTCCTGCTCTTCCGCCCTCTTTGGTTATCTCACAGCTCAAGATGGCAGACCCCCCCCTGCAGCCTCATGCTCATTGTCTGGAGGTCAGACACAGGGCAGGGGAAAGAGCAGTGTCTCCAGGAAAAGGACAAAGCTTTCCAGTCATCCCTTCCAGAAACCCATGCTTCTTGTTGGCCATGTCTGTCACAGGGTCTCCCCTGGTTGACAGGGAGGTGGGATATGCAGCACTTCTGCTGATTTAAACAAGTGCAAGGGTTCCGTTTGTAAGAAAGAAAAGGGGAGCAGCTGTTGTGGAGCTAGCTAGCTGAGTCTACCCCAGGAGGGTCTTCTGGGACTCTGCAAAACGCCCAGTGTCCTCACTGCCCACCACAGGACCCAAGCCCCTGCAGCAGGGCCCCGTGGCCATCCTGCCAGTCTCAGCCTAATCTGTACCCTAGGGTACAACAGGCTGTCCCAGGCCCCTCCTCCGTTCTCCTCTCAAGAAAGCCAGATGGCAGGTGGAGTGGCTCCATCTCCTGGCAGGGTCCTGGGGACTCGCCCCTCTCTGCCTGAACGGCTGTGCCCCCTCCCCACATGCTTCCTGCGGCCTGGAGCCCAGCCTCTCTCCAAGTGGGACTCGCCCTTCCTCCTCCAGCCCAGCGCCCTGAGCGAGCCGGCCCATCTGGTTCTATTTCACTCCATGTTACTCATCAGGATGTGTTTGCCAGGAGTTATTTGATGTTCAGGAAGAATTCTGAAGCCTTTGAAAAGAAGTAAATAAAATCTTTTCTCTCCCAAAGAGTCGTGAAATTGCCTTTTGCTGTGGAGACGGCAGGCGCCCATGTGGGGTCCAGCGGTCCCTGCCTGGCCTGGCCCAGGGAGCTGGTATTCTGGGGTTTACCCTTGTGCCTGTGGCTCCCCCATATTCCTGCGCTCAGGTGGACCTCCCCAGGAGATCACTCTAAGACTTTCCTGATCCTCTTGTGATGCTCAAATTTGGGTACAGAAGAGGGCAGCCGGCAGGGACACTCAACCTGTCTTTTGCTCTCTGGCCAAGAAAGCTTTTAGGAAGAGCTCCTCCCCACTCACTGCCATGTCTGGGCCATACAGCCTGTCCTGATGAGAACGTGTGAGCTGCAAAGGGAACAGAGGTGGAGCTGGCACCCACAATCTTGCATTCTCTGCTGCAGAGGCAGCCTGTAAGGGTAGGGACAAAGTGCCTGGCACTGAGAAGGCCTGATCTGCTGCAGCCCAGTGATCAGGGCTGCACCTCCCCACCTTCTCCTCCTTTCTCTTCCTTTCTGAGTAAACAGCAGAGACTACTGGATGTTAGGACATCCAGAAGAGAGAGGGACACCACTGCCACCTCTCCAGATCCCACTGCATCCCAGCATCCTCCTCCCTTTGGACCCACACTGCCTCCTACCTTTCTCCTCCATGCCCTGTGGCAAGGCTGGAATTTCCCAGATAAGTTTTAGTAAACAACCAAACAGATGTTCACTGGCAAGTGCTCAGTTTCTTTTGGCCCCTGGGGACCCCTGCCCCCGACCTGGCTGGGTTTGGGCACGGGGTTACACCTAAAGCATCTGGCTGAAAGGATGAACCAGTGCGTGGAGGATCACTCCTGAGGCAGAGGAGGCCATGTCCTCACCCTTTCTTTCCTAACTGTGCCCATGCTTTCCTCAAGTCCCTACTGTGAGTGGCCAGTTTGTGGGTGTGGGTCCACCCTCCGTTACTCTCCATTCGTCCTCCCTGCTCACGTGTGGCGCCTCCAGAGGGTTGATCCTCTGTAGCCCTCACATGGCAAACCCTGCAATTCGCACATCTCCCCTCCTAGAGCATCCTCATGACAGCTTACAACCCAGACTATTAAACATTGATCACTCAAAATTTAACATCCCATCTTCCCTTTGATATCCTCAACTGCTCTCTGCATAAGACAACAAGCCAGTTTTCTGCAGCTCAGCATGAGGGAAGACTTCAAAGCTGCCTTCCCACTCCCCCACTCCCAGCAGCTCTGGCATTCCGCAAGCAAGATTGCCAAGTGGATGGGGACCCCCAGCAGCCTCACCTTCAGAACTCAGACCAGTGGGGGAGATCCCTGGATTCTGGTCTTGGATTAAGAATCTGGGATGATTTGAGCACAATCAGGACTCAAGGGCACCTTGGCTCTCTCTAGAAGCAGCCGTGGCTGTTGGGAAGTTATTTAACTTGGGAGTCTAGTGGGACTGCATTTGAATCCCAGAGATGCCCCCTTGCTAGATCTGGAACCCCAGAAGATGTGCTGGGTCCTCATAAGTGAAACAGACGTGAGAATACCCATCTCTTAAGCTCCTGGAGAGGATTAACTCAGAGGCTGGAAGTGAGAGTGCCTGGCCCATAGCAGATACTCAGAAGGCGGTCATTCTGTCTTCCCTCTGAAGAGGAGTTTTTTCCTCCAGATAGCGTGAGTACGTTTGTGGGAAGGATGCATCGGTGCCTTTGTGAAATAGGTGATTTTGAACTCCTCAGGGGGTAGCCACGTGTATAGACATTGCTGACGTGCTGATTACAAGCATTGCCATCCTTTCGCTCAGGCCGCCCACATTTTATTAAAACTATATGAATTAGAATAATGGCCATTTATGGGACATTGCCCATGGACCAGGCAATAGGCAAAGTGATTTACCTGTATCTCTCACATCAGCCCAACATCAGCCTGTAAGGAAGGTTCTCTCACTAGGCCCTGTTTCTAGATGAGAATCTTGAGGGTGACGGGGGAACCACCTCAAGAAAATGGCAAAACTGAGACCTTAAACCAGGTCAGCTAGATGCTGAAGTCCTGGCTCTTGCCTCTATTTTCTGGTTGTACTGGCCTAGTTTAAAGGCATGCAGTACTATGTATACCTGAAACTCATTGGCATTAGTAAACTGCTGGCAGATTCTATCTGTGAGCAGGTGAATCTCCTCTCCAGATGGATGATAGCACAGTCATGTGTACACATGAGGGATTTATATGCTCTGGCATGGCTAGAGAACATATCAGCAGACTGCCTGTAGGCTACCAGTTTGCTCCTGGAATCCACCTGCAGGACAGGGTCTCAGAACCTTGGTGGTTTGTACTGAAACACCTCACTGGGGTGGTGGAGAGGAACTCAACACCTTCGAGGCAATTCTATTCCACTTCACAAAACATTTTTGAGAATTCATCAGTGTAAAGAGTAGTACCAAGCCATAAATAGCAAGTTCAGGGCCAGTCCCCTCATTTCCCCAGTCCCTGACAACAAATCCTGGTACCCCTTCCCTTCAAACCTGGATATAGCCTCAGTCTTCCCTAATGCCACCCTCTAGCCCTCCGAGTTGCTGAGTTTAGTAAGAAACCTGCTGCTATCCCTGTGCTGGGGGATTTGCACAGTGAGAAGGAAGCCAATGAGTAGTCTCTGAGCAGCAGGAAGGCTTGAAAACTCTCTCATTCTGGCACATCCTCTGCTGCATCCCTGAAACTTGGCCATCGGCACTGGTGCTGCCTTCCAGGGCTGTGCAGAGCCAGTCTGCCCTTTGTCAGAGATTGGAGAGCACTGTTATGTCCCCAAGTCTTCTCTTTTGCAGGTCAAATGTCTCCAGTTCCTTTCATTCAAAATGTCCTGCTTTGCATGGCTCTGAATCCTCTAACTTCGCAGGGGAGAGTGAGAAGGCAAAAGGCTAGGAGAGGAGCTAGCAGTACGGCTACCACCTTCCAGGAGAGCTGCCAGGGCTCAGATGGGGGCATAGCACCCAGGAGGAGAGGAGGAGGCAGGGCCACCATAGTGAAGGGTGACTTGAACCCCCTTCCCAACCCCCCACATCCTGGATGTTCATGGAACCTTCCCTGTGTCCTTCAGAGAGAGATCAGAGGGACAGAGCTGCACTTAAGCCACTCAGAGCCAAGGATGGGTGAATAGCACCTTGCCCAGCAGCCTACCTGGTAACACAGGGAAACAGCTGATGTTCCCCGAAATCGTAGGGTTGGGCTCTAGGGCTTGATAACACCACTTTCCAAGGTGTCACTTGTACCTGTCAAGGGCAACAGGTATTTTCTTTCTTGAAGAAGAGCTCTCATGCCATGATGATTCAGCTGTGCTGAGTAACTCCCAAATCTCTCAACGTGGCCAGTTCAGGTAGGGTAGCTAACGTGACCCTCCAGTGACACCACCCTCCCTGCGGTGGACGTCAGGCATCAGACTGTCAGAAGCGCCTGCTCCACAAGGGTGAGCCTGCCCTCGCAGAGCATTGAACTCACCATCGTTGCAGATCTTCCTTACCTCCTGAACAATCAGGAAAAACAGAGGAATGAGGTAGAAGGAGAACTGGGTTTGGAGTCTGGAGTAGAACTTACATCATCTTCCCTGTGATTTGGGGCAATTTAATTATCATCTGCAAAACTCAATCCTTTGTTTGGGAAATGAGGTTAATGGTGTATGACTCACAAGGTCTCTGGAAGGACTAAATGACAAGGTGTTTGGCAAAGTGCCAAGCATCAGTATATAGTAGGTGTTCAATAAATGTTAATAGAAAAGAGATCCGCTTTCAGATGTAGAGAAACAGGACATCTGGATATCAGACTGATATCCACTTGTAGATGATCTATTAGTAAGAGGATGGGTTTAGGGTCTGGGAGCAGAAGCAGAAGGTGTGTTATTTTTTTGGTTAAGAGTGTTCCATGCCTGCTCTGAATTCTCTGGCCCTGAGCTCGCTGTCTGGCTGCAAGCATCAACATGCCTAGGACAGTGCATTGAGGGTCAACACAAAGAAGAAAGAAGCACAGTCTCACCATTAAGTACCCCATTCTGTCCACCCGTGTCTTCCTCTTGACAGAGCAGAGCCATTAGTGGACTACTAGGTTCACTAATGTCATCTCTGCTCACATTCCACTGGCCAAAGCAAGACACCTGGCCTTAGTAAATTCAAAGTGGGTTGGAGGTGCCACCATCCCATGAGCCAGGCAGAAGAGGGGAGTCTGAATATTCGTAAACAGCCCCAGTGACCACCACAAAAGGTGACCACAAAAAATATAATGAAACCCAAGCAAAGTTATTAAATTCTTGCCGTGGAAGATTCTGAGCCAGAGTGCTCCTCTGCCTCTTCGTTCATAAGGGAGATTAGCAAGCTTTAGAGATGTGTTAAAAATGTATTAGCTCCCGAGTGAAACTTTCTATTTCATTCATCACATTTAACAAATATTTATTGAGAGTCTTCTATGTGCCAGGCACTCCTAAGCATATCAGACAAACCAGTGAATAAAACAGACAAAAATCCCTGCCTTCTGGGAGCTTACATTTTAGAGGGGGAGACAGATATTGAACAGTAGATATAAAAAATAAATAAATTATACACTGGTAATATGTAGTAATATGTAGTTATAGACACATTGATGGAGAATGGAAAATGTGCTGACTCTCTCCAGTGGGAGCTGGCCTTGCTGGAGGCACCAGCCATCCCCTCGGGCTCCTCACGACTACATCTCCTGCAGCGGGAGCCTCGCTGCTAACCCCTTGGTCTTTTGTCTGCTGCCCTTCTTTTAAATGAGAAGGTGGCTGAGGTGTCTCTGCGTTCAGCAGGAGCTACACGGCAGGAGTCCTCTCGCTTTGCCCAGGTCACCTCTTTCTGTCCATCACTGCTGGCTTGTTTATTCCCTCACTGGCTCATGTAGCCGTCGCAGGGCCCAGGCACTCCGGCTGTTGGAGGACTTGCCCCTCATCATATTGGAATATGACATTGCACCTGCATCTCTAAGTATATAATTTATAAATAACTATGTTAGACTTGACTAGTGGTGCCCTTTCGACATACTAATGAGTAGGTAAAATTTACTGGGGATTTTGCATGTGTCAGGCATGATCCTGGGTGCTTTATGTGTATACCTGATTTCGTTTAATCCTTGCAACAGCCCACGCTGTTGGACTTGTCTGTATTTCCATCTCACAGGGGTGGCAGTCCAGGCTCACTCAGGCTCAGGCCTTGCCCAGGTCATATGATGTGGGAGCAGGAACGAAAGGAGAGGAGGGCAGCCCCTGCTTGTCACGGCCTCTGCTCTTTGTCTCACTGCAAAACCACCTTCCTATTTAGGAGCCATTGAATTAAATATTTATTCATTTTTGAGTTTGTGGTATTCTTTTCTGATTTGGAGCATGTGTGTGTTTCCATGTCTCAAAGATGTGCATAGACTCTATGGTGCCAAACGTAGGAAACAGCCCTGCTTCCTCACTAAACAGACATCTATCACACGGGAAGCCAGTGACCTCATCCAGAGCTGGTGGGAGGAGTGAAGAAGGTGCCACCTCAGGGAGGACAATTTGGGAGAATAGGTTTATGAATTAAAACACATTTACTTTTGAACTCAATGGTTCCACCTCTAGAAGACAGGCTTTCACAGGTGCTCAAAGACATGGATACTGGGATGTTCACTGTAGCATTGTTTATACTGTTAATGGCATTAAAAAGCTGAAAACTACCCCATACTCAATAGGAGGGGATTGTTTTCATAAATCATGTGCATGTGTGCAATGAAATGCTAGCCAAGCATTACGGTGGGTGATTATGAACAGCGTCTGGTAGGAAACAGTAGTTGCAGAGCATTTTGTGGTGTGTTCATCCATTTGTGTAAAAGCATCTATGCCCATATATTACAAATAACTGCTGATATGGGTACAGAATACTTCGGAAGGATTATAGAAGAATCTGTGAAGATGGCCATCTCTGAAAAGGAAGAGAGGGAATGGGGAGTTACTCTTGTCCGTGTATCTTCACAAGTGCTTCGAGTGTTTTTACACATGCATGTGTTATATTAACAGCTGGCAGTTGTTAGATACTCTCTGCAGTACTATGTAAATAAACTGATTTAATCCACATAACTATGGTACAGGCTGTAGTACCATTCCCATCTTACAGATGGTAAAACTGAGGTACAAAGAGGTTACGTAATTCTCTCAAGGTCACTTAGCTTGGAAGTGCTGGTAAGGGGGATTTTTGGCTGGGTGATCTGGCCCCAGTACCTGAACCCTCAACCTCCATGATGTTAAAGAGAAAAGGAGAGCAAGCAAGTGTCTGAGATAGGCCTGGTGCAACTCCCTTCCTCCTCTCCCAGAGGGACCATCCTCTCTTCTAGCCAGAGTCCTTGCCAACCCTCTCTGCTAGTTTCTTTGCCTCTACCTGAAAATGAGCCAAGTCCTCCTACAGCCTAGGAAGCTGTGTGAGGCAGAGTCAGTGCTGTGCGTTCATGAAGCTATTTGTCCAGAGCACCTGATTAGAGCACATTTTCAGTGCTCACAGCCCTAGTAGTGGTCAGATGCCTAAAGCTCGCCATGGAAAGTGAGCAGGAGTGAGATGCCACTTCCTGTCCAAGGCAAGGATGAGCAGGTGGTCCTTCTCCACGCTTTCCCCTGTCTGTGGAGCTAGAGGTCAAGGCATTTGAGATTCAGGACTGCCAGGTGGAAGTAGCCTGGGTCTTCAAGTCACCACTGGTGGAAGGACCATGCACAACCACTACCAGACCTTCCTACAATGACAGAATACAATGACAGAAGCCAGGTGCAGCTCTGTCGGGTTATGCCGCTGAGGTTAGGGGGTTTCTTGATGACATTGTCTACCCTCTCCTTAGGGCCCAGGCCTCATCCCAGTCTGTTATTTTTTCACTCATAAATTGTTAAAGAAGATACAGACCCTGGAGACATGGGTTTCGAAAGTGCTCGTCCCTTGCTGCTGGGCTTTGCCCTCACCTCTCCTGGGCTTGCTCAGCCACAGTGGCCTCCAATGGGCAGAGTTAAGGGTGCTTCTTGACTTGCGGTCCCTCTGGTTCTTCCTGAGCTTTAGGACTCCATAGCCTTAGTTTCTTGAACTCTGTCCTCTTTCAATCCTCTTCTCCTTCCTCTGGATGACATTCTCTGTAGCCTTACCCATCGAGAGGCATGGATTTAGGATCAGGCATCCCTGATCTCTCCTGAACAAATCGTACAATTCTTTAACTGAGCCTCAGGCTGTCCATCTCCTCAGGGCACCAAGAGCTGGGGCTCAGGGCTGTTGCCAAGGGTAACGAGATCATTCACATACTGAGCCCAGCACAGGGCCCAGCAAATGTCTGCTTTCTTCCCCTCTCCTATTCTCTGGATTATTTTTCTGCCTCATGCATCTCTGCCACAAATATAAACTGTATTTGTTGTCTTCTCTGTCTGTCTCTTCTTCTTTGGGGAATTATAACTACTTTCACAATTTCATTCAGTTTTGTGCAGGTAACTACTAGTATCTTGCCCTAGCTTTAGAGCTATACCTGAAACTACAACACATATGCATCATTAATTGATCAATTCACTCTACACTTATTTATTGAGAACCGACTTTTGACAAGAGCCTATGCTTGGCACTAGAGACAAGACAGTAAACACATGTGGACATGTTCTTTTCCTGTGGGGTTATTTGTTTAATGATGAAGCCAGATATTAATAAAATAATCTTACAAATGCATATAAACTTGAGATTTTCACAATTGTTTTAAAGGAAAGACACATGATTCTTTGATATCTAATCATGGGTTCTTTGACTTAGCAAGGGTGTTTCTCATGGAAGGTGGAGGTGAAGCTTAATTCTGATGGAGAACGAGGAGTGAATTAGGGATAGTAGCGGGAGGCAGCATTCCTGAGAGAGGTACCAGTATGGCCAAGCAGCTCATATCAGCAGTGAGTGTGGCAGGAAGAAGGTGGTGAGTGGAGGAGGAGTAGGGGAGGAACAGAAGGGGGCAAGCTGTGTGTGATCAGGGTGGAGAGGGAGAGTGGAAAACTCTGCTCTTTGCCCCTCAAGATCTAGCCTCCTTTTATTTATTTTTTTAATATTTTTTATTTTTTTTTATTTTTTGAGACAGAGTCTCACTCTGTCACCCAGGCTGTAGTGCAGTGGCATGAGATCTTGGCTCACTGCAACCTCCGCCTCCCAGGTTCAAGTAATTCTCATGCCTTAGCCTCCCCAGTAGCTGGGATTATAGGCATGTGCCACCATGCCTGGATAACTTGTGTATTTTTAGTGGCAACTGGGTTTCACCATGTTGGCCAGGCTGGTCTAGAACTCCTGACCTCCAGTGATCCACCCACCTCACGCTCCCAAAGTGCTGGGATTACGGGTGTGAGCCACCGTGCCTGGCCCACCTTTTAATTTCTTACTAGAGAAACTTTTATTTGTATTGGGCCCAAGGCTGCCTGAATAGAGACGATATTTCCCAGCTTCCCTTGCAGCTAGACAAGAGTATGCAACTAAGTTTGGCCAACAGAATGTGAGTGCTCTATTCAGTTTTTGGGAAATGTTCTTAAGGGAAAGGGCACAGGCTTCTCTGTCCATTTATCCTTCCTACCAAGTGGAACTCCAACAGCTTTTCTAAGCTGGAACTGCCATTGTGAACCACAGGCAGGATCCTGGATGAAGGGGCACAGAATGACAGAAAGGAAGCAGTCAGGGTCTCTGATGACCACAGACCTGCATGTTCTTCCCCCAACCATTGATCTCTTTCTGTTCAAGAGAGAGAAACACACTTCTCTCATATTTAAGTTACAGTAACTTAGGGGCTTCTGCCTCTCACCGATGATTATAACTAATATGGATAGACAGCAGCCACACAGTGCAGGGCTTTGTGGACATGTGAAGGCATTTTGTTCGGATCCTAAAGGCGGAGGCCCATAACTGAAGAGATGGGAAGCCATGCAGGGTGCTACCACGGGCTCCAAAGCAAATTTGTTGCTTTCTGTACTTGTCTGCTCAATTCTTGCAGCAGGCATTTACCGAGTATTTACTACATGTTAGGCTCTTACCTAGGTCCTGGGGAATCAAAAATTAATATGACAGATTCAATCTTTGAGACAGAGGCAGTCTAATGAGTTATAGACATGTAAGTAATGATGACAGTTCAGTCAACACTTACTGAGTACCAAGGTGACATTCCACGATGGTGTTGGCATAGAAAACAGGGTAGAGCATGGCTACCCTGCTCTGTCTTAGCTGAGTTTCTGTCCAGCCAAGCACCTGATGTGCATCGGACACAGCGTCAGACTCTGGGAAATGCAGCGACCAAGGAGATAATGCCTACTCTCATGGAGTTTATGATTTTTACTCTCCAGGAAAGAAAAAAAGCCATGAAAATAATAGAAGTGCAGTCCTAGGGTTCCAAGATAGGCGTGGGATAGTGAGATGAGGGGTAGAGTGGTTGGTTCTATCTGAAGGCTCAAGAAAAGCCACCTAGAGGAGGCACCTGTTGAGCTAAAGTGAGAAGAATGAATAGTAGTTAGAAGGGGGTAAGATACCAGGCCTCAGAGGTATGAACAACGTGCCCCTGGGGTGCTGAGGATGAAGTAACTCATTTGTTCTGGCTGTGTATGTGTGTATGTGTGCGTGTGTATGCTTGTGTACGTGTTTACAGTGGAGTGTCACTTAATGATGGGGATATATTCCGAGAAATTTGTCATTAGGCTATTTCATCATTGTATGAACACCACAGACTGTGCTTACACAGACCTAGATGGTACAGCCTACTGCACACCTAGGCTATATGGTAGAGCCCATTGCTCCTTGGCTACCAACCTATACAGGATGTTACTGCAATGGCTACTGTAGGCAATTTTAACACAATGGCAAGTATTTGTGTATCTAAACAGAAAAGATACAGTAACAATATGACATTATAATCTTATGGGATTACTGTCATATATGCCGTTTGTCTTTGATCAAAATGTCATATGCAGTGAATAACTGTATATATGTGAGTGTATGATGTGTGATAATGTGTGTGTATGTGTGTAATGTGTGTGTATGTGTGTGCACACACCCCCACACTGCATATGTTCAGGGAGGTGAAGGGGATTAAGGGAAGGCATTACAGAGGAGGTCACCACTAAGCAGAGTTTTGAAGGAAAAATAGGAGTTCCTTAGTGGGCAAAGCAGAGCAGTTTTAAGTGAATAGGACCTGCTTTTTAAGAGGCCACAGGGTCTGAGAGGGGCATGGAAAGACGTGCAGGGAGTTTAAGGCAGTGAGTCAGAGGGCTGAGACGGAGTCTCACACTGTCGCCCAGGATGGAGTGCAGCGGCACGATCTCGGCTCACTACAACCTCCACCTCCCAGGTTCAAGTGATTATCCTGCCTCAGCCTCCCAGGTAGCTTGAATTACAAGTGCCTGCTACCATGCTCAGCTAATTTTTTGTATTTTTAGTAGAGATGGGGTTTCACTATGTTGTTCAGGCTGGTCTCAAACTCCGAAGCCAGGAAAAATTTTAAACAGAAGAGAGACATGGTCAACTCAGTGTTTTTTGTTTGTTTGTTTGTTTTAAAAAGAAAAAGTAATTAAGCTGTGTGTGGTGACACATGCTTATAGTCCCAGCTACTTGGGAGACTGAGGCAGGAGGGTCCCTTGAGCCTAGGATTTCAAATCTAACCTGGACAACATAAAAAGACCCCATCTTTAAAAAACAAAAATTAATTGGGACAAACTCCCAAAGTGTTCCCCTATGGAGATTGAGTAAAAAATGATGGTGTCCTATTCAGTGGAACTTCAAATGGCCATTAAGAACAAGGAGGTGAATCTATCTGTGTTCATATAGAATCACTTCTTTTTAAAAAATTTTATTTTATTCTAAGTTTTGAGATACATGTGTAAGACGTGCAGGTCTGTTACATAGGGAAACGTGTGCCACGGTGGTTTGCTGCACCTATTGATCCATCACCTAGATGTTAAGCCCTGCCTGCATTAGCTATTTATCCTGATGCTCTCCCTGACCCCACACCCTCACCCGCTCCAGCTGATTGGCCTCAGTGTGTGTTGTTCCCCTCCCTGTGTCCAGGTGTTCATATAGAACCATTTCTAAGATAAATCATTGAGTTGAAAATAATCAGGGGGCTGTGTAGTGTTTGTAGTATGGCTCAATTTGTTTGAAAGATATGTGTGAATGTGCATGCATAAAGACATGTATCTGTCTATCTATCTATCTATCTATGCTTGTATGTACCTAATGTTGTTTTCTATAGAAATTAAGAATGCATTTCAATTAAGAACACATTAAAATAGCAACAAGATCTCACATTTCACCAAATATTTTAAATAAAGATAGTTTCCTATACTGGCCAGGGTTCTGGGAAGCAATTTCGATAGAAATTGTTATTTCTATATAGGCACACAAAAATTATTAACAGTGTTTGCTTCTATGGAGGGCAATTAGGAGTACATGTTGTGGAGGAGACTTACTTTTCATTGGAAACCTTTTGTATGAATTGAATCTTTTTAAACATGTACATGCATTATTTTTCCAATAAATTAAATAAATATGTATTAAAAAATTTTATTCTGCCTGAAATGTGAGTGATGGATTGAAGTGAGAAAAGACTTGGGGTAGCATGAACCCTTCCCTGCCTCCATTTCCTTGATTAATGGTGTCACATCCATCCAGGTTTCAGTCTCAAACCTTGAAGTCATCTTCAAATCCCGCCATGTCTAATCAGTTATCAAGTCCTGCCTGTTCTACCCCAGAAACCCCTCTTCTCTCAGCCCTAGAATAGACAGAGAGATCGATGGGACAGAGCTGCAAGCCCAGAGACAGACTGGAGTATGTATAAATATTTAGTATGTGATAATGGTGACATTTCAAGTCCTTGTGGAAAGGATGGATTGTTCAATAAATGATGTGGGAAAAAAATTAACTCCGACTCTTAGCTCAGTTATAAGCTAAAATAAATTCCTGGTGAATTAAAGATGTATATAAAAATAAAGTCACAAAGGCACTAGAAGAAAATGTAGGTCAGTCTCCTACATAAAATATGGGACTGGAAAGGGTCTTTTTATTTATTTATTTATTTATTTATTTATTTATTTATTTTATTTTTTTTTTTTTTTGAGGCGGAGTCTCGCTCTGTCGCCCGGACTGGAGTGCAGTGGCCAGATCTCAGCTCACTGCAAACTCCGCCTTCCGGGTTTACGCCATTCTCCTAAGATGTTGAGAGAAGATATTATAAAGACAAATTTGATAGGTCAGACTATACACAGTTATTTTTGTTACATCCTACAGGCATAAAAAGCAAATGTAAGACTGGAAAAAATACTTCCAAAAATGTGGCATATAAAATGTTACTAAGCTTAATTTGTAAAGAAAGCTTACAAAGCAGCAAAAAAGATAAACACTCATAATAGACAAATGGAAATAAGTAATTAACAGAAGAGAAAAACAAATGGTAAGTAAACATATGAAAAAATGTTCGATGTTGCTGTTTTACAATTAAGAACCCATTAAAATAGCAACAAGATCTCACATTTCACCATATATTTTAAATAAAAGGTAGTTTCCTATACTGGTCAGGGTTCTGGAAAGCAATGTCGTATATCACAGGAGGGAGAGTAAAGTAGGTCAGACTCCATGGGGTACTCCACCAGCGTATATCAAAGTCCTCAGAAATTTACATATCACCGACTCCCTAATTTCACATGTAAGACTTTATCTTGAGAAAATTATTAAGAACATCACCACAGTATTGCAGATAACTTCAAATGTTTGGAAAACAACACCCTAAAATTTCTTGGAAAGAACAATCGATTAAGTAAACGGAGGCATATCCAAACAATGTGCTATTATGTGGCCAGTAGAAGTATCTCGGTTGAAAATTACATTTGTACATTGAATTTAGAAGATGGTGCATACAATGCAACTCTGTTTTGTTTATACAAACATCCACGCATAGATGTAAAGGTATAGAAAAAAGTCTAACATTTTCAACAGGAGCTGTTTCCGGATGGAAAAATTATAATTGATTCGTATTTTCTTAAAAATCTCTCTGTATTTCTTTAAAAAAGCCTAACAAATATAAATTACTAGAAAAAAAAACTAAAAATTTAAAATTCACCTGCCCTTTGTCCCAGAAGTGACAGAAATTCATTACAATAAATAAATAGAGATGAAAGAATGGATGATGGTTCAAAGTTTTTCATCCCAGCATTCCAAGGAATGATGAAAACTGGAAACAACTTGAACCTCTAAAACCAGAGAACATTTAGGTAAATGATGGTTGGATACAATGGAATGCTATGAAGTCATAAACTTGAGTTATAGAAGAATATTTAATAAAATGAAAAAATTATTCACAAGAATAAGTGAAGGCAAAGCAGGCTATAAAACCATGTGTAAAATGACATACCCTTGTTTGAAAGAAACAGAAAATACTAGAAAATTCTACACTAAAATAGTGTAGTTGTTCTGGGTGGACAGGCAAGCCCTTTTGTTTGACATTCTTATACGTTTTTAAGTGTTCTGTATTCCACATGTATTCCACATTTTAGTTTTTTTAAAATTTGGGGAACTATCAAAACACCATAAAAAATTAAAAGTCAAATAACATGACTAGGAAAATATTACTCCATATGTGATATTCAAAGTGTTTTAATATATTTAATCCACAAAATGCTCTTGTAAGTCAAGAAGAAAAATATGAACATCTCAATAAAAAGATTTGTGTGGAATATATAAAGACCATTAAGAAAAGAAATATAATCATTCAGTTAGCATATGAAAAAAGTCGAATATTGCTAGTAATACTCAAAGAGAGATGAAAATTTTTGCTCTTCAAATTGGAATCCATTTATCAAACACTGATAATACCCAGTGTTGCTGTTTCTGGGAGTATGGGGTTGGGATGGAGAGGGAGATACCCCCCTTCATGCAATAATGCTGGGAGTATAAATTGTTCAGCTTTTCTGGAGAGCATTTTGGCAGATAGACTAAAAATCTTAAGAACATTAATTCTTTGTGACCCAGGCATTCAGTTTCTAGGAATACGTACTGAAGAAACAACCGTGGATGTACAAAAATTGTAAGGACAAGAATGCTCCTTGCAGCCCTACTTATTATAATCACAAAAATTTGGAAACAGTCCAAATAGGCAACAATGAAGGTTTGGCTTGGTTGGCAGTCACAGTACAAGTCCACAATGTGATAAGCAGACTTCCAGAACCCGCAATGCAATTACAGCTAACAGATCTGCATTAGGTTTGCTGCAAGTTCACTGGTGGCAAAAATCTGCTACTGAACTGAAGGGAGGCTTTTTAATAGCCATCATTTATCTCAGTTAGTGAGAATATTCAAATATTTTCTTGTCCAAATACTGTATTTGATTCTAGGCTACCGTTGAGGTCCCACCGCAGGTGCTTCCTAATATATCATTCTTTCTTTTTTTTTTTTTATTACAGATTTTTACCTTTTCAAAATCTAAATAATTCTGAACTCTGAAACGTCTGGCCCCAAAGCTTTCAGATAATATTCAAATAATGAAATCCTATGATATCACTTAAATTCATGTTCTCAGGGTGCTTTGTTGGATATTTTCGTCACTTACCTTTTTTTGCCCTTATTTTTTTTTTTTTCTTTTTGAGATGGAGTCTCGCTCTGTCGCCCAGGCTGGAGTGCAATGGTATGATCTTGGCTCACCGCAACCTCCGCCTCCTGGGTTCAAGTGATTCTCCTTGACTCAGCCTCCCGAGTAGCTGGGACTACAGGCGCCTGCCACGACTCCTGGCTAATTTTTGTATATTTAGTAGAGATGGGGTTTCACTGTGTTGGCTGGGCTGGTCTTGAACTTCTGACCTCGTGATCCACCCGCTTCAGCCTCCCAAAATGCTGGGATTACAAGCGTGAGCCACAGTGACTGGCCTTTTCCCTATTGTTAAAAGCAAAAACCAGTAGGATATAAAACAATGCAGATTATAATAATATTTTTTAAAGTATGTCACTGCAGATCCTTTTAATAGACTTAATAGACTTGAAAGAATATATCAATGTATTAACACTGGTTATCGCCATATGATGAAATGATGAGCTATTTTAATTTTCTTTTATACATTTTTATATTATCTGAATTATCTATAGTAAACTTATATTATCTTGAACAAATAAATGTATTTTAAAAACCCAAACTAACTCTGGGTAGTAGAAAGTCCTAAGTACAAAGTCTTTAGAAAAATACGTCAGAGATCCATAGCCAGGGTTCAAACTCAATTCTTCCGAATCTGGACTCCTGCATTCTTTCCCCCTAGAATGTGCTGCATCTAAACCAGTGCTCTGGAAAGAACATCCAGCAGAATCTTCATAAATGCTATGTGTAAACAGGTTTCTGTGGACACGTGCATACTGAAAACTATAATGTCCAGGACTTTAGGCGGGACTTGTCAGGGCCTTTTACATTCTAAGATGCAGCACAATCCCACAGAAGAGCTATCTTATGCTGAGTTCCAAGATAGTTGGCCACACGTCTTTTCTATTTTATTTTATTTGTATTTTAGTTCTGCTTATCTTTGTGAAAAATCTTTTAGGACATCTTGAGAATGTGTTTCACAGAAAACACTTTAGAAATGCTAATCCCAAGGAGAATTTTATTCTTAAACTGAGGAAAAATATACAGGAGCCATCTCTACAGTGGTGACAATTTCCTGTGGGAATGCTGACCCTTCACAGTTTATTAGCTGTTCCTTTTTAAGAGTGACTTCCGTAATAAACACGTGAAAGGCCATGATCCTGGGAGGGAGCTTTGGTGTCCTTTAGGGAGGCCATTTTGACCTGCTGTGATTCTGCAGAGGGTCATGGCCCATATCTTTGGCACTGATGAAAAGTCCATGGAGGCAGAAAATCTAAGCTCCAGATAGAATTCTCTGTACAACTTCTCACATCCATGAAGAGACTTGGGAGACACTCAGCAGACAGGGAGCCTAGTGGAACAAATCGTGGCCTGAGAGCTAGCAGCAAAACTGGAAAAGGACTTATTTATACAAACATTCTGTGTAACCTTTGCCAGCTCACAGCTTCTCTCTGTGTCTCAATTAGTTCACGTGCAAAATGAAGGGGTTGATTAAGGCAGAACAGCAACCTTGTTTCATCTTACTTGCCAACTCTAAACAATGGGTTTCCTGGAGTGCCTTGAGGCTGCATCCCTGCTTAATAAGAAGGGATGCTGTGATTGATTACTAATGTCTGCCCTGGGCACGGTAGGAAGAGTGCACTGATGCTGCCCCTCCTCGGCCACCTCAGGGTTAAGAAACATCTAAACACTCTTGAAGACCTGGGGTGCTCTACAGTGGACACAAGGGAGTCAGCCACGATCTAGTTCTTATTTCATAAACTCTGGTGATCTTTTGTCTTGCTCCTCCTCTTTTTTTGGTTCCCTTCCATCTATGGAGATTCTAAACTCTTGGCTTTTGGTCTCTGTAATGGCAAAGTGATGGTTTTCCATGGCAATCTTTTTATACTCCCTTTCTTTCACCGTCTTGCCAGGGATGAAACTGTTTTTACTAAAAGGGAAAAAATACATATGTAAAAATCACACGTCCTCACCATGTGCAAAAATCATGTGTTTGGCAGCAAGAACATCTTTCTGAGGCCAAATGGCATTTTTTCCTTCTCTTGCAAAACGAGCAAAAAAAAAAAAAATCTTGCTTTCCCAGCACTGGTACTGAATTATTGGCCCTTGTCAGTTGATGCCACCAAGGGGCCTCTCGTCCTGGAAACTCGTGATGCTGGGAGACCAACAAGTCCTGGGGGAATCTGGCTGCAGTTGTCTTTCCTGCTTCTCCTGCTTTGCACGGGGACTGAAACACACAGCACCGTGGTTGGCAGAGCCACTGTCATGGGTATTAGAGGGAGCTTGATATGGAAGACAGATAGACCAGGGTGTCTTTAACAGCTTCATCTCTTACCAGCTTTGTGACCTGGGCAGAATCCATTACTTCTCTGAGCCTCAGGCTGCTGATAATAAAATGCACCATAGTTCCTGAATCCCTGGCTTCAGCCAATCTCGATGCTCAAGTTTACCCCAGAGAACAAATCTGGCAAAAGTTCACACATACAGGAAGTCGATATTTTAGTAGACAAGGGCAAGTTGGTGGCAGGGGTGGGAAAGAATGGTAGGGAAAGATGGACAATAAAGTAGTTAGAAATCAAGTTAATATTAGAAAATGCTAAATGCCATGAAGGAAACTTCATCTGAGCAGGGGAATATGAAACATAGGGTTGGGGTGTCATCTCAGATAAGATGTCCAGGGAAGGATCCACCGGGAAGATGCTACTTGGGCAGACCAGGAGAAAGTGAGGGAGCATGCGACATGTCTACCAGGGGGTTGGGGATCCAGGCAGAGAGAACAGCAAGTGCAACATCCCCAGGTGGAAATATGCCAGGTGTGTCAGAACAGTAAGGAAGCCCCTAGTCTGGGATGGAGTGAGTAAGGCAGAGAGGAGCAGGAGAGGAGAAGAGAGAGGTGTGAGATGCTGGGGGCAGGGTAGGCTGGGGCAGGCCAAGTAGGGCTTGCTTAGGACCTTGGCTTTTGTGCTGAGTGAGACAGGGAGTCAAAAGAGCATGTTACCTTAAAGAGAGATGTGATCTCATTTACATTTTAACAGGAACTCATGACCCCTGTGTTGGGAAAAGACAGGAGGAGGTGAGCGACAAGAGTGGAAGCAAGAACATCCTTCAGGGGACTGTTGCTTTGCCCAGTGAGGTGGTGTTGGCTTGCACCAGGAGGGAGCCCTGGAGGCAGCGGGAAGTAGAGGGGAATCTGGGAGCATTCTGAAAGCCCAGCTGACCAGGTTGTTGCGGGAAATTGTGAGAAAAGCTCCAGCCCAGTGCCTGGAATGCAGTAGGTGCTCAGTTAAGGTTAGGTCATTATTACCAGTCACTTGGCCAGTTGTGCATGCCCTCAGGGAGAAGGAAGAGCATAGGGCTAGGGGCCTCACCTGAAGGCACCCTCATTCATTGAGGCATTTCATCAGAGTTTTAGTCCATTTGTGCTACTCTAACAAAATACCTGAGATTGGGTAATTTATAAACAGCAGCCATTTTTTCTCATGGTTCTGGAGGCTGGGAAGTCTAAGACCAAGGTGCTCGTAGATGCCACATCTAGTGAGGGCTGCTCTCTGCTTCCAAGATGGCATGTATTGCTCCATTCTCACATGTGGAAGGGGGAACAGTTCCCTCGCATCTCTTTCTAAATGCACCAGTTCCCTTCATGAGGACTACCATGACTTCATCACCTCCCAAAGGCTCCACCTCTTAATACCATCACAATGGCAATCAAATTTCAATGTCTGAATTTTGGGGGACACATTTGGACCACAACAACCAGCACATTGTGCCCTTACTATGCACAGTGGCATTGGAGAGCTGGCAGATGATGCAGCAGGACAGGAGACCCCCCCAACCAGAGGGGAATTGGAAAGAGGAGTAAAGGGGAAACAGCCACCGAGGAGAATTTGCTTCCCTATGTGAAATGAATAATGAGACTTGACAAGGAGGAATAATGAGACTTGACATGGAGGAATCTAGTTGGTACAGCAAATTCTGGAATTGGCATTTCAGTTGTTTTAGGAAGAGCACTGTAGAGTTGGAACTAAGGGTGAAACTTGGTTCTTGAAAAGAACCAAGTTTGCAGAAGGCAAACTCCTGACTACGGCCCAGGAATGGAGGTAGGCTGCGCATGTGGCTGTGGCAGCAAGTGACCAGGCACCACCTCCTGCTACCCTCATGCCCCAGCTGTCCACAGGGCTCCTGCGTGGTAACCAATGGTGCGCCCTCCACGGCTGAGCTCAGCTGGTGCTGGAGGCATTTTCAAGGAGGAGCAGTGGAGTAGAGGACTTGAGGAGGCTGTGGCCCAGGATTAGCAGGTCTGTAAGTGACAGAGGTGCCTCAAGATGTGTGGGTGTACTAATCCTGAAGGTGACACAGCAAAACCTTGAGAGAGATGGGCTGGGTGGGCAGGGAGGGCTGAACTGGAGCAGCATTCCCTGTGGTGATCAGGGAAATTTGGACTACACTGGAAACCATTTCACACAAGATAACAGATAGTCATTTCAGTGTTTTAGAAAAAGACTAGCGTTTCTTTTATGATAGTGATATAAATGTTCTTTTAAAATGCATTTATGTAAGCTTGAAAATAAGTTGACTAATGAAAATTAATCAGTGGATAACAGTAAAAGGCCAGCACTAGCCAAGGGGGCTGTGAAGCGTGACTGAGGTTAGAAAATGGTGTGCGCCACCTCCTTCTGTCCAGTGGGTGGGCACGATGGAAAGCTATTTGCCACTGGATTCAGGAGAAACCCCCAGGGTTGGGAAGGCCTTGGATGGAGTCTGTTGTCACAGCTGAAAGCTCCCTGGACGTGGGGGAACCCCACATGTCAAAGGGCATTTTCTCTCCTTTCCAGATGCTTCCATTTCATTGTAAAAAGAGACAAAGGGAACAGGAGAGAAAGTCCTGGGACACCTTCTGTTGACACAAGAACCCAAAAGATCACCCTGGAGCCTGTTCACTTTTGACTTATTCTGAAAGCTTCCTTTCTGTCCCAGCCTGGGAAGGGATGGCTGGCTGGAAAAGGCTTTGCTTACCTCCCACCCTGCCCCCAGCCCCATTCCCATCTCCACAGGCTCCACAGGATGGCTTCCTGTCCATAAAATGTTTGAACACAGACCATCAGAAGGCAGAGTTAGACAGTGGCACAATCCCCAGCAGAGGAGGGGTGGAGCCTCAGGAGCAAAATAGTCCTGGGCTGCTTTTCCACCTGGCCATTCCTGTTTGTGACCCTGAGCTTCAGAGCTGTCGGGAACTCCCGAGACCTGGAACATCAGGCCTGTGTCTGTTGCAGCGGCTATGGGTGGAGGAGGGCATACCCTCCAGAGGGCCATCACAGTGGCCACTGGAATGACCCTGCAGTGTCCCAGTCATCTCCAGGTGTCTCAGTCTCTGTGAACCTGGTTTCCAGGAGTGCGGCAGCACAGTGCTTCCCACCCTGGGCCTCATGGGGGCCTGCGCTCCACCAGCGGGAAGGGCAGTAGTGATGAGTTATTGATACATTTATTGATCACCAGCTGCAAGGTAAGCGTTTGCCCACATATTGGATAAGAGCACAGGCAGCCACTGGGAGGTCTGGGTTGGAGCCCTGCTCCACCAGCAGTCGGTTATGTGAGCACAATGAGCTCCTTACCCTATAGTGCCTCAGTTTCCTCATTTATGCAGGAGTCCTGCCAGCACCTGGCTCACTGGGCTGCTAGGAGGATCAGAAGACCTCTGCATGCACAGGGTTTGGAATAGTGCCTGGCACATGGTCAGATCTCAATAAGGGAGAGCTGTTATTATTGTTATAGTTGTTCTTGGTCCTAATTCCTATAACAACTCTGCAGATACTTGTTATCCTCACCATGGAACAGGAATGCATAATGTCTCGCTGCCTACATGTGGCTAGCAGGGCCAGCTTTGGGTCCCAAGCCCATCTGACTCCAAAGCTAGGGCTTTGCCCACAGCCTCACATATCTCCCAATGACTTCGCAGGGCTCTCACAGGCCATTGGCTGGCACCAACACCATGCGGCAGTGCAGGCCCAAGCAGCAGCACCCAGGAATGCTCAGGACAGGGCTTCCTGAGTTATTTCTGTCTTGGGGACCCTCTTTGCAGGACGAACCTTTGGTGACCCAACCTTGTGTAGCACGCTGGCACTTCCAGGATGGAGTGCTCGGATGCTCTGCATCTCAGCAGTCTTCAGTCCCCTTCCCCAGACCTTGCCTGGGCTCCTGTGAGGCACAGCGTTGGGCCCTTGTTAAGATGTAGTGAGTGGACTGCAGATGCTGCCTGGATATGGGGACAGCTGAGCGAAGCAGGCCGAAGCAGACACCATGCAGCCAGCGCTGAGATTTTCGTGCCCACAGATGTGGGGGGTGGAGTGGTTCATCTCGGTGTGCTTGGACCACTTTCTCCCAGCTCCGGGAAGGGAACCAATGTCTATTTGGTGAATAAGGACACTGAGATCTGAAGGTGTCAGTGACTTACCCATGCTGACCCAGCCTCTGGGTGTCAAAACCAGGTCTTGATCCTTGTGGCAAATCTCCCAGCTCCATTCTGCTCCCCCTGGGACATGCCTCCCAGCTGGTCTCTAAGTGTTACAACAAAATTTCAGAACCCTGGGGTGGGGTGTGTCTGAGGGAGGAAGAGGGATTCGGACTGGAGGTATCTGGCTTCTCCAGCGCTGAGAGACAGCCCAAAGCTGGTGGCCAGATGATTCCCAACCAAATCCTCAACTCTCTCCTCGAGCCTCTGAGCACACAGGGTGGATAATTTTTGGAAATATGTTCCCATGTGCTGTCCTCAAGGGGCCTTGGCAAATCCTACCCATCCTCGGGACCTAAATAGAGTTCCCTCCTCTCTGAGCCTGCCTGGCTGCCCAAGTACTGGGCTTCCTGACCCTGACACCCTCATCTCTCAGTGGGCCCAGCATGGGACACAGATGAAGGCTCCACACTGTCCTGAGAGTGTGGGGCACCCTCGCTAAAACATGAGCTGACAGGGCAGGGACTACCTGGGGAGGGAGAAGGAGAGGAAATACAAACATCAGTCAGACAGACCTCATTGGAATTCTGGCTGTATCATTTTTAAAACCCATAAACTTGCTGTATAATTTCGAGCCTCAGTTTTCTCATCTGTAAAATGGGCGTGACAATGCCTGCCTCGTAGGGCTGTACTTGAGGAATGAAGAGGGTCAGGTATGAAAATCTAGCCCAAGCATCTGGAGTGCTTAGTGCTCAGTGCATCACAGCATCCCATGCCCTGGAGCCCCTCCTTGCCATGCCAGTCAGGGTGCAGGCTGGGCAGAGCCTGCTCTCAACCAGGGCTGCTTGGTGGATGAGTCCTCTCTGCTGTCCTCAAGAACTTGTGGTATGCCCAGTTGTCCGGGGGCATCTTTGCATGTGTCCCTGTAGCTGTGTGACCTCAGGCTGGTTGTTGTGCCTCTCTGGGACTCAGTGTCCCTTTTCAGCAAGGGATAGGTGCTCTATTAGGCTTCCCAGTTTAGACAGTCTATGGTCCCGGGTGCAGAGTGAAGGCAGCTTGCTTGGGCAGGGGTGGAAGTCTCTGGCCCTTTCTCAAGCCCTCCCTGGTCCAGGTGACCAGCAGGTGCCTAACACTCTGGCAACCAGGTAGCCAAGGTCAGCAGGTCAGAAGTTAATCATTTCCTCTGAACACTGGTAAATGCATCCCCACTCGCACAGTCACCAGTTGCCTCCACAGGGACAATAAAATCACACAACCAAGGCAAGACCCAGGGGGCAATTTTTTTTGGAACTAGTTTGACCCCAATTAGCCAGATGACCTTGGGTAGTTTCCTTCTCACCGTGGCCCCAGCTTGCTCATCTGTAAAATCAGAGTCGGGGACTCAGTCAGGAAAGTGCAAGGGAGCGGCTACAGTGGGCACCATTCCTGGATGGATTTGCGGGCCAGAAATGTGGTCAGAGATGGGGCTGCCTTTTGCCCCACTCCTTCTTCTCCTGGCATAATCTTTTAACCCGTGTGCTTTGGCATGAAGGGTTTGCTCTGCCCAGAGTACCCTGCCCTCCAGCTCTGACCCTGGAAATCTGACTGACCCTGTCCTCTCACCTGGCCTCCATCTGTCCTCCTGCTGAGAGAAGCCCGCCATGCTCTCTCAGGCTCATTAGGTCCCTCTGTCCTCTGATCACAGGTAACAGCAAAGGTCTACCCAGCGCCCCACTCAGGTAGCCAGATGGTGCACAGCCGGACAGGACAGGGGTTCTCAACTTCCAACCAAACTGTGCTTCCTTAGAGCGGGAGCCACGTCTCCCCAGCACCAATCCTTCCACAGGGCCAGCTGTGGCCCAAGCGGGAGCACAGATTGCGCACCAGGATGCGTGCTGCAGGGACACCGTGCAGAGCGAGGTGTCCAGGCAAGACATCCAAGACAAAAGGTGTTTATCCTGGGTGTTTGTAAGTGCATGGGAAATGGACTCCAGGAGAAACAAAACATCCCCTTTCTAGGAGGATGCGATTAAATACCAGACTCCTTCTCATAAAAAGATACATTCTACCCAAAGAACAATCAAAGATGCCTCCTCTGGAGAGCAAGAGTCTAGCCCTGGCACTGCCCTGGACCCCCTGGGTGAGCTGCCTGCCCATTTGGACTTCACATGCCTCATTTTTGTCTGGTGTGGCATGAAAGGAGGTCAGTTCTCAGGCCATGTCCAACTCTCGTCTTTAGCACCGTGAGTCTCAGTGTCCTCCCCAGTGGCCTTGATGCCTGCTCAGGGTGGAACATGCTGGGCTTCTTCTCTTGCCTGACTCTGCCTGTCCACCTCAGCATCCTCGAGGTTGTCGTGCAGACAGCCCAAGGGATCTTTGCTTTCCCACACAGCCTCTTGCAGCAGCCCAGTGGCTCTGACGTCCAGAAAATGTATCATGCTCATTCCCACTGGACTCCTTGTTAGCCTATCCCCAGGGTGAGCAGCAGAGGGGGGAAAAGTTAGATTTTATAAAGCAAGAGAAGCAAGCTTATGGGGAGAGTGTCTGCTGCATGTTTGCCTTCTCTGTCCTCATCCTGGGGCAGGGATAAGGGGAGGTGGATGGAGTGCTGGCTGTCACCAGGCAGGGCCTGGCCTGGTGTTGGTCCCAAGCTCTGCCTCTTTAAGAGAGCCCTGGGGCCAAGATTTATTGGCTGCTGCAGTCCTGCTGCGTGTGTGGCTTTGGTATTTACAGGCCTGGGGAAGGCTGAGGTCTTCCTTCCCAGACTATACAGCTGAAGTGAGCTGGAGTTTGGGCAGAGAATGGCTGCCATTCATGCTGGAGTCTGCAGCAGAACTTGGTGTGCAGCCCAGGGAAGCAGGCGGCCTTGTACTTATAATAGCCCAGTCCTAGGACGGAAATCCCACCCTGCTGGGTTCAGACAGGGAGGGGAAGAGAGGGGGCACTTATCCCCTCCTTGTGCCTAGGCACCCATGCCAGGGGCTGGCTGGCGGGCAAGCAAGAGCTGTTGCCTGAGGGTCTACCTTGTGGATGCAGGTACTAGAGATGCAGCAGTGAGCAGGGCAGAATGTGCCTCAGGAGCTGAGACCAGGAGTGAGATGCCAAAGCAGGTCACAGATTAAACAATGCAGAGGCCACCCATGCATACTGGGATGTCCAGGGCAGACAGGGCGCCCTTAGCCAGGGCACCTCAGCTCTGAGTCTTCTGCTTACCTGGGGAGTGGTAGGAATGGCATCTACCTCATAGGGTTTTGCAGGGCTGAAACAATGTAATTAATTAATGTAATTAAATAATGTAAATAAATCGTGTAATTAAATAATGCATGCAAAAGGCCTGACATAGTGTTCCATAATGGTTCTTATTTTTACCACCGTCATGGCTGCTAATTGTTAGGGAAGGTAAACTAACACTGCTTCTTAGCCTTGGGGTGCTGTGAGCAGAGCACTGTGAAGACCTCGTTTCAAATCTCATCCTTGCTCTTTCTGGTGCTGGGACACAGTGCATATCACTCGGGGTTGGAGGGTGCACTGGTGAGTGCCTTGTGATCACAGCCAGGTCAAAGGAACAGGGCCTACTGTGTGTTGAGCACTTGTTATAAATCAGGAGCCAAGTTAAGCATGTTACCTGCTTTATCACATTTTAATTTATTATTAACTTTTTATCATGAAAAATGTATGCAAAAATGGAATAGTGAAGGACTCCCTTATACTCACTATCCAGCTTCAATAACCATTGGCATTTGTTGTTATTTTTTAATCCATTCTTCCTGCTTTTCTTCTTTTTCTCCTCCTTCCCCCTCTTTTCTGCCTTCTTTTCTTCTTCACTTCATCATTCTCAGCTGGAAAATCTAAAGCAAACTCCTGACATTGTATCAATTCACCTGTAAATACTTCAGTATGTGTTGCTATTATTTAAAATATTTTAAAACTGAAACCAAACATCTATTATCATACCTAAAAAAGTAAGCAATAATTTTTAATATCACCTAATAACCAGTCTGTATATCATCTCATTTAATCCTTCAAGTAACCCACTGGAATTAAAAATATGATTGCTCCCATCTTTCAAATGAAAATTGGAGTGAATGAGATATTTAAGTAACTTGCACACAGTCCCCCAGCTCACATGATAGTCACGCAACACCTGCCTCCGAGCCTTGTTCATTTCTTCATGCCTTCGACAAATATTTATTCTGCAGCTACTCTGCCCTAGCATTGTTGGAGGTACTTGGGATGCAGCAATGAGTCTCACTGCCTTGGAGTTTACAGGCTACACCCTTGCTCCTCAAAGTGTGGTCCAAGGACCAGCAGCTTGGGCATCCCCTGGGAGCTAGTTAGACATGCAGAAATATAGCCTCGGCCCAGCCTGCTGAATTGGAATCTGTATTTTAATAAGATCCAAGAGATTTGTTGCTATGCACACTGAAGTTTGAGAAGCACTGCTTAAGGCCTCAGTTCTCACCCCTGGCTACCCATTAGAATCTCCTGGGATGCTTTTAAAAATACTATGCCCAGGGCCCACCCAGAAAAATGAAAACAGAACCACTGATGATGTTTACAAATTCTCTGTACAGATGGGATTGAGAATTGCCTGCCTAGTATGATTGTTTTAAGGATAAATGAGCTGAGATGAAATCTCTAGCATACTACCTAGCACACAGTAGATGCTAAATTAATGGTATATATTTTTTCCCTTTGCTGTTTCAACCCTGTTCTTAGGACCCCCCACAGAGCTGTGTTCTTGGGTGGTGTGTTGCCTTTCGCTGCTCCAGAGACATTCTTTGGTCACATGAGCTTCCAACTAGAGTGTTACTCTTTGCTGGGAAACCCCAGAACTGTAAACACGGGGCCTTTCCGTGGGAAATCAGGCTGCAAGACAGACATAAGCTTCTCCCCGCTCGTGACCTGGTTTGCCGAGTTGGGCTGAGAGCTGCAAACAAAAATAAATAAATAAGTGAAGGCTCAGCCGTGTGTGCAAAGAGCTTTTCTTTCACTACAGCCAGATCCCAGGCCAGACGTTATCTCATCCAGCTTTCTCCCACCAGGTGACGCGGCATGGGGCAGGTGACACCAGCCGAGGCTTAAGGGGCAGAGGCTATGGTTTGAGCCACCAGGCAGGCAGGAGAGGGCTCTGACCTTGGACCTTGGGACAGAACAGCCTGGGCCTGGCCTGGCCACACTCTGTGGCCTCAGGGACAGGAATGTTTTCATGCTGGTGGCGGGATTGGCAGAATCCCATGGTGGTGGGAGTGGGCCCGTGTGAGGTCCCCGCTCTCCTCCCCTTCTGCAGACTGTCAGGATGCTCTCCATGGGGCTGTTTACAGGACTGTAAATGAGCCACAGCCCACGGGGAAGCTGGAGAGAAGTCAGAGGTCCTGCTATGAGAACCAGCGGGGGTCAGGTCTCCTGAGTAGCTAGCACTTCAGGCAGATTCTCCATTTGGCCATTCATTCGGAGGGAGGCACCATTCCCTATCCTTTGAAAATGGGGAGAATAAGGTCTGCAAATTAGGAGGGGCTTACCAGGGTCACACAGGCTGCTCTGGAGCTACCAAGGTCTGAGTTCTCTCTGAGACATGAGAGTCAGGGCCCAAACACTGCCTGGGAAAAGTCCATGCATGCCAAGTGACACCCTTGTCCCTAGACATTGGCTACTCTCAGGATGGGGCGAAACGGAGCCAGCAGGCAAAGGAAGGGGAGGGGACTTAGGCAAAACTGGGCTCTGGTCCAAACTTTGGGCTTTCTGGGACTTGGGACTTTGGGCAAGTCATTTACCTCCTATTTTCTCATGTTTTATATGGTGCACTGCCTCCAAGCTCACGGTGAGGCTTCAAGGAGTGTGAATAAGAAGGTAGATTGGGAAGAGCTGCCTGGATGACAGGTGCACCCTGCAAGGGATGGTGAGTAGCCTGCACACTGCATATGTGTCATTGCCACTCCTCACCACCGTGCCCACAGCAGACATCACTAACCGATCACAGCTATTCCTCTTACTGAGTGAGGATGTCAGCCCATCTCAGTCCACACTGCTCCAGGCAGCCACATCCAGTATAGCAGAGCTTATGTGTGTGTGTGTGTGTGTGTGTGTGTGTGTGTGTGTGTGTGTGTGTGTGTTTTCAGATGGAGTCTTGTTGTTGTTGCCCAGGCTGGAGTGCGATGGCGCGACCTCAGCTCACTGCAACCTCCACCTCCCAGGTTCAAGCAATTCTCCTGCCCCAGCCTCCCGAGTAGCTGGGACTACAGGTGCGTGCCACCATACCCAGCTAATTGTTTTTGTATTTTTAGTAGAGACGGGGTTTCGACGTGTTGGCCAGGTTGGTCTCGAACTCCTGACCTCAGGTGATCCACCCGCCTCGGCCTCCCAAAGTGCTGGGATTATAGGCATGAGCCACTACACCTGGCCAGCAGAGCTTGTGTTTAAGATGAAGCCTCTTCCATCCCTACATTGCCTGTTGAGAAGCTGTTGCTCTGGAGGGAGGCATCTCCAAGAAGAGCTGGAGCTTGGGTGAAAATGGAACAGGAAATCAGGAGGGGAGTGAGGGAGGAGACCCAGGCAGGGTGAAGGGATTTTAGTACCAAGTGGACCATGGGCAGTGTCTACAGCACCTAAAAGCCCCTGGCAGTGGGCAGGGTGTCCAGATAACTGATCAGAAAGAGCAGGGACCCAGAGAGGAGCTCCAGTTGGCAGAGCCACTGCCTTGCATCAGGGACTTGCCTCTGATATTGGACCATGTGCACAAAGGTTCTGCGGGGTCTGTCATGACCATTGTCACTTCTCATATAAGGGAGCTGAGGCTGAGGAATGTCGCAGTCAAGAGCATGCTGAGCTGGCGCGGGCAGCCACGTTTGTCAGACCCTTAAACCTGCCTCCTTCATTCTGCCCCTCAGGCCTCAGGCCTCTCTCCTGAGCAGGGCTGGGGTGACCTGATCCAGCCCCAGCATTCAGGAGCAGGAAGGCCAGGTACCCCCCACATGTAGCGAGCGAGGCCATTCAGGGAGGGCCTGGGTGGGAGGCTGAGGGAGAGGGAAGTGTCCTTGCTGGCACTCCTGGGATGGAAAACAGCAGGGTTCAGATGGGCACTCCAGAGCCACTTGACTTGCCAATAGGTTTGGTTTGACCAGAAAAGATATAAAACTGGGAGATATGTGAAATTTTGCATTTCTGGCTTCTCTTGAGAATCAGGTACACTGCTGTCACTAGGCCTGCATGGTCCTGGGGACAGTGGCAGGAGCCGAATAGGAGCTGCCTGACCATATCCTTGCATTTCTGCTTTTCAGTCCCTGGAGCATATGAGTTTGGAATCCTGGGAGAGAGGGCAGGGCAGGGGTGGGAGTCCCACTCTCCCCTCCCTCTTGTAATGTAAGCTCAGGTAACTCCCTGCCCCTCTGGGCCTCAGTTTGCCCATCTCTGACTGAAGCATATGGCCCCAGGAAGCCGTGAGTGTCAGGCTGCAGTCCCCAAAGCACCCACATGGGTGTCATCCAGGAGCTTGTTGGAAGCACCGGATCGCAGGCCCCTGAATCATTCTTGTTACATTTATAGAACTCACAACCCTTGATTTTCTTGCATGAACAACAGCGAGGGTATCCTGTGACTCACCAAGTCAGCACTGAGGCCAGAGTCCAGTCTACATGCTCACCCTGGTTGTTCTGTCAAGAAGCATGAGCGGGAGAGGCCAGGCAAGGCCACTGTCAGGGATGGAAGGGAAGCTTCCCACGTGAGCGACTGTGCAGGCCTGAAATGGCCACTTGGGGCCAGGGAAACCTGGCCAGCCTACATGGAGCTCCCAGGCTGGGGCAGAAGGGGCACACAACACACAGAAACACTCAGGACCATGTCCTAGGAATGGGGAGAAAGGGGGATGGAGGCTGCAGGAGGGCAGAGACAAGGGTGGTCAGGGTGGGCCTGGAGGCTGGATGCCCTCTCTGGATGCAAAGTATTTCTCTCTGCTGCTTTGCCGGGGCAATCCCAAGGCCCATAGGCATTATCTCCAGGCCCCATCACAGGCAGCAGGGGGCCACAATTAAATTTAAATGCTCATCCATTTTCCCCATAAGCACCAGCATTTTCCATCCCTTTTATGGATTTCTGAGGAATGATAAAATGCAGCTGTTTTGGCTCCTGAGCCAATGAAATAATAAAAGGTGGCCTGAGTCTCCTCCAGGGAAATCAGCTGCTTACTTATTCATTTTGACTCCAAAACTTCTATTCAGGTCTCATAATGTACAAATGGCTTCCAAACCTGCCCCTCCATCTCCCTGGCCCTCACCTCAACTCATTTCTTGGTGACTTCTTTGCAGACAATCAGAAGCCTTCTAGAGAGGTGACCGTGGCCAGTTTTTGTGCTTCCCTTTCCTCTTCTGAAAAAACATGGGTATTTTAACCCCAGTGCCATGCAGGCAGGCCCCATGGTACGGGTGAATGAGATACTGGAGGCCGTAGCCCAGCACGACGCCTGGCACATAGCAGGCACCCAGCAATGCTGCTTGCCTGCCTTTAGATTTCCTGGGGGTTAAAAATTCATATAAAGCAAACTGCCTGGCTGCTGTTCTTGCTGTGCCCCAGACGTTGTTGTTTTATTTGCCAGGAAAACAGGCCTGGCCTTCACAGGCACAATATTTCTCAGGCCCATAGGTTCATTTAGGCCTCATCATAACCTTGAGACATTAAGAGATTCCACCACGGCCAGGGGCAGTGGCTCGCGCCTGTAATCCAAGCATTTTGGGAAGCCAAGCCGGGTGGATCACTTGAGGTCAGGAGTTCAAGTCCAGCCTGGCCAATATGGTGAAACCTCGTCTCTATTGAAAATAAAAAAAAATTAGCCGGGTGTGGGGATGCACGCCTGTTATCCCAGCTACTCGTGAGGCTGAGGCAGGAGAATCACTTGAACCCAGGAAGCGGAGGTTGCAGTGAGTAGAGGTCACAAAACTGCACTCCCACCTGGGTGACCGAACAAGACTGTCTCAAAACAAACAAACAAACAAACAAACAAACAAACAAACAAACAAAGAGTCCACAACAGAATGGTGACGCCCAGAGAGCCGGAGGGTCATACTTCAGGTTACGTCATAAGCGTGGGTTAGCTCCAGCATTTGAAACCAGTACAGGGACCCTGGGCCAGGACTTTGCCACCATACTGTTAGTCCTCTGGAGGGAGCTTTGCTTCAGAAGGCCTGGAAGTGCTTGTTCACTCTTGGCTTCCCGACCCAGTTTTCTTCATCTCACCAGGAGATGCCTAAAACCACAGAAGTATTCAGGAGAGCAGAGAGGCAGCCTGGGTGCATACACCATCCTCCCGTATTTCCCCAACAGCCTCGCTCCTCATCCCAGCTCCCTCAAATGCTCTCACACGCAAGAGTGATGCGATGCCTGCCCCTGCAGGTGCTTTAGTCTACATGGAGAGCACGTGGGATGGCCGAGCACCAAGTGTAGGAGGCGATCTCTAACCCAGACGGTTCTTGTCATCGATCAGTTGCTTAGGCCAAAAACCTGTTTCTGCGTATATATTCTGTATCTAGCACTAGAATTGCATGGGGTGGGCTGAATTATGTTCCCCCAAAAGATACGCCTAACACTCTGTACCTGTAAATGTGAATTACTCCCTTATTTGGAAATAGGCACTTTGCCGAAGTAATTAAGTTAAGAATCTTGAGATGAGATCATCCTAGATGGAGGGTGGGCCCTAAACCTAATGCCTGGTGTCCTTATAAGGAGAGAGAGCTTCGAGACACAGAAAGGCATGGGAAAGCCGCAAGAAGATGGAGGGAGAGATTGGAGTGATGTGTCTACGGCCAAGGGACGCCAAGGATCGCCACCGTCAGAAGCGGGAAAGGGAGCAAGAATTCTCCCTGGAGTCTCTGGAGGGAGTGGAGCCCTGTGCTTAGATTTTAAAATCTTGATTGTGGACTTCTGGCTTCTAGACCTATGAGAGAATACATTTCTGTTGTTTTAAGCTACTAAGTTTGTGGTTATTTGTTACAACGGTCCTAGAAAATTCATACACTGCATAAAGAATAAAACATTTAAAGAGACTATCCAAGTGCTTGAGACGTTTACAGTGTGGCCTATTTCCTCAGCCTTCTCCTTCCCACCTCCCACCTGCTTTTGACTTCAGATGTTTTCAGAGACGTTTCCAGAGCTGAGTTTTGCACCATCCTTTCCAGTATACAGGGAGAGAGGAGTCAGGGGAACTGATGCCTCTAGCCCAAGGGGTGCTGGTTGCAGAGGAACAAAGCCTTCCCCTGGACTGAGATATCCAGGGGGACTTTCTGGCAGAGGCAGGTGGGTTTGGTTCCATTCAGCTGGCAAGCGGAAGCCCCAGATGAGTCTTGAGCAGGGGAGCAATGAGGCGCTCTGGGCAGTGTGCTGTAACCATAAGTGGAGGTGGGACTGGGAGAGGGGTGCCAGGGCAGAGCAATACATTATGGAGTGGCGAGGAAGGCCCAGCTGGGCATGGTGGACTTGGGGAGTAGGACGAGGGGGAGACTCAGCTGGAAGATGTCGTGCAAAATGCTTTGTGACCAAAACACAAAGCCCGGAGGGGAGAGCGCAGGAGTGTGGGGATGGCTCCTACGTGGAGCCCAGGAGAACCCCCGTGATGCCTGAGGGTATCATTTTTTTTTTTTTTTTTTTGTGGTGGGGCTGAAGGAAAGAACGAAAGACTTAGTCTGCCAGGAGCCTTCCCTGGCCAGAAATATTCCTAGACGACCCCACATATACCACAGGCATACATGAACACATGCAGAGACTCAGGTATACGTGCACAACCACACACACACACACACACACACAGAAATGCACAGACCAAGTGCCCAGGGACACACACACACACACACAGAAAGGCACAGGGGCAAATACACACAGGAGCACACACGTGCAGTGGCATGTGCACCGACACACAGACATACAGAGGAGCCGTGCCCCCAGTCCTCCCCTCCGCCTCCCGCTGCCTTTCATTCACTCTCTCCCACCCCCTACAGTCACCTTTGACACAAGTTCACTTGGATTCCCCACTAACAGGGAGGGTGGGACCCAGTCCTAGCCAGGGGTGGTGAGGGAGAGACAAGAGCAGAAGCCCAGGCACCCAGGGGGGGTTCCTACCTCTCTGTCAAAGGTGATGGCAGAGCTGCACACACATGTGGGCAGTAACCCACCAACACTCAGGGACAGATGCCCAGAGAGACTGAGCTCCAGACCCAGCAAGAAACTGAGATTCCAGAGTCACATGATGCAGACAGAAAGTCAGACAGGAAGAGATACTCAGGTACACACAGACACACACAGATCCACACTCAGACACACATACAGCATGGCACACAGTACAGCACACACACCCACAGACACACAGCAACATCCCCTCCCAGACTCAAAAGACACATACATCCACACACGTGCACACACACACACCAGCATGCACAGACAGACGCACACACACCCCCGACAGAAAGAGATACACGCAGAGGGAGACACTCTGACACCCAGACACATACACGCAAAAATACACAGACACACTGCCAGGTCGACACAGAGGCACAGCCAGGGAGACAAAGAGGCTTTGAGCGTGGCCGGTCTGCCCCCAGAACCCAGACATCCTGGCTTTGCAGTCCCCCTAGGAACCCTCTGAAACGCCAGGAGAAATTCCTGGGATATTAGCTAAATTTCAGACACAAACATTCCCGTCTCCCTCTCCAGATGTAATGCTCATGAAAGCTTGCACAGCCGCCCTCAGCTGCCCCCACCCCTGGCTCCTAGGAATGCTGCCTGTGGGCTCCAGGAAAGGGGTGGTCCTAAGAGCTGAAGTGATCACACTGGGCAGGGAACAGGGAGCTGCTTTGGGCAGATTCCAGCAGATGGGAAGGGTCAGGCAGAAAGGAGCACTCCCTATTGCAGGGTGGGGACGCCACCCAAAGCCGGGGCTGACCAGGCCCTGGGGAGCAGTGAGAGGGCTGGAGACTGAAGTCAGAAACCCTGAGTTGGAATGCAGCGCCTGGCAGGAAGCCATGGTTCATCACAGGGATCCTTGCTAGGGAATGGGCCATGCTCACCTCCCTGCCCTCAGGGCCACCTGGCAGCAGGAGGAGTGTTGAGGGCCTTCCCACCGCAGGGCTTTTGCATACTCTATTTCCTCTCCCTGAAATGCTCTTCCCTTGACTCTGTCTCAACCTCAGACAAGTGTCCCCACCCACCTAGGCCTCTTGTTATTTTCTCTTAAAAACACCTTCTTCTTCTTTTTCAAAGAGTATGTAGGTACTTCTTGATTTGCCTCTGAGCTAGACCGGACGTTCCATGAGAATAGAGACCTGCTTATGACAGTCAGAGCTTAGCAAGTAGCAAGTGCTCGGCAAAGCCGCACATGCCATTTAAACTCCTCCGGACTTCAGTTTCCATATCTAAGAAATGGGTTGAAACTGCATCTTTCTCGCAAGGTTCTTATGAGAAGAAAATGAGATGATGAATGTGGAAAGGGCTTTGGCAAACATCTTCTCACCTTATGTGAGGACTGTGTGGTCTTCTTAGATCCTTGATAAGGTTAGGGGCCAGCCTAGATTGAGACACAGACGGTGCTCTGTAAACATGTGCCTCGAAGTGCTTGGTTGCCTAAGCAGTATGTTTTTGGAAGTGCCATGAAGTGTCCTAATTGATGATTCCTGGAATTCCACTGTTAGTACCACAAATCTGTGTCAACTCAAATCATTAGAGCATTAATGATTCACCATCAGAGTCAAGAGGTGGCCAGCTAGAGCTTTTCCTGAGTCACAAATGGCCCAGAAATCTGGGTGTTTTCACATCCAGATCAGGTAAACAGCCATGTGTCCCAGCATCTGGGACCTCAGAGCCACAGAGGTGCATTGGCTCTGTGGGCCATCCCAGGATACGCTGAAATTCACACTCCCCATCTGCTCCATCTACTAACCCATTCCATCGCTCTCTTCACATAGGAGGACACTGGCTTCTTGCAGAGGACAGCAGCTGCCAGGCAGCTTGGCTCTTGTGAGAAGAGTGGCCATGGGTGAGTTATTTAACATCTGTGAGCTTCAGTTTCCCCCTACATCCTCTACCCCACACTTCTTCCTTGAGAAGAAAGTGGCTCAGCATATGTGCAAATTCCTGAGAGTGTTCCTGCTAGCAGCCCCTCAGCAAACGGTGATTGTGAAGCTGACAATCCTCACTACCAGGACAATGAAGTGGGGAGCTTCCAAAATGATGATGGCATGCGGGTTTGTTGCCCTCGGCAGAGGCTGCTGGGTCTAAGATCTAGGCCTGCCTGTCTCCCAGCTCGGACAATGCCTGCTTTGCAAGAGGCAGCTCGTAATGTGGGAGATGTATGTCCTGTCGTAAAGTGTTTAATATTTTAGCTCCTAATTGCATTACCAGAGACAGACAGCTGTTTATCCTCATCACTCTCCCATCGTTGTCTTTGGCAGGACCCACTGGGCTGCTCCAGGTGTTTCCTCGCCTCCTCTTCTGAAAATCCAGGGCGGTCATGCAGGATCCTCCAGGCTGCTCCGTGGTCAGGCCGTGAGTGGTTCCAGCAGGCGGGGGCCTATGTCGGCGCCGCAGGGGGTGCAAGTTAACCCTGCATTCCATTGCAGGGGGTGCAAGTCAACCCACATTCCATTGCCTCCCCCTATCTGCCCGCAGCAGCCTTCTTGTTTATTAGGCATCACTCCAGCAATCAATTCATCTGATCTTCACAGTAGCCTGCAAGGCAGGCACTGTTACTATTGACCCCATGATACAGAGGAGGGAATTGTTGCTGGGGGAGGCTGTGTCCTTCTTTCATTCATTCGTTTATTCATTCATTCAGCAATATTTTTTTGGTAGGAGCAGCATTGTGGAAGGAACTAGGGATATTAAAAGGAATAAGATCCAGCCCGTCACCCTCAGGGAACCCACAGCCTCACACAGATGGAAGTTGACAGTGGAGCCTCTGCCCCTCCAGGTAGTTTCCACTGCTGGCCAAGTGGTCGTTTTGAGACACAGATCAACCTCAAGTCCAGACCTTGTGGATGGATTGCCCTCCCCAGATTTTAAACTTTCTAGTTAAATTCTTGTCTAATCCCAGCCTCCTTCCACCTTGCTCCACCACACAAGCCACCCCAAGCCTCCTGCTTGACACCCACCCCACATGTGACCACCTGCTCCTTACTTTCCCTTCCAGCCGCCTGTCCTCCCTGGTGCTACAATCCTGATGTTGGTGGGCGGTGGGAAGAAGACTCTTGTATCATGGCCCCTGCCTAGCCCTAGTGTAGATCAATTGTGATAATTCAAATCCCCTTTGCCAGATACTCCCTTAGCCTTCCTCACAGCCAGGGGTGGCAGGTCCAATGACTGAGTCAGTGAGAACCAGGGGAGGTTCTCAGAGGCCTTAGGGGACAGAGAGTTTCCTTGAGTTGTGCCTTTGCCCTTCATCCTGCCTGGACCTCGGTTGCATACGGATGAGATGCTTGGAGCTGTAGCAGCCATTTTTTGACCATGTGGCAACAAACAAAGGGCTAAAAGCCAGGACGTGGAGGGAGACCAAGTGGACACGAGGGCTGAGCCTGGGTGTCTGCTGGGGGTCGTTGGGCCTCTGAACCATCCTGGGCCACACTGCGCTGGAGTTTCTGTAGGTGGAGAGCACACGGCCTTCTGCCTCTGCACTCCCTCTGGCCTCTGCAGTGTGTACCAAATGCTTCCTGATGGTACCCGAGCTGGGCCCCTGCATCTCACTGCAGTGCCCTGGTTTTGCTTTGTGAGCTGCTTCTCCTTTTTTAAGGCCTAACCCAAAGTCCCTTTCCAAGAAGTTTCCTTTGACTTCACCTTATCCCACCTTGACCACAGGGTTGGTCATCCACTCCTTTGCATACCCACAGCACACTGTGCACGGTCCTTTGTAGCCCCCACCACACTGATTTGTAATTCTCCATTTTCCTGGTCTGTCTGTAGACACACTGCGAGGTTCTGGCCTGTGGAGGTGCCCGTTGAGGTTTGAGCGAGGGAGATGAGAAAGAACTGAATGCAGGAACCATCACTGGCAACGCGAGCAAGGGCCCTCCATGTGTCCTTACGTCACTGAATCTTCCCAGGGGCTCTGTGAACCATGACTGATGCTCACCCTCATTTGCAGGTGAGGAAACTGAGGTCAGAGAGTACGGGGTTAGGTCTTTCCAGCATTTTGTCTTTCCAAGTTGAAGGGAAGCCTTTGGGCCACACGGTAGGCAGGTTGGCTCCAGCCCTGCTGCCCTGCCTGACTCCCGGGCCCTGCAGGGCCTCTTCCCGCTGTGGGCAAGGCTGCCTGCAATCAGGCGATTTGCAGGGCGGTGGGTGGCAGAGCCAGGTGCTCGGCCTGAGGCAGCAAACAGACCTTGCTTGTCCTGGCACAGCTGCCCCGGGGAAGGGTTCAGAGGCCATTTTATCCACACAGATGGGGCTGGGGCCCATCAAAAAATAAGACCCAAGCAAGGCCTGCCGGGGGATGAAGTCATGTGGAAAAACACTCAAGTCAGAACAAAACTGTCTTTCTGAAAAGGACTTCATCACGTTGCCAGAAGCGTCAGATCACTCTGCCTCTCACCTCTTCCAGCCCGCCCACAGGAGCGGGGAAGACCAGTTCCTCGGGTCTGGTTACATCATTTAAGCAAAAATAAGTGTTACAGAGACCCACCCAGGAGGTGCTGGGGAGCCAGTGGCTCCATCCTCCCCCACGGCCCTGGCCTCCTCTGACCCACCAGGCTGGGAAGGCCTGGAGAGCAGGCTTGGGCTTTCTCCAGCTCTGCGTGCCCAGTGTCAAGCGCAGAAATGGAGCTCAGCTTCCTTTTGTCAGAGACTGGCAAAATAAAATAAAATAAAATAAAATAATAAAATAAAATAAAATAAAATAAGATAAAATAAAAAACACTCAGTGAATGCATACGTTCACATTCAGCAAATTCTGCTCCTTCTACCAGGCACTGTGCTGGCGTTGGAGATACGCTTGCAGGAAGAAGAAACAAAAGATTGAAGGAGTGAAGGAATAAATTCCTCACTAGGGTGACAAGGCACAACAGAGCAGGATGGGTCCCAGAGAGGTGTAAAGAAAGCTGAGTTCCATTTCCTACTCCAGTGATACGTTTCTACTCAACAGAATTGTCTTGAGCAGAAGATCCTGGGAACATGGTGGCCACCTAGGGATTTAGGGAAGCCACTCTAGCACTCTGGCATTGATTGTCCTGGCAGGAGACAGATGACATCAGTTACTGGAGTTCCCTGCTACAATGGAGATACGGCCAAGGTGATGTGGGGCATGGGGGAAGAGGTGCTGCCTTGGAGAAGAACACACCAGGCTGTACAGGAAATGTGGGGAAGCTTTGGAGGTGGCATGGAGCTTGGAAAAGGGCAGACAATACCCTATATAGGAATCACAAGGAGCTTGAAGTAAGCAGCAAGAGATGGGGTTGGTGAGGCAGGCTGGGGGCAGGCGAAGGGGAGAGTGGGCTTCACTTTATGGGGAATAGGGAGCTATTGGAGGGCTGAAGAAGTAGAGTGTCCAGCTCAGGAATGTATTTCAGAAAAGCTGCTCTAGCCTAGAGGGCAGTTTGCCTGTAACAAAGAGGTCTATTAAGAGGCCCTTGGACCACCCCAGGGTCTAGGAGTAGAGCACTGGCAAAGGGGTTGAGAATAAGAGCAAGGATAGATAGAAATGCCCATCACTGAGGGGTACTTGGAGACCTAGTGGATGAGGGGACAAATGGAATATGAGATTATGAGTTAAAATTGTGACTCTAAGGCAATGGCAAAGAAACTTAAAATAATGGTGGCCTGAAGAAGTAAAAGCCCAGGTACCTGGTCCCAGGCTGCTCTAGTAGCTCCACAAACATCAGAGCCCGATTCCTCCCACCTTTTTAGTGATACCCAGCCTTGAACATGTGGCCCAGAACGGCTGTTCCAACTCGCATTGTCACATCTGAAATCCACTTAGTGGAATGAAGGAAAAGAGTGAGGGGGGCGCGCTCATTCATCTCAAAGATATGACTTCGAATTCCACACATCTCTGCTCACATTCCATTGGTAGAGCTTAGAGGCAAGACCATACATAGCTGTAAGGGATGCTGGAAACAGCAGGCTGCCAAGTGCCCAGCTAAACATCCTTCCATTGTGGAACGTGGCGGGGGATGGAGCTATGGAGGGACAACTAGGGAGGTTGAGCAAGCCCAATGGCCACTCTGAGCTTGATATTTCTCATTTACAAAACATATTCCATGAATAGTCACACTGCTTTTTTACCAAATAAATGTTAAATATGATCCTTTCTCTGTCAACCACACGTTGTGTTTTCCTGGCAAGTCAGATGCCCCTATTTGGAGACAGCTTTCCCAGCCACTGAAGAGACGTTGGAAAATATCCTCAACATGGACTTTACGGGGCTTACAGAGTGGGCTCTCAGGGTCTGAGAATTCCATATAATTATATATGCTCAATTTGGGGCATACAGTTTTCTTGAGCGAGAGTTTATGGCTTTATGTTTACACGTTTAGCATACAGATTTATGAAGGGGCTTAGCTTTACTGGGGTTACCCTCAAAAGTTGAAAACAGAAGGAAAAAATTGCTCAAGGCCCTCACCACTGATGGTCTATGATTCCTTTGCACCCGCTTTGCAGGGTACACTTGGAAAGGAGGGCAGAGAAAAGAAAAAGGCAACTGAAGGGCTGTGGGTGGTTGCATAACATAGCTTTGATTCATCTGACAGTCCCCCCTGGATGTGGGTGTGGCCCACTGTCACCAGGCCTTCCCCTGAGTCCCTGCCCTGGCTGAGCTGGGATTTGGCTGGGGGCATGCCTGGCACACTCTGCCTCAGGTCTCCCCTGCAGTCCCCAAAGCTCCCCGCCAGAAGCCAGTTAGGATTTCAGAGACACAAGCGAGCTGCTGTGTTTGGCCTGCCAGGTGAAAAGAACAGAGCCTGCATTAAGCAGACGCTCCTCTCGTATCGGCTTCCCTCACCCGCGATGTCTCCAACTGGGAGCAAACCTGTCTCCCTCTCTGGAGCCAGGGATTTGATACTGTCGTGAATGGAGGTTTTCATCCCCCAGCTAGTCGTCTGCCCTCCATGGCGCCTGCTGTCAGTGCCAGGCTTGGCATGGGAGACCCCAGCTGTGGGAAGAGTGGATGGATAGGGAAGGGCTGGGCTAAGTGGCTCCCCCACCACCTAGACTTAGTGAAGGCAGAAGAGGCATCATGGCCAAGGAGAAGGAGCGAGAAGGTGGGCACTCCTGAGTGATCACCAGGCAGGATGGGCTCTGATGGACTGGTGGTTTGTACTAAGTGTGAATTTCTCCATAGCCCACAGATGAGCAGGACTCCTGAGAGCAGACTTGCTGTCTGCAATAAAGATGGTACCAAATAAAGCTAAAAACAAGGATTTTACTGAGAGGGGAATGGGGCAAGAGAACAGCAATGTGGTGCCAAACAACTGAGAGCAGGGATGAGCATCTTGGAACGTGGAGTGCCGGTGAGCAAGAGGTGCCAGCCAGGAAGCAGACAGACCAGCCCTAGGCACCACCTGTGAGCCGGGTTGGGAGTAAAGGAAAGCTGGAGAAGAGCAGGGATGGGCTGCAGTGGAAGCCCTGGCATGAGATTCTGGTGGTAGCAAGTGGTACCTTCAGCCTGAGAGAGCTAGGCCAGCCAGAGAGGCCAGGGCTGGGTGGCGGAGGTGGCCCCATGGCAGGCCAGGGAGCCCTTACCCACCCTGCGCATCTTACGTCTGCCCTGCGCATCTTACATCTGCAGGCCCTCCTGCCTCGACCCTCTGTTTGTCCTCTGCCCGGCATATTCACTCAGCACAGGCAGGGCACTTTGTTCTCATAGCCTTTGACCCTGACTGCAGGTGTGGGACCAAGGACAGTGGCCAAAGAAAAACAAAGGGAAAGAAGGGAACGGCTATGATTTCTAAGAACAGCACCTGCAGGCCTGCATCCTGGCTGTGAAGCACACACTTGTGCGTTTTCTGGTGCAGGCCTCACAAGCCTGCATGTAGGGCCAGCTCTCATAAATGTTACCAGGCTGAGGACAGTTTCACAGCAGCATCCCTTAGCAGGATGCCACGTGGTGCTAGTCCCTGGGCTGGGCATGCTGGAGACAGAGATGAGCAAAACCCTTTCTCTGGCCTCAGAAAGCTCACAGTCTGGTCAGGGTAGAATCGGTATTTGGTGAGAGCTTCCTGAAGGTCAGGGTCACTGCAGCTGGGGCCTACCATATATCACTCAAATCCTATCCTCATAACATTCCTGGAAGCGGCCGGATCCCCCACTGGAGGAAACAGAGGCCCAGAGATGCTAGGTAAACTGCTCCAGACCACACAGCTGGGTCTTGTGGGGATACATTTTGAATTCCTGTTCTGTCTGACTCAATGTTTGCTTGTTTCTTGGGGAAGAACCCCGCTTTTTTCTTTGGGAAGGCTGCTGTGGAAGGTCACTGGGGTGGTTTGAGGCCTGAGGGCAGGCCTGGTCACAGACCCTTCAAATGATTGCTGAGGCACATGCCACTCAGGAACTCCTGGTTAGATGAGCAGAAGACAAAAGGAGCCTCCACTAGACGGCCACTCGTGCAGGTCCAGATGCCAAGCTCTGGGGAGCATTCGAAGGCAAGTGGGTCAGGCACTGCCCTGTCCCCAAGGAGCTCACAGACCAGTGGGAAACTGATGACAAGTGTGTTAAGACCCACTCCACAGGCACCGAGCCAGGCAAATCTCTTCCATGCCCAATGCAGGGTGAACTGAGGTGAGAACCAGAACTTCTCAGATCCTCAGTTTCTTTATCTGTAAAATGCAGATACTAGAACCTAACTCATCACAGTGTTGCAAAACAATGTGTGGGAGGCACAAGGCTCAACACAAAGCAGGAGCTGGGCAGTAATAGTAGTCATGACTCTTATTACCACTCCAGCCAGAATTCAGCAGCAGGGAAGAGCAGGTAAATGTGAGATGTAAGGAAAGCACAAAGAACATGCTATCAGGATTCATGAGTAGGAAGGGGGCAGGGGCGGAGCATGGAAAAGCCTCCAGAGGCTCCTGTTTGTTCATTCTTTCCTTCCCTCCCCCTCCCTCCCTCCTAAGGATCCCCAAGGAAGGACGACGAGGTGTCCTTCCTCCCCCCCCAAGTCCTGACCAGGAAGGAAGGGATCGGCCTTCGGGCGAGGTTCCTTCCTTCCTTCCTCTCTCTTTCTTTCTCTTTCTTTCTTTCCTCTTTCTTTCTCCCTCCTTCCTTACTTCCTCCCTCCCTCCCTCCCTTCCCACTCCCTCCCTTCCTTTTTTCCTTCCTTCCTCTCTTTCCTTTCCCTTTCCTTCCTTCTTTCTTTCCTTTCCTCTTTCTTTCTTTCCTTCTTTCTTTCTTTCTTTCTTTCTTTCTTTCTTTCTTTCTTTCTTTCTTTCTTTCTTTCTTTCTCTCCTTCCTTCCTTTCTTTCTTCCTTCCTCCCTTCCTTTTCTTTCTCTCTCTCTTTCTTTCTTTCTTTCTTTCTCTTTCTCTTTCTTTCTTTCTTTCTTTCTTTCTTTCTTTCTTTCTTTCTTTCTTTCTTTCTTTCTTTCTTTCTCTCTCTCTCTTTCTTTCTTTTCATGTCTCTCCTTCCTTTCTTCCTTCATTCCTTCCTCCCTCCCTCCCTTCCTCTCTCTCTCTCTCTCTCTCTCTCTCTCTCCTCTCTCTCTCTCTCTCTCTTTCCACAGGGTCTTAAGGGTCTTGCTCTGTTGCCCAGGCTGGACTGCAGTGGTGAGATCATAGCTCACTGCAGCCTCAACCTCCTGGGCTCAAATGATCCTCCTACCTCAGCCTCCCCAGTAGCTGGGACTATAGGCATGCACCATCACACCTGGCTAATTGTTGTATTTTTGATAGAGACAGGGTCTCACCATGTTGCCCAGGGTGGTCTTGAACTCCTAGGCTCATGCAATTCTCTCACCTTGACCTCCCAAAGTGCTGGGATTACAGGTGTGAGCCCCACACCCAGCCCATTTACACTGTTTATTTTTCTCATGCTCTTGTTTGGGGCCCTTTACGCTTATTCCAGGACATGCAGTCAGCACCCAGTGACTATCTATGGAATGAGCGAACCAAGGAATGATGTCTCCAGCTCCAGTGTTCCAGAGTTTCAGTTGTGGCTCTGTTTCATCCCCATCCTGGCTGCTCTGGTTCAGAGAACTTGGGTGGCAGACTCACTGCCAGCAGTGGGGAGCAGTCCCTGCCCCACGTGGGCCCAGCCTCGAGGTCCTGGAGTAAGCACTTCTTGCTCCAAGCCACCTTCTAGAGAGATGGGAGAAAGGACAGGGAAGCTAGGAGTTTCTACCACCATCTGAGACACTGTGGATGGAGAGAGCCGCTGGAGAGACAGGAGTGCAAGGGCCTGGCATGGCTCTTCAGCTCTGGAGATGTGGAACAGGCCACTTGCCTCTCAGAGGTGCTGTGGCAGAGCCTATCTCTTTGGCCTTCTCAGAAGTTTGCCTTATGTCTAAAGCTTCCTGGGCCTGCAGCACAGGGTGCCAGTTTTGCCTATGGGGCAGCCAGCCCTCTACCAATGAGGTTAGAGTTGGTGGTGTACACCCCATTCCTCAGCGGGTTAGCCTGAGACCTGTCCTCCACCAGCCTTGCAGACAGTTCCGAGGGGGAGTGAAGTATAAAGATGACCTATTTACGAATACATCCTTTCCTTGCTTGTCTTTGTTCACTGTCTTGATACGGGTGTTCCCACAGTGCCTCCACAGCCTCCTGCCTCCTGTGTTCTTGGCTCCTTCTCAGCCTGGCTGCCTGGCCCTCACCCCGAGCCTGGGGAGAAGTCAGGACTTTTCACTTGCCAGCCCTGGGTTATACGATGATCTTCTGTCCCCATGATTCAGCCTGTTGTCTGACAGGAGGACCAGGAAGTGAGGAAAAAAATTAAACAGCTTTGAGCTGGCTTTGGGAGGAGTGGCAGGGAGCTTCCTCCAGCCTCCTGTGAAATGGGTGTGCTGGCTTTATATTTCGAGAGAACGCTGTTGGGGGAGCGGGGAAAGGGCTGACTCATCAGTTATTAATGGCACTAACACCCAGCATCTGCAAGTCCTCCTGGGACGTCTTCATGGGGTGATTTGCTTTTCAGGGCTCTGACATCAGAGGCCTCGTCTTGTCTGCTGCAGTGTGTCATGCTCTGGCTCTTCGTAGGAAAACTGCTTAATGCTATGGCAAAAGAAAAGTAATAAAATATTCATTTGCCAAGGCTAGAGGGTGGAAGTTATTGAATCCTCCAGGAGTAGGAGTCTTAAATTAAAGACACTTACAGACCCGGATGAAAGCACATGGCCACACAGCAGACATTCTCGGGAACACAGCACATATAGGAAAAACAGCCTCCCATGTACCCAAAAGCATCTGCCTGTGCACACACAAAGCCCTGCGTGTGCTGTGCAAGCACACATGTACCCATCATACACCTACACAATACCCAAACCTGCACTAGGGACACATCCACGTCACAATGTGAAGACACACGCGCATTTCACAAGCCTGTGGAACCCTGCTCCATAAGCAAGCACGCACACACCTATACCTATTCCCCCACCATTGTAATGCAAAGTGACATCTACCTAGCTTATCTACTGGGGGCGGGAGAGCCCATCAACCTCGGCCCTGACTTTTGAACAATAGCCGCCTGTCTGGCTGTCCCGAGGAAGCCTGGCTCTTTCAGGCAGAAAGCAGATGCCGTGCTGGGGGAAATAGGGGAAGTGTGACTCAGAGGTGAGTTACACAACTTGGTTTTGCCTGTTTGCTCTGCCCAGGAGGAGGATGGGAGCAGCTTGCAAATGGGAAAGCTGAGAGGCTGCTGCACTTCTGGAAGCTTCCACATTATCATGCTGGAGGAGGCCCAGGCTCCCCGAGGGCAGCATGAGGAGGCTGCTGCGCTGTCATGAGCAGGAACGCATGTGCTTGATCACACGGGGCGCCTTCCCTCAGAGGGGGGGTGCTGTGGCTGTCACCTTCTCGCTAAAGTTATAGCCTTCTGCTGACCTGCTCCTGCCCATCTGGCCTGCTGCCCCAGGGCACCACCACACCTATGTAGACAGCAGGTTGGCCCCAGGCTTGGGTTGTGGACACACAAGTTGGCCTGCATCTCTAAAGGTGATGCTGCCTACTGATGGTCCTAGAAGCCCTGATGGAGCAGCTTATGACTAGAGGATTGGTGCCTAGACCTGAGGTTTTGGAAACAACCCCAGTGCACAGATTTCCTGAGAGAATGATAATGTCCCGGATCCCTGGGATGTTTTTTTGTTTGTTTGTTTCCACACCGTCTATTCTGCAAACATTGACCAAGCATTGACTAAAGGCTAGGGCCTTGGGTAACATAGTTGGTTGCTGGAAGGATCTCACAGTCTGTGAGGGAGGCAGGCAAGGGTCAAAAGTGACTGCAATTTGCTCGTGGAGCAGCTGACTCTCCTTCTGGAAGATTGAGTTGACTGGCCAAAGAAAGAGGTATGGATGTGAGTGGGTGGGAGATGGGAGGATAGGAGGGTGTCAACGAGGGAGTTAAATTCTGAGCAGAGGAGTAGCATTCTCACAAAATTGCTTTCCTACACAGATCACTGTAGATCCGGGTTGGCAAAGTACAGCACACAGGTCAAATCTGGTTCACTTTCTGTTTCTGTACGTGAAGTTTTATGGGAACCCAGCCATGGCCATTCATTTCTTATCTCCAGCAAACTTGAGTAGTCACAGCATGACCCTCAAATCCCAAAATATTTATGATCTGAGTCTTTACAGAAAAAGTCCGTCTATCTGTGTTCTAGACCCAACCATGAGTTTGGGAACCCAATGCAGAATTCCAGAACCGATCACAAAATTTCTACAGCCTACTGTAGTAGTCCAGAATCCAGCATGGTTTTCTAGAGCTCCCTGCAAGAGTGACATTTGTATAGGGATTTAGAAGTTTACAGTCAGCTTTTGCATCAATTATCCCATTTAATCCTCCAACAAGCCTATGTAAGGTTAATGGTAATTTTATCCCAATTTTGCAGATGAAAAAGCTAAGACAAAGGGAAATTAAGGGACTTGCTGAAGACTGCATGGCTGGGAGATGGCTGAGGTTAGGCAGCCTCATTCTAACATTCCAGCCTCTTTCCGCTGTATTATCCTACAGATGTTTCTCTGTCACACACTCCACTACTTAGCTGCCCTCCCTGACAGTCATTTCCCCCTTCTTCCTAACTCCCACTGCCACCGAGGAAGTCTTTTGTCCACTGTGCTGTGTTAGTGGGGAGACAGGGTTTGGAGAAGCATCAAATTTCCTTTCCACATCTGTTTGCTGGTGCCCAGCGCACCCTGGGATGCTAACAAACAGTGACAGCTGATCTTCAATTGGCTGGCGCGTGAGAAGAACCACTGGGCCAGGTAATTCCAGTTCACCTCTTCAGAACTGCATCCAGGTGGGTGGCAGTGATGGTCTTGCCGGAGCTGCTGGGCACTCCTGTGGGGGATGTGATGGAATCTGCCATGTCCCTTAGCTACCCACCCCACGCAGGGGCAGGCACCCTGAACGACCCCTTCTGAACACAAGACTTGCAGCCTCCTTGCTCATTGGTAGACTCAGGAGCTGCTCTTAATGGAATTACACCTCATTTATTAGATACGAGGACCTAAGATGTGGCTGTGTTATATCAGGCGGATTCTGAAGGCTCCCACCCCTGGAGACACACACACACACACACACACACAGACACACACACACACTCATTTCCTGCAGCTCTGAGGGCTGCTGGCTGGAGCTCTGCATGCTGTGGGTAGCACATTTAACTCGATAAAATATAATATACGACGGGATCATATTTAACAAGGAAAACAGGGCCTGAATGGACAGAGGAGCAGTGTGGCTGGGTTGCCATGGAAACACCTTGTTCGGAATTTCCTGACTCCTAGGAGATTACATTTTCAACCCTAATGCTGTATTAACATAAGCTTTGGCACTTAATGTCTCTGTTTTTCACCTCCCTTCTCTCCCTCACTTACAGGCAAAAGCAAGCAGCAGAGATGAGCCAGGGAGGAGGACAGAGGCTACACTTCATGATCCAGTCAAAACCAGCCATGGCACCCAGACAAGGTGCTCTGCAGCTTTCAAAGTGCATCACATCCATTATCTTCTGTGACCCACAGACAGGTCAGCAAAGCTGGCTGGTGTGAGGTCGCCGAGCCCCGTGCAGGTTGCCCCTAGCATACCTCTTGCATCCACTCCTTCCTCTCCGTCGCATGCCACTGCCCTTGTCATCTCTCACGGGGCTGTTGCAATAGCTTCCTGCCTGTCTCCCTGCTCCCAGCCTGTGCCCTCTGTCCCCTCTTGCTGCCTGAGTGATCTTTCTGCACTGCAAATTTGTTCATCCTATACAGTAGGCTTAACAGCCTCCAATGGACCCCAGCAGGTACAGAATAAAGTCCCAACTCCTTTGCATTCAAGTGTTTCTGCCCCTCTCTACAAGCTTCTCTCTAGCAGTTTCCACCATAGTCCCTGCCCCTCCAACCCTGTGGAGGTGATGATGTCCTTTCTGAATACACAGAGCACTTCCAGGGGCCATACCGTTAGCTCCTGCCGTGAGCTTAGGTTGGGACCCTAGTCTCTGCTGTCTTCCTAAACAACTCTTAAGCTTCCTTTAAGACCCAGCTTGGCATCACCTCTTTTGGGGGTGTTTCCATGCCTACCTCACCACCGGTGTTCCCAGGGTGCTTGTACTGAATGCTGTTGCAGCCTTTAGTGTCTGATGACCCTTTGGTCCTTCGTGAGCATTTCTCCTCCATCACACGGGGAGCTTATCAAGCCCCGGTGGGGACATGCCTTCCCTATTGCCATACTTCCAACACCAAGCCTGCTTCTGGAACCTAACAGGTGTCCAACTGGCATTTGTGAAATTGAATAAGTGGTGAGGACACTGAGGCTCAGAGCAGTAAGTATGAGTCCAATGCTACTGCCTGGTAAGAAGCTCAGGTAGGGTTTCTCTGCTGTCACTCACCCTCCTAGCCTCCCTGCTTGCTCTGGGATCTCTGTGCCATCCACAACTCACAAATTGTGTCTGTTTCCAGCACTCCACAGGTCTTCTCTCTAACAAACCCTTCCTTCTTTACATCGTCTTCACCAGTTGCCTAATAATCTTGGACCAGCTAGGGCTGGTAGAAAGTTAAGATCTGAAGAATGAGGCTCAGAGACCACCTGAGACACTTCAGCCCATAGAAAAGCCCACACTCCTCCCATGAAACAACAAGGTTCTCAAGGTAGCAAGGAATAGCCACTTGTCCAAGCAAGCCCATGATTTGGAGTCTTGTAGCAAGGACCAAGGGAGCCATAGTGAGGACTGGAAACTTCACCCTCACAACCAGTGTACTGGGTTGACCAGTGACCCTTACCCTCAGTCATATCTACCTGGAACCACAGAATGGGGCATTTGAAATAAGGGTCTTTACAGAGATAATGTAAAAATCTTGAGATGAACTCCTTCTGAATTTAGACCCTAGTGGGCCTAAATCCAATGGCAGGTGTCTTTTCAAGAGACAGAAAAGGAAAAGATACACAGAGACACAGGAGAGAAGTCATGTGATGATCTGAGTGAAGGCGGAGGCAGAGGTTGGAGGATGTGTCCGCCAGCCAAGGAGTGCTGAGCATGGCTGGAGCCACCAGGATCCAGGAAAGAACTGTGGATAGATTCTCCCTAAGGGCTTCCAGAGGGAGCCCACTTGGCCAACACCCTGTTTTCAGGCTTCTCGCCCCCATCAGTTTGGTGTCATTTGTTTCCTTGACAGCCCTAGGAAGCAGATACAGCCAGGCAGCCTAAGAATCTGGGGGAGGTGTCTGCAGGACTCGGGGGAGGTGAGCATACCAGGATGTGATGTCACTCCCTCTTGTCACGTGTGGTACTCTGCTTCCCAGACTGGCACCTCGGTTACCACGCTGACCTCCAGCTCCCTCCAGCCCACTGCTCCATCTTCTCTGCATGTCTCTGTCTCAGGTCCACACGCAGCCTCTGTTTGCTTGTGACTCTGCAGGTGGAGCTACCCTGCACCCTTCTGTTGGTGATCTTCTCACTTGCATTACATATGCCAAGCCAAGCAGTCGAGTTCCCACTGCATTTAAACTACTCAAGATAGATGATCTGATGATTTAGTTATCATTATCACAAATGGGCAAAGCTTTCACTACAGTCTACCTTCCAGGCAGCAGCCCCTGGCCCTGCTCCTCTTGGTCATGGTCCATCCCCTGGGTCAGCTGTGTCCATGGAGGTACAGGTCGTGGGTTCCAGTGTGGGAAGGAGGCCCTGAGAGATGGGGCTGATGACCAGGGACGCCTCCTGCCCTGATGAAGGCATCTTCACTGTTGAGGCTGAACTTCCTGCAGAATTGAGTAATATGTGGTAGGAAGGGGAGAAGGAAAAGGAATGACACATTTTTTATTCTAAAATAATAAGAAGAAACATTTTATATTTTAAAAAACTCCAGAGGGAATTATTTCTCCAATTGAAGCTTTTGAAAAGTCAGAATTGCAGCCCACTTGTCTCTTTTGCCAGAGGACAGCTGTCTTTGATGAGCTACTGGGAAATGCTTATTGCTCTGGGTCAGCGTGACAATACTGAGGACGCGAGAGGTGGGCAGGGAGAGGCTGGGCAGGAGAAGCTGGACCACAGGGCTCTGGTTGAGATGAGGCCTGCCTGCACACTACAGGTGTTTGAAGAGTGTCTAGGGCAATGGCCCCGGGTGCACTGGGCTGTGCATGCTGCTGCCCACTCCCCAAAAGCTCCCTTGGCACAGCACATGCTGGAGACGCTGCACAGATGTCCTCTCCTTCAGCCTTCCCTCAGGCCGCAGGGGGTGAGTGTCCATGCGGTCATGGGATAAGTGATGGAGCCAGGACTCGAACGTAGGTCAGAGGGCACTAGGACGTGAGAGTAGAATGAGTAGTGGGCTTGAGGAGTGGATCCCAGAGTGTGGAGAAGACAGCTCGAAAGGGCAGTGTGGGGACAATTGGGGACATTTGAATATGGAGTCCAGATCAGATAATAGTATTGTATCAATGTTAAAATTTCTGATTTTGATAACCATATTTTGGAGGGTAGGAGAGGTACTTTTAATGGCAAAAGAAGCGATTACTTTTGCACCAACCTAATATAAATGACATCATACAGTATGCACTCTTGTGTGCTTGGCTTCTTTCACCCAGGATCATTCTTCTGAGATCCATCCATGCTATGGTGTGTATTGATAGCTCATTCCTTTTTATTGCTGAGTTATATTCCATTGAATGGATATGGAACAGTTAATTCATCCATTCCTCTGTTGATGGACACTAAAGCTGTTTCCATTCTTTGGCAACTGTGAATAAAGCTGCTACAATTATTCAGGTGTTGTATGGACATGGGCTTTCATTTTTCTTCCCAGATATGGAACTGTTGGATTATACAGGAGGTATGTGTTAACTCATTAAGATACTTCTCAACTGTCTTCCAAGGTGGTCACACCACCAGCGGTGTGTGAGGGTTCTAGTTTCTTCACATCTTCACCTCAAGACTTGGCAATGCTGCCTTTTTGCATACAGTCACTGTAGTGGCTGCACAGTGGGTGTCACTGTGGTTTTCACTTGCATTTTCCTTATGAAGAACACTATTGATGTGAACATCAAGCCGTCCCCTCTCTATACTTCCCTGGGCATTGTGCCTCTCTGGGCCAAGAGGCACATGTGGTGAACCTAAGCAGCTCAGCAATTATGGTTTTGTAGCTGCACAAAGGAGAAAGCCCATGTCCCCAGCAGAGAATATGAAAGTGGGTGGGTCCACATGGAAGACCATAGCCTCAGTGTGAGAGCCCATGACACTTGCAGACCAAGGTCCAAGAGCTCAGGTTGGCAGAGATCATCCTTTGGATAGGGTACCCACCAGCTTATTGGTGAAACCTATGGCTTTCCCATGGGTAATTAGTGTACAAAAGGCATTAGGTCTTTCATTGGTTCACTCAAAGATATTTTTTGACTGTGTCCCCAACCGAATCTCATCTTGAATTGTAGCTCCCATAATTCCCATGTGTTGTGGGAGGGACCCGGTGGGAAGTAATTGAATCCTGGTGGCGGGTCTTTCCCATGCTGTTCTCATGACAGTGAATAAGTCTCACGAGATCTGATCATTTTATAAGGGGGAGCTCCCCTACACAATCTCTCTTGCCTGTCGCCATGTAAGACTTGGTTTTGCTCCTCCTTCCCCTTCCACCATGATCATGAGACCTCCCCAGCATTCTGAAACTGTGAGTCAATTAAACCTTTCCTTTATAAGTTACTCAGTCTCTCGGGTATGTCTTTATTAGCAGGATGAGAACAGACTAATACCCTCAACACCATCAACTACCTCCCAAGGACCCAGTTCTGTGACAGGCATAAGTAGTTAATGGGCTTTTGTTGGTCTTTAAGTTGTAGGCAACCTTCAGAGTAAAGTCAAAACTCCTAAGCATGAGGTTCAAGGCCTTTCCTGAAGGGGTTCCTAAGACTTTAGATTTTCCCACCACAACCTTTCCACCAGCCCATGCTCCAGCCCTAACAAATGACTCATTGGCCCCAACTCACCATCTCCTTCCCGCTTCTTTGTCTTGATCTTCTCTTGTGCTTCTTCTCTGGGCCAGTAGAGATCTTCTCAGCTAGCTAAAGCACCAATCTTTCCTTCTCTCTTGAAGTCTTCCACCTCTCCACAAGAATAATTTATTGGAGCAAACGCTGTCTGAACTTGTACCCTGTATGCGGTTTACAAGGGCCCTGCTGGACTCTGAGTTCCTCGAGAGCAGGATAATTATTACTCACACCTGGCTTGGAGCATAGAAGGCTCCTCATCAACTAGTCACCCTTGGTGGCATTGGGCTGATTTCATCACTATACCCTCCGTTTCTCCATCTGGGGACTAGAAAGCTCACCCTCTCCACCACATGTGGCTCACAAATCACTCCAAATGCTGGAGGTGGCACCTGCTACATTCGAGAAAGTTAAATACCTTTGCCACCTTGCCCATCATTATCTGCAAGAGCCATTATCCTTGTGAGAACACATGGCTCAGGAGTTTAAATACTAGAACCAATTAGTTTCTCAGGGTGCGCCATCTTATACACGCCAAACTCAACAAGCTAAGAGCTGGTCCTCGAAGCCTTCTTTTCTTCCCTTTTTTTTTTTTTTTTTTTTCTTGCTTTCTGTTCCGGCAGCACTTACCCATCTGTACTTCCACTGCAGAGCTATTCCCACTGGAAATGCCTTGAAACCTTTCAAATAAAATATTTAACATGTGGATTGGGTGATTTTATGTTGTGAGTTATGAAATCTTTATTTGGGTCCCACCTTTTATTAAACTTCAGGGTTCTCCTTTGGTCTCTAATGACATTACGTTGCATCAGAATTAGACTTTTTTTTTTTTTTTTTTTTTTTTTACAGGGGGCTGCATTATTTGTTGTGACTTGTTAATACTAATGTTTAAATTTTGAGGCCTTTTACTGCTGATTAAACCTCTAAAGGCTACAGCAGAATTTCCGCTTCACTGCGAGAAGAAAAGAACACGGCGCGGTTCGTGTTGAGGAGATCACTTGAAGAATGTGCGGGAAGGTTGCTGCATTTATGAATAAAGCGAGGCATTATCATTTTTAATAGGAATTAAACAGCTAGAGGGAGAAGTCGGCAATGCTGCGATCAGTGCAAAGGAAAACAATCTAACAATTTTAATTAACTGTATTTTAATAGCTTTAGTTATAATTGAATAATTTAAATACCAAGGGAAACAGTTAAATCTCCTAAAAGCCTTTTTTTATTTACATTTTAAATACAGTTCACAGTGAAGAGATGACAGTATGTGTGCTGGGGGGAGTTTCTGGGGTGACTCCAGGCGCTAGGCAGGCCGGGAAGAGCAGGTTGGATGCGGAGGGATCATGGGGTCAGAGCTCACTCGCCTCACCTCTGGGGCTGAGTTGACCTCCTGTAAGGATCAGGGGGCAGAGTGAAGAGCCAGGAGTTTCCTGCCTGCCTGGGACCTGGCACATCTGCTATCACAGCCCCTCAAGTGAGTGGGACCTGGAGTGAGTCTTGATACTCACTCAGTGTTCAAGCGGTATTTATTGCTGGCCTACAGTAACTACCACCACGGCAGTAATAAACTGGTAGAAATAACAGCTGACACTTACTGAGGGCTTCTGGAATGTTTAGGGCTGGAAATAATGGTAAGAGAGACAGAGGTGGTCTCTGCCCTCCTAGAGCCTTTCAACTGGAGGGAGAGACAGACAATAAACAAATAAATTACCAAAGAAGCCAGCCCTGCAGGAATAAATTATGATAAGAGGCCTAAAAGGAAAAAAACAGGATGCTGAAATAGAGGATAACAGGATGGTGGGCATAAGTTTAGGTGAGATGGGCAGGGCTGGTCCTTCCCTGGAGAAAATACTGAAGTCCAGGCTTTGAGAAGGGCAGGATGGGAGCTGGTATTGGAACCTGAGGCAGGTAGAGGTTTCCTGCCAGGTAGAATGGCATGAGCAAAGGCCTTGGGGTGGGGAAAGGCTGGGGAACATTTTCAAAGAGTCGAGAGCAAGGAGAGTGAGGTGGGGTGAAAAGCCTGCCAGGGCAGGTTGGGCTGGGGGCAGCCACGGGAAGATGGGAAGCAGGGAAATGATGCCACCTGAGGAGCGATTCTGAAAGATCTTACCGCGGGTTTTCTAAGCCTTGTACTGGGGGTATGACCTCTTCCCTCCTTCACCCGTGGGTCTGCCCAGGTACCACTACTGGGCCCTTCTTTGGATCTGGTTGGGACTATAGCCCCCAACCACTACCTCACCCCTGCTCTGAGCATGCAGCCCCTCCTGCCAGAATTCCTCATGCCCTGCACGCACCCCCTATCCGGGACCTGGCCTTTGTTCTTTATCCCTAGGTCTTGACTGCTGGACTCAGTGTGGAACTCAGCAGACTCCTTCCAGCCTCTGCCAACCCCCCAACCATGGAGCTGTGACCTCCCTAACTCTACACAGCTCCATTAACTAAAGACTTGCTACTGCATGTCTACCTTGCAGTTGTGTGCAAGGTACCTTGTGGCCTGGGCCAAGGAAGTCCATGGGTCTCAGCGTATTGGCCAACAGCTAACCTCGGGGGAACCAGACCACTGTTCACTCCATGCCCCTTCCTCACCCTCTCCCCAGATTGCTGAGAAAACCCCCTGGAGCCTGGCAGCCATGCCCTTCAGTGCTAATGACCAATCCTGGGAGGGGAAAACATCTACCAGGCACACAGAGAGGACACGTGGAGATGAAGGTTTGCTCTGCGGGAGCGGCTGGGGTCATGGCAGCCGCTACTAATGGGCAGTGTTTGGGATTGCCATCCCTCTCCATTAGGAACTGGGCACTCCCGCAGCTCCACGCCGCCCTGTGAAGCTAGTGTCCTCTCCTGCTGGGGGAAGGCTGGGCTATTTCACTAATGGGGACCCCAGCCAGCTAGAAGAACAGCAGGGGGATGCTGCAGGCTGAGCAATTCATTTCTTCCTCTTGGGAGCCTCACAGGCTCTCTAAAGGGTTTGATACAGGAGGGACAAGCTCAGACTTCAAGTTAAAGCAGGCAGGATGCATTGTTAGGTCTGGGCCAGGGAGTTTATTTGCGAGATGATTTGAAGGATATTCATCCCAGAGGGGACCGAGGTGGGTGCGAGGCCATAGAAAGTTCTGTGGACACAGAGTCAGGCAGAACTGACATAACAGTGAGAATGAAAACACACCTGTACTGGGGTCTGACTGTGTGCCCAGCACTCCACTCTATGCTCGGTCTAATTCAACCCTCGAAACACCGCTGGAGGTGTGTACTATTATCCCTGCTTCACAAAGAGGAAACTAGCAACAGAAGGTACATCAGTTTGCCAAAGGCACATGCTGGCATGTGATGGATAGAGGGCCTGCCCCACTCTGCCCTGATTCTAAACCACCATGCTGTGGAAACGCTCCAAGCCCTGACCTGGTCTGACACTGGCTGGCCGATGTCCCTCAGCTGCATCCCCCAGGCCATGCACTTACTCCTTTGCCCAACAAACATTTACCCAGTGCCTCTGCTGTGCCTCTGCTGTGCCTCTCACTAATCTCATTTTACAGATAAAGGACCTGATATTCCGGGACCTAAGATCCCGTATGAAGGTGGACAATTATTTGCGTCCAGGAAATGTGATCCAGAGGTCCCACACAGCCCAGTTGCTTCTCTGTGAAGAGTGCAGTACCCACCTAATTCCTACCAGGGCTGCTGGGCTATGTCTAGATTCTGAGGCAGGAGAGTCAGGGCAGGGCTGGAGGTCCACTAGGGAGGAGGGCAAAGGAGAAAATGCATTGAGAGACAGAGTCCACAGCCCAGAGAGTCAGGACCTGGTTGAGGGACAGACTCAAATGTGCCTTCCTGCATATAGAAGCCTCAAGCTCAGGGGACATCCTTCTGCAGGGGCAGCCAGGGACCCCCTCTCAGCTCCCAGAGAGGTCCTGGAGGGCCAGAGTTGAGCATGGAGGGTGACCAGTTTCTGTTCCAACCCCCCATGTAAGTGTTGTTCCTTAGAGCAGTCTCTGACACTGAGGGAGACTGGAAGAAGGGAAGGAAGAGCTGGCCTGGACAGGGGGACCAGGAGAAAAGGAAGGCCCAGAACAGTGGGTGGCGATGCCACAGGGAGCAGTGTGGGACAGCCACCAGGTGGGCTGGGCACCCAGGTCTCCCCTGCAGGACTGGAGGACGCTCTCCCCCAGCTGCTGGGAATTGTGAGTGGAGAGGCCTCCACGTCAGCTGTCAGCCCTCTTCAGGAATGAACTAAAGAAAGCTACACTGCCGGCTGGGCGCGGTGGCTCAAGCCTGTAATCCCAGCACTTTGGGAAGCCGAGACGGGCGGATCACGAGGTCAGGAGATCGAGACCATCCTGGCTAACACGGTGAAACCCCGTCTCTACTAAAAAAAATACAAAAATCTAGTCGGGCGAGGTGGCGGGCGCCTGTAGTCCCAGCTACTCCGGAAGCTGAGGCAGGAGAATGGCGTAAACCTGGGAGGCGGAGCTTGCAGTGAGCTGAGATCCCGCTACTGCAGTCCAGCCCGGGCGACAGAGCGAGACTCCGTCTCAAAAAAAAAAAAAAAAAAGAAAAGAAAGCTACACTGCCAAGGTCACACTCTTCCCTGGGAAAGCCCGTATCCAGTGACTGGCCAACTGGGAGGTAGAAAGGCCCAACCCCTTTGCCTGAACTCAGGGCCACTCTGAAGGACCATCCTGCTTCAGCGCTCCCCACAGGGTCAGCTGCGGTCTTGCTGTGACTACACTGTAGCTGGATTTCTCCTTCAGCTTCTCCCTGCTTTCTTTCCTTTCCCCACGGGTGTGGGTCCCGGGAACACCCCTCATTAATGTTCTGCGCACTGACCTTCTGCTTAGAGTCGGCTTCCAGGGAATCCACCCTGCAACAGCAGCTGACCTCAAACTCATGCTCATTCCACAAATCTGCATCTCGTTTCCTTTTGGGCCAGACATGTGCAGGGTGCTGGGAGCAGACATCCGGATGAGCTGTGTTCCTTGTGCTTTCCTCTGGTTGGGGAGCCTGATGCCGAAAGGTGGTAGGTGCTGGCACAGGGATTTGCTCCTGGATGGCCTGACCAGGCTGTGCCTGCTCTCCCTGAGTGCAATCCCAGTGTCTTAGAAATGGAAAGTGGGGAGTGACCAGCCCCTTTTCTGAGGCTCGACTCCTCAAGTAGTCAGCCCACCTGGCCTTGGGGCCTTCAGTCCCAGAGAGCTCACGTGGTCCCAAGTAGCTCTGCATTCGCGAAGTCCATCCTGGTGTCCCTGGAGCTGTCCCACACTGGCATCATTGTCCGAGTGGACTCGCAGGAAAAGTCCATTCTGCAGTCAGGGAATTCGTGGCAGGGTGCGGAGGCTCACGCACTGAGAGAAGCCCAAGCACATTCAGTAAGGTAAGGAGGCAGCTCCAAGCTACACAAATCTGCAGGGAAGCGCCGGGTCCTTTTGGTGGATGTGTTTCCCACTTGAGCCTGTTTCCCCTCCAGCCTTGCGAAGTGTTTCTACACATGGAATACATGCTCTGAGGATAAAGGATACATTTGGAAAATGCTGCAGGACTTCTCAGTGTCTGCATCATTGAAGTGTGCACTGGGAACCTGTAAGACCAGGGCTGAATATGCAACATCTCCCAAAATTGTTGTACCATGGAACACTTTTTTGTTTTTTGGCGGGACATCTCTCAGGGCCAACGTTCTGGAAACTGTATTTTGAAACAAAAATGCTGTTTCCAAAAATTCTCAGAGCTTTCCCTATTCTTGCTCAAAAGAGAAAGGAATTCTATCCTGGTGGATGTGTGCAGCAGATATTAAGAGGATACTGGGGAGTGCAGGAGGTGGGGGAGGAGGGGAAGTTAGGGTGCCCCTTCCTCTCACCTTCCTTAGAGCCATGACCTTGCAGGGTGCCAGGGAAAGGCGGTACGGGACTGTCTGGTGGGGTGCGGTGAGAAGCCTGGGGAGGCGTGGGTGGCATCCGTGTGTCCCTGGTTCTGACAAATGCCATGCCGCAGGCTGACAAAACAAATGCAAGTGTGCACCAGGCTGTCCTTAGTCTCTGCCAGTTCAGATGCTCAGACACCAGGCACTGGCTTCCATCCTCCCTGACATCTGAATTATGGCAAGGCAGGAGGCAGGGCCTGGCCGGCTCTGGAGCAGGGGAAATGGCAAACAGATGTTGGAGGACAAAGGGGCAGGATGTGCTGGAAGGTTTGTGGCATCTCAGGCCTGCTTGCAACAGCCCTTCCCCCTGGGGAACAAAGAGGGGTGCTGAGGCCACAACAAAGAGACGCTGGTGACAGGGGGGTTAAGAGCTTGGGCTTTGAAGTGCCACAGGCCTGGGCATGAATCCGGGCTCTACCACTTGCTAACTGTGTGACCTTGGACAAGTTATTTAACCTCATGTGTCAAGGAGGGAACATAATAGTTCTTCACTCAGAGTGTGGCTTTGGGAGGATTAAATAAGATGATGCATGAAAAGGACTTAGCACACTGCCTGGCGCATAACACTCAACAAATGTTCCTTGTTTATTTTGTTGCTGCTGGTTGGGAAACAGTTCCTGAAAGACTAAATGTTTATTTGTTCAGCAAATACAGACTGTGCCCTGCTCTGTGCCAGGTGCAAGGGCACAAACACAGACAGGCCCTGACCCTGGCCTTACAGAGCTGATAGTCAGGGAGTGGTTGTGCCAGGAAGATACCCTTGACTGCAGAGTGACATCTAGACCCAGAATGCTCTGGGCCTTTCCTAAGATGAGAAGGCTATGAAAGCAGGGATGGCAAGGAGGAGCATTGAACAACATCAGGACATAGCGTTGTCATCAGCTAGATACACTGTGTCTTCCCTGCAAGTCCCCTCTGCCCAACAGACTCTTGCTCAGCCTTCGAGGCCCAGCCCAAATGCCCCTTTCTCTGGGGAGCTTATCCCACATGACCAGGGCCCTCTTAGCTCTTGGTGCAGGTCTTGGTGGTGGCATTTGTCAAATTCTGGTGGTGTAAATGTCAGTTCTCTCCTTGACTGTGTCTCATTTTGGATTAGAAGGTTCATGAGGGCAACAAATGTTTGGGGAGTAGTATAGGGTGATGTTTAAGGATGAAGGTTCTGGAATCAGTCACATGTGGATTGGAATTCCTGGATACAGCAGATTTTGTGAGCTTTGGCGAACTCATTGTCATCTCTCAGCTTCAGTCTCTTTACCTATAAAGCTGAGAGAAATAGACAGACCTCCTGGAATTGTTATGAGGCGTACAAATGACGCTGGCCAGAAAGGACTCAGTGCAGCGCTTGGCACAGAGGGAGCCATGTACCAGCATGATCTTATTTCCACCTTTGTGTCTGTCTAGTCTTACCTCACTACCTAACCATGGTAGGTGCTCTATAATTAGCCATCAGTTGAATCAAGGAAGTTCCCCACTCCAGGATTCAGGTTCCAAATCTGTAAAAAGGAAGGAAATGGCCTCTCCAAGGCAACTTCAGATAAATTCTCTGCACCCAAAGGAGCTCTCAGACTGTCCAAACCCACCTTTTCAGTTTATAGAGAGGGAAACTGAGGCCTATGCGATTGTGCAAGAACAGCGCATGTGAGTGAAAGCATCCATAGCCTTCCTGGAGAGCTGGAATGTTATTTTGGTGAGTTCTGTGGTATACAGATTCTCAATAGCCAGTTTCTTTCCCATCTGAACTGTTTTTGTAAAGAGGAAATATCAAGGTGTATGATGTCAATGCAGTTAAGTAATCCAGCCAGCTGTGTAAACATCTGGAAGTAGTAGAGACACAGCCCCAAAGTGAATGCAGGGATCAGCGCTTCCAGACGTCTCCTGGGAGGCTTCTAAACTGTAACCTGTGAGGAACCAGCTAGGAGAGGCAGTGCTCTGATCAGAAACTGGAGTGGCATTCTCTCCTCTCCAGGTTCTCAGTTCTGGAGAGCTAAGGAAGAGGACAAGAAAGTCACTATGCCCAGGGTGTGTGACTTTGGAAAATGGAGGTGAGGTTTAGGAAAATCCTGCTAATAACAGGTTAGCAGCAGATGGAAACAATGCTTCAGAATCACAGGGACCTGCTTCTTCTCACTCTTTCCCTGTGGCAGGGAAGGGATGAATGTGACCATGCCCTAACTCTAGATCCTCAAGGGAGAGGGGATGGATTTGAACGCCTGGAATCCAGGGCTTCAGACTGGGAATCTCTGAGCCGCTTTCTCCTTAGAAGTGACTTTTCACAAACCACTTAGGCCGGTGGAGAAAGGATCTACAGGCGCTTCCATCCCAAAGCTCCAGCTGTAGATGAGGGAATGGAAGCCTGGAGTAGGGGAGGCCACAGGGCCAAGGTCACACAGCTGGGCAGGGAAAGATTCAGGGCTAGGAGCCAAGCTGCCAGACTCCAAATCCATGCTGGATTTCTCCATAACTCAATGGCTTTCCCTCATTTAAAATTATATATATATGTATATATATTTACAGAAGTGACATTGTCAGAATGTGAAAGACACAGAAGCACAAAATACATTTGTAATAAAATCTCTAGCTGGAGCTAATCACTGTTTCTTGCACTGCCTGCCCCCTACCTCATAAAATACACACATGCATGCACACACATGCACACACACACATACACACACACACACACACACACACACACAGGTATCCAGCTCCTTTGGCAGACTTTTTCTCCTTTCTTCTCCACAATCCCTTTACAGGCGTGGTCTGTTGTTTCCTGGAACCAGAGATTGTAATTTGCACGTAGAGAGCACAGGGTGGAAGGAGACCTGGCTTTGCTTTATCCCTCACCAGCTATGGGGTCTTCTCTGAGCCTCACTTTCCTCATCTGCAAAATGGGTTATAATATATACCTTAGAGTAAATCAAATTAGATCAAATATGTGGAAATGCTTTATAAAATCCAAAGCACATTGTTCCAAGAATGAATTCTTGATGATGGTAGTGGCTAGTGCTTGGGGAGGGTGCTGGTTTGTTGGTTTCTGCATCAGGCCAGTTGGATCTCACTCTCTGACTCCTCTCCAGGGCAGCGTCTTTCTTGATCCCCCATGTCCATTCCCAGCTCTTTGGCTAGTCCCTCCCCCATCTCCTCACCAGCCCCTGACCCCAACAACCACAGCCCCAAAGAAGAGACCCCTACTCTAGAACCCTGCATGGACAGACTGGCTGGGAGGTATCATGTGGGCACTGGGGATGGGCATGGGGACAGGATGGCCCTGCACAGAGGACTGGCAGCTCACCTACCTCAGGTGTCCTGCGTCCTTCCTTGCTCTGACCCCAAAACTGCCATGCTCATTTCACAGATTCATAAATCCAAACATTTCAGAGTTACAGACTTTCCAGCCTTTGTGCTGGCAATTTCTCCTGCAGCTTCTCAGCCTCCTTGCCTTGAGTGGGAGAGGTTTTCATATCTATTTTGCAGAGGTGGAAACTGAAGACTCTGGCACTCCAGGTGATTTCCTCTTACAGAAATATTTGCATTTGAAAGGGCTCTTGAGAACCCAAGGTTGCTGATAGTGGAGATTTGGCTGCTGTGTTTGTGCTGCTGCTGGTACAGAGGGCTGTGGGGATCTGCAAGGTCCCATCCTCCTCAATCCAGTTGCAGGCATGTGGGAATTGGCGCTGACCTTTATCGCCATCTGCCTCTGCTCCTCATCTGCCCCGTCAGGACAGAGATGGATGTCACCCCGTCATTCCCCTGGCTACTGGCAGAGAGGCTAGGGACAGAGGCTGGTGCTGGCTCACACCAGCTGACCACAAAGTTGGCCATGCACATGATTCCACAGGTGTCCATCTCTGGGTGTCACCAGTTCCGAGCCCCAGGCAGGAAAGCTGGGGAAACACCTGAGACCGGGGGAGCAGGTGCTGACTATATATCATTATTCATGTCAGCTGAGTTTCAACTTCAGGAGATGGAGGTCAATGCCTGTGGGCCTTGCTGGGAGAGGGGCTCTTCCTCCCAAGTCCACTTGTCTTACTGACAGCCTCCTTCTTAGATGTTAGACAGACAGAGCCTAGTTTCAGCTTCATGCCCTGGTGAGTTTGAACAGATATCTTAACTCTCTCTCACCTCTATCATCTGCAACATGGGCACAATCCTAAGCCCTACTTGGCCTCCCTATTGGTAACAAATGAAAGACTGTTCAAAACTCTGTTTAAGTGTACAGTGGTTTTCCTGCCAGATGGACAGAAGATGGCCACTGGCCCAAATGGCAGGGGACCAGGGGCCAAGGAAGAAGAAGAAAGCAGCAGTGAGACTGTCCTGTAATGGCTCTCTTGGCATTACCCCAGGGAAATGCAGAGTCAGTACCATCAAGGGGCCAGGTCCAGACCCTGGTCCCATCTCCCCATTCCTTTGAGAGCATTGCAGCAACCACTTCATGTTCTCTGCATGCCTCTTCCAGCTACAGGCCGTGGCTCAGTGGCTTGTGGGGCTTCCTGCCACGGCTCCATAGGCTGCATCAGCTTTAGGCATGAGGTAAGAGAGAATTAGCATCTCTTTGTGACTTTTTCACAATGTCTTTATTCCACTGTGGAGGCGCCTTTGAACTTGGTTGGTGTGCATGGCACATCGACTCACCCTCTCTATCAGCTTTAAAACTCTCCAGTGGGCACGTGGTTGCCCAGGGAGGAATGCCCTGGCCCAGGACTTCTCTGTCTGAAGGCAGGTGGTTCTGAACATCTGGCTCCAGAATGCCAGTGAAATCCCAGCTGCGTCCCTTTAATGGGTCTTGTCAAGCCAACTCTCCTCTGGCAATAATAAGGGGGCCCCCACTGCTGGGGACAGCAGCCCGGAGCCAGCCAAGCACTCCCATCTTCTATTCTCATGGGCAATCATGGGAGTTCAGCACCTTTTATCAGACAGATGTAATCTACTCAAAGAGCTGCCAAGTCCTCTTCTTCCTGGAGTTCCCTAAGGTAACTGTTTCCCCAGGAGGTGAAGGGGCATTTCCTTCACCAGGAAGAGATTCCATCTGTGCATAGGTTTGCACAAAGCCACTCACTTCTAGTGGCAGAAGTTGCAGGTTGCTTTCCACAACATGCATCTTCCTTCTCCTCCTTGATAACAACATGTATGTAGGGCAGCAATGCCCATGGTAAAAGGACTATTACTCTCAGCTTCTTTGGGGACCAGAAGAGGAATAGGTGACTAGGTTTTGGTCAATGAGATATAAGCAGAAGCTGAGTGATAACTTTGGGAAGTCTTTTTAAAATGGATGGTGAAGACCTTACTCCTTACCTTTCTAACTTTTCTGTTATTTAACTACCTGGAATGGAGATGTGATTGCTGGAGCTCCAGCACCTGTTTTAGGTCTTGAGGTGACCTACATAATAGGAGCCATGTCCTGAAATGATTGGGCAGTGAGATCATAGAATTAGTCCCAGAGCCTATGGAAGCACTATGCCAATCCTGGGCTGCATGCCTATGGACCTCTTTGCAAAAGAGCAAATAAACTGCCATCTCATTTAAGCCATGATTATGGGTTTTCTGTTACACACTGCTAAATAGAATCCTAACAGATATTCTTTGATTCTGAAGTCTAGCAACACCATGTTGGTTTATTCATTCATTGAAGGACTGATTTTTTTTTTCAGTCATGCTGCAGCAGACATTCTGTGTACTAGGCAGTGTGCTGGGTGTTGAGGGCCTAACAACGAATGACACTCAGACTGTGCCACCTAAGAGCTCTGAGTCCAGGTTAAGAGTCAGATGTCATCCTTCTGCTCAGTGGCCTTCAGAGGCTCCCTTTTGCCTTGGGCTTGGTGTAACGCAAGGCTCACTGCCCCTTTCCCCCCACTCTCCCTCCTCTGCATGGTGGACTCCTTGGTGGTTGGGGGTGCAGCCCAGGAGTGACAGCAAGGGCTGAAGAGTCAGTAGCTTCTGGGCTGAGATCTGCCTTTCACTAACTCTGTGGCCCTGACACATTCCTCAAAAGTGCTAAACTGTTTCCTCATCTGTAAAGCAGAGATAACAGTTCTCCTCTCACAAGACTGTTCAGAGGATTCAGTGAAACAATGGTTCATGGCATGTATTACAGTGCCTGGCATGTAATCAATACTCTTTCTCAATAATATGTGATATTACTGTTATCACTCTATTGAACTCACCCTGCCACTCAGTGATAATGACTGTGTATGAAGCAGCTGCCTTGTGCCACACCCTATGTCCTCCTGTATGTCCACTCCTTCCACTCTCTCCCTGGCCAGGCCCATTTCGCCTGCTTGCCTCATGGCTAGGCTCTCAGAGCCTGAAGCCCAGCTGCCCTAGAGGATCTTCCCAGTGCACTCAGAAGACTGAGATCAGTGCCCCTCTTGGCAAGCCCATTCTTGTTCCTTGACATGGCTCCACCTCATGGATATTGCTTTCTATGGGCTGGGGTGGGGGTCCATGGAAGTCAAGACAGTGCCCTTATTTGACTCTGTCTCCCCAGTAGTATCTGGTGCTTAGTAAGTATTTGCTGATTGGATGGATGGATGGATGGATGGATAGATGGATGAATGGGTGGTTAGATAAATTGAAGAGCTGTCCACAGACAGTGAGGCAAGTGCTGGAATATATGAATGTACAAAATACCATAAGAGGAAGAGGGAGTTCTAACTAGTTCAAGCAAGGGAGAAGGGGAGGTAGAGGACATTTGTGCTGAATGTGGACGGATGGGTGTGAATTTCCAAGGTTGGCAAAAGGTCCTACCATCAGTGGGATGACCTGTTTTGTTTTACTTACACCAAGAGCTGGATACTTTCACAGATCTTGCATGTTAAAGCCTCCTTCCATGAGGTGGGGAGGAGAAGGGGGTCCCAGTGTCCCTGCCTTAGATTCTAAGCAATAGTTCGGGCACATGCAGGGCCTTTACCCTTAGATAAACAGTCATGAAACTTTGTCATGAAGGGGATGAAGGCTGGTCTCAGACGCATCGAGGAGGAGGGAAACAATGCGAAAGTGCCACCACTAGTGGCACTTTCTAGTGTTAGAAACGCTGACCTCCAAGCCCCTCCCAATGACCAGATGAACACAGCAGCTTACTCTTCCACTTCAGGTGTGCAAACCAGGGCTGGGAACGGTTGAACCATTTCTCCCCAGCACCTAGCTGGTGGGTGATGGAGCAGCATCTGGAACTTTAGAAAATTTTGGAAAGGCTGTTGGGAACATGGGGCTTAGGCAAGGAGACCTCAGTGAGACCTCCTACTTCCCTTACCCTGGAAGTCAAATTTTGGTGTTAATATGTACTCAGCTGTGCACAGGGAGAAAGTTGGCAGGCTCCGTGGGGGCACACCCTGGCTCAAGCTGCCCACACTATCAGAGGCTGTTATTTGTCTCCTAATACTATTTTTCCTTTGTCTCCTTGCTAATACAACCCTTATTGTTATCTGCCTGCCCAATGAAAGATCACATTTCCCAGCTTCCTTTGATGATTGACTAAGTTCTTGTCAACGACACGCAAATGGAAGTGACCACCTCTAGTACCTTCTTTAAAAGACACTGGACTCGTGCCCTTTGCTCCCTCTTCAGTTCTCCTTCCACCTGCAACCTGGTATTCAGGCATGATGGGTGGTGCTGTGGCAGCCATATGGGACGTTGAGGTTGTCTTAGGAGTAGCGGCTATGCATGGTGAAATGAAAAGATTGAAAGAGACTTGATGGAAAGAAACCCCCTGTGAGATCTCCCGACTTCCTATATTCCAGTTGTAATAACAGAAATAAATAAAAGGGGCTAGTATTTATATGTCTGATGCTCGGCTAATCAGCACAGTGCCATCGCTATAGGAGGAGAGATGGCCACAGGAGAGGCACATGCAAATTCAGGCCAGACCCGAGGATGCAGGAAACAGGATGCTTGAGATAAAGGAGTGACCAATCCTAAGGGGCCACAGCCTTTTTCAGCCTGCAGCAAGAAGTACAAGAGAGAGGCTAGGTAGAGATGTGGCTTCTTTATCATGGCAAGTCTTCTCACCTGGACCACTCCCAAGTCAGCATCTTGGATGTGCACCAGACTGATTTGCAGGTCCCCCAAAGCAAGTTGTGGGAGAAGGGCAAAGATGGGCTTAGCATGGAAAGGAGGTGGAATTTCTTTTGGCCCAGAGCAGAGCCAGTATAAGAGCAGCTTAACTCTAGGCTGACTCCTAACAGGTCTCACAGAGGTTCTTGAATAGACAAGCTTTCCATTAGCATGAACCTCGAGGCCTGGGGAGCCCTATGGCTAGACCACTGGACCACAGGGATTACAGGAACCCGTGTCAATGTGGTAACAAAAAGTAGCACGTGTGGTCTGCCTTGGAGTCATTTCCGGGAATGCATGGAAGTCTGAGAGATGATGTCACTACGGTGGGATGTTCAGGATATTTGGGTAGCTTATGGGCAATGAAGACAGGCGATAGGAACATGGATTTGTTGATAAGAACTGGGGCCCTGGGACTGTGACTATGAGGGCCAGAGAGTACTGGCTCCATGGCTGCCAGGACCACCCCCAACCTCCACCCCCGTGGAAGTGAGTGGTGCAGGTGGGTGGGGCAGGGGTTTGCAGGCTCATCTCAGAGTCTGGTCACACCAGGAACAGCCACAGAGTGGGGTGCAGGTACTTACTCCCAAGATGGGTTCTCCAGGAACACATCATATTTTCCCCCCTATGTAATAAGAGTTAGCAGAAGAAAAATTTCAGGGCACTTGCAGGAGAAATGGTGGGGCTCATGCAGTTTCCTTCTCTGCTGAGGGCATGACCTAAACCCCACTGACCCGTTTTCACTTTGCCCAGTCTAACACTCTACAATACCCACCCCAGGCTCTGGTTGTCTTTGCCTGACTGTAAATGTCAAAAATGTCAGCTTCACAAAAAGTCAATTGGAGGTTTTTTTGTTCCTCAAGCTGGAAGTCTGCACTGGGATCTAGCCTTCTGGCTCTGGGTTTTCTATCTCTGAAGGCCCCATGGTGGAATTTCCACTGAAGTTCTGTTTCCAAAAACTCAAAATGTCCTGTTCCACTCAATGTTTTGGTGTCCTAGACCTCTCTCCCACCTGCCGTCTATACAGGACCAGCGTGGAAATCTTGTGTTTGTTAACCCATCCCTCATGTTGGTTCATTAAGAGAGGTTAACTCATTAACAGAGGAGATAATCTGCTGTGACCACCACCAGTATTGTGAAAGCATCAAGTCCCACAACATGGGGTGCCATCTCTGCTGGTCAGTAAGCTACCTCCTGCCTCCTCCTCTTCTCTTTCCCATGGTTAGTAGCTTTCATCATCACCCAGTTCTCAGCCAGTGGAGAAGGAGACAGACAGGAAGGGGAGCTTCGGTGCCAATGCATTCCCCACAGCAGGGTTTGTCAGCCTCAGCACGATTGGCATTTGGGGCTGAATAATTCTTGGCCATGGGGGCTGTCCTGTGCATGGGAGGATGTTGAGCAGCATCCCTGGCCTCTACCCACTAGATGCCAGCAGCACTCTCCTCCCCTAGTTGTGACCAAAAATGTTTTCAGAGTTTGTTAACCATTCCCTGAAGGCAAAATTGCCCTGAGTGGAGGAGCTCTTTACCCAGGAAAGCAGCACGGAGTGAGAGGAGGAGAGGCACAAACCTCGCTGTCCCTCTGCAGCTGAGTGAGACAGTGCAGTTGCAGGGCTGAGAGCGGCCTATCTCCACCACTTATTAGAGGTGTGTCCACAAGCAGGTGACTTCATCTGCCTGTGCCTCAGTTTCCTCGTCTAGATATGGGGAAGACACTAGTAGCCCCTTAGCTAGCTTTCATGAGGATTGTAAGTCCTTTAAATGGTGCATGGCGCTTAGTTAGTGCTGTATAAGGCAGACACAGGTGCACGTCTCGTATGGGGAGGTTGTGCCTTTGTATGATTATTTCCATGGTTCCCCTTTGCTTCCACAGTAATATCCACAGTGTGCACTCAAGGTCCTCAAGACCTAGTCTTGCCCTTTTCTCCAGCATCACCTCTCACCACGCCCCCCTACACCTGAGTGAACCACGCACAGGTCGCAGGAGGCACAGTGTTGTCTCTCACAGCTATGGCTTTGCTCTTGGTATCTGACCCTTGGCTGGGATTGGGAAGCCCTGGGCATCGTCCTTCTTCACTTAGCCCACCCCTACACAGGCTTCAGGAGTCACTTCCTCCAGGAATTCTTCCTGACCACCTTAAGATGGGGTTAATTGCCTGTCTTAGCTTGTTCCACTTTCCCCTTCCCACTCCAGCCCCACAACTAGATCCTAGGTCAATGACTTGCATGCAGGTATTTTATTTTGGGAAGTGATCCCAGGGTGGGCAGACAGAAAAAAGTGAAACAGAAAGAGGAGGATAAGCCAGTCCAAGAATGTATTGTCCAACCAGTTACAGCTGCGAGCAACTGGGGACGCTCTGAGGAACCTGCTGGAATGTGCCTGAGAATTTTTACGTCCTAGATAACAAACACGGAAACATTTCTCCAGCTGTTCATTCATGCCCTCTCATTGGCCCATGGTTGCCAAGGGGATTTTTTTTTTTTTTTTTTTTTTTGGAGATAGAATCTTAGTGGCACGATCTCAGCTCACTGCAACCTCTACTTCCTGGGTTCAAGTGATTCTCCTGCCTCAGCCTCCCGAGTAGCTGAGATTACAGGTGTCTTCCACCACGCCCAGCTAATTTTTGTACTTTTAGTAGAGATGGGGTTTCACCATGTTGGTCAGGCTGGTCTCAAACTCCTGACCTCAGGTGTTCCACCCATCACAGCCTCCCAAAGTGTTGGGATTACAGACGTGAGCGACTGCATCTGGCTCTCAGCAGATGTTGACCTTTCACATGTGCCAGCATGGCTGAGTGGGCTCCTTCAGGGGCTCCATCCAACCAGTGGTGGCAGGTAGGCTCTGGCACAGGGAGCAGAACATGGTGCAGCTGGGCTTTGGTGCTGTCAGGCCACATCCATGGGCAACTGATGCTTGCAGCAATGGCTGGAGCACACCATGGGCTAGGGAGATGTGGAGTGAGGTGTGGAAATGTTTGCTACATTGCACCTCTTCAATCCCCTCTGTTGTCCACCTCTCCATAGCCCTCCCTTAACTCGCCACCCAGTACTGAAATCCCAAGTTAGCCTTGCCCCAAGACTAACTCCTTTTGAGCAGAATCTGTTATTCTTTGCTATGTACCCTGACCCTATGCAGCGGCTGAAAGAGGCTAGGTTTAAATAAATGCTATAGTTGAATGAAGAAATGAATGAATGAGGCAGAGGTAGGCTTGGAATCTAGAGCTTTCACAACTTTTGAACTATGATAAGGCTAGTTTATCATATGCAGGAACCCTGTCCCATTATCTGAAAATGAGCCAGGTCTGGAGGTGGGGTTTACCGAGTGGAATGATATTAATGTCTGGGAGGCTGGGTTGTGGAGTGTGACCACTGCTCAGGGCTGCAAATAGCCTTTGCAAAGAATGACCTCAGTGAAGACTTGAAATGGTTACAGCAAGCCACCACAGCTTTAGCCCTGTCTCCCTGCAGAGTCACAGGTTCTGGAAATGGTTTAGGCAGCTGGAGTCCTCGGCAAGATGCAGAGGTGTCTGGCTGCAGAGTGATAGATCGCTGAGACCTAAGACCCAAGAAGAGACTGCAATGCCCAAGGCAGGGTCAGGGACACTGTCTCTTAAGATTCGGAACTCTATGGGGGGCAGAAGCCTTCACGGGCTACTTATCCAAGGAGACTGTTTTACAGGGATCTTAGGGCCCGCTTAAGCGCCATGGAGCCAGAGTTTGGGCCCCAGGATCCTGACTCCTGGCCCAGCATTCTTGTCTTCTATGTGTATTGTGGAGCCATACTGTTTCTTTAAGAGCTTTCACATATTATTTTACTTTGGATTCTTCAAACAGTGGATGGTAGCACAAAGATTTGAGAGCTAGTGGTTTATTTAGGAGGTGATCTTGAGAAGCAGGAAAGTACGTTATGAAAGGAGAAAGCCAATATCAGGGTACTCAAATGAGGCCACTGCCATAGACAGTAGAGCTCAGTTTCACTAGGACTTATTGGAAGCACAGGAGACTCCTCTGAATTGTCTGAGAGAAGGCTGAGAGCCTGGGACATTTATGCACTGACTCTGGGCCCCAAACTCCCTACACCTCAATGAGTGATCCCTTACAGTGCTTGGGGAGGTTAAGGGACAGAATAAGGAGAGTTGCTTGGCTGTGCTGGAGGGGAGATGCTCACAGCTCAGGGTGAGTCTGAGCATGCACAGAACTGTCCAAGAAGCTGAAATCCAAGGTGGGCCAAGGGGATGTGATAGAGGACCCCCAGGGTCAGATATGCAACCTTGCAGCCCCTACAAGGATTTTTACTAAGGTGTCCCCTGTTGGACCTGGCCGATTGCTCTGTATTCCTTCTCTAAACCTCAGCAATCCAGTACTACAGCCACCCCGCCCTGTGTGATGTCAGGCCTGCCTGCTGTACCACAGTACCCTCTAATCAGAGCTGCCCACTGACAGCCCGCGGGCTCTGAGTGAGAAGCTTCATCGGACAGGTTGCTTTGAATGCAAGCCCCAGAAAGAAGCCCTGGTTAACTTCACCAACGAGGAATTTGTGGGAGGATATTTAGGACTCAGGATCAGTAGAAAAGCCAAGGGTGCAGACTTGGAAATTGGCTGGAACCAAGAAACGTAGGCTTGATTTGGATCAGTACCTGCCCTGTGGCTGGGTGATCAGAGATCCTGTGAGACTCTATCTACTAGAAAAGAACCAGTTCCTCAAAGGAAATTGGCAAAATCTCAAACACGAAGTTACCATCTGACTTGGCAAAAACTTAAACGCAAAGTGATCATCTGACCCAGCAACTCCGTTCTTAGGTACATACCCAAGATAAATGAAGACATATGTCCAGGCAGAAACTTGTACACAAGTGTTCCTAGCAGGATAATCCACAAGAGCCCTAAAGTGCAAACAACCCAGAAGTCCCTTAACTGATAAACGGACAAATAAAATGTGCATCCACCTGAGGGAATATTACTTAGCCCTAAAAAGGAATGAAGGACCAATACACGCTACAACATGGATGAATGACTTAGATGAACATATAACGCATTCCACTAAGTGAAAGAAGTCAGACACAGAAGACCATATATGGTGTGATTCCATTTCTATAAAGTATCCAGAATAGGCAAATCCATGAGACAGAAAGTGGATTAGTGGTTTTCTAGGCCAGGATGAATGAAGGGGATTGAGGAAGTAAGAGCTAAATGGTTTGGGGTTTCTTTTTAGGGTGGTGAAAATATTCTAAAATTGATTGTAGTGGTGATTGCAGTAGTCTGAATTTACTGAAAAGCATTGAATTCTATACTTAAAATGGGTGAATTATATAGCTTGTGAATTATATTTCAATAAAGTTTTGTTTGTTTTGTTTTTTTTTTTTTAGTTGATACCTGGGTGGTGTTTACATAGGAGGGACACTGTGCTCAATAGTGGCTTTGCTCACTTTTCTCTGTGGCAGTTACACTAAAAATAAAAAGACACCAGGGTGTGGCTAAGGAAGGGGAGGGACTGCTAGACACTCAAAGACCACAAATGCCACTTCTCTCTTTCCTGGCAATTTGTACAATTTATACAATTCTAGATATTTCTACCTGTTAATGCTGGACGAAGGAGAAGGACTTGAGCCTAAGCTCTTTAGTAAAACTTCAGCCCATATAGACTCACTGAAGAGTCACCGAGGAGGCGTTATGGGCTGAGGTCGCGAAGTGCCAAAAACCAGGAGGAGGACATGGCTGTCTCCCAGGACAAAGAACCCAAGCGTTTCAATCATGTGCCATTTACCCATCTTGTGACCCTATGGGGAGGTTGCCATACTGGGAAGGGGCTGGTTTTGGGGAACAAGTGTCATTTTGGCCTTGGGGAAGGGGTTGAAGGTCTTGGTCAACATGTCAGTGGAGGTCACCGGTGGGAGGAAGTGCCCTGCTATGTGTTCCTGCTCACTCAAGCACATAAGCATAACCCGGCCACCGCTCACCAGCCCAGGGGTCCTCTCTCTCTCTCTGAAGTTCAGGTCAGCAGTGCTCATAATGGTGACCGGCCACTTTCTCAGAAGAGGAATCCAAGGTGCAGAGCAGCTCAACGCCTCGTCTAAAGTCACCCTTCATGGCTGGCCTCCTTTGCATCTAAACCCAGGTGACCTTTTCCTGCAGGGGTGTTTGAAACAGCTTTGTCATCCATGGGGTCCCTATCCTCAAGACCTCTCATCCCCCTTCCCATCCTCCATAGCGGGGCAGCAGCCAATATTACAGGCACGGGCTCAACAGTCCACACGTTGGTCTCTGGAACTGGCTTTCTCCTGGCCCTCCCTGCCTTCCACCCATCTGAATAAACCCGAGTGGCTGTGTCCAAGGAAGATCTCTTCCTATGTAACCTAGGGCCTGTGGGGGAACTAGAAACCCATTGTGCAGTGACGCAGCCGCTGAGGCAGGCAGCATTTAGCTTGGGACGTGCCCATTTGAAGTCTTTTAAAGACGATCTTCCTGCCTGTGGATCCAGTGGCTAATTTGGCTGGAAGCTCAGAGCCCTTAAGTCACCTTTGGTTCTGGAGGTCATCTAGCATTTTGTAGCTGCGCTTTGATTTCCTTTTTCACAAACTGGGTACATTCTTTGCCTTGGGCTCCAAGGGGTCCCAGTGAGTGGACTCTGGACACTGGATAGTTTAATTAGGCACCAGGGTGGGAGATGTGCCTCGACACAGAGAAGGGTGATGGGAGGGGACAGCCAGCCACAGCACCGATGCCATCAGGAATGCCTGATCAGAAAATGACTTGGCATTGTGTTGTCATCTGCTTATCTACACCAAGGGTTATTTTTCCTTTTGAATTTCTCAGCCCCCATGTAGGTGGGATTGTGGGAAACCTGTCAAAGGCGGAATGGGAGAGAGAGAAGAGAGAATGGCAAGCAATTTATGCAATGTTAAAAATAACTGGAGGGATAAACAGGGGTCTTTGTGAATTCTTAACAAATTGTCTCCAGCAGAGGAAGGTGGAGGAAGCAACTAGCACCAACTGTGCTCCTGTTATGCGTAGATGTTGCGCTCGGTGCTTTGTGGACTGGACTCATTTTGTCATTGTCACACACCTGTGTGGTGACTTTTGTTATCCTTATTTGATAAGTGGCCCAGAGAAGTTTATGCAGATGTTCAAGAACTGCTTCTGTGATAGGCGATGGGACCAGGGTTGGAGCCCAGGTGCAGCTAACGCGGAGGCCAGGCCATTCTGAAGAGACACCAGTTCACATGTGGAATCTCGCTTCCTCCTCACAAGCACTTTGCGAGGTGGGTGCCATGGCCTCTGTTTTATGAGCGAAAAGACTGAGATGCAGTGAGGTGCATTAGGCACGCAGCTGGCATTCTTTCCAAAAAATCCAATCTCTCTATTCTTTGCCACTTGTGCGATATGCTAAGTCTAATTTTCAGAAACACTCCTCTCTCTCTCTTTCTTTTTCTCGTTCCAGGAAACTGCTTGAAAGCTTTGCTGCCCTTGACGCAGTGTTCCAGGTCAGCTCACATTCTAGAAGCATCTACGACTGAGGGTATTTTAAGAGCGGGTGAGCCAGGAAGGGAAATTTGGAAAGCAGCCAGTTGCCTCACACTTGTCTGTTTGGAGGGGGAGGGTGGGTGGCGGCTGATAGAGAGAATAGAGATTTTGTACTTGTTTTTTGCTTTCTTTAGAGAGAGAACATCTTTGCCTCTGGAAATACGGAGTGGAGGTGAGAACAAGAGAAATATTAACAACAAAATACCTCTTCTGCGGGGTGTGTGCTCTACGTTTGCTCCTGTAACTTTGGCATCTCAACCATCAACATCACTGGAGCATCTTAGAGAAATGCAGATCCTATCCTACAAGAGACAGACTAAATTGGAGTCTGTTTCCTAACAATGTCTCCAGGTGGCAGGGTGAGTCGAATGTACTTCCATTGGAGAAGCCCTGGTCTCTGCCATCTTTGCCAAGTGCACATCTGTGAGCCCACCTCACACTTCTGCAGGACCTGCACCACAGCACATTCAGTGGGGGCTGCCCGGCACTGAACTCATTCTCTCCCCAACTCTCTCCTCCCTGTGTTCCTGTCTCCATGGTGCCATGTCTACCCATTGCTTAGGGTCCAGCCAGAGGCAATGCTTCCTCATGCTCTCTGTTGTCCACCCCAAGTCCAGAGGACCCCACTTCCTAAATATGTCTTGGTTGGTGCACTTGTGCTGTCCTCTCGGTCACTGCCCCATTCCACGGGTGTCTTGCCTGGACTTTCCGACAGTTTTTCACACTGAGGCTGGAGTGCACCTCCCTCCACACAGATCCAAAGACAGCATCCCCACTCCCCAACTAAAGCCCTCCTGCCCCCTACCGCCCTTTGAATTAAGTCCAGGCCCCTCCATCTGGCCAGTATGATTGGATTTTGCCCAACCCTCCATCTTTTCTCTGGAAACTACTTCCCAGGCCTTTCAGAATGATTTCAAGCTTTTGTTCCTCTCTCTATATATTATCTTTTTACCCCCTTTGGCTGCTTTACCATTTTTCTCTTTGTCATTGGTTTCAGCAATTTGTTTATATTGCATTGTGGCTTAGTTTCCTTCGTGTTTATCCTTCTGGGGTTCATTGACCTTTTTGGGTATGTGAGCTGATACATTTCATCAAATTTGGAAATGTTCAGCCATTATTTTATGCATTTTTTTTTTTTTGCCTCTCTCCCTTTCATGCTTATGTTTGGCTGTTTGATATTGTTCCATAGCTCACTGAGGCTCTGCTCGTTTTTCAATATCTGTGCTTCACTTAGAATACATTTATTCTCTAAGTCTTTAAATTTACTGAGTTTTTCCCTGGTAGTATCTAATCCATTGTTAATTTAATCTAATGAAATACTCATTTCAGATAACAGCGATTTTTATCTGTGGAGGCTTCTTCTTGATTTCTCCTACTTTTGTCTTTGTTGTGTCCCTGTTTTCCTTTAGATGGTTGAACACAATAGCTATTTCAGAGTCCTCATCGGCCGGCTCCACCATCTCTGCTATTTCTCATCTCTTTCTTTTGACAGATTTTCCTTCCAGTTATAGTCCGCACTTTCCTGCTTCTTGGTATGTCTGGTAATTGGTAGTGGATGATGGACATGGTGACTTGTGTGTTGCTGAGTGTCTGGATTTTGTTCCGGAAAGCAGTTGAGCTGCTTGTGGATTATTAGATTGCTTCCAGCCTGCTTCTGGGAGTTGCCAGGGCAGGCCTGGAGTCGCCCTCACTCTTGGGATGGTTCAGGCTGAATGTTTAGGTGCAATTCCTCTGAGGCCCCACTGAATGCCCCAGGTGATCATTGAGGACTCTCCATTCTCCTTGCCAGACTTCCAATGTCTCTCTGCCCTGTGTGAACTCTGGGAATTGTGTGGTTTACCACTCCCCATTGGTTGTTTGCCTGGTTTTGTGGCATTTCATTTGATGTAAGCAGGCCTAGTACACATCAAGGGGATAGCTCTGCAGATTTCTGAAGGTTCTTTTTGAGTTAGTTCTTCTCTTCTGAAAATATGTCCTGCAACTTCCAGCCACTTCGGCCTTCCTGAACTTCCATTTCCATCTCTTCAATTCAGTGAGGCTATGAAGTCTGACTTCCTCCTGTGCCTCTGATCTGGAACTCATCTCTAGGCAGAAAACGAGGGGCTCACAGCCAGAAGACCCAGATAATTATGGGGTTCACTTCTCCCCTGCCCTACTCTTAGGAATCAGTGCCCCTTGTCTCATCCTGGAAAGTGTTGTTTCATATATTTGTTCCATTTTTCTAGTTGTTTACAGCAGAAGATTAAGTCCAGTCCCTAATATTCCACCTCCAGCAATGGCAGGGTTTTGGTAATATTCCCTCTGGCTAGAACCCTCTTGTTGGACTTTCCCTACCCCCCTCCCCAGTCATTCCCCTAGTGAGTACAAATATACTACATCATTGGAGACCCTATTTTTATGGACAATTCCCATCGTTGGAGGGTTATGCCCAACCTGAGCTATAATCTGATTCCCAGAGTTTGCCACACTCCCAGGAAGAGTTAGAGCAAGGATTGTTGCTAAAAATCTGAGCAGCATGCTACAACAGACTTCCCCTTCTTCTAAAGTTGTTTTCACAAAAGGTTTGGAAGACAACTGAGAAACAGAGGCTCAGAAAGGCTCAGTTCCTGCTCAAGTAAATGGCAAGGTTGACCAATCAATTCCAGAGCCCATATTTTAGGATTTACTACCAGCAAAACTTAAGTACCCCTTGTTCTGATCCTCTACTCCATCTCCAGGGGTGTGAGTGACAGAAGATCCCGGCAACCTCTCCTCCGTCTAGTTTGCTGCTGCACAGCCTGCACTCTACCTGACAAACCCATGAGCTTCTGTTTGTTGTGACATTATAGCTTTGTTTTGTTTTGTTTTGTTTTGTTTTCTGAAGCAAACAATTCTGCTATCACAGAAGCATGTTATGACTGTGGCCAGGGAATGATTTTGTGGTAGGAGCCCAGGAATCACTGGGGAAGGAGCATCTTTGGCAGGCTAGCCTGTTAAGAGAAGTCATAAAGGATCCTGCAGATGAGATGGTGGGTGGTGAGGAAAGAGGGTCCCTCTGAAGGCACAAGCATCTGTCAGTCACTCAGGTAGGCTACAGCCTCTAAAGCTGCCTTGGCGTGTCTAGGGTGGATCAGGAAGCTGTAGTGATGCCTGGAATAAAGGGGATTTTTGTATAAACAGGAAACATTCTCTTTATCAAGCACCCACTCTGCCCCATGGCAAAAACTGTTTGAGGAACTGTATCTCCTGTCATTCTAATGGTGTTCTCTTTGGGGGAATTAAGAAAATGTTACAATTGTATATGCTTACTGAGAGGAAAAGTATTAACAACCCAAGAACAAAATAAACAAATCATTTTAGGATTAAAGAAAACAACTTATCCGTGTGCTATAGGTCTGCTATAGTTTGGATATTCGTGCCCTGCAGATCTCATGTTGAAATGTGATCTCCAGTGTTGGAAGTGGGACCTGGCGGGGGGTGTTTGGGTCATGGGGGTGGATCCCTCATGACTGGCTCAGTGCCCTCCCAAGGTAATGTGTGAGTTCTCTCTCTATTTGTTCTTATGAGATCGAGATCTGATTGTTAAAAGGAGCCTGGCACCTCCTCCCTCCTCTCTCTTGTCCCTCTCTCATCATGTGACATGCCTGTTTCCCCTTCATCTTCCACCAAGAGTGAAAGCTTCCTGAGATCCTACCCAGAAGCAGACACTGGGCCATGCAATTACTTTTGCACCAACCTAATACGTTATCCAAGCTCAGGTATACCTTGATAGCAGCACAAAACAGACTAATACAGTAACCTTTCAGAAACACTTAAAAATAGCATATGGAGGTATAATTTACATACTATAAAATCCACCCATTTTAAGTGTACAGCTGGATAGTTTTAGTAAACTTACACAGCTGGTAACTTCTCACCACAGTCAAGTTTTAGAACACTTCCATCACCTCCGAACTTTCTCTGTTTGTCCCTTTGTAGTCAGTCTCAGCTCCCACACCCAGCCCCAGGAAAACACTGATGTGCTTTCTGTCTCTTTTGGTCCCTTTTCTAGAAATTCCGTGTAAATACAATCATAAGACATAGAGACTTTTGTATCTGGCATCTGAAGTTCTGAGGGTCACCATGTTGTTGCATGTATCAGTAATCCATTCCTTTTTCATTGTTGAAAAGTATTCCGCTGAATGAATGTACCAGTTTATCCATTGATGGACATTTGGGTTGTTTCCAGTTTTGAGCTAGTATGAATAATACTGTGGTGAACATTCTTGGACGAGTCTTTATGTGAACATATGTTTTCATCCCACTTAGGTAGACGACTAAGCACAGAATTATTGGTTTGCATGTCAGATGCATGTTTAGGAAACTGCCAAACTGTTTTCTCAAGTGGCTGTACCATTTTATATTCCCACAGCAATGGATGAGAGTTCCAGTTTCTCCACATTCTTTCCAACGTTTGGCATTATCAGTGCTTTTGATTAGAGCCAGGCATGTAGTGATATCTTATTTTAATTTAAATTTATATATTCTTAATAGTAATGATGGGAGCCTATTTTCATATGATTATTGACAGTTCATATATCTACATTGATCAGGGGTCTGTTAAAATAGTTTGCCTTTTTAAAAACTATGTTATTTATCTTCGTATTAAGTTGTAAGAATTTTTCTTATACGTGTCCTTTATCAGATATGTGACTTGCAAATATTTTCTCCTATTCTGTGGATCATATTATTTTCTCAATAGTCTTTAGAAGGGCAAAAGTTTTTTACTGTGAAGTCCAGTTTAACAATTTTTCTTTTCAGAATTTCCTATGTAAATATATTTTAATAGGACTGCAAATGTACAATCATGTTTCCTTTTATTATTTTTAACTTGACAAATTATGTTAATAGATTTCAAACCTAGCATTACCAGATTACACCCTACTTAATCATACTCCATAATTTTTAATATACTTCTGAAATCTGAAATATATACATATTTATTTAGAATTTTTAAATGTAAATTCACTGAAGAGATTATCCTACAGATTTATCTTTTTTTTTTTTTTTTTTTTTTGACAGAGTTTCACTCTTGTTGCCCAGACTGTAGTACAATGGTGTGATCTCGGCTCACTGCAACCTTTGCTTCCCGGGTTCAAGTGATTCTCCTGCCTCAGCCTCCCGAGTAGCTGGGATTACAGGCACCCACCACCATGCCCAGTTAATTTTAAAAATATTTTTAGTTGAGAAGAAGTTTCACCATGTTGGCCAGGATGGTCTCGAACTCCTGACCTCAAGTGATCCACCTGCCTCAGTACCCCAAAGTGCTGGGATTACAGGCGTGAGCCACTGTGCCTAGCCGATTTATCTTTTATTTATGATTTTTTTCAAACATGGTTAGGCCATTCTTGCGTTGCTCTAAAGAAGTAGCAGAGACTGTGTAATTTACAAGAAAAGAGATGTAATTGGCTCACAGTTTCACAGGCTGTACAGAAAGCATGGCAGCATGTGCTTCTGGGGAGGCCCCAGGGAGCTTTTGCTCATGGCAATGGCAAAGCAGGGGTAGGCACTTTCCATAGTGAAAACAGGAGCGAGGCCGTGGGTGGGAGGGAGGTGCTACACACCTTTAAACCACCACATCTCCTGAGAACTAACTCAGTATCTTGAGGACAGTACAAGGGGATGGTACTAAACCATTCATGAGAAATCTGCCCCTGTGATTCAATCACCTCCTACCCAGCCTCACCTGCAACACTGAGGGTTACATTTCAACATGAGATTTGAGTGGGGACACAGGTCCAAACTATACCAATGGTTATTAATCATATTCTAATTTGAAAATAGAATTGGGTTTCATCTTTTTAAAACTATCCTGTAATAGTTTATATAGCTTGAAAATTACTTATTACTTGAAATTTTGAAGGAAAAAACACTGTACAAAACTATTTGAGCCTTTTGCTTTTTTAAAAAGATGAAAATTGTTTAGAGCTATAATTCAGGGAATTTTTTCCCCAAAATTATTCCAAGGTTTTGTCTGATAAAATTTTTATTTTTTAAAGTTAATTTTAGCAACTTATATTTTCATAGAAAATTGTGCATTTGATTTTGACTTCAAATTTTTTACATTGTTGGTATCTATAGTTTTATATTAGTCTTACAACAACCTCCATGTGATACCAATGGTCATATTCCCTTTCCCAATCCTAATTTTGAATACTGTTTTATCTTTATTATTTTTCTTAGTTGGGCTAACTGGGTACTTATTTTTCTATTTTGTTGGTTTCCGTTTTCTCCACTCCCTTCACCCCCACCCTGGTTTTGATCATCCCATTTAGTTTCTAAGATGGGGCAGTTGACAAAATTTTTTAATGCTAATTTGTGGAAGGCACAGCAGTACTTTCAGGGAGTTGTCATTTTGCAGATGAAGATACTGAAGTTCAGAGACATCACAAAGCAAGGGAAGTGGTAACACTTACATACGCTAGGATTGGATGCAAAGCTAGTACTTCCTCCAGATCATGGCTCACCTCTGAGGAATGTTGAGGTTGCTTGGGGGGTGAAATACACCACTAACACACTATGCTATTCATAAAAAAGCTGTGTTAGGACGATGACCCTCATCTCAGAGGGGCATGAGAAATCCCAAATCTGCCTTCCCTATGTATGGTCTCTGATGATTATCCCAGCCTTTCTCTGTGAGGTTGCAGAGCTAGGACTACTAAGTCCCCAAGCTGTAAATATGCATATTGAGGCCAAGAAGTATCAGGCTGCCCTCTTTTCTCTTGCTGTGAAGGATGTGATGTGGGTGTGGTGTGGGCACGTGTAAGCCTGTGTATATAAAAGGAAGGTAGAAAGCCAAGCCTGTGTTGGTCCCCATCAGGACTGCCCAGAGGAAAGACATTGACCACATCCTTAACAAATGTCATGATCTCTGAGAGATATGCTCTGGTAGGGAGAGAGATGGGCTATACCACCAAACTCTGCCCTAGACTGCACTTGTCCACACCCAAGACCCCCTCCCAGCAATCACATACCCCCATTCCAAGCTCAGCTAGAAACCTACCAATTACTACTGTGTTTCCCAAGTTTTTTGACACTTGAATAATGAACAGTTGTGGACTTCTGCTCCCCACTGAGAATGAATACATAGTCCTTGGACTTCTAAAAGAGTCAGAGAATCCCCAAAACTCCAATGTGGCCTCCTCCATGAAGCTCTCTCAGATCCCCCAGGTGGAGGATCTCATCTCAGCCTTCTTGGGGTTATTTAGTTTTACCTTTCTGTTGACTCGCCTCAGGGTCTGCCTTGCATTCATTCATTCATTCTTTCATTCAACATTCATTGAGCTGCAACTGTGCTATGGGACGGGCTACAACAGTGTACAAGGTAGGCACAGTGCCTGCCCTCAGGGAACTTGCAGTCCAGAGGCAGAGGGAACATAGCTAGATGACAAATTGTGATAGGTGCACTGAGGGAAAGCAGTTGGGTGGGAGCTCTGTCAGATGAGTTGAGCTAGGAGGACCTGAAAGGTGAAGTGACCCAGCCACCTGAAGTGCCGTGGGAGCCATGCCATGTGGGAGGGCCTTTGGGGAGTGACTGACCACAGGCCCCTGTGGCAGTGAGTGAGGGAGGGTAATGGGGGTGAACAGAGAGGGATGCCGAGGCCAGCTTGTAGCATGGCTGTTGGTCTTGTCCATCCTGCGGCACAACCCTGTCACCACCCAGATTTTGTTAAGAGTCCTCCCTCAACTTGAGAGTGGAAGCTCCTTCGGCACAAAAAGGGGTTCTGCGCCATCCCCCAGCCCCCAGCCCTGAGCCCAGGTCTGGCTCTGAACTAGACTTCCATGAATGAATGCACAGCATCAGTGGGGATCCACCGTCATGGGGGAATAGTAGATACAGTAATGATTTTCCAACCAGATTACAGACTATTTCAAACCCAGTCAGAGCCTACCAGGCCAACATTCCCCAGGCTTGTGCCTCTCTGAGCCTCAGATTGCTCACCTATCAAACGAGGGCAGCTCTGTTGGCATTGCCTGCACCTCAGGGTTCTTTATAAGCTCAGGCTCCAGGTTAGAGCACACACTGAGAGGCTGCTGAACCCTAGAGCCACATATGTGCAACAGAGGGTGGTCCGGGCCCGTTATTGGTCCCCAGGGGGTTTGAGAGAGAAGCCTCCAGACCAGCTCAACTTCTCCCTCATCCCACTTAGGCCTTTGCACCCAGCTCTTAGGAGGTTGTCAGGTGACAGTGCCCCATTTCTTCTCTCTTCCCCAGAGGGTGATGTGGGGGACACCTGCTCAGACAGGACCTTCATGAGAAACCAGGCTGTGAGGTGTATTGGGGAATGCATAATTGATAGGCCATCGTTCTGAGACCCGCCTGGAGGACTGAAATGTAATCAGCAGTGGCGAGCTTGATCACGACAGGAATTCCTTTTACATCCTGGTGCAGCCACAGACCTGGCAAGCAAGTCCCCCTGGTCATTAAGAAGCATCCTGACTTCAGCAGGCCACCTCAGGTCACTGCAGCCGCATACATTTTGGCTGCTGGATTCGAAGTAGGCACTGGGCTTGGATCTGGGCTCTGGCATCTTTGAGGTGTGGGCGGCTGAGTGCCTGGTCCCTCACCCACTCCGGCAGGTCAGCTGGGGAAATCCATCTCTCCCATGGTAAAGGAGTGCATAGGCTTCAAAATGTGAAAATGTGATATGGCTACTTTCACAATGAATTATTTACATATCAAGATGAATTATTAATTTATGCTTTGAATTACTTTTATTGGGTTTCCAAAAAAGTGAGCATTTCACAGGCAGGAAGTAGATGGCAGGACCCTCCCTTTTCCCCAATTATTAAGGGTGGGACACATAGGTTCACCAATTTGCTTAGAAGATTTCATTTGTTTCTGTGAAGGAAGGTGACTCATGGGCTATACCTACAATTTCTTTTTAATCTTAATAAGAAATTACAATAGTTCTAATTGCCCCAGAATTGTCCCTTGTGGTGGAAGTAAAAATTTCAGATGAAATGACCTGGCTTCTTCCCCAAGGTTGGCGGAGACAGCGTTATAGACACAATCCCTTTACACTTGGACACGGAGAAAAGGATGGAGACGGATGGCCCCATCCTGCCTGGCCTGCGCACACCTGCCTCCCTGGCTCCCACTCCTCCTGGCTGGCTCCTTGACAAGTTCATTGCTGTGCTCACCAGAAAGTGGTCAGCAGAATGTTGCTTCTGGAGAAGTTAAAGTGCAGGCCAGCAACTCCTCAGGGATTCAGTGAATGAAAGGCTGCAAAATAGGGTTTGGAATCGCTTCATAGACAGGGCCCATGTCTACATACACATCAAAAGAAGTATTGTTTGGGGAAAAAATGTTGTATCGGAGGCTTTGGGAAACAGAGAGGTTTTGCAAGAATTTAAAGCAGTACATAGGAAAGAAAGCATGCAGCCAATGTTAATTGAGTACATACTATATGGTAGGCTTCCTGCTAAGCCCTTTTAAGTCACTGCTTCATTGAAGCCTCAGGAGCCTAGTGGACTGGCTACTCTTCCTAATCCACAGAGGGTGAATAAGTCTCCTGAGGCCACTCAGCAGGTAGGAGAGCTGAAATCAAACTCAGGCCTGAGTGGGCCTTGTAGCCCGTAATTTTAATCTGTGTGCAGCTCATGTCTAAGTCTGTTTAGGCTGCTACACAAAATCCTTCAGACTTGGGAATTTATAAACAATGGAAATGCATTGCTCACAGTTCTGGAACTGGGAAGTCTCAAGTCAAGCCGCCAGCAGATTTGGTGTGTGGTGAGGGTTCACTTTCTGCCCCAAAGGTGGTGCTTTCTATGTGTCCTCACCTGGCAGAAGTGGGAAGCAGGCTGCCTCTGGCCTCCTTGTAAGGGTTCTAATCCCATTCACCCAGTCTCCTAATCACCTCCCAAAGTTCCCACTTCTTAATATGATTACACTGGGAATTCAGTTACAGCATACGAATTATGGAGGGAGACAAACATTCAGAACATAGCAGATAATAAGGATTTGTAGAGAGGAAGAGAATGCAGGTCCGCATATAACTGCAATAAGGACGATCAAGAACAAAGAACAATCGGAGCCCTGGATTCATGTCTCCACCCTCTCACCAGCTCCCTGGAACACTTTGCAAGTGTCCCTTTGCGGCCTTCGTTTTCTCGTTAGTAAGATGGTAGATTGACATACAAGACCCCTTAGGCCCAATCCTGTAACCTTCTCCTTTTCCCAGTCCACCAATGAAGACAGTTGGCTCAGGAACAGGGTCACAGAATTTTGGGGCCAATCTGGTCCAACCAATCACAGGGGACTTGAAGTTCCTTGACAGCAGACTCAGAAACCCCAAGCCTGCCGTTAAGGTCCCCTACGTGGAAATGAATGAGGCCCTAGGCTGCTCATGCCCCCTTCAGAGAGGGCTGAAACAAAGTTGGCTCCCTGCTAGCCTGGAGCACTGTTGGTGTTCGATACTTATTTATTGAGCAAATGAAATATTTTTAGCATGACTTCCCTAAGTCCTTGCCACATGCCAGCACTGGCAGCTGCACTGAATTCCTGCTTGTCCGCGTTGAATTCTCTCCATCCAGAGTCACTGGGATACTCTTTGACTCCTACACGCTTGGCCATCTCTGTCCACGAGATGGGGGGATTCATAGCAAGACTTGACTCAGGTTGGCAGAAAGAAACTTATTTCTGTCAGTAAACAGTTGGAGGGAGACGAAGAATGTGAGGTGGAATAAATTGCATGCAATACAGTGCCCAGGCATTCAAACAGTTTCTGACACTTATTGGCTGCGTGATTCTAGACAAAACCCCTAACATCTATGTCTCTTGGTTTTCCTCTCTGAATAATAGAGATATTGAAATCTAGCTTGTGGAATCAAAGCACCCAAAAGGAAGGGTGTGCATGTGTGTGTGTGTTCAGGGGTGTGTGTGTGTGTGTGTGTGTGTTCAGGGATGCTTATTGCACCATTGTCTGTCATGGGTTTAGAGCTCAGATAGCAAGGTGAGTGCCCAGCAGAAGGGGAGTGGGTGTAATCCCAGCTGAACTTCTATTCTGTAGTGTGGAAGGCTGTGCTACCATTCAAAAAGCATGCACAAGTTGACCTGGAGAGAGGGGTTTCTAATGCAGAGAAGGGTGTAAAATATGATCTCATTTCGCAAAAACAAAAGTAGAGGTACATTTATATATGACAATATAGGAGCCTTGAGGATGGCATTTGGAGGACAGACTTCAGGTTATTAGTACTGGTGGCCTGGGCTTTGGAGAGATGTATTACAAGGCAAAGTCAGAAAGCAGGAGGAAAGGAGAGGAGTGGGAGACAGAAATAAGTAAAAGGGGAAAAGTGAATAAAGGTGTCCATATAAGCAAAACAGCATGTTTATTACAGAATTTGCATGCATATATACACAGAGAGATGGATGAAAGAATGCTCGATCAAATGTGACTTTCCTAAGTAGGCTGCTAATAATGCTTATCTTAGAGGGTTGTCATGAGGGTCAGATGATGTCATCATATGTCAGGATGAGAGAACTGTCCAAAGTCACATCATAAGAGGACATGAAAGACTTAAATTCTAGTCTGCTGACATCCAGGCTGATGTTTTTCCTTTACACTGCAACTGCCTTGCTAAATAATCATGAACCAGACATAGCTCAGTGATTGACTTGTTGAACATAGGACATTGATTATTAGTCATCCTCTCAGGCTAAGAGTGTGAATCAAAACAGATGACAATCCCCTCACTTTCGGTGGGAGAGTTTCACCCAATCGACCACGAGCACTATAATCATGATGTCAACGCAGCAATCACATTTCAGCTTAAAAATAACTGGGAATGCCCACTTGAAGTAAACATGTGACAAGTGTGAAGCTAACGGGTAGTACCAGTTGGATGATTTTTGACATAAAGCTGTGGTCAGACACGTGAACTCATGCCTGTGAGAGCCAGAATATAGCAGACTTGTGCTAGGTGTTTATTTTGTGCAAAGCATTTTGCATACATTCTTTGAACGAACACTATCGAGAACCCCATGTTAGCTTCCTATTTTACAAATCAGGAAACTGAGGCTCAGTGAGGTTGGGTAACTTGCTCAAGGTTTAAAAACAGGTATATGGTGAGATCAGGGTTAAAATCCAGGACTCCAGTACGTACCCATAATTTTAATCCTACACTATGATGGTGCACCTCCAAATTGGGAGACTTTTCAGGCTTTGTTAATCTAGATTGCTGTGTGTGTCCATAGCGTTTCCAACATAGCTTTTCAAGCCACCAGTGGTAGCTTAATTATGGCATGACTTCTGGTATGGCTGGAATGTAACATTATTCAATGTATTCATCTGCAATGGGATATGACTCATAGGTGTAATTTATGTGTCCTTTGGTGTGTTATTAATGTGTGCTCTCAATGGAGGTTTAATTTTGGAAATGGTTTTCTGTATCATGGTGAAGACTTGAGAGATAGTGGGAGTGGCACCCCTTGAAATGAAAAGAAAAGCACCCTGCTGCTCTCTCAAAGGTCACCAGCGACCCCTGAGATGCCAGACCAGTGGACCAGTCTCTTTCTACTTCCTCCTGCACTTCCACACTGCACAGGATTCTGTGGCAGTCTCCTTCTACTGTCATCTCTCCCCCTCCCACCTTGGGTCTTCTGGGAAGGCACTTGTCATGGAGACTCAGATGTGTGGAGGCAAATGGGATCTTGGCATAGTCATGACTTCTCATCACTCGGCCAGTGTTCAAGTCTCCTTGAGGAAACCTCTGATAAGCTGGTGTGGGACATCTGCTGGGATACCTCTGCTTGTGGGGAACTCACTTCCTCATTTCCTTCCAATGCAGTTGTTCCAACTCTGGGCAGCTGTACTGTTGTTCTTTGGTTCAATATATGGAAAGACACAAAATAAGGAGGATTTGATGCTGATTTTAACCCTTGGGCAGAAGACACTGTGTTTACTCCCTTTCACTTGACTGTCCTTTAAAGAGTTGAAAACAGGAATTGTGTACCTTCTGAATTTTGTTCAAGCAGGGCAGCAAATCTTCCTTCTACTCTTGTAATTATATCTGAGTATGTTTGAGATTGTCAGTTTTCCTTTTCAATCTTAGAGCTGAGAACTGAATACAAGACTCAGGTGAGGCCTGACTAGGAAGTCCTTTAATGGAACTTTGACCTTCTTTGTTCCGCACTCTCTACTTCTGTTAATGCAACCTCAAGTTGCTTCCGCCCCAGGAAAAGCTAGAGAACAATGTTGGTAGGTACTGAACAGCTGATAACCAAAACTCTTTTCTCTTGCTCAGGCTGCTTCCAAGACATAGCTCTTTCACCCTGTGCTTGTATAATAAAGGTTATTGGACACAATTGCAGACACTTTTCCTTATTATTATTATTATTACTATTTTTGCCTTATGAATTTTGTTGCATCACCACAGCCCACTGAGGGCTTTGGGATTGGGATTCTCCCATCTGCCTGGTTTGTTGACCCCTCCCAGTTCAGTGACATTCACAGATTTGATAAGGAGCTTTCTATGCCTTCATTCAAGTATTCGTAAAATTTGTTTTAACAGGAGAGAGTCAAGGACAAAGCCTTATCTCAGGCCCCTGGAGAGCTCCTGAACTGACAAGCTGAACAGGAATGAATTAATCAGCAAGCCCCGAGTACGATTCTTGAAGTGGTTATAAGTCCACCTTCCTGAATGTATTATTACCTTAGCTAGAATTTTTCATGTTACCCAAAAGGATATCATAAAACTTTGCTATATACCTTCTAGAAATTCAAATAGTCTGTGCCCAATTGCACTTTCCTGATCTGTATAATAGTTACAACACACACACACACGTGCATGTGCACGTGCAAAAAAAGATGGAAGGAAGAAAGAACAAAAGGAATAAGGAAGGAAGAGAAAATCAGATTTCTGCACCAGGATTAGTCTTTACATGGGCACCGTGATTGCTAGAAACCAATAGAAGTTCGTGGACAATGCGAAACCATTCCTTTTATTGCTGTATAATTGCTCAGGAACAACATCTGACATAGCTGTTTAAGTGTTGCCCTCGTGTCATTTTTGAAATCTAGAATAGGTTGGCTCATCTTCGTTTATCCCTCAAAATTTTTCAGGGACCTGCTCTCTGCCTGGCACTGGGCCAGCAGCCGGGGTTCAGAGGAAAGAGAATTCATGGGCCTGCATCGTGAAACTCAGTGTCTTCCTTTCTCTCTTATTTCACAACTCCTTCAACATCTCCAACCAAGGATGAGTGACTCCATGTTGAAGCTCTCCTTTTGCCCAGTGGTTGGAGACCTTGAATTAACATCAGGCTGTCGGTTGGGTTCCTCTTACCTCTCCAGAATCCTGAGCTCTCCCTTCAGTTCAAACAGCATCATCTGGACTGGAAAGACAAAGGTCATTTCCACCATCACAATTGCATTATCTTGTTAATCTAGAAAAGCAGGTTAATTTCTTCTTCATCCTTCTTGCTCTTAGTATGAATTTAAAAATTATTTCTGGCCGGGAACAGTGGTCACGCCTGTAATGCAGCACTTTCAGGGCCCAAAGCTGGTGGATCACTTGAGCCCAGTAGTTCAAGACCAGCTTGGCCAATATAGTGAGACCCCATCTCTACAAAAAGTACAAAAGATTGGCTCAGTGTGGTGGTGTGTGCCTGTAGTCCCAGCTGCCGGGGAGGCTGAGGTGAGAGGATTGCTTGAGCCCAGGAGGTCAGGCTGCAATGAGCCATGACTGTGCCACTGCACTCTAGCCTGGGCAGCAGAGCAAGACTCTGTCTCAAAAATATAACATAAAATAAAATAAAATAAAATTCATTTTCTCCAGATCTCATTCTACTCTGGGCTATGGCCCTTCTGATGCTAGTGTATTGGGATTCTTTTATTTGCAATGATAGAGAACCAAATGCAAACCAGCTAAAGCAAAATGGGTAATTAATTGGCTCTCATAACTGAAAAGTCTGAGGACAGACCATTCTTCAGAAATTGTTTTATTCAGGGATGCACACATCATCATCAGCAACCGATCATTCATTCTATTTCTCTGTTCCCCTTAGCTTTATTCTTAGAGAGCATCTTTGGCCTCCAAGAAGCCGTAGGCTTATATTCTGCACTGCTGTGGAGCACAAAAAGAAAAGCCTCCTTCCAGAGCCTGTAAATAAAAGTTTCAGGGTTAGCACTGATTGGAGACTTGGCTTGGGTCACATGCCTGCTCCTGAACCAAGCACTCTTGCAAGGCAGTGCTAAGTTCTGATTGGCCAGGAAGAGTCACGTGTCCACTCCTGGAGCTGGGGTAAGGGCCAGCTCCACTTTGAACTGAGTATGGCAGGTTTCCAGAGGATCATTTGGGGACTGCCACTGAAAGAAAGAGAATAAATGCTGAGTTGCAAAACAAACAAAAAACAAAACAAAACCAAACATAACAAAAAAGAACAAAACCTAGAAGAGCACCTCAGTGCTTGTAAGGTGCCTGACATAGAGTAGTTATTCCATAAATCTCTGGTGAATTATTTAAAAACTGCTGCCATCCATGATATGCTTCTTCCATGCCCATCTTTTGCTAATGTTTTTACCAATGGTGCCAAAGTTGATGCTTATGGTTGTCTACACAAGAGCCATTCTCCCTTTCTCCCTTATAAATAAAACCTGATTTAGATGAGGTATTATAAGGTCTCTGCACATCAGGGAAGAGGATGCCTGGGGGAAAACCGGAGAGATCTGAACTCAAACTTCAGTGATCTCAGACACACCTCAAGGGTTCGTTATAACACAGATTGCTGCCCAGCACAGGGGTCATGTTTTGCAAACCATGTTCCAGAGAGACCACTCTGGTGCAAGGATGAAGGACAGCTAGAAGGCAGAGAGGGCTCAAAGTGGGAAAACCGGATAAGAGGCCATCATCACAAGGTTCAAAGTGAGGGGAAAGAGAAGCAAACTGGAATACTGGCCATGGGATGAACTGAGGGGCACACAGAAGATTTCTATCTTAGAGACAGGGGCAGTTAGGCTTGTCAAAGGATTAGCTATGGAAACTGAGAAAGGAAACAAAGATGATCCCCAAATGTCCACCTTGGGTAAAGGGGAATGGAGAAGCTCATAGAAATAGGGAGCAGAGAGGGAAGAGAACTTTCCATAGAGGTGAGCTCAACTCTGTATATTTAGAATGAGTGGTGCTGGCAGCCACCTCAGTGAAGTTATCCAGTGGACACTTGGATAAGTGGAGGAGAGTATTAGTTTGTCCTCATGCTGCTAATAAAGACATACCCAGGACTGGGTAATTTATAAATGAAAGAGGTTTAATTGACTCACAGTTCCACATGGCTGGGGAGGCCTCTCAATCATGGTGGAAAGTGAAGGGGAAGCAAGACACATATTACATGGCAGCAGGCAAGAGAGAGCTTGTGTAGGGGAACTCCCATTTATAAAACCATCAGATCTCATGAGACTTGTTCACTATCATGAGAACAGTATGGGGGGAAACCATCCCCATGATTCAATTATCTCCACCTGCCCTGTCCTTGACATGTGGGGATTGTTACAATTCAAGGTGAGATTTGGATGGGGACACAGCCACACCATATCAAGGAGAGAGGCCCAGTTCAGATAGATAGTTGTGGTGCCAGCAGCCTGTAAATAGCCACTGGGAGGCAGAGATGTTTGAAAGACCAACAAAAGGGTGAAAGAAAAGAAGAAGACACAGAATGAAACACCAGTGGTTAAGCAGCAATAAAGCAAACCATAGAGTGTATATTGTGCCTATGAGGATGACTTCAGCTACAAGCAGCAAAAAACAAAGTCTGAACGGGCTTGAACAATAAAGCACAGTCATTGCCTCCCATGCTAAGTCTGTGGGCTGGGGTTTGCAGGGTTGGCTGAATTCATGTCTCTATGCCACCATCAAGGATCCAGGTGCTTTCCAGATTTTTGCTCAGTGAGCTGACTTGGTCCTGCTAGTTCCCCTCACAGCTGCAAGATGACTTTAGCAGTTCCAGGTATCATATCAGACATGAAAATCTCCAGGGGGGAGAAAGCACCATTTCCTCCTGGGTTCTCTTCTTTAATACTGAGAGATCCTTTCCAGAAGCCTGCAGCAGACTTCCCTCATTGCCCAGGCCCATCCTAATCTCATCACTGGTAAGCAGAGTGGGAATTCCATGTAGTATTCTCCAAGAGTGGCTACAGACCAGTGTTACCAGCAGCACCTGGGGACTTTGTAGGAATAATTCTCTGGCCCCACCCCAGACCCACTGAATCAGAGTTGCTGGGATTGGGGCTTTCTAGACAATTCTGGTGCAGGCTAAAGCTTGGGAACCACTGCCCTGGAAAAGTCAAACAAGCCAACAAACAAAAAAGCCTGAATTGGATGATGCTGATATGTCTCAGCTAAGAAAAGCTCAGCAATAGCCCTTATGCAGTCACAAAATAAAACCCCACTTTTCTTCACAAGGCTTTCTTGGCTATAGCCTATCTTTTAGCTCCAGCTTCCCCCATATCCCTGGCATATCTTTTACCCTGGGCCATGTAGAACCATGATTTCATGGATTTAAGCCTTTGCTAGAGTTCTGGCCCATCTTGTTCATCCACTTATCCTTCAAGGTGAATCTTTCCTTAGAACTCCACCCTGGCTCCCTGCAGCAGGAACCAGGGATCTGCCCCTCTCCTGTGAAACCTTAAATGGCCAAACCACACACTGCAGCATCATGGTGCGTCTCTCTGTCTGGGACTCAGCTTCTGGGGGCAGAAACACCTGTTCTTCTCCTCATAACCCAGCTCCTAGGGCAGTGCCCAACGCTAAGCTAGCCCATACTGGAGATTACTTGAATGAATGAAGTTCCTCTAGAAATAGTGTCTTTCATCTGTATACCCTTCAACCTCCTGAGAATAAAAAGCCCTGTACAAACAGTGGCTCATAAATAAGGCATCCGAATGGCCACCAAACACCTAAACTTATGCCAGGAATTCCAAGGCCAAGAGCTTCATTGTGAACATCAGACAAAACAATATTTGATCCTGACTCTGCCTGGTTACTAGCTGTGCAACCTTGGGCCAATTGTCTAATTCTGCTAAGTATTGCTATTCTCATCTGTAAGCTGGGAATATTAATAGCACCCAAATCAGTCTTATGATAATGTGAGTTGAGGTACTGACATGGTTTGGCTGTGTCCCCACCCAAATCTCACCTTGAATTCCCATGTGTTGTAGGAGGGGCCAGGTGGGAGGTAACTGAATCACGGGAGCAGGTCTTTCCCATGCTTTTCTTATGATAGTGAATAAGTCTCATGAGATCTGATGGTTTTATAAGGGGAGTTTCCTTGCGCAAGCTCTCTTCTCTTGTCTGCTGCCACATGAGGCATGCCTTTCACCTTCCACCATGATTGTGAGGCCTCCCCAGCCACGTGGAACTGTGAGGCCATTAAACCTCTTTCTTTTGTAAATTTCCCAGTCTCCGGTATGTCTTTATCAGCAGTGTGAAAACAGACTAATGCTGGCAGCATGCTTGCCACATAGTAAGACTCTATAAATGCTGGCTCTTATTATTATTGGTTTCTGACAGCTGTTCAAGTATTGCAAACAAACAGGTGCAGTGACTTGGTCAGTTCTGGTTTCAGTTGCCTCATTTCTAGGAGGCAATCAGCACAAGATGATAAGGGGGCTCACATAATGTGGCCGGAGGCTTCTGAAGCTACCTGATGTAGCCAGTTGGACCCAAATAAGAAATTGCAATGTGCTGCCCAAAGTTGTTATAAGCAATCTCCTCGTGTGTGTGTTAGGGAAGAGAAGGAGCAAGTCACCAAGGAACAAAGACACCTACTCTATGGAGACCCCTTCTGCCTGCTTGACGAGCTCTACTTCATCCCTCAAAATGTAATCCAGACATTCTCTCCCTCCAGAAGCTGTCCCTGAGTCCTGAGTGGTCACTCAGCTTCAATGTCTCCTCTGTCCCTGGTTCTGACACTTGCTTTAGCCTCATTGCACTGTGTGCCATGGTTGCTGACCCATCTGTCTTCAGCAGTTGACTATGAGCTCCCTGGGCCTAGCCCAAGGCCTGGCACAGAGGAGAGTGCAAAGTTGGTGGTCTTCCTCCTTCCCTAATGAGCGTTACATCTCTTTGGAGGAGGCTCAATTGACCTACAAAACAACCACAGCAAGCTTTCAGTGGTATGGTGCTTATGACCTCAGCCTGGGTTCAAGGGACCTCAATCCTGTCATCAGTATCCTGTGGATGATGGGGCTCACAATCTGGGTGGCAGAGGAGTTGGGCAGCCAAAGGATGAATGCATTTAGGATGGGATAGGAGTCGGCACAGCCAGGAAGAGAGGACAGCCCAAGAGAGGGCAGGGGAGGGACCCACAGAATAGTGAGAACCTTGGCCTTGTGCCCCAGTGAGGCTGTCCCAGACTGTTGTCACAGCCTCAGGGCAATCAAGGCGCCTATTCCTACAACATCCCCCAACTCCATCATAACGGGCCAGAGCACAAATCCTAGTTAAAAATCCCCCATGGACTTTGTTTACTGGGCTCCAGTTCTGGCTCTGGCATCAGCATTTTGCATCTCTGATTAGCAACGTTCTTACAACTTCTGTCCTACATTAGAAATGTAACAGCAATGTGGCAAGGATGGAGGCCGCCGTGTCTGAAAGCTTCCTCAGTGCTCAGTGGTGTTGCTTCTTGGGCATGTTAACTCTTCATCCTACAGGTCTAGACAGGGAGGGTGTGCATACAGAAGGAAGAAGGAGAACCAGGAAGGAGTTTCTTATCATGGCAGATTATAATATACCCACTTGAGCCTTTTCCTTAATTCTTCATGCCCTACCTCATCCTTCATTTCCGTTTCTAACACTCATGGCTTACGCAAAATTCCAGAAGTCCACACTGCTATAAAAACCAAGAAAAGGGAACAGAAAAACAGGCCATTTCTTCCTTCTTATTAACTCAACAATCCCATGATCCACTGTATGTGTTTTTAGGGAAAGGATCACAGAGGTCAATCCACATATCAGTGATCCTGATATTTCTACCAAATGAATCATTTGAAATGGGATCTTCAGTTTATTTGAGCAGAATCACATCAGCGCTGCTCACAATGAAAGGTGTCTATGCCATGTGTTTGGATGTGAAGAAGTTGTTATCACAGTGAAAGTATAAAGGCTTGTATTACAACCTGGTTATCTCAGTGTCTTCCAGCTTTTGGCTTAGTTGGAATCAACTTTGTTTAAAGAGAGGAAACTTATGTATAGCCAACCTAATAAACGAAAGCAGCCCAACCCAGTTTCCAAGGTGGTAAAGCAATACACCCACAAGCCACAAAATCCCACTCTGGGAAAAAATGAGGCAGATTTTGGCCTATTGTGCTTTTTATCCTTTTCTTTTCACCCCTTTCTTTCCCACACACCAGGGTGGTGAAAGACACAGTGTCATTTGTACGGATCAAGCTCTCTTCTTGTAAGTTTCCAGTTAAACATTCTTTTGTAGCTGACACCTATTAATAATTTAAAGTGCTTGCTCTTTTGAACAATGATCAAAATTAAGCTATTACCCACAGGGGGATATTTACATACAGGTTAGTCGGCAGCTGTTTAACAGCCTTTTCCATTCAAGATTTCTTGTGACCCTCTCTATTATTAGTAAGCAGAAGAATATTTGATGATTGTATGATTTTTTTTCTTCTGTATATTTGATAAATGACCACTGGGAATCACTTAGGAAGTAAATAAGGTAATTCTTGTGATTTCTGCAGGCTGCTGAAGTTATGAAAGAAGGGCAATTACTTTTAGATCCAGCTACATGCAATTTACTAATAAGCCACAGAAGGCAGAAACATGTAATTAGTAATTACTATAGTATGTAGTGATTCGAGGCTTACCCAGCCAGTCTATGGGCCTATAATCTAGTAGCAGAAAATGAAATGAGTTAGTTCACACAAGCAAGTCCCAGTATGTTTAAAGTGAGTTGCTGACAATAAAACTAACTGATGTTACAGAGACCAGGGCAGAACATTGCGCGTTGCTACATCCAGCCTCTTGCCTGACCCCTACCCTTGGGCTGATGTAAAATAGCCTCCTTGCCTCCATTTTTAATGAGAGGCCAGACTCAAAATGTGTGGAGGGGTTTCCTGAGATCACAGGCTAATGAGGGGTGAGCCCAGATCCTGAGCTTCAAGTTGCAGGCCCATTGCTGTCCACAACATCATGATGTCACCTAGTCATGCTGCCAGATCAGTGACTCACATCCTAAGAGTCAGACGTATACAGGACTCGGAAGCCAAAGGTGCATATTTGTGATAGAGTTGGAGGCTGTGAAGAGAAGGAAGAAGAACAATGGACATGAGACAAGTGCCTGGTTTTGAGGGAGGGACACTGGACATTTAATGCATATTATCTTCTTGACAATAGCTAGGCATTATTGTGCCTATATTACCTCCTATATTTACAGGAGAGGAAATTGAGCTTCAGTGGGGTCACTTCGTCAGGATCTTTCAAAGTGTTAAGTGGCAGAGCTGAACTATGACGCCTGGTAAGTCTGACTTCAATAGCAGCAATCTCTCTCCCTCACACCTGGTGGGTGTGACTCCTTATTCCAGCAAACTAAGTGTGTCTTCATCAAATATCTCAAAAAGAGTAATTTGGAGCAAATAAGGGAGCTCATAGATAGCAGGATCTTAAAGCTGACTGTTTTCTCCCAGAAATCTCAATTTTAGGAATCTATCCTAAAAAAAAGGCAATCCAAAAGAGAGAAAAAAAAAACTGCAGATAAGAGTTTATATGAAGAGATGTTCAACAAAGATGCTATTTATAACAACAAAACCTGGGAAAAGAATTCAAACACCCAGTAACACAGTAATAGAGAATTAAGTTACAGTTATAACTATATGATGGAATATTAGGCAACTGTGAACAATAATATCAATGAAGTGTTTGTAACAACATTGAAGAGGCTTAAAACCTAATGGAGAGTAAGGCAAGATACAATCGTCTGTATAAGTTAGAACTGATTTATGTAAAATAATATTTATGGAAAGAGAGATGTAGACCAAAATTGTATATGGTAGCTTCATGGTATCTGTATTTTTAAAATAACAGCTTAATTGAGATATAATTCACATATCCAAAAAATCCACACTTTTAATGTGTAATATTTTTGAGTTTTAGTATATTCACAGAGCTGTAAAATCATCACCACTCTCTAGTTTTAGGAAGATCCCATAATCCTGTATCTATTCACAGTTGTTTTCATTCTTCCCACACTCAGCCCCTGGTGAATACTGATGTATTTTCTGTCTCTATAAATCTGTCTGTTTTGGACATTTCATATAAATGGAATCATACCATATGTGACCCTTTGTGATGGGCTTTTTTCACTTAGCACGATGTTTTCAAGGTTCATCCATGTTGAAGTGTGTATCAGTACTTCATTCCTTTTTAAGACTGTGTAATATTCCATTGTATGGATATAACACATTTTGGTTATTCATGCGTAAGTTGATAGACATTTGAGTTGTTTCCACTTTTTGGCTGGTATGAATATTGTTGATATGAACATTGATGTACAATGTTTTCAAATTCTCTTGGGCATATGCCGAGAAGAGAAATTACTAGTAACTCTATGTTTAATACTTTGAGGAAATGTCAAACTGTTTTTCAAAGTGGGTGCACTATTCTACATTCTCACCAGTGAAAAATGTGGTTACAAGTTGTCTACGCCCTCGCCAAAACTTGTTATCTTCCTTTTTCTTTTGTTATCTTCCTTTTTCTTTTGTTATCTTCCTTTTTCTTTTTAACCATGCCAGTGGATGTGAAGTGGTATGTCATTATGGTTTTGATTTGCATTTCCTAATACCTTACCACTAGCCATGTTGAGCATCTTTTCATGTGTTTATTGAAAATTTGTGCATTTTGTTTGGATAAATGTCTATTGAAATTCTTTGCTCATTTTTATATTTGCAAACATTTTCTTCCATTCTATAGGTTTTATTCTCACTTTCTTGGTAATATTGCTGACGGCTCTTAAGTTTTTAATTTTGAGGAAGCTCAATTTATTTATTTTTCCTTTTGTCGCTTGTGTTTCTGATGTCATATATAAGAAACAATTGCCTAACCCAAAGTGTTGAAGATTTATTCATATAATTTCCTCTAAGAGTTTTATGGTTTCAGGTCTTACGTTTTCATCCATAATCCGTTTGCATATAATGTGAGGTGGGAGTCCAACTTCATTCTTTGGCATGTGGATATTCAGTTGTCCCAGCGCTGTTAGTTGATTTAACTGTTCTTTCCCAATTGGATTGTCTTGACATATTTGTCAAAAATCGATTGACCATAAATGTAAGGGTTTTATTTATGGATTCTGAACTTTATTCCATTGATCTGTATATCTATCTTTGTGCCAATACCACACTGTCTTGAATCCTGCAGCTTTGTAGTAATTTTTGAAATCAGGAAGTGAGAGTTCTCCAACTTGATTCTTCTTTTTAAAGGTCTTTTTGGCTATTTTGAATTCCTTGCAATTCCATGTGAATTTTAGGATTGACTTTTCAATTTTCATAAAAAGGCAGCTGGGATTTTGATAAGGATTGCACTGAGTCTGCAGATCTGTTTGTTGGGGATCGCCATCCTGTGAAGGAAGTGATTGGCGGTGACTACTTTAAATCCCGCGGCTTATTCTGTGCTGTAAGTGAACGCCTTCTTTGCCTGGCAAGAGCAGTGCAGCTCCGTGTAATGTTAAGGCTGGCTTGGAAATGACATGTCTATGGAGAAGACCTATTAGGGCACAGCAGCTGCTGCTCCCCTGAGGCCAGTTCTCGGCCACTCCATACACCATGAGTTTTCTATTACTTAATCCAGCAAGGCTTTAAATACCTCAGGGCACCCCCTCTGCCATTTCCTGTGGAACACTATTTCACAGTCTAATAGATCTTCCGAAGGGAATTTCCCTGTTACTTAGCCCACATTTCCTTTTAAGTTTAAGTCCATTGCTTCCTCAGGACCACGCCATTCCAGACTGATCTGCCTACTTGGGATTCCCATATTTCATCGCCCCAGAGGTCATATTCTGTCCAGGTTGTTGGGTAAACTCTGAGTTTGATGGATGTGGGCTTGAAGAGGAGGTCTCTGGTGAAGGCTGACATGGTGCCCTCTTAGGCTCATGAAGCCAAGAGCAAATGTGGCCGATCCAAAGAAACCCAGGAACTAAGGCCCTCCTGGCCAAAAACTGGAAGAGCCCTCTCTGCAGTTTAGGGAAGAATGATGTGCCCCAACTTTTGTTGTATGAAAGCTGGGGTTCTAGTTCTCCCCAGGCTCCAGCAAGAAGGGCAAAGTACAGGTGCGAGCCAAGTCCCTGCTTGGTAAGCTCACAGGAGAGCCAGCCCCCAGGGCCACAGGGGCTTCCCTGGTCACTGTAGAGGGAAGACAAGGGAGAATTAGAAGGAACCTCAGAAAAGAGAGGAGCCAGACAGGACAAGGTGAGGAAGGAGCATGTCTGAGCGCCTCCCATGTCCAAGATTCGTGCCTGTCTTTCCTACATTATCCACTCGATCCTGCATCAGCCCACCTGGCCTGGGGGTCCTAAGGAGGAACTGTGATGCAGAAAGATGAAACCACCAGCCTGAGCCAAGCAAGCAAGGGAACAGGCCAGGGGCTCAGACCCACGTTGGTTTTTCCCCAAAATCTACATTATTTCTGGTGCATAGCTGTGCCTCAGTTTCTTCACCTATGAAATGGAGCTGATGCAATATCACAGAGCTGCTTAGAGGACTGAGTGAGAAAATCTAGGTAAAAAAACCTGGCTTGATAAATGTTATATTGCTTTCTTCCTTTCTTGCTTCTGGATGGCTGATCAGGGTCATTTCTCCAAGTAATTTAGCAAGGCAAGTGTCTGCGGTCCCTCTCCTCCCCACCTCCTGCCCTGCACTGATAAGTTTTATTAGCAAAGAGGGAAGGGATTTTCTATGACCAAATTTCTTCTGGGCTTTTCAGTAGAAATCGATGGAGCTGGCTGGTCCCTTGGCTGGCACTTCATCCTGGTGGGATTGCCTGGCCTGCGGGGGTGGGGGGCGAGGGCTACGGAAACCTGTCTGGCCTGAGGAGGGAGGGCCGGACAATGTTATTCTTCTGAAGGGGAAAATCATCATTTGGATTCTTGGGTTTATGTACTCTGGGCGCCAGGGAAGCAGCTGGAATTTGCCTGGAAACCACAGTGCTGTCTGTTTGGTTCTCAATGGGCGGTTGGGGACTGCGTTTGACAGTTTCTCACCTGCCTTTCTGTTCTGCATAATAAAAACCAGTTCTCAGGGCGTCTCAGTGGCTCTGCTGAGCTGGGGCTGCTGCTGGGTTTCCTGAAAAAGGGTTGTGTGTGTGTGGAGACATGTATGTGCCTGTATATGTATGTACATGTGTGGGTATGTGTAAGCATGTGTTTATGGGCGTGTGTGTGTATGGATATGCGTGTGCCTGTGTGTGTGAGTGTGCATGTATGTGTTTGTGTGTGTCAGTGTGTGGGTGTGTCTGTGTTGGGGGCACAAGTATGTGTGAGTGTTACCTAAATATGTTGATGTGTGTGTGTGTGCATGTGCATTTGTTTCTGTTTCCACTAAATGCCAGATGTGGGTCCCAGGAATGCCCTTCAGGATGCCCCACTCAACCAGTTACCTCAACCTCCCTTGAGAAGCAGTGGGTGCCCTGGAAGCCACTACTCCGAGTCTTGTTCTGCCTCAAACCAGTCATGCATCCCGCCAAGGGCTTCTGTACCCTCACCCCTGATTCCACAAGTTCACTCACTCATTCTTGAAGGTTCAAGTCATGTCATTCTCTACCCCCTCCTGGAAGCCCTCTCATTCTGATTCTCTCCCCATACCTGGGTTGAAATCCTTTCTCTGAGTGTCCATCTGTGTCAGCACTGAAATCTACTGTCTGCAGTAGATTCTACCCTGGGTAGCACATGGCTCTCTACACATCAGCTTCCCACCCTGGACCGTGAGCTTCCTAGGAAGGGCCTAGTGGTTCTTCTCTGTCTCCTGGAGTCTAGTACTAAAAGACACCTCTTAGACATTCAATTTCACGTATGTGGAATAAGTAAATGAATAAATATTATTCATGTCTCAGTGCTCTCACCTGTAAATTGCAGGAACAATATTTCACAGTGGTTCCTTGCAGGATCACATGAGATGAACTATATGAAAGCATGTTTTAAAATGTCAAGCAACACAGCAATGCAGCTCTGTTGGGATCAGGGACACCCAACAGTTGAACAGGATAGCAGGCAACAGTCATGGTACAGAGATAGCTGACTTTGGAGTCAAAAGGTCCTATTTCAAATTCTGGTTCCACTACTCAGGATCTGATTGACCCTGGATGAGTCACTCACTCTCAGCCTTCATTTCTACAACTGTAGGAAGGAGTTATTTATATTTTTCTTATTGGCATAAGAAACAGCCTATGCAAAGGGCATGGCACCCTGTGACATCTAGTGAAAGTTGCTAAGCAGAATACTCACAAGGCAATCGGTATTGACAGCAGAGGTGGTGTGTGTGCAGGAGGTCCCAGGGCCTCGAGCAGTGGGCAATAAGTATGCCCTGGAGGTGGGAGTCTGGAGCCGGGCTCAGGGAATGGGGCTATGGCAAAGCAGGAGTGGCTCTGCAGGGTGAGTCGGTGGGTACAGGATGGAAGAGAGTGGCCATGTGAGTTGGGGGTTGTATTCTATTCATTTGCTGTTGCTGCTTAACAAACTCGCAGAAACTGAGTGGCTAAAAACAACATTTGTTTGGAAAATCTCATACTTACAGGTCAGAAGTCTGTACAGGACTCAGCTGGGCTTCCCAGTCAGGGTTTCATAAGGCTGAAATCAAGGTGTCAGCCAGGCTGCATTCTCCCCTGGAGGCTTAACTTGGGAGGGATTTGCTTCCAACCACCCTTAGGTTGTTGGAAAAAGTCTACTTGCAACTCTGGAAGTGAGGTTTCCATTTCCGTGCTGGCAGCTGGCCAGGGATCTCTCTCACCTACTAGAAGCTGCCATTAGATTCTAGTCTCATGTCTCTCTCCCAACAGAGCAGCCAACCTCTTCCTTCCTTCTTACTCACATTCTCTTTCAGGAAGGGGCCAAGTCCTTCTAGCAAGCACCTACACCTGCTTTAGCTAGGCCCACCCAGGATTATCTCCCTTTTGATGAACACAAAGTAAACTGCTTTGGGGCTTTACATAAAAAATCCATTCACCTTCGCCAAATATAGCCTAATTGTAGGAGCGAGAGCCCAACATGTTCGCAGGTTCTCTTTTAGAAAGAAAGGAGATCATGCAGGTCTTGTGTACTGGGGGTGTGGGGGTAGGGGGAAGCAGCCGTCTTGTAATTCTGTGCACCAGAGGGTTATCAAGCTGTTTTTTCTGGCTGTGCTGTGAGGCTAGAATTCCATGAAGGAGGGTTTTGCTGTCTGTTCTCTACCCACCCTCACAGCTGACAAGACCAGCAGCGGAAGGGTGACCATATGTCCCTGCTGGCTTACATAGTCCTGGTTTACGCCTGGTTTTTGGGTGTGATTATCAACAGTACCCTCTTTCACTCTCATAACTGAACCAGATTGGAGGAAAAGTATACTGTCATTGGGGTTAAAGGAAGCAGCAGCTCTCCAGAGTGTCCCAGGCTCTTTGGGGAGAAGGAAGTTGGAGGCGTGTAAGCTGTTGTCACCAGCAACATGAGTGAAACTGCCCCAGGCAAGGAAAAACCTTAAAAGGAGAGGTCCAAGGAGATCAGTGTGTGCAGAGGCTGTGCTTCATGCTAGGTGATTGGGATAAGGTCTCTTATTGTGTTCTCACAACAATCCTATGGGAACGACAGTATTGTCCCAAATTTATGGCTGAGGAAACTGAGGCTCAGAAGATAACACTGAGCTAGGCAAGGTCCCAGGTCTCACCACCAGGAAGTGGAGGGCCTGGAATTCAAGTTGACCCACCTGGACCTCACATCAAGTTAGCTGCACCTGTCCCCTCCAGCCACCTCCCTCTCTGGGGCCGTCCCAACAACACACACTGGGTACCCCTCTTATGGTCATCTGTTTCTTTCCACAGTGACATTTTCGCCCCACTGACAAACAACAAGTTACAAGGCTGATTTCTGGGAAGTGATAAACTCGTATCGTGGGTGCTGGGATCTGTTCATCCATGGCAAAAATCAACCAGCTCTCAAGCGTTTGATTTTCTCCTGAGAGTGATGTCAACAGACTCTCTGTACCTTAGAATGGGTCTCCAATGCCAGCTCCACAGGAGGGAAAGCTATGTCTTCTTCATCGCTGCCTCCCCAATGTCTAGCAATGCTCTGGTGTAGTACATGGTTCTCACTAAATATTTGTTCAAAGGATGAGTGAATAAACCCTTGACTCAAGGGAAACTTAACTTTAATATCAAAGCCAACTTGTCTCTTTGAAAATGCATTTCAACAAAGAATCAGGGGTGAGGTCCTGGAGTCCAGCGTGGGGGAATGTGCCCAACGATTCTTCTACCTGTCTGGCTAAACCTTCCGTTCCTAAGACCCAGTGCCACGGGAATGTAATCATACACATTTTAAAATAACAGCTAAGACCATTGCTTTACATGTATTGTCTAAGTCTAAGAGTGAATTAACCACCAATGACCACATCCATCAACTCATGGGGGATTAGCGTGAGAGATTTGCACAGTTTTCTAAACAACACACATGGGCGTGCTAGGTTTGTGCTGACTCAGAAGGCGTCACAGTTTGTGCAGTGAGGTCCCCATTAAGCTGGAAAACCTGATGGAGGGACTTTGGGGCAAAGCAATGGTGCTGATTACTCACCTCGCCTTTGAGTTCGCACAGGTTGTCCTGATTGATTGCAGGATGGTGTGGACTGGAGCAGAGGCTTCCTCCTCTGCTGAAGGGGAGTTGGGGGGTATCTGATGGCATTTGCCATAAAATCCCTTCTGATTCATCAGGCTGCTTTCTCTGGGAGAGAAATCTGCCTTGAATGGAGTTATCCTAAACTACGACACACAATGCAAGTAAACTCTTCAGAAAGTGGGTGCCGCTCCTGGGAAGCCAGGCTTTTTTGTGCTGGGAAACACACTTTGTGAGAAGAAAATGGCTGCAGAACAAAGACAAGAAAGCAAGAAAAAGAAAAGCTAAAGGAATTCTACTTCCTGTGCTCAGGGATTGGGGAAGCCTGTGGAAAAGTCTCTGTAGGTTTCTCGTCAAGGCGATTTTATACCAGGGCAAACGCATAATCCTTGGGCTCTCCTAGGCCCAGGCTTGACACCATTTCTACCACCTATTAGCTGTGTGACCTTACAGAGAACTGTAAATGCTCTGAGCTTTTGTTTCCTCATTTGTTAAAGGGGGAAAATAATAACTACCCCAACTCTTAGGGTTTTTGTTGGATGGGATCCTATGCCAAGATGCCTATGCCTCCTCCGTTTGGGGTCTGAATGAATGTTAAAGTCTTCACCCATCAGGCAAATCCAAACAGCAGTAACAAAAGGCATATGTAGTCTGACAAAGACTATTTTAGAAAATGGTTCTAAATACATTTGTAGGAAAAGTCTTATAGAGGTACACAGATGAATTCACATTGAACATGTATTTTTTTATCAAAAATAATAGTTTTACAAAACGTTCAGAGATCCAGGACACATAGGGCTTCCCAGACCACATGGACCACTCTTCTCATGCTGTGGCCATGTGCTCTCAGACCAATGTCTCAGACGTAAGTGAGCCAGCCTTTACCTTTAGCAGAGCCAAACTGGGGTGCAACCAGGCCCTGGGCATTTACACCTGAAAACCTTGCCTAGCTTCAGGGAAGAGGCAGCAATCAGAACAGGTTCAGGCTCTTCGGTAGGGCTCCCCAGCCTCAAGGTTGAAGTCTTTATCCTATTGCTTCCCAGTCCCCACTTCTCAGCCAATTGCTACTGTCTTCCATTTGTGACCCTCTGCCTTCTTGCCTTGAAAGTCCTCTTCCTTCTCTGTACTTGACCTTAGCTCTGCCCCTTAGAATACTGCTGCCTCTGGTCCTTTGAGAACTCTGTCTCCTCCATTCAAGGAGAGAAATCAAATAATCAAGGGGTTGTGTATCTCTGAAAAGAAAAAAAAAGCATGTTGCTTTCTGCATTGATCACAGGTCAGCACCTTCTCTTTCATAAGATGAATGAAGCACAGGTCCAAAACCAAGGGAGCCTAGAGAAGCAGCGGGCTCTGTAAAAGGCAGGATCCCTCCTGGCCCCGAAATATTCACAGCTAAGCCACCCAGATGCCTGCCAAGCAACGGAGTATTTTTTAATCATTGTTTCTTTCTTCTGGGTGGGGGGAAGAGTCATTTGTAACCTGGCAACAGAGATCGGTATGTTCTCCCTTCATGCCAAGCCGTAAATACAGCCTTCCCTCTGTTCAGCCCCATGATGCTAAAAGGCCAGTGACCAGTAGAAATTAGGGTGATGGTGTTGATGGTTGCAGGCGTGGGTGGTGCAAACAGGCCAGTAGTGAGTGTCACAGAATTGGCACCGTGACCCGGGGGCTTTCAGTAGAACCCAAGAGCTCATTGGAAGAGTCCCACATGAAGGGCAAAGAGTTCCTTCTAGACTCAAGGCTGTCTTCTGCACTGGTGAGGTCCTGGAGTCCAGTGCAGGGAAGTATGCTATGGGGAAGGGCTGTAGGTGGTGGGGGCAGCCTTGCTGCTCCCTCCAGGGGCACCCTCACTGGTTCCTGCTATGCCACCTCCTACCTGTCCCCCATGTACCTCTCCTCTGCGTTTTCCTCTGGTCCAGGCACAAACTCTTCTCAGTGTGCCACAGCAGGCTTGAATGGGTCCAAGGAACATGTTCTTGAAACAAAGGAAAAAACAGACCAGAAACACTAACTCAGGTGACTGTACCCCTGCACCACCCCCCGGCTCCACCCCCTTCCCACCCCCCGCCCCATTAGCATCACCTTAGAAAGATTATATGAAGGAGTGGCTAAGAAGGTGGCCTTGGAGACAGACTGCCTAGATGCAAATCCTAATTACCAGCTGTGTGGCATGGCAAATGACTGACCTCTGTGCCTCGGATTTCTCCTCTGGGAGGTGGAGGTAGAAATAATTTCTATAAAATAGAAGTTCATGTAAAGCACTGAAAACAGAGCCTGGCAATAGGAAATAAGCACTAAAAGGATGCTAGCCATTATTATTGTTGTTGTTATTATTATTGCTATTTCTGAAACATCTGACTGTAGGCAAGTAACATATTCATTCAGTTTTCTCCTATCAGGGTTGCGGTCAGGTTCAAATGAGCTTGTGCACTGGGCTTATTGAGTACAGTTCCTGGCACTGAATTGGTTCTGTGATCACTGCTATGGGTTCCTTCTGTGGGCTAAGCCTGTGAGAGATGTGGCCGTGCCTGCCTGGCAAACCATTGGCCTCTGTTCCCCACACAGAGCCAGGCACACAGCAGGTGCTCAGGAGGACACGTTGTTAGTCTACGAGTCTCTCCTTACCAATAACTTACTCAGCACAAAGGGAGAAATAGTGATTTTGCAGTGGAGAGACCAAGCAGACACCACCCTAACTAAGGGGTCAAAGCAAACAGGACCAACATCAGGACAGACCTGCATGACGTGCTCTGCAATGGGATAACTGAGAAGGACACAGAACTGCAGTGAGATTCCCTTCTGCCACAGACGTGGAGCTCGAACCCCACCTCGAGAAACAACCAGAGGAACCCAACTGAGGCACAGTTTACAAAGCAGCTAACCTGTCCTCAGAAATGTCAAGGTCAAAAAACAAAAGCAGACTAAGGAATTGTTCCAGATCATAGGAGATTAAAAGACGTGACAATGGAATGTAATGCATAAACCTGGACTAAACTTGGGCTGGATCCACAACTGGGAAAAAAGGGGTATCACCAACATTATTGGGATAATTTATTAAATTAGAATATGGGCTGTGGATTAGATCATATTATTATATTAATGTTACATTTTCTGATTTTGATCACTGAACTGTGGTTATATAAGACACAGTCGTTAGTCTTAGAAAATATACATTAGAATATTCAGATTTATACTGAAATATTTAGGTGTAAAGGGTCAGGAGTTCTCAAATTCTCAAATAGTTCAGAAAATTGTATATATGTACACACACACATATATATATATACATATACAGTTAACACTTGAATAACATGGATTTGAATGGCACAGTTTCACTTTTATAACCAAACATGGATAAAAATGACCATACTTTCAGATATGAAACCTGAATACATGAGGAGCTGACTTTTTGGAAATGGATGTTTTGTAGGGTGGACTGCAGGAGTGAGTATACCCAGATTTTGGTGTATGTGGGGGTGAAAGAGGGTCCTAGAATCAATCCCCTGCAGTTATCAAGGGATATAATTATATATATAATTAATATATACTTTTTTCTAAAGTATATATTTAGTTCAGAATATATATATGTATTCTGTGTGTGTATTACATATAATTTTTTCCAAACCATATATATATAATTTTCTCTGAACCATATATAGTATATATATATGTGCGTGTATGTGTGTGTGTATACGCGCGCGTGCAGACACACACACACACACACCACATACAGAGAAAGAGAGAGGCTATTTCATCCTAGCTATTGTTTTCTTAAGGTTATCTTTCTTCTTTGAGCTTTCTCAGTTTTGCTTGTTTTTGGACTTTATTTAAATGAGATCACACTGGATGTATTCTTTGTATCTTGTTTCTTTCTTTCCTTTTTCTTTTCTTTTCTTTTCTTTCTTTTTTTTTTTTGAGACAGAATCTCCCTCTGTTGCCCAGGCTGGAGTACAGTGGCACGATCTCAGCTCACTGCAGCCTCTGCCTCCCAGGTTCAAGTGATTCTCCTGCCTCAGCTTCCCGAGTAGCTGGGATTACAGGTGTGCACCACCATGCCTGGCTAATTTTTGTATTTTTAGTAGAGACAGAGTTTCATCATGTTGGCCAGGCTGATCTCAAACTCCTGACCTCAAGTGATCCTCCTGCCTCGGCCTCCCAAAGTGCTGGGATTACAGCTGTGAGCCAACATGCCCAGCCTGTATCTCATTTCTTGGCTCAACATTACATTTCTGAGATTCATCTGTGTTGCTGTGTAGAGAAGTGGTTTGTTCATTTCCATTGCTATACAGAATTCCATTTTTTCTGTATCCATTGGTGTATACATTTTCATATACATTGGTGTACATTTTGACTGTTTTCTCCTTTTAGCTATTATGAATGATGTAGCTGTGACCATTCTTGCACATTTTTGGTGAACAAGGTATACATTTATGCTGTGTTGATTCATACGAGTGAAACTGTTGATTTATATGGTATGCATGGGTTCCACTTTAGTAGATACTGACAATTTGTCAAGTTTCTTGGACACTTTTTACTTCCACCAGTGGTGTATAAGCTGGTTGCTCCATATCCTCGTCAACACTTGGTATTGTCAGCCATTTGAATTTTAGTCATTCTAACAGGTGTATCTTATTGTGGGGTTAATTCACATTTCTCTAATGACCATTGAAAGTGAGCCCCTCATGTTTATTGGCCATTTAAATATACTGTTTTCTGAAGTGTTTATTCTAATCCTTTGCCCATTTTTTTCTGTGGGCTATCATTTCTCATTGATTTGGAAGAGTCCTTTATATATTCTGGACAGAAGGCCTTTATCAGATATGCTTATTGTGAATGCTTTCTCCTGCTCCATGGCTTGGCTTTTCAGACTTTTCGTAGTGTCTCTTGATAAGGAGAAGTTTTCATTTTTATGAGGTCCACGTTTCCTTTTCTTTCATAAACTCATATTCCAACCTTTATTCTCTTAAATAATTAAACTGAAAAGATTGTGAAGGTGAAGGGTAAAATCAGGAAGATTCCAGTTCCAGGTCCCAGCTAGAAGATCCTACCCAGGAAGTCCCAAGTTAAACTAGCTCACCCTCATCCTTCCTCAGGCCCTGACAGGTATGTGTGTGGTATTGAGGAGTGAGGTGTTTAGGGAAGACTGGTGGAGAGGAACAGCTCCTCCAGGCAGAACATAAAATCCAGGGTTCAGAAGTCCAGCCTCTTTCTCCCTTGACCCCCCATCCCAGGACTCCAGGACCATTCTTTCTAGGCTCAGGCACAGTCCTCCCAGAGGGATCCCTCAGCGTGGACAGAGATGCAATCTTGCAATTCATGTCACAGGGTCATCTGCAAAGGTGGGTGCTAAGTGGCTTGGGACCCAGAGGATGAGAAATCACTCTATTGGCAGTAGGTCAGGGAGAGGAGTAGATCAGTGAAGGCTTCACAGAGGAGGGGATTGTTGGGATTGGTTTTGATGGGTGTACAGGAACCTGCCAGATAGACAAGAGGAAGAAGGGCATTCTAGGTAGACAAGCATCCAGGGCCCAGAAGGGCCCAGAAGTGTTTCCCAAAACACTTGGGAAAACTGTAGGGTCCAAAATAGGGTGTGAGGAAGGGAGCAGCCATGGCCCTCAATTTTCCCATCTGCACATGGGATGTTTGAATCAGCTGATCTCCCTGCTGAAACCTTGTTCATTCTTCATTGGTAAGTGTGATGCATGTGAAGACTCAGATATAGGCTCTGCCTTTGACAAGGAGAAAGGAAGGGGCACAGATAAGAGGTCTGAGATTTGAGGAGGTAGAATCCTGGAAGATTGCACTGGAGCTAGGGCTTGAAAACTCTCCTATGCCCTCAACTGTGAAGGATGCATCAGGGGGTCTTGCTACAGGTCACTAGAAAATTCTGAGCTGGTCCCTAGTGTGGCAGTAAGGGCTTGGGACTCTCTTCCTGATTCAAAGTCCCCAAGTAGGGACCCAGTGGGGCAGGGGAGAAGTCTGGGTAAGGTGGGGGAGCTGACCTCTGCTCCTCGAAGAGGACACACCCATGGACTATGCAGCCCTCCTCATGTGGTCGTGCAGAAGACGCTTGTATAAATTGCCTATGCAAAAAGGTAGCATAAGGTTCCAGGTGCTTGGTAGAGAGCTTGCTGCATGGATCCATTCTGATATGCCTCTTACCCCTGAGCAGGGAGCCTTCGTGCAGGTCAATAAAAGCATGCCTTCTCTGTAGAAGTCAAATACCAAGTTTTCCTGCAGAACACAGCCCCCACACCTATGTGTGCAAGTGTGCACAGACACAAATATGCACGTGCACCTTGCACAGTCTTTCTTCTCCAAGCTTCCTTAAGCAAATAAAGCTTGAAATTGGAGTTGAAATGGAAGGCTACAATGCTTTATCACCCTCTCACCTCTATCTCCTAATGAAGTTGGGTTTAAAAAATTGTGGGTTTTGTTTTTGTTTTTACTGTTTTAACAACTCATTTTCAGATGTACATCCTGCCAACAGAGTGTACTTGTCTGTTTCTCTCTCCTTCTTTCTCTGTGTGTGTGTGTCTCCCTCTTTCTCTCTGGTTTCCCTTCACGTAGTGGGGACAGGACCTGGCCCTGCTGCAGGTGTGTGATGAGGCTGGCTCATACAGATTTGTGAGAGCACTTCTTTCAACTCCGTAGTCAGCAACATCAAGCCCAATAGTGAAAGTGCTTACACCACAGAAATTGGCAAATGCTACGAATCCAGCCTTTTTGTTTTTCTGGGAGAGCTCGTTGTACAAACTTTACCACCTGGCTGGGCTGTCACCTACATTACCAGCAGCAGAAGCTGGGCCCTGGTTTGAGGTCCACCCCTCTGTTCCCTTGTGTGTTGCCACCCCAGATGTTTTGGGTTGGCCACAGACCTTCGTGACACCTATTTACTATAACTATGAGTCTCTCATAGGCAGAGGATGAATATGCGAGGGAAAGAGTCTGGGGGTGACTGATCTTACGGAAGCCCGATTCCCCAAACACCTCCCTGAGCCAATTGAGAACTCCAGGTAGGTCATAAGTAGTGTAATTTCACTCCAGTGCTTTTCAAATATTGACTTAATGGGAATTTGGGGGTAAGGCAGAACTCTGCAGGGCAGAGAATGCAGGGTGAAGAAGACAGAGGTTGCATTAGTTTCTGGAACTCTCTTGCCTCGTTTTCAGCTCTGGTCCAAACTTGCACACTCTCCTTAGCAGTCATAAGTTCTACTGCTACTGCTGTGCTGGCCCTCCTTAGAAGGCAGGGGAGGGAGGATATGTGACTACCCAAGCCTACCCTGGGGGTTCTCTCTGCTCCAGCTCCCCACTGCTCACAGGTGCTCAAAGTTATCTTCCCAAACCACAGGCACTCGCCCCAGGGAGAAGTCCAAGGAGCAGTATTTCCTCTATCTTGTTGCATTCCCAGGGATGGCTTAGGGCTTAGGGCTTAGGGCTTAGGGTTCCTCATAGCCATTAGGACAACTCTATGCTGTTGTCCAGCTGGCCTGGCTTTCAAACCTCCCTGTAGTCTCAGAATGGCTAGAGTGGCCTTGCCCTCTCTGACTGAGCCTTTGAATCAGGCCCGCTGACCTGAGACTGTACCTTTCCTCCCTGCCTCTTACTTCCCACTACCTCTTCCATCTACCCACTCCACCCTGCCCGTCCTCCCTGGATTTGTTGACAATATCAAGCAAGGCTGGGAAGAGCTCCAATCCTGGCAATCCCAGTCCTGATCAGGCCCATAGGCTGGGCCATTTGGCAGATGTCCCAAAACTGTATTTCCTGACCCCTGTGTCACCTTGGTGCCAGGGGAATAGCCCAGTGTGATGACAACACCCATAGGAGTGATAGGAACTCAAGGGTCACCATGGCTTAGATTTGAGCCCCAGGAGCTGACTATACACTGTGGGCAAGACACCTCGCCTCCCTGAATCTTAGTTTTCCCATCTGCAAAGTGGGGCTGCGAATTCACCTCTTTGGTTTACCAAGAGTCTTAGATGAAATTATGGCCTAAAGTTGTCTACTCTTTTATTTAATCAATATTTGGGGGCAGCTCTATGTGCCAGGCCCTGAGCCAGGAACACAGTAGGTACCTAGCTGATAATTTGCTTTCCTACGTCCCTTCCTTCATACAAAAGAGACAGCAGAGATTGCAAGAAGGAGCTGACAATGACCCTGCATTCTGGTCTTCTGGGCAGTGCTGGAGGGAAAATTGTGTCCAGCATAGCTTTGGTGCCATGGCCCCAAGAACAAGTGTACATAGCAACATCTCAGGCCAGCGCTGGCAGGCAAGAATCCCTTGGGTGGCCCACGCCTCTGGTCTCAGCAGCCAGCCACTGGGTTGCAATAAGGCAGGGAAAACAGCCTCAAATTCCTTGAAAGTCTAAACCCTCAGCCAGTGCTTTACCAGCAGGTTAAGATCTAGCCCAGGTTCAGAATGGAAAGTCTAGGCAGGTTCCTGGGTTTGAAGGCTTGAGGGTGGGGCCTGGTAGGGCAGAAGATAGGTGAGCAGGGAAGCGGTACATGGAACATATTAGCACCACTCTTGGGGTTTCTAAATAGCCCTGGGGCCCAGGCTGCAAGAGGTGGGAACATTTACTGTGCTCTGCACTTTCTGCATGCTATTTTAGCTAATCATAAGCCCATTTTACAGATAGAAAAGCTGAGGATCAGCTGGAGTCAAGAGCTTGCCTGACATCACCTTGAGTGGCAGAGATGTAATAACTCAAGCTGGCCAGCTCTTCTTCCTATTCAGCACTGAACCAGGCCATTGGCAAGTGTTGCATCAGCACCTTAACAAAAACTGGACTCTGAGCCCAAACCTAGAACCATCCGTAGCTAGTGAAACAATGAGAACAGAACCAGCCCTTGTCCCTCCCCCCACAGCCTAATTAATCTGTGCAGACAAAAACCACTGCACATCACTTATTGTTTAACTGGCATATAAGTACTATCAAAGGTACCATAGCCGGGCATGGTGGCTCACACCTGTAATCCGAGCACTTTGAGAGGCCGAGGCAGGAAGATCACCTGGGGTTAGGAGTTCGAGACCAGCCTGGCCAACATGGTGAAACACCATCTCTACTAAAAATACAAAAATTAGCTAGGCATGGTGGCTGGTGCCTGTAGTCCCAGATATTTGGGAGCCTGAGGCAGGAGAATCACTTGAACCTGGGAGGCGGAGGTTGCAGTGAGCCGAGATTGCGCTACTGCACTCCAGGCTGGGTGACAAGAGCGAGACTCTGTCTCAAAAAAACAAAAAACTCCCCTGCTCTCCAAAGAGCTGAGGTCAAGTCGGTTGGGTTGACATGAGCTCTTAAGAGAATGGTCCTGGGGCTGGGCTGGTGGAGAGAAAGCCCAGAGGAAGGAATGTGAGGGGACAGTGTGCACAGGGCAGGGTTGCTGAGCTCAGAACTCACCAGATGTGGGCTCCAAATTGGAACACTGTTATCAGGAAGTTGAAACCCCTGTCACCCAGGCTTTCTGTACCAAGTTGGGCACCAACATTTTTGTTTAAAGAAAATCACCAGCATGGGCTGCTCCCCAAACCTATCCCCTAATGCACACTCAATCTCAGAGCCAGCTTGGGGCCCCTCCGCCTGGCCCACAGCCGCCTGGGGCTGCACAGTTTTCCTAGCCCCATCGCCCGCTGATGCTGGCACCGCTGGCTGGCAGTGGCTCTAGAACTGGAAATCCCAAGAGGATCCAGGATCTGCAGCCTGAAGACAAAACGTTCTAGGGGCTGTTCCCTAGCAACCCAAGCTGCTCGCAATAGCTCCAGTTCCCACAGCTGACGCCCTTCCATCCATTTGCACCAAGGCGTTTGGTTTTTGGTGCTCCGGGATGCTTCCTAATGTCCCTTCAATGATCCACAAAGCCATTTGCTTATAAAATCCTCCTTCCTCCCTCCTCCCGCCCTCACCCCCGCCCTTCTGCCAGCATTTAGTGCAGTGAACCCTCTGCGTCAGAGGCAGCAAACGGAACCCTGGGTGGCTTGTTGAACAAAGCCCTCATTCCATGGTGGCAGCAGCAGCATGGGGTGACGTCCCTTGCGGTGATGTTGCCCGCCGTGGGCTGTGTGGGGAGGGGCGAGAGGGGATGGATGGGATCCAGAAGACAAGAAGCAAAGCAAGCCCAGCACCAGGCAAAGGTGGAGGGGAGAGGGGAGGAGGGGGAATCAGGGAGGAGGGAGAGGAGAGGAGCAGGGAAGAGGGGGAGGAGGAGGAAGGAGAGGAGAGGGAAAGGAAGAGGAGAGGCCACTTCATTTATTTATTATGATGCCAGTTGTAGTGTCGGTCTCATGTGTGGGGAGCAGACTGTATTTTATGTTTTAATCCTCCAAGCTGTGTGTGTGGGCTGGGGATAATTACATTGAGAAATGTGTATAATATGCGGAAGGTTCTTTTTGTGGGGAATGGGAATGCTCCAGTGGAATATCTTCCTCATGGCAACCAACGCCTTTTCCATAAGCCACTCAGAGGGTGCCAGTAATTGGGAGAGCAGTGGAAGTGTGGGGCCAGCCCCCCAGTCTGGCCAAGTCCTCCTCCATTGTAGGGGAGGCCTGGGCATCTGAGGAGCAGGGCTGGCACCTTCCCCTTACCCCTGCCTGCCCACTGCCTGGGTGGATGACAGGCAAGATACAAATGGGAGCCCTGATTGCTTTCTTGGCCGCAGCCTTGGGGCCTGCCGTGGAAGAATGCAGGGAGGAGCTGACAGGCAGGCTGCTAGGAGACAGAGCAGCCATGTGTGCATGCTGGCCTGAGTGGCACACATGCACACATGGGCGTGCACACACTCTCAGGGACACAGGCGTGCAGCCCCTGCCCTCACACACCCTCACACACCTACACAATACACATGTGCATGTGCATACACACCTTCACACACACGATATAGCCACATGTTCTCCCCGGGCACTGCCATCCACACTTACACCCACTCATACACACACCCCTGTGCACGTGCACACACTCACACCTTCACACACAATACACACACAGGCACACACTCAAATGCTTACATTCACATTCATACACACACACGCACATGCACTCACAGACCTACTAACTCACTGTCACATGCACACACGTACAGAAATGCACATATCTACTGTGCATGTGTATGGCATGCCTTTCCATTCTCTCTGTCTCTCTCGCACCCTTGTTTGTATGCACACACAAGCACACACACTATTGCTTGTATGGGCTGACACTTGTGAAGTGATATCAGAAATCTTGTCAGTGACATTTTTATTTTGAATTATAAAAAAAGAAATTGACATCTCCTTCCTTAAAAGGCCGCAAAAGAGTATCTTCAACCCTGACATCTTAAATGTTTATTTTTTAGCACACATGCTTTACTGACTGCACCACTCACTTAATTTAAGCCACATGGCGAGTGTGCAAACTTTCCTTCGGCTCATGCCGAATGCTGATTTGATGCCTGTTTACCCAGAAACTGCAGATCCAGTGGAAAAAATACTCCAAGCTATGGAGATACCAATTAGTCTCTCTTCCCATGGTGGGCCAGCTTCTTCACAAGATGAAATCCACAGGACAGACAGTGAGGTCCTTGGAAACCCTGGCTGTGATGAATAGGGCTTCTGGCTCCCTTGGGACTTGGCTGGTTATTTTGTAGGAAATTGAATTTCTTGGTAAGTTAGAGACGTGCTAATGAGCCCTAATGTGGGGCCGAGAGGCCTGGGGGTGGACTCCAGTCTAGGCATCAGCTGGGTCAGCTTGCACTTCTGCCTCTGTGAACTCTGGATCCTCCTCTCTCTGTCCTCCGTCTCCAGTCTCTGATCACAAAACTGGCACAATTCCACAACCCTGGCATGCTCTTCTCCCCAGGCACTGCCACCTTGCTCCAGTCCAGACCCTCCTGTCTCTCTCCAGAGAGTCTATGTTGACCCCGAACTTCTCTCCTTTCCTCTGACAACACCCAAACCTTCCATGGGCAGAAGCATCTGAGACCAACATATGGCCTACAGGATTCAGCAGGAATTTCTCAGCCTGATGCTCAGGCCTCTTCTCTGTGGCCAGCCTGACTGTCTAGCCACTAGTTCTCTGCTGTGCCCTCTTTACTGATCCAACAGCACTGGTCATTGTTTCCTGAACTTGCTCTGGTCCTGCACCTTGGCCTACCTACCAGTGGATCCAAGAAGCTTCTGCACTCTCCACTAGCTCCCACTGCAGGGGAGAGGGATCCATGTACCTGCGGGATGGGCTCTGCAAGGCCTAGTGGCTTTGGCTTCCTGGCTGCTCTGAGTTACTTCTGGTGGTGTCCCTGATTGTCCACTTTCTCCAGCCACATTGGCTGCCCTCAAATGCTCCAGGCACACCCCCAGAGCAGGGACTTTGCACTTGCTCTTCTTAATGCCCGGAAAGTTCTCCACCCAGCTGTCCACATGCCTCGCTTCCCACCTTGCTATGTCATCCCTGAAATGTCACCTCCATGAGGCCGTGCTTGATCACATCGTTTAAAGTGGCACTCTGACCCTCCATATCCCCCTTCTCTGGAGCCCTTGCCACCACCTGACCCTGACCCTGACCCTGACCCACACCCACTGTGCATGCTACTAGAGAGTGAGCTTCAGGAAGGCACATGCTGGGGCTGTTTGGGTCACTGCTGTATCTCCTGAACCCAACAGAAACCAGGCACTTAGAAGCTACTCCACTTCCCAGCCCATCAAAACAGCCTATTCCCAAGTCCATCTTAGGCTGGCAAAAGTAACTGAACACTTTTTCCTTTGTACTCCAAACATGTGTTGAGGGTTCTTGCTGCATGTTGACCCAGACAACAAACCCAGATTTCTTTTTATTAGGCATGTTGAACTTCTCATGTGCTCTTAAAGTATTTTACATGCATTATCTGATTTGCTGCTCACAAAAACTGCAATGAAGTTAGAAGATGTGCTCATTAGCCTCATGTGGGGCCGGGAGGGCTGGGGGTGGATTCCAAACTAGGTGTCAGCTGGGTCACCTTCCACTTATGCCTCTGTGGACCCCTGGATTGGGGGATCTACAAGGCCTTCTAGAGGTAAAAATAGGTACTATTTTTATCCTTATATGATAGATGAGCAAACTGAAGCTCAGAGAGGTAAAGTGACTCACCCAGGTCACACAGCCTCTACCTTCCTGTGCCCTTTCTGCTAGACCCCACCACCTGCACTATTTCTACCCTGTCTCGCTAGTGGGTGGTGATCTCTGTTTCTTAGCAAGCACCCAGTTTTTTGCAACCAACCTAGGCCATGTCTGAAGTGTGAGCCATAAGCACAAAGGCCCTGCTTGTCGGCCAAGAGAGGATCATCACATCTGACACCCGAGGAGACACTTCAATCCCACGGAAGAGTGGATTTTCACAGGAGGATCTCTCATCTGAGACTTCCTGACCATGTGACCTGGGGCATATTGTTCTACCCTTTGAGCCTCTGTATCCATATCTATAAAATGGGGTTAATACCTACCTCCAAGGTAGTTGTGAAACAGTACAGTTGATTTGTTCCAGCCTACAAATAATCTTTCTGTAAATAATTTATAAATTCCTGACTCAGGAAACTCCAACTCCCCAGTTGGCCCTTTATATCCCCCCAGGATTCGTTTTGCTTTACTAGGCAGTCACCCTGAGCTACAGACCCATGGGGATTTAGCAGGCAAAGAAAAGTGCCACGCCTTTTCCCTAGAAGCTGTCCTATATAGCACGGTTGATTTCCCACCCTGGAAGCGGCTGCTGGGTTTGGGGATCCAATCAGGGGATTCCACAACATCCCCAAAGAGGGCTGTGTGGGGTGGTATTGGGGTTGGAATAAAACCCCGACAGAAGGAGGGGGCTCCAGGACCAAATCCAAGCCAGAATGGGAAGGCAGTTGTAGGGAAAGCTTGCCCTGGTGGGCAGGCAAAGGGGACTTCTCCAATAGGGAGAAGGTAGAGGGCTCAGGGATGAAAGCTGGAGGGAGGTGTATGCCTTCCCAGCCTTGTGCCGGGTTCCCTGGACGTTTCCACGCCGCAGCCTCCCAGCCACTGTGGTGCAAACAAAGCCAGAGGTGCTGCTGCAGACATCGCACGGCGGCTGGGAAACAGGGGCCGTCTGTACCTTTCAATGCTCTCATCTCATTAATCTTGTACCTCTGCAGTCCTTCTGAAGAGCGCACTCACAGCAGCTCATTCATTATGGCTCTAATAACAGCGGCAGGCATTAAAGCACCAGGCTGCAGAGGAACTGGCCTCTGCAGCTGCAGAAAGCCAATACCTTTTTAAATACATTTACACAGCAATAAATAAAAGCAGTCTCAGTTTACCTCTTTATTAAACTCTATTTGCTCGTCGGAGTTAAGGGCGGCATTTGTGTCTTGCTATTCAAATTTATTCGTACGCGTCTCCTAGGCTGGTCACATTTATTCCATCACGCAATAATGGTGGCTGGAGCTTAAGGGAGCCTTTCATCATCAAGCAGCCCTCATTAAGAGCTCTGCTTCAGGCTCCTGGGCTCAATTTGGCCACCAGGAAGACCACCCCCATTATCCAGAGGGGAAAATGAAGGCAGAGAACGAACATGCCTTCATTAGTCTCACTCAGCAACCAGTTGCCTGATGACCACAGGCTGAGGAGAGATCAGTGTCCCTCAAACTCTAGTGTGGAGAGATGGCCCCCTAAAGGGGTTGCTGCACCTGACACACTCCCTCCCAACCCCTAGCTCCACAGTATTGAAAAGTCACGGCATGTTAGCATAGTAAAGACCCTGAGAAAACAGGGAATCTGTTCAAACTGGTTTTGACCTTGGATCTCTCTCTCTCTCTCAACACCTGGTCTGTTTCAAGGAATCAACATTCTGTATTTTAGTTTGTGCAAAGTGTGGGATTTACCAATCTGGAAAGTTTCCCCCATTTGATGTATCTTGACTATTCCCATCATGGGCAATTTCTTGCTTCCACACGTCATTCAGAGATTGAGATTCTACCTGCCTTCCTTTATTAAGGGCTTGTCTTCTTTAAGAATCCTGGATTTCCTGAAAAGACCCCAGTGGATGGGCAGGCATAGGTCCTGGCAATATACACCTGTTCCGAAGCTCATGGGATGTCTACACTCTTCTGATTTTTGTGCACAAAGGCCTCAGGGCCTAGGCCGCTGTCCTTAGACTGAGGCTAAAGCAAGTGGGTAGTAGGGTGCTGGCTGGTCATGACCCGAAAACCCAGGTAGGCTGGGACTCCCTGGGCAGGTATTGGCCATAGGGTTTTGTGGCAGCAGAGTAGTAAGAGCCCCAGGAGGGTCACTTGAGGGTGCCTGGATATGTGGACCTGGCCACCTGTGGAGACCAGTGGTGTCTTAACCCCCAGCAAGAGCCAGCAGTGAATGAACTGCTCCCCAGTTCACCGGGGGAGTTCTTACTCACCAGGGTTCGCAGCAGTGGCTCACCTATACTGAGAAAGCAGACATGTCAAAAATGCATTACCTCCCATGGGACAGCAGACCCGCGAGGTAACAGGACTTCTTCCGCATTTCATGGATGGACAAAGTAGGCACAGAGAGGTTGTATGGCTTGTCCAAGGTCACAGAGCTACTCAGGATTCCAGTTCAGGGAATCCGCTCTGATTCCAACTCTCTGCACTATTGTCTCTTCAGAAGCAGCTTCACGAGCCATCTTGGCATAAATGGCCTCCAGGAGCCTCTGAGGGGTTCCTATGTTGGAGAGTGAGGAGTGCTCTGTGGGGTCAGAGTGCTGAAGGGCCCTCAAAGTCCTGCAGCTACTTCATACCTCCAAATTATATTAAAAGGTAGAGTCCTCTTTCCCCAGGATTTTCTACTTCCTGTCCCTTGCCTTCCATTCCTCCCGCATCGCATTCCCAAGAGTGACCTGTCCTGGGCGTGGTGGAATGAACAAGGATCAGGAGACTGGCAGGAGAAGATTCTGGCCTAAGATTTGTGGATTTCTGGCTGCACCACTCTAAGCCTGTTGGAGTCAGAGCTTGAATCCATTTTTCCTACATTATCCCGAGCCTGGTGCTATGCTCTCTTTTAAAAGAAAGCACAGGGGATGGCCTCAGGCTGGCCTTGAGTCCTGGCTTGGTGACTTACAAGCTGTGTTGTTTCAGGCAGGCCACTTCTCTCTGGGTCTCAGTTCCCACGTGTGGAGAAAGGCTGAGAGAATGCACACTTCACATACCACACAGCATCTGTGTAAGGACTAGACACATGGGAGACACCCAGCAAACAGTAGGGGTGCAATAAATGTAATGATTTTGTTCCCTTTCTTCATCTTATTGTCTGGGCAGTTGGGGCAGGGGAGGGAGTCAGTTCTTTTAAGTTCAGGGAGAGAGGAGGGCAGCCTATCTGTTTACTGACAGCATCAGAACCCAGATGTAACCAGGTCATGCCAGTTAAGTGGCTGAGAGTACTGACTGCTAACTGCACGATGAGAGAAGCCAGGCTGTCTGCTCACACTTCTTTCCCCAATCCTGGAGCTGTGGGCTGGGAGACACTATTCAATAGCTGCTCAAGTTCACTCTCAGTCCCCTTTTCCCTTATGTGTTAGAAATCAAAGTCCTGACTTTCCTAGTTGCCCTTACACTCACAAGTGGCCACAGGTTCAAGTGTTGGCCAATGAAATATAAAAAAAATTAAAAAAAAAATCTACAGGGTGGGGGTGGGATTCTGGAAAAGATTTTGTGGAGGTAAAGAATTTGCTCACCATCTTGATTGTGGTGATGGCTTCATGTGTGCATATGTGTATCAAAACTGATCAAACTGTATACTTTAAATATGTGCAGTTTGTTGTATGTCAATTATATCTCAATGATGCTGTTTTAAAAAACCCTGCCCCAGTCTCTGGGGAAGACTGGTTTTCCTAATCAAAGGAAGCTTCACAGAATGCCTGAAGTCTGCTGGCTCCCAGATAACCAAGAGTAACAAATATACTGGCAAGTTCAAGAGAGTTCCTAAGATATTGAATCTAACCCAGCCAGAAGTCACCTTCGTGCTATAGGAGGAAAATAAACACCTATTTGTTTGAACCCCTGTAAATGAGGTTTCAGATTCCTTGCAGCCCAAAGCTTTCCCACATTTACTTGGGTGCTCAATCAATATTTGTTGAATAAATGCATTAAGGATTTGATAAACCCCAGAGCAGTCTCTGTGGACTGGAGTGACTAAGAAGTCTTCTCATTTGGGTCTGAGACTACAGCTGGCCCTGGCACGATGGGTGGAATTTGGCTAGCAAGAGAAGGTGCAAGGAAGGGTTCAAGGCAGGGAGGGCAGCAGAAGGCAGGCACCCCTGCCCAGGTAGACCCGCCCTCTGAGGCAACGGCAGGCGTCTTACCTCCCTCCATCTTGGCTAATAAGCCAGCCCATAGTTTACTTTCCTTCACACATTCTTTTTTTCAGTGGCAGAAAATTACAGCTGACAAGTGGCAATTGATCTCTTCACATTATTTTGAAGCAATTATATTGAAACAGGAAACAATGCTTCCAGGAAAGAGCCCGATAACAGAGCCGAACACAAAGCTCCCTCTAAGATAGATAGGGGAGGCCAATTTGCACTGCATAGAAACTGACCAAATTTCCTTCCCCTGAAACTACAGTTGATTATTGCCTGGAAATCTTCAACGATAACTTCTACTTCCGTCCAGGGGATGGAGGACAGGCCTGAGTCCCCAGGTGCCCTAAAGATGGGTGAGGTGCCTTGGGCCTGCCAGCAGCCCCCAACAGGGATCCCTTAAACTCCCACACACCAAGAGGGGCTCTATGGACTCGAGTCTGGGCACAGGAAACCAACTTGTGCAGAAGACATTAGGCTGTAATGCCCCAAACTTAGAACAGCCTAGGACCTTTAAAAGTAACAGATTCCTGCAGACCCCAATATTGATTTAATGATTGTATTTGAATGCTACTCAAATTTTTACAAACCAAAGGGGGGAATAAACTTCCTTTGCTTGTAGTTTATATATAATAGGAAACAAAAACATCATTCCAGATATAAAAATAAGTCATAAACCCAGCAGAAGCAAATTAACATCGATTTAATGCAAAATATTTAATGCTGCTTTGCTGCACCAAATTTGCACCTGTGACCTGGGTATGATGCCATCGCCACAGAGCCAATCTCTGTGTGTTTTTCATGGCCTGTCACTGTGGCAGTGTGACCAGGGCAATTCCTTGTCACCCTTCTCTTCTGTCTCCTGGAACTTCTATTCACTTGGCATGCCTGGAGAGGGAGGCTTCAAAGAGCCTGTCTTGACTCTTTCCTCATGAGTCTACAGCAGCTTATCTGGTGCCAGCATGACTGTAACACAAACAGAACATGAATGTGTAAGGGGACACTTTGGGGCAAAGTGTCCTCTAGATGAGTGGCTCTCAGACTCGGTAGTACAGTGGAATCACTTGGAGAGACTTTAAAACTGCCCATGCTCAGCCATACTCCAGGCCAATTAAGCGGGAATCTTTTAAAACACTCCCTGGGTAATTCTGAGGGGCAGCCAAGTTGAGATCGAATGATCTAGATCCATTTCTCAAGCTTAAGCGTGCCTCAGAACCCATGGAGAATCTGTTTAAACCCAGAGGGGTGGGCCCCAGCCCCAGAATTTCTGATTGTGTAGTTTTGGGGATGGGGGAGCCTAATAATTGGCATTTCTCAAAGGCACCCAGGTGATGCTGATGCTGCTGATCAGGTGACCACATTTTGAGAACCATCAACTTAAAGCATCAGAATAAGCTTATATTCACTTGCTACAGATTATCATAGAAATTAAAGCATTTGCATTATGAACTCGTGGATTCCAGAGAATGCATCTGAGAACCCCAGTATAAGAATGTCCATGTACTGGCAGGATTCAAATCCCTCCTCTACTTTTATACAACTATGTGGTCTCTGGTAAACCATTCACTGCTCTTTGAGCCTCGGTCTTTGATGTAGTGAGATAGGTGTAACATCCATCTCACAGATAAGCTTGGAAAATGCAATAAGGTGCAATTCAAAGTCAGACATTGGTAGGTCGGGAAAAGGCTTAGGTTTTGGTTCCAGCTCCACTGCTTGCTGGCTGTGTGGCTTTGGCCACTGTGCTTATTAGCATGTTAAAGATGAAAAAATGGCTAATAACAGCTGGCAGGCTTGTTATGAGGCACTTTTTAAACTGCAAAACACTACATGGCTTATTTTATAAATTAAGACATATTTCAGAGGTGGTTACAGACACCTATGAACCTGGCTAGAAAGGAACTGGCCATGCTTATCCATCTCTTCTCTCCACCTTTAGGGTTGATTTCCCTAAAGGGGGACCTAACAAGCAGTTTGCTGAGAAGCCCCTGTGTTTGCAAAGCTGGAAAACTATATGAATCCCAAAGATGGGTGCCAGTAGGTGACCCAAAGAAGGGAGCCTATTTAATCTCCCAGCATTTACTCTCAAAGGAAACTGTTGGAATGAGCTCCTCTTCACTATCTAGCTTTCAGAGGAAACACAACTTCTAGTTAGCTCACATGGTGTCAGGGGAAAACAAGATTTTTTAAAATGAGGAAAAGTAGAAGGTAAGCAAGGAGAGGGTTACTGGAAGGAGACCTCCCTTAAAGGACAGAGCTGTTGGTCACTCCCTTCTCTGCTCACTTGTAGTCCCTGTCCATCTTCATCCAAGCCCTCAGCCAGGATCATAACAACGGTAACAGCTTTGCTGTCACAACACCACAAACTCTTTGAACACAGCTCTACGCCTCACCCACTCGCAGCCCAGCTCTTTGTTTTGTGCTTTATTTGTAACCGATGCTCAGTACAAGTTGAGTGAATGCTTGAATGGAGGAAACCAATTCAAAATTTTAAAGACATCCCTGCATAGCGCAGTTAACTCACAGCTCACAATTTTGCTGATGCTTCAGCATTAGTAAGACAGCAACGGGGAGGGCATTTTATGTATGAGGAAACCAAGAGGAGGCTTGGAAAACTGAGTAACATGATAGCAATTGAATTTTGGTCTAAGGGAACAATTTATTACTTACTTTTATTCAACTAAGTTCCGGGGGTACAGTGCAGGATGTGCAGGTTTGTTACATAGGTAAATATGTGCTGTGGTGGTTTGCTGCACAGATCAACCCATTGCCTAGATATTAAACTCAGCATCCATTAGCTATTCTTTCTGATGCTCTCCCTCCTGCCATGCCCCTTGCCAGGCCCCAGTGTGTGTTGTTCCCCCACCGTGTGTCCATGTGGTCTCATTGTTCAGCTCCCATTTATAAGTGAGAACACGTGGTGTTTGGTTTTCTGTTCTTTCATTAGTTTACTGAGAATCACAGCTTCTAGTTCCATCCATGTCCCTGCAAAGGACATTATCTTGTCCTTTTTTATGGCTGTATAGTATTCCATGGTGTATATGTACCAGATTTTCTTTTTCCCATATTTTATTTATTTATTTACTTACTTATTTTTATTATACTTTAAGTTCTGAGGTACATGTGCAGAACATGCAAGTTTGTTACATAGGTATACACGTGCCATTGTGGTTTGCTGCACCCATCACCCCATCATCTACATTAGGTATTTCTCCTAATGCTATCCATCCCCTAGCCACCTACCCCCCAACAGGCTCTGGTTTGTGATGTTCCCCTCCCTGTGTCCATGAGTTCTCACTGTTCAACTCCCACTTACGAGTGAGAATATGCGGTATTTGGTTTTCTGTTCCTATGTTAGTTTGCTAAGAATGATGGTTTCCAACTTCATCCATGTCCCTGCAAAGGACATGAACTCATTCTTTTTTATGACTGCATAGTATTCCACGGTGTCTATGTGCCACATTTTTTTAATCCAGTCTGTCATTGATGGGCATATGGGTTGGTTCCAAGTCTTTGCTATTGTGAACAGTGCTGCAATAAACATACGTGTGCATGTGTCTTTACAGTAGAATGATTTATAATCCTTTGGGCTGAGATGATGGGGTTTTCTAAATATACAATCATGTCATCTGCAGACAGAGGCAATTTGACATCTTCTCTTCGTATTTAAATACACTTTATTTCTTCCTTCTTGCCTGATTGCCCTGGCCAGAACTTCCAACACTATGTTGAATAGGAGTGGTGAGAGAGGGCATCCTTGTCTTGTGCCAGTTTTCAAAGGGAATACTTCCAGTTTTTGCCTATTCAGTATGATATAGGTTGTGGGTTTGTAAATAGGCATTTAGCCTATTTACATTTAAGGTTAATATTGGTATGTGTGAATTGGATCCTGTCATTATGATGCTAGCTGGTTAGTTTGCCCATTAGTTGATGCAGTTTCTTCATAGTGTTGATGGTCTTTACTCTTTGGTATGTTTTTGCAGTGGCTGGTACTGGTTGTTCCTTCCCATATTTAATGCTTCCTTCAGCAGCTCTTGTAAAGTAGGCCTGGTGGTGATAAAATCTCTCAGCATTTGCTTGTCTGTAAAAGATTTTATTTATCTTTCGCTTATGAAGCTTAGTTTGGCTGGATATGAAATTCTGGGTTGAAAATTCTTTTCTTTGAGAATGTTGAATATTGGCCCCCACTCTCTTCTGGCTTGTAGGGTTTCTGCCAAGAGATCTGTTGTTAGTCTGATGGGCTTCCCTTTGTGAGTAACCCGCCCTTTCTCTCTGGCTGCCCTTAACATTTTTTCCTTCATTTCAAACTCAGTGAATCTTATGATTATGTGTCTTGGGGTTGCTCTTCTCGAGGAATATCTTTGTGCTGTTCCCTGTATTTCCTGAATTTGAATGTTGGCCTGTCTTGCTAGGTTGGGGAAGTTCTCCTGGATAATATCCTGAAGAGTGTTTTCCAACTGGGTTCCATTCTCCCCGTCACTTTCAGGTACACCATTCAAATGTAGGTTTGGTCTTTTCACATAGTCCCCTATTTATTGGAGGCTTTGTTTGTTCCTTTTCATTCTTTTTTCTCTAATCTTGTCTTCACACTTTATTTCATTAAGTTGATCTGCAGTCTCTGGTATCCTTTCTTCCACTTGTTTGATTCAGCTATCGATACTTGTGCATGCTTCATGAAGTTCCCGTGCTGTGTTTTTCAGCTCCACTGGGTCATTTATGTTCTTCTCTAAACTGGCTATTCTAGTTAGCAATTCCTCTAACCTTTTTTAAGGTTCTTAACTTCCTTGCATTGGGTCAGAACATGCTCCTTTAGCTCGGAGGAGTTTGTTATTACCCACCTTCTGAAGCCTACTTCTGTCAATTTGTCAAACTCATCCTCTATCCAGTTTCGTTACCTTGCTGGTAACGACTTGTGGTCTTTTGGAGGAGAAGAGGCATTCTGGTTTTTGGAAGTTTCAGCCTTTTACGCTGGTTTTTCCTCATCTTCGTGGATTTATCTACCTTTGGTCTTTGATGTCGGTAACCTTCGGATGAGGTTTCTGTGTGGACATCCTTTTTGTTGACGTTGATGCTATTCCTTTCTGTTTGTTAGTTTTCCTTCTAACAGTCAATCCCCTCTGCTGCACGTCTGCTGGGGTTCGCTGGAGGTCCACACCAGGTCCTGTTTGCCTGGTTATCACTAGTGGAGGCTCAGTTGGAAATGCAGAAATCACCTGCCTTTTGTGTTGATCTCACTGGGAGCCGCAGACCAGAACAGTTCCTACTCAGTCATCTTGCCAGCCACCTATATGTACCACATTTTCTTTTTCCAGCCTATCATTGATGGACATTTGGGTTGATTTTATGTCTTTGCTATTGTGAACAATACTGCAATGAACATACACATGCGTGTATCTTTATAATAGATTGATTTATATTTCTTTGGGTATACGCCCAGTGATAGGATTGCTGGGTCAAATGGTATTTCTGCTTCTAGATCTTTCTGGAGTTGCCACACTGTCTTCCACGATGGTTGAACTAATTTACACTCCCACCAGTAGTGTAAAAGCATTCTTTTTTCTCTGCAACCTTGCCAGCATCTGTTGTTTCTTGACATTTTAGTAATCACCATTCTGACTGGCGTGAGGTAGTATCTCTTTGAGGTTTTGATTTGCATTTTTCTAATGGTCAGTGATGAGCTTTTGTTCATGTTTGTTGGCTGCATGAATGTCTTCTTTTGAGAAGTGTCTGTTCATGTCATTTACCCACTTTTTTATGGAGTTGTTTGTTTATTTCTTGTAAATTTGTTTTAAGTTTAAGAGAACAATTCAAAGTGTCTACAAGAACTGATGGATTTTGAATTAGTTATAACCTTTGAGGGAAAAAAAAAAAGAGAAAAGATCTTGATGTCACTTTGGACAACTCACAGCTCAATGAAAAAGCCAGAACACAGTGCCCAATTTCATAATTAAAATGTTCAACCTGATTGAGGAAGGGAGAAAGGAGATGGAAATGATTTTAATATCAGCACGAGAAGTCCATCAAGAGAGGAACCCCGATCATCTTCTCCCAAAGACACCAGGACCTAAACCAAAAAGGGAGAGAGTCAAGTCCCAGGTTTGTGAACAGTAGCAGGTTCAAAGACTTTCCCCCTTTTTAGAAAACTGAGAAATAACAGCTGGGAACTGAGTGAGGGGAACCCAAATCAGGCTCCCATTTATCTTATTCCATTGGGCAGAAGCCAACAGTCACTCAGCATGAAAAGCCTAAAATTTAAGGCAGAAAGAGGGAAATCGCTTTTTCTGGGCTATGTCTAATTAACCCTTGGAGCAACATGGCAATTTTGTTTTACTGCAATTTCTCGCTTAGGAAGACTCGAAAATAAAGATTAAATATGGGGTGTTCATGAGTGGTTATTCTCACCAGGATATAACAGCAGAGGCCATCAATCCTCCTGACCAAAGAAGACAACTGGGACCAACCAGAACAACTCCGCTGCTTGCTAAGGGAATGAGCTTGTTTTCTGGAGCTGCTGCCTATGATTGCAGTGGAGAAAGATGATCTGAAAAGTCAGCCGTGAACTTACTGCTGCCCATTCTCCAAGGTAAATAAAGTTTCCTTTGTCTAGTGTATCCTGACCGTTGACCCTTAAACTCCCAAAACTAGACCTTGTAAGTAGACACTCACTTTCTTAAGGTTGTCTTTCTGTCTTTCTTGAGGTTTAAGGAAGAATTTCTTAAATTGTTGGAAAAGTTATTTGAAGAAAAAAAAGGAAGGAAAAGAAAGAAATCCTTAGCCCGCAGGTGATCAATTACCCTGGGCGAAAACCCATTTGAAAGTCTTCTCAAATAAGCTGTGGAGCTGGTTTGAATGCTTAAACAGACATGACAGCCCAACTTTCCGGTGAAAGATCTGCTTTGGCTCCCAGTATAAATAGCTGCATTAGCACCACAGGCAGAGAATAACACAATCTCCACCTTGAATATGCTAAATGTCCTCCTTATTCAAAAGGCATGCAAACTGGCCAGGTGCTCTGTTTAAATGAAGAGACACTGTGCAAGCCAGCTACATGAGAGTCAATGACAGGCACTCTTCAGTTTAAGCACATTAGTTTTACAGAATGTCTAATTTTCAGATGTGATAAGGCATGAAACTATTTATAAGGCTTATTTGGACAAAATGATCTTAAAGACCTCTTCTACCCTTACTATTAGCCCATGATTGTTTGGACTTCAGGCCGTGTGTACCACGCATCAGAAAGTGGCCTCCACTGGTGAGGTATGATATTGCAGCCCAGCTCAAGTAGTCATGGTAATTAGAGCAGGCATGTTGAGAGGAGTACTTCATATGTATCAAAATATTTGGTTGAGAATAAAAAGTAAAGGCCAAAACGTCTATGCTGAAACAATCCTTAAATGAGAGATATGCTAAGGTCCGTGGAACTCTGAAAAGGTGGCAAAACATAAACAGAACACCATGACTCAACTTACCACAACTTCCCACACACCAGAGAGAGTAAATGCTGCTACAAACTCTTAAAATAACTTTGATTCAGTATTTTGAGATATTCACCATATCTAATTTTTTAATGAAAGCCAATGGAAAAGTGATTTGTTTGGTTACATTCTTATACAACCAATGTAAAAACGTTTTGTTGCATGTAATAGTCACACTGTGTCCTCTGAGTTTTAAAGAGCATACAGTTGGTTTCCAAAGAAAAAAGGCTGACCTGTCAAGATAGTTTAAAACCTTGAGTCAGAAGGATGAGGTGTGAAGCACAGAAGCAGCATATCAGAGTTGGGAGGATCCTAGAAGGCCATCTCACTCAATTTCCTCATCGTACAGATGGAGAAACTGAGGGCCAGAGAGGGGTGGTAATGTCCCAAGAGACTTTCAGTGAGAGGCTAACCTAGTCATGAGTAGATTCAAAGTTTATTGCTACCAGCCCAGGGATCCTTAAAATTTCATAGCCCAGCTCCTGGATTTTACAATGAAGTTTCTATTTAAATGGACTGTCCTATAATTCCTTGAAAAGATGATTTTCTATTGGAAATTCCGTAAGTTCAGCACCAAACTATATTTCCCAGACTGTCCCTACCCCCAGGAAGTGGAAATTGTGGTTATGGGAACATCACACCCCTCTAATCATATTAATCCAGATAACTGTGTCAACATGACAAGGTGAAAGACTAGGCAAATAAAAGCACTAGAAGGAGGAGCCCATCCTAGCCCACTTTCAGCCTTCTTCTAGTAGGAGGAGCAGCTACCACTGCCCAGCTTCCAGAACTTCTTCTAGGAGAGAACTTCAGTGCCCTTCAAGAGACAATTAGAGTCATCTTAAGGAAAGCAGAATCAGATGGAACGAGCCTCCGTGGACTCCAGAGCTTCTCCCCTCCCAACATCCCTTATGTTCCTCATAATGAATCCTTTCTTTAAACATTACACCCCTCAATTAGCTCATAATTGCTGTCCGTGCCATATGAATTATGCATTGTGCAATGCAAATTCAGGTTCCCTGGCACTGGACAAATCACAAGCTGTTTAAGAAGCTGGAGTAATTACCAAAACAATCCCAGGAGCCCTGGGGAAAATGAACATTATCTGGTCGACAGCCTGTTCTTCCGCCTTGTCTTCCCCACTTTCAGCCTGGTTCACCCCCCACCGCACTCAGCTTCAATACATAGTTACTGGGTTTTCAGCAAGGCCTGCATGCCAACCAAGGTGCTAGCTGACATATATCATGCTTTAACATTTATAGTCTTCACAGTCCTGAGGGGCAGGGGCTACAATTCTACATATCACATGACTTCACTTGAAATACCTTCTCCTCCTGGAATTTCTGAGTTTCACCGTGCTGGGGCTTGGGTGAGGTTCACCTTTGTGGTATAAATGGAAAAGAGGGATTGTTTCAGCCAGTGACAAATGTCAAGACAAAGGATGGTTAAAACTATAAAAAAATAAAAAGGACAAAGAGGGCACTTTGGAAGCACTCAATGTGTTAATTACAAGGCAAATTACATTTACTGAAACGACTTCTTAAAAACCTCTAAGGCAGGGTTAAGATATATATCCAAAAGCATTAAAATCACACTTCCTCCCATATATTCAAATTCATGCATGTGGATTCTCAACAGTCTAACCTTTCATACAATTTCCTCAAATCAGTTGATTAATACTATACATATACACCATACACACACGTGTGTGTAATGATTATGTAGAGTTTAATGGTTATATCAACTTTAATGGTAGGAAGAAGACATGTGTCCCTCCATGATTCCTACTTTCCTTCCACCACCATTTCTAGTTTCTAATTTGGAGAGTAACACATCATTGCAATTATGTTCCTATCTAGGCTGTTTCAACAAGATATATCCAGATTTTTAGATCCTAAGCATTTGCAGCAAAACACATTATTCTCTACAAATTCATTCAACTTAAGGAGGTAAATGTTTCTCTCCAGCCGCTATGAGTTTTTGAGATAAACGTACAGCCTTGTCTTTGCCCTGCCCATCTTTCATGAAAATCATGCTGTGCTAACTGCTGCTTCAAACTTTTAATTATTTGCAAATTTCCTCGTTAATTTATTCACCCTTTAAATGTTTATTTAGGACCTATTATGTGACAACATATTGAGCTAGGAACTGGTTTTGCCAAAGATAAATAAGGCATATGTGGTTTTGTTTGTTTGTTTCTTTATTTCTTTGATGGAGCTTCACTCCTGTCACCCAGGCTGAAGTACAGTGGCACAATCTTGGCTCACTGTAACCTCTGCCTCCCGGGTTCAAGTGATTCTCCCATCTTACCCTCCTGAGCAGCTGGGATTACAAGCACCCGCCACCACGCCTGGCTAAATTTTGTATTTTTAGTAGAGACAGGGTTTCACGAAGTTGGCTAGGCTGGTCTTGAACTCCTGACCTCAGGTGATCCACTTGCCTTGGCTTCCCAAAGTGCTGGGATTACAGATGTGGGCCACCGCGCCAGGATGGGATCTTGTTTCTAAGTAGCTCAGGGTCTAGAGCTTATAGAAGGCCACTTTAGCTTAAACCAATTACATGTGTTTAGGGTTCAGTAAAGTAAAGGACTCTGAAGTGGCAGGCTTGAGTCCTAGAGGGACTACTTACTAATTATAAGGCTCAGTTTCCTCATCTGTAAAATGAGAGTAAGTGACAGTATAAACATGTGGTATAATAAGCACTCTTTGCAATGCATTTTAGAATCCTTTTATGCTCCTTGAATATCATGCGTGTACCAATTTAAATTTTTATTTTAAAAAATGAACAAGCAGACACTGTTTTGAAATGAATGCTGACATGGAATGGATCCCAGGGACTCCTTTTTCCCCCTGCTCTCTATCCAAGGACAATTCACCTATCTTGTCTGATTCCCACTCTCTTCATCGGACAAAAGGTGAAATTGAACAAGTGGCCTTTAAGGTAGCTTTGATATTGAAAAGTTAATGATTTTATTTGTAGGTAACAAATCATAAACCCCTCTGATGGTCTTCCTATGGGCAGGAAATAAGATTGGGGTCAGCACAGCGGGGTGGGAGGAGGCTTAGGATGGGTGGGTGTTGCCTAGCGGCTTGTGAGTGATGTGTCCAAGAGAGGCGGCAAGAAAGGGAGCTGAAGCCAGGCATCAAGAGACATAAGATCATGTATCAAACTTGACGGGTGAAATAGAGTTTAAATAGAAGAGCAGCATCACAGTTGGTAGCACAGGAGCTCAAGAGATTGATGTAGGGCCCAGGCAGATGAAGCCTGTTTCTTCGCATGGAAATGTGTTTGTTCATTCACTCATCCAACAAATATTTAGTAGTGCCTGTTAAGCCAGTCCATGCTAAGTGTTTGGCAAGCAGTATGAACAAATAGGCATGGCCCTTGTCCTCATGAGGTTGACAGTCTAGTGAGAGAATCAGACATTTACAAAGAAACACTTAGGACTGTATAATTATCAGCCCTAATGACTTCTCTCACAGACTATCCCAGGCTGTCCTAGAAGTGGAAAAAGCAGACTAGATTTAGTCTGTAGGCAGGGAACCAGTCCAGGAGGAAGTGACATATAAGCCGTGATATAAAGGATGCACTGGAATCAACTAAGTCAAGGGAACAACTTCCATAAATGACAGGTCCAGTGAGACTCCATTGTGTATAGATTTTGGTGTTTCCAGCTTAGAGTGGAAAGGAGTGGGGAAATTCCTTAAAAGGGCTGATCAAAACAGAAATGTGACACATTTTGTTTTCATTGATAAATGGGCTTCTTTAAATATACAGAGACCATCAAAATATTTATTGTATCAAAGTTTCCAAGACTGCTGGAGCAATGACTATTTCTCGTGGAGGAAATCAGAGTTGATCCAGGTTCTTGCTTTTTGTGAGTGGACCCTCCCAGCATTTTAAGAGCAGCGGGTGAGTCGGTCTTCCAAGCAGAAGCTGGACATGAGCCCTGGTTAGCCTTAAATGGACTGTCTCCCCTCACCCCCTCTCCCTGCCCGTGACCCTTCCGGAAGGCCACTGTTTCTCTGCTCACAGAGAGGGTAGAAGGCAAGACACAAGGGAGATGCAGATTCGTAAACTTTGCAATTATTCTAGTGCTTTCCAAGTGTGTTAAATAGCAAAGTCGTTTCATTAAATGTTAATAAGTGTTATGTGGGTTCAGAATGCAATAAATCTGGCAAATGGATTAAACAGTTATACAAGGTTTTGCTGCAGGTCTTATCAGAGCCTTTGACATTTTGTAATATGCACTGTAAGTCTCTAATTGAGGATACAACTGGCAATATTTTCCAAACATATTTGACCACAAAACATGCTTTCCCTGGAATATTTCTTGGGTGTGTTATGCTTCAGAATTCATTTTGGTAAATACTGTTTAAATGAGTAACTCAAAATTAGGGTTTAAAAGTCAAATGGATCAGGCCAGGCATGTCTGTAATCCCAGCACTTCAGGAGGCCGAGGCAGGTGGATCAGGAGGTCAGGAGTTTGAGACCAACCTGGCCAACAGGGTGAAACCCCATCTCTACTAAAAACACAAAAATTAGCTGGGCATGGAGGGGCACACCTGCAATCCCAGTTACCCAGGAGACTGAGGCAGGAGAATTGCTTGAACCCGGGAGGTGGAGGTTTCAGTAAGCCAAGATCGCACCACTGCATTCCAGCCTGGGTGACAGAGTGAGACTCCATCTCAAAAAAAAAAAAAAAAAAAAAAAAGGTGAAATGGATCTTAGAGGCCACCTTGTCTAAACTTCCACCTAGAGAGGAATATGAATAAAAGCCCACTGAGCTAAATTCATTTATTTGACATTATTCCAGCCACATCTCTTACACTGTGAATGCTGTTAAGTTGTAGGAGAGAAAAATGCTGTAAAGGAATAAGGAAATCCCTGCACTTTACCGGGTAACTATGGGCAAGTCCCTACTCTGGCCTTTAGTTTCTCTAGAGGTTCAGTGAATACTGTGCATCTTTGGGTTGTGGAAGATTCAATGCTGTATGAAAAGCACCTGGTACTGAGCAAGTTACTAGATTTCCCCCTTCCCACCCTGAAAAGTAAGCATCATGCTTTACATAAATACTGTATGCAAATATTCTATATGCAATATGCAAATATTCAAGATATTTTTTATAATGATGGGTTTTGTCCTTGTCCCTAAGGGAACATATTAATGCAAAGTAAAACACTCTGTTGAATTCTGCTGGTTTAGATGATGCCTCATTCTCCCAGGAAGCTCTTCCCTTTTATAACCTGGTGTTAAACTTCATTAAATACAAATACTCTGGAGTTTATCATCCTTTATAGGAACCTAAGCTTCAGAATTAGAGCATTTCAAAGTTTGGGCTCCCTTATGTTTTAGAAAAGTGGAAATAGACTCTACAAGGGGAAGTGACTTGTGAAAGGTTACCACATGAGCTAGAAGCAATTGCAGCCCCAAGCAAGCTAGTCATGTCTAGCCTGGGCCCTTTTCTCCAATTCAGCAACTCCTCATTTCTTTTCTTGGAAACTTAAGCTCCGGCATGCTGAAGTGTTTGCTCTTGAATTCTCTTACCTCTGGAAACCAGGAAACTCTGAGGGATTTTTGTCTTCTCACTTATTTGAGAAGATGCAGTTTGTTGAAAAGAGAATACATGTCAACCATCTGAGTTGGGTGTTTTGTGCCAAACAGAGGATTCAGCATGTTTTAGTGGGGTTTGAACTGGAGTCCAAGCTGGGAACAGACCTCTCTCTTTCTGCAGTCAATGAGAAAGGAAGCGAGCATGCTCCACTCGAGAAGAAAGTCTCCTTTCTGTTGTACACACAGGGGAACAGGTGCCAGGCCATGGCCCTGACCGTTATGCAAATCAGTTGCGCAGATTTTAAAAACAAAAACAAAAGTAAACTGACTCTATCTGAACATAACATTTTATGCAACGTGACATAAATAACAAGATTCTTCGTTTCTTACTCTCTGGTACTCACCGAGGTGACAGCTTGGGTAGCACTGTGGGTGGAGTCATAAGAGACTGGAGCTTGTGGGTCCAGCTTCTAAAGCTGCTCCTCCTATGACCTTGGACAAGTCACACTTCCTCCTGTCTGATTCCTCATCTGCTCTGTGGGGGATGTAGCTGCTTGCCTTTTTATAAAAATTAAATGAAAGACTGGAACCAAACATTCACTCCAATATCTTATTGCTACTCCAGGGCAGGAACCAGGCTCAGTGCTGTAGATGAATGTGATGTTCCTTTACCCACAAGGAATCCCCCGTCCCCACCCACCCCACCATACTGGGCACTCTCACTCCAGATTCTGTGATAGGTGTGCTCATCATGAATCCCAGCAAAGTCCTTACAAAACAGCACAGATGTGCAGTGTAGGCATTTGTGATTCACTGAGATGAGGTTATTTGTTTGTTCTGGGCCCACATCAGAGACCTGGGTTTTGTAGCCATTGTGTTCTGGGGTCCATGAGCTGAAGAAGGGATTCTGTGAGTGATAGTCTGGTTTGCTTGAGCAAAGAGCCGAGAATCTGCCAGGTAAGGTTTCAGACAGACTCCTGAAACTATTTTTAAGAAGAAGCTACTCTGGTAGTAAATGCTAAGTGAGTGTGTCTCCGGTGGGCAGGTCCTGGGATTGGCCTCCAAATGTGACAAGGAGACTTCAAGAGGTTGTCAGGGAACATGGTGTTACAGTTAACACAAGCAGTACAGTGTTAGAGGATCTTGAAAAGCCCTGGCCTCCTCACTTCTATGGTGACCAGGTTTAGACATCTCAGAGACCAAATGGTTCTGTAATCACCCCCAAAAGGTGGCTAGAATGTTTCCAGGTTGGAAGACAACCTGGAAAGTAAAATTCTAAATTCAGAAAAGACGCCGCCCCTCTTCCCCTCCTCCCCCCGCCCCACCCCACCCAGAGGCAGCAGAATAGGCTTGGGATGGACTGTAGATGTCATCTGGACCATCTCTAATGTTCCAGGTGAGGAAACTGAGGCAGGAGGACTTGCAAGAGGACACACAGAGAGTTAGTAGCAGGACGGGTTCTGAAACCCGAACTTGATTCTGGACACAAGCTGGAGAGGCTCAACCCCTGGAGACTGAGCTCTCTGAACACCAGCCAGTAGGGGGAGCTCTGTCTCATGGGAGGTGCTCAGAGCGTCTCCTGGCAGGGGACACAGTGCCCTGGCTAGGAAGTGGGTTGAAGGCGTATCTGTAAATCCAAGGCTGACAGAGGAGGCCCTGTTGTCCTACATTTCTCCTCTGTAAAAGCCCCTGCCCACCCACCCCAATCAGTTCCTCCTGGGTCCCTTGGAACCATGAAAATTGTCCTGTCCAAGTTGAAGGCATACGAGTGCCTCCTGAAACTTGTGCATGAGTTTGTTACTCTCGGCTGGAACAATGATGGGGCGATTACCTTATAAATACTCTCAGGGAGTGCGTTGGCAGACTGGCTTCGGGGATACGGGGAGGTGGAATTGAGACTGGGCATGGGAGGGCATTTTTAACCAGAGAAATGTGTCCATTCACCTTTGCAGACATTTACTGAGCACCTACTATGTGCCGGGCACAGGATGTTCACCATCCCAGACATCTAATCAATGCCACGGCGGACAACCTTCTTTCTGAATGTCAGCCGCCCAATCCTGGGCTTTGTGCTGGCTGTCTTTCTTCCTCACTCTCTTTCTTTCTTTCTTAAGCCACCAACAAAACTCTGACCTCTCCCCACACACACAATGCAGGCAGTCACTCATGCATTAACAACCACCAGGCCCCAAAGGTCGTTTCTATGACAACCCCGGGGTCCTTAATGACCCTGGCAGGCCAATGATTTTGTTTTGTTTGAGAGTGAAGGAATAATAAGTCAGTCCAGCTCGCTCCGGCGCTCGCCTCTCTCCCCGTCGCCCCCCTCCGCCGCCTGCGCTGATATACTGTTCATTATCTGGCTGCTGCATCAGCCCCAGAGACGGGGCGGCAGCCAGCTCTGAAAGACAAGAGCCTGGCTGCAGACAAAGAGCTGTAAAGGACCGAGTGTGCCCTGCATCCAGGGCTGCCCGGGGTTCATTAATTCCATCGCCCGCTAGAAAGGAGAGCGGGAGCAAGGGCCCTGGGGTCCTTGGTTCCTAGAGTCCAGTGGTACCCGCATGAACCCCAAATCACCGTGCAGCTCTTTAGAAAGAAGTGTATGTAGGGCCCTTTTGGGAGACCTCTCTACCCGGGAGGTGTGCCCAACTCGCCGCCAGCCAGCACCGCTCCCGATGGCGAGACCTATCATTTTAATGATGGGATGAACAAGGCAATTAATGTGCAGCCCCACCAGCTTCCATATGGATCATCAGTAACTCGGGAGGCTGGGCCTGATCGCCCAGACAAAGGAGGGCAGCATGGCGTCCCAGCTGATTCCCGTCCACTGGCCCTGGTGGGGCGTTGCCCTCTAGGTTCTCCAGTTCCGGATTTCTGGTTCTACCCTGAGAAACTTCCTGGGGAGGAAGCTTTCATTGTCTTCTGATCTTGGGGCAAATAGGCCTCCAGCTTGTCGCATTAATTTTCAAACGTGATGTTCCGCAGCAAGGGATTTTGCTAGCAGACACTTGGAATTATTTTTGTTGTGTGTGCACAACTGAAATCCCCTAGAATAAGTCATTATCCTCTTAAAAAAAAAATCAGCTTCTACTGGCTGCCTGGTGGCCCAATCAGCTGACTCATTTTCCATGCTTTCCCTGAAGTAATTAGCGTTTTCATTTTTCCCAACCTGCCTATTAGATAAACTCCAGGATCCCATTCGGGGGAAGCACATTTTTGTGAGTTGACTTGCCTCAGCCTCTCCCCAAGAAACAAAAGAAGAAATCTGGAGAAGGGCACAAAGAGATGCATGATTTAGGCTCCTGTTCTCCGACATGGACTGTTTATTAATCAAGGAGATCGATAAAGGGGGGTGTGCTGTGGCCAGGGTGGTGGGCACTGTGGGTGGACACCAGCATCTGCTGTTGACCCTAGCGCAATATTAGGCAAGGGTATTTGGTCGTTCAGTAAACAGTTATTGAGCACCTCTTGGAGCTCACAAACCCCGGGGTGCAGCAACACGGTGCTGCTTTTAACAGTGGCAGCACCTGCTCATCCCATGCCCTCTCTAGGGTTCATTTCTCCTCTGTTGAGTGAGGGGCTGGCTCTAGATGAGAAGTGGAAAACTCTGGGGTCACGTGGGCCAGCAGACAGTGTCAATGGGGGTGTGCAGTGGGCCTGGGCATGAGGACTTGGGCAGGCTGGAGAGCATTGAACCTGTCTAAAATGGGCAGCCACGGGTCAGCTCTAACACTTGCTGTGTTTCAGCATGTAGGGGCAGGATGGCCACAGCTCCTGAGGGTTTCAAAAGAAAACAGAATTTGGAATTATTAGAATGTGAAATCTGCACATTTTTAGATGTTTTCAAGTAAATCTAATTTTTTAGAAGATTATGCTGGTCAAAGAAACACATTTGGATGAAGCAAGTGGTGCCAGGACCACCAGTTAGTTGCGGTGCTCTAGACTTTTGTGATTTCAAGTGCGATTGAGTGAGCAGATATAGCAGCAGCTGCTGGAAGCTTGGGAGGCATGAGGATTCTCAGCCCTTGCCCCGGATCCCCTAAATCATAAACTGGTTTCTCCCTATTCATGTTAAAGTTTGGGAGGCAATGCTGTGAACTCTCAAGGTCTTTGAAATGGGCTGAGACATCTCTAGCGTTTTCTCTGAGTACAGATTTTCTCACTGTACCTCCTGTGCACACCTTTCGTTACATTCCAGGAAAGAAAAAAGTCCCATCAGAGTATGAGAGACCAAAGTGTGTGGGCTCAGCCGAGGGGCCCTGGGAGCTTGTCTGTTTGAACCTCTCCCTCAGCAAGGGGAGAGTTCAGCTGTCCAGTACAGAGAGCTGTTTATTCTCTTCTTCAGGAATGGGGCTGTTGAGTGTCATCATAAATGTAATATTTTTCCTTTCCTCATTTCCTAGAATTTGCAGTCATTGGCACAACTGACCATGGTTCTTTCCTGAAATTCCCTCCTCCAATGGGTCCCTCCTCCAGTGGTCCCTAAACATCATGCTGGTTTGTAGCCCAATTATTCTAAAGCCTTCAGTCTCCTCTCATGTTTCTCCTTCCTTCTCTAACACTCTAAATGCAGGCTGTTCCCCAGGTCTTCTGCTGTCTTTTTCTGTCTCCATCACAAAGGTGTTCCTCTAAGCACTTGGACTTCCAAATCCACTCTCTTGCTTCCATCTCTCTGAGAGGCAGTGGTACTTTTCAACTGCTTGGTCCCTCTTCAGGCTCAAATAATCTAGAAGGAAAACATCACCCTCGCCCCAGAGTTCATTCTACTCCTGGTTGCATGCTCGCTTTTAGTAGCCCCGTCACTCAGGTTCCAGACTGGATAACAGCCAGGCATAACGGAAGGAAGTGAAGTCTTTGCCTAGTGCCAACCATTCAGCCTAAGTTTCACATGGACTATTCTAGGAGTAAGTGATCTACAAATTAACAGGTCAGCAAGTTGATTTTATGAGCTTACCTTGTTTTCAATTCTCTTATTATTAGCATTTATTTTCCACCTTTCTCTGGTCCAAATCCAAAAGTTGCCAAATGTAGTTGATCCGACCTCCTGGATCTCTCTTGCCATGTGCCACCTCTGTTGTCCTAGGCTGCATCCTCACCTGCCTTGCTGCAATCACTTCTAGGGGTTGAGCCTGTCCGGGGACCTCCAGGTTACTCTACCCAAGGAATAGTGCTAAAAGAAACTCTGCTTGTTTAAAACCACCAATATGCCCTCATGCCTCCTCAAGGAAGCCCAGAGTCTTCATCTTGACTTTCAAAGTGCTTCACAACACGACCTCAGTGTGTCCTGCATGCTTCTGCATCACACACGCCGGATCCTCCAGACAAGTGAAAGCTGTGAGTTTTCGTGCTGCCAGCTGGCCCAGGACACTTCCAATAGCTGGAATGTTCTTCTACTATCAAGTTCACCTAAACACCTGCAAGTTGGTTCCAGCTCCCCCAGGGAGCAGATATCTCCACTCCTCTGAATTCAGTGCTACTTTCTTCCTTCCCCCTGTGTCACATCATGGCCGTTGGTATTAGTCAGCTCTGGCCGCTATCACAAAATACAACAGACTGGGTGAGTTAAAAAACAGGGGTTAATTTTCTCACATCTGTAGGCTGGTAGTCCAAGAACAAGGTTCCAGCCAGTTCGGTGTCTGGTGAGGCTCTCTTTCTGACTTGCAGACAGCCACCTTCTCACTTTGCTCAGTGCATGCTCAGTGGGGTGTGGGGTAGGGAGCATGCTCTGGTGCCTCTCCTTATAAGGACACTAATCCTATGGGATCAGAGCCCCACCCTTATGGCCTCAATTAATTTTATTCACTTCCTTAGAGCCTCGATCTCCAAATACAGCCACACTGGGGGTTAGGGCTTCAACATATGAATTTGAGGGAAGCATGAACATTCAGTCCATAACAGGCATGTTGCATTGGTTGTTTGTGTGTGCATCTTATTTCCCCTTCTAAGTCCTAAGCTTTCCAAGGACAGCGTCTGTGTCTTGTATATTCAATGATACCATTCATATAATAGGTGCTCAGCAAATATTTGTTGGATGAATTTGCCAACAAAGTCTCCACCACCCTCTTCTGCATCATCTAGACCCAAGTAGTCACCTGAATGGCGCTAGGGCTTTTTACTTCAGTGCCTTTTCCATTATGCACCTTCTCTGATCACCTGGAATGCAGGAGTTAGTTCATCCAATACTTCTTTTAGAAACTCTACCTGACTCTGTCAAGCACATTGAGGCATTCTCATCAGCCTGGTGAGCACCTGCGTCTCTGTATTTATTGCTCATATGCAATATATGATCCATCTCTCCAGGTGAGTTCCTTAAGGGCAGAGATTGGGGCTTTTTATTCTTGTGTACCCAGCACCTGGCATGTTGCTTGACAATGAATAATAGCACAATTAAATATTCATTGAAAGAAGGAGTGAATAAAAACAGGAAGTTTAGAAAAGATTTTCCTATCATTCCTATAACCTACTTGAAATTGCCTTTTAAAAGCAAATTTATTATAACATTTCAGACAATTACTTTACATGGATGTTCACAAGATATTCTTATTTCAGATCCCATGACAATGGGAAAAATGATTAGTATACAGAGAAGATGAAAGAAGGGAAATTGGAAATGTATATTAAATTTGAAAAGAAAATTTTCCAGTAACAGTAACTCCTTGCCATTCATGAGAAATATATTATAAAACCATCGTAAATACTCAAGTTCACTTATTCCAGTGCAGCATGTAGTTTTCATCCAGAAGATTGTGGGTAAAATGTATGTGACTCCATCAGCTCCATAACAGTTCTATTAAGAGTAACCATAAAGGATAATATTAACACTTGTGCTAGGCACTCTGCTAAGCCCGATTAACATATTCCCATTTAATGTCCATGACTGTCATAAAAGCTCAAAATGATTATTATTCCCATTTTCCAGTTGAAGAAACTGAGATCTGAAGAGGTCAAGTAACTTGCCCAAGAACATGAATCTTATACATAGCAAGGGTGACCAACCATCTCAGTTTGTCCAGGATATGGAGCTTTTGGTGCTAAAATTGGGAAAGTTGCCATGTAGGTGACAGAGGATGAGTTAAAAGCCAGTGTCTGATGTCAGATCTTGAGCTATTAATATCTATTGAATATCTGTTTGGTAAATATTTCAGCTACCATGTTTATAAACTAAGATGAAATTTTTGAAGAGGTCGGTTAAAAAGTGCTATCTAGCATTGTAAGGTATACAAGTTTACATGCTGAGACTGAAAGCTCCCTGAGGGCAGGGACTCCGTCTTGTTTCTCCTCCTTTATTTCCTGGTCCCAATATGAGACCTTGCACAGAGCAAGTGTTTAAGAAGAACTTGTTCAATGTGAAGTTCTTTCCCTACCGCCAAAAGACAAAACTCCAACCCATCACTCGGCTCATGTGCCATACTCCATTTCTGTTCTTTCTCTCTCTTGACTTTTCTCCCAATGTGCACACTCAGATTGTTGCTTTTCTCCTCATTATTCCCCCAGGCTCCCCAGCTTCTCAGCTACACTGGAAAACATAGTCCCCAGAGCACGATTCCACCCTTGCTTTGCCCCTTTCCTTTTTAACTCTGTCCTATAAACTCCCTTTCTAGTCCTAGCTTCCGCTTTGCCCTCCCAGACCCCTCTAATGGGCAATTATTTATTTGGTGTGTCCACTCTGGGTGCCAGAAACTTCATGGCAATTGCCAATTAGTGTGCAGGTCAATACATGATGACGGCTTTGTGTTTTCCCTTATTTAGGACTTTGTGACTGATTAGTCAACATGTCAGACTACTAGTTGTCCAAGATTCATTTCCCCTTGTCCCACTGGATTAGAATGTTTATTAGGGTGCATGGCTGCTCTGAATCGGGACTATGCTTCCCAGTCACCCTTGCATGACCATGTGACCAAGTCCTGGCCAGTGGGAGGTTAGCGGAAGTGCCTGTCCTGTGATAACTTCCAGGACCTTTCGTTAAGAGACCTGAAGTGCACCCTTTACCTCCTTCTTCATCATTTTCTCTCTCCTGGAACATAAATGCCTTGGACTATGAGAGCAAAAGCCACACTGCAGAGATGGTGAGATGGAGTTCTAGGAGGTTCCTGCGTCCTTCACTCAAAGGGACCAAATATTAGCCCTTGATCTGCCTGCCCAGACTTTTATATAAAAAATAAACAAGCTTCTCTCTTATTTAAGCCATGTTCTTAGTTTACCTTCCAGTTAGCTGCAGTTTTAATCCCCATTAAAATAGTTGTGAATGATGGAGAATGCTGCATGAGATGGAGTATGTGTTCCCTTGTGTTCAATTGCACAGAGGAAACACAGAGACATTGACAGCTCCAGGTTTAATGTTGTAGAGATAGAAAAACAAAAGACCTCAGGATGGCCATGGGATTGTCTGCTTCCCATCTTCGGTTTGGTGTCATCTTCTCATCCCCTGTACCCCTTGCTGTCCCATGTTCCCCGATGCCTTGTGTTGGAATGGCCGTGTCTGGGTTTTTATTCCAACTGCAGATGGCATCTTCAGCTGTTATCACACACAATTTACACATTAGGCGGAAGTTCTCCACCAACTCCATGTCTCTAACCCTGGCTATCCCCATTCCTACTGGTTAACATGCATCATGACCATCAGATGCGGGAACCAAGAAGACTTACCCTTTGCGACACAGTTCACTGAGTGTATATACGAGGAGCAATTTCTCTGGCTGAGACCCTCTCCCTTCTCCACTCGTACTCTGCTGTACTTCCAAGCTACATTACAGCAGAAGAAAAGATGTTTGGAGATCCTGAGTCTTTAATGCTTCCCCTTGGGAAAGAAGCAACTTCCAAGGTGAATACCACCTGAAAAGGCCTTCCAAAGGTGCTACAGTAAAAAAAAATCTGCCCTCCATCCACCAAATCTTGCTGGACTGGTGGATTCTGTTCCAAGCCCACATAAGTGACCCAAGTTCCAGATGACAATAGCCTGGCCTCTAGGAGTATTGAGTACACAGCTAAGTATCCGAGTCAGGGCTTGGATCCTGACTATTATCCTGTCTCTTATTTCTCCTCTCTCGGGCACATGCCGTCTCTTACCCTTTATAATATAAAGCTTATATTAGCTTTAACCAGTAGTTTGTTATGTAAAATGTTCCACATGACAGCTCAGCTTTGCCCTGATTCTCCCATTTCCTGCAACCTCTTAAAGATCTTTCTTAATGTCCTTGCTCTGTAATCCATTAATTTCTATTTTATGAGTAGAGACTTCCCTTGATATTTCTTTGCCACTAATCTTCTTTCCCCCTTCTTTCTTGGTCTTTTTTCCCCTCGTCTTGACATCCTCTTTATCAAGCTCCGCTCCATATTTGATCCAAACCTCTCTTGTTTTCATTGAGGTCTGTTGCTCAACATTTCATCCTCCTTGGAAATGAACAAAGCAAATAATCAGGATGGCCTTCCCAGAAACAAACCAAAAGCCAAGGAAAGTTTTCTTCCTAAAGGGTGAGCTCAGGGTGGGACCCAGCTAAAAATGCCCACTTTACTTTCTCATACCTTTTTCCTTCCATTGCCTCCCATGACTGCACTAGTCACTGGCATTTGACTGGGGGCCTTTGCCAAAAAGCCGATAATGTGGATCAAATTTAATCAGGTACTCCCTTCACCTCCCCTACTGTGCATTGAGCTCTGTGTAATCAGGCATCATGTCTGGCACTTTTTTCTCCTTGGGGCCAAGCAGCTCCTGGCACATAGTAGGCTTGGCGTAAACGTTGAATTATTAGATACTCTAAGCCACTCAGCTTTCTTTGTTTTAAATCAATAATCTTACAGTTATGCAGTAATAAACTGATAAATGGAACTTCAGCAAAATTAAAAACTTCTGCTCTTTTTCTTAAAAAAAAAGAAATAAAAGGAAAGCAAGGCACTAACTTGGCGGAAATATAGAACTTGTATCCAAATATTTGAAGAACTTCCAAAAATCAATAATAAGAAAACAACCCAATAAAAAAAACTGAGGAAAATATTTGAATAGAGGCTTTACCAAAGAAGGTGTATGGATGGAAAACAAATACATGAAAAGATGCTCATCATCATTAGTAACTGGGGAAATGCAAATTAAAACCATAATAAGATACTGCTGTGTATTAGAGTGGGTAAAACTAAACCACTGTCGGTGACTATGGGAACCAGAGCCCTCACACACAGCAGCAGGTATGTAAAAAGGCACAACCGCATCAGAAAACAGTTTGTAAGTTTCTTGGAAAGCTAATCATACACACACCATATGACCCAACCATTCAGTCTTTGGTATTCACCCAAGAGAAATTAAAGCACATGTTTATAAAAAACTTGTAAACTAATGTTCATAGCAGCTTTATTAACTATAACCCCAAACTGGGAAAAATCCAAATGTCAATCAACATATGAATGGCACATCTTTGCAGTGATATATCTTTATAATGGCACACTACTCAGTAATAGAAAGGAATGAATAACTGATACACACCACGACCTGGATGAATCTTAAAATAATTGTGAGGATTAAAATAAGCCAGACAAAAAGTGTGTATTCACTCAATGATTCCAATTGTATACAATTCTAGGATATGCAAACTAATCTATAGTCACAGTGCTTCAGTGGTTGTGGGGGCGGGGTTAGGAGGGCTATGGAAGAGCCAGAGGAAACTTTGGTGGGAGAGCAGTGGAAATATTCACTGTCTTGATGGCTTCACAGTGTGTACGTTTGTCAAAACTTATTAAATTATTACTCTAAATCTGTGTAGCTTACTGTGTGGCAATTATACCCCCCAAAAACTGAAAATAAATAAATAAATAGGTAAACAAATAAGTAAATGCTTTGGATTGCCATTCTGCATTCTTGAAATCTCATTTGTTTTTCTTGGAATCCTCTCCAGTCTGTCTACATTTTTCTCCATAAAGTAAAGGTACTACTCACAGAGCTAGAATCAAGGGGCAGATTCAGCCTTTTGTGAAACTGGTAGAAGGGTTTCTTGACTTTGCTGTTAAATAATGTGTCTGGGAAGACGTATTATTGCGGATGTGTATCTCTCATGTTTTCCTCAACTGTCCTGTCTTTAGCCACTGTTAGGAACGGGAAGGTGGAAGGGAGGGAGCCTGCAGCCGAGGCTTATTTTGAGACCCTAGGTGCTTGTAATAAATGCATGAATGATTCTGATAAACAGAGATCGCTATGAAGTCATAGCCTGGAACAAGTAAATTTCCAAAAGTGAGGAGAGCCACCTCTATGGCTTGTTGGCCCCTTCTTGGGGCCAGGTTTCAAAGATGAATGAGCATCGTCCAACTCTCTGGGTGCTGGGTGTGGCCAAGGGGTCAGCCTTAACACAGAATTGCAAAGGCAAGTGTGAAGATCGAGAAGGGAATCTCCTTTTGTGACACAATGAGCTGGTGCTGCAGTGGAAACATGAACACAGAGTGGAGGGAACCTGGGACAGGCAGGGATGGCAGTGAAGATGGCATCTGCTGTGAGTGTTCACAGTGAGTTGGGTTGATAGGGAGGGGTTGCTTTCTGGGCAAAAGGAATAGCATGGCAGCAATGAACGGTGCAATGATGAACCCTGGCGAGCAACGCGAGGTTGCTGGAGAGGGAAGGGGTTCAGGGGTGGGAAGGTCTTCCTATGGCCTCCGTGCAGCCTCTGGGGATGGGAGGTCCCTCCGCTGGTAAGTGGGAGGAGCCTGTCCCATCTGAAGCCCTGCCCATGAGCCACACTGCCATGACCACTCAAGGCTACCTGGGGCTGCTTCTCTAGTCACTGGCATTTGACTGGGGGCCTTTGCCAAAAAGCAGTGACAGCAGACTCAGGAGATGGAAGGAAATCTATGTGGAAGGAGGAGTGCTTGCAAACGAAACAGTGTGACAAGTGCCAACAACTGAATTCAGTGTGCAGGGACTTCTGTCCCAGTCATCCTCTCTGAGGTCTGGTGATGGGATTACATATAAACATGTCTCCAGTCCTAGGGCTGCTGCTGACTCGTTTCGTGAATTTGAATAAGCTGAGGAACTGCAGATCCCGCTTCCTCATAAGTGAAGTGGGAATTGTAGGGTGGTGGGGAGAAAAGAGAGACTCACAGTGCCTATGCTTTGAAAGTTACTGGTGGCAGGGACCTTCTTCCCCATTCTGTCCCTTGTCCCTCTAAACACACCCAGGAAGGCACAGTTTGTAGTTCAGAGTGGATCTATTTCTGATTCCAGCTAAGCTGAGGTCAATACCTATCTGGTGAGTGACTTGCAGGAGGCCCTGCAAAGGCAGCCCCAGTCAGTCGTCAGATTGCAGTAAGCCAGACAGGGGTCTGAATGGAGTTATGTTGCTGAAGGGTGAATCAGTGCGGGCTAAAAGTCAAGGAAGACTTCCTGGAGGGGATGGGAATATAACTGGGCCTTGAGAAGGGGTGGAGAATAGGGGAAAAGGGAAATGGAACAGGACCCATGAAAAGCAGACAGGAGTTTGGCCCAGAAGGGGATGTACCAAGCATAGGTCACCAACCGAATCAATCGATCAGTGAGTGAACAAATGAATGAAGCTTCCTTTGGAGACCCTTGAAGACTGTACTGAGTTGAATAGTGCCCCCCGACCTCCCAAAAATATGCCCAGCTAGACTCTGTGAATGTGACCTTATCTGGAATAAAGGTTTTTGTAGATATAATTAAGGTAAGGATGAGATCATCCTGGATTATGCAGATGGGCTCCAAGTGCAATGACAATCCAATGTCCTCTTAAGAAAAAGAGGAGAGAAGACAAAACAATGGAGAGAAGATCATATGAGGATGGAGGCAGAGGTCAGGTGATGCAGTTGCAAGCTAAGGATGCCAAGGATGGCCAGCACCCCCCAGAAGCCAAGAGAAAGGCCTTGAGCCCTCTATCACAGAGCCTGCAGAAGGAGCCAGCCCTGCTAACACCTTGATTTTAGACTTATGGCCCTCAGAGGTGTATGAGAATACACTTCTGTTGTTTTAAGCCACCATGCTGGTGGTCATTCATTACAGCAGCTGCAGAAATCTCACACGAAGACCATGCCGTGCAGTTGAGATTTATCTTGCAGAAAGCAGGGAGCCATTGAAGGTGATTGAGCTCCAAGCTGAGGGGGTTGTATTCTGAGATTGTATGTGGGATGGACTGCTCCCAGGCTCTGAAGGAGCCAAGAAAAGCTGGAGGCCAGATCAAGGGTACCTCTCAGAGCCATGAAGCCATACTGATTACATGTCAAGCATGACCCCCTTCATCTGCTCCCTAGGCTCTGATCACAGTGTGGTTTTGTTTTAATGCCCAAATTGAAAATAGCACAAAAGTTACAAAGGCAGGTGTGAAGGAGATCTGGAATGGCATTTTCCTTTCCTTTCACCCCAATCCCTGTATGGTTAAAATGGCATCTCTGCCAGCAGGCCCAGCTCTTGGAGAACAGGAGGAAGGAGGACCTGTGATCTGGCTAACTTAGGGGACCAGACCCTCTGAGATCTAGGCCCAGCAAGAGAGGCATCCTTGTCCCCATGGCCTTCTTGTCTACTTTGAGTTTCCTTTGGCTGTTTGAATGCCCCGTAAATGTGTCTGCATCTTCCCACTTCCCCACGTGCTCATGGTTTCTTCTTTCCAGCACCCTCTCTCCATTGGCTTCTGTGCTGATATGGCCTCAGACTAATGCTGCTAGCAGGCAGGTGGCCTAGGTGGCCCTGGTTACAATGTGGGTCTGTCTAAAAGAGCTTCAAGCTGGACTCCAGAGAGCACAGGTCAGTCAGATCCAATCAGATGGGCATAGGGAGGAGTGGGGGTGCTACATGTGCAAAGGCCTTTCTGTGTCCTTCCGGATGCTTGTCTGATCATTCTTTCCTCCCCTGTTGCTCTAGGGTATGTGGATCATTAATAATATACAGCAGTGGTTCTCAACCAGGGGTGATTTTGGCCTCCCCCCAGGGGACATTTGTCAATGTCTAGAGACATTTTTAGATGTCACAACTTGAAGTTTGCTACTGGAGTCTTGTGGGTAGAGGCCAGAGATGCTGCTAAACATCCTACAGTGCACAGGACGGCCTCACAATAATTCTTCAACCCAATATGTCAGCAATGCCAAGGTTGAGAAACCCATACACAGTGAGGCCTTATTGACCAGAGGGTGAGAAACAGCAGTTATAAAGCCCATGCATGTGACTCCAGATAAGAGGTGAGATGTTTCTTCCCATGGACACACAATTGTTGTGAAAAATATTAAAGATAAGAGCCCTGAAGATTGGTCAGAAATGACAGCTAAGAGCAGAAAATAAATGTGGGATGATTATTTGTAAATATGACTGTGAAGGAATGGCCAGTGCTGTGGTCTGAATGTGTTACCCCTAAATTCATATGTTGAAACTTGATCACCAATGTGGTGGTATTAAGAGGTGGGGCCTTTAGGAGATGATTAAGTCATGAGGACGGATCCCTCATGAATGGGATTAATGACCTTATAAAAGAGGTCTAGGGAGCTATCTGTCCCTTGGTCCTTCCACCCCTTCCACTGTGTGAGAACACTAGCTGCATACTCTTCAGAGGGTGCAGCCACAAGACACCCTTTTGGAAGCAGAGAGCAGCCTTCACCAGACACTGAATGTGCTAGTGCCTTGATTCTGGACTTCCCAGCCTCTAGAATGTGAGCAATACATTTCCGTTCTTTGTAAATTACTCAGTCTAAGATGTTTTGTTAGAACAGCAGGAGTGGAACAAGACAGCCACTGTCTAAGGATAGAATGTCTTCTAGAAATAACTGATATGTGCACAGTACTTAATAGCCCTTATGAAGTGCTTTGTTACATCTGATCAAAAACGTTGAAAACATTTTTTAACCAAAATAGCAACATCAGCAACAAAACCCTGTGGCATGTAAAAGTTCAGTTAAATTTAGCTGGAACATAACTAAGACAAATGCTATGTAAATATATTGGAGTTTTCTGCATTGTTAGGTGACAGAAATGACTACGTAAAAATCATTTGGTTTGTTTGAAAAACTTGTATTTATTGTGTTCTTTGGCAAGTGGTGCAGGATATTAATGGGGATATTGCATAATACATGCAAGAGAAAAAAAGGAAGAAACCCATCATTTACATATCTAGAGAGAAATGCTGCTAACATCTTGGTGAATATAATCGATACCTTTATTACACATGGCTATCAATTACACATATATCTTGTGATGCTTTAATATACATATACATATATATACATATATAAACATCTTCCCACCTGGCTAAGTATTCATATACAACACCGCATCAGTTTTGATGACTGAATGGCAGCGCTATACTTTGTAACCATTTTTTTTGTAGTCAATGGTGTGGTGAACATCAGGTGTTGTCTTTAGATAATGTAAACGTGAGAAACCGACTGTGGTTTGAGAAAGGCTTTTGGTGGCATTTTTATTGTTGTTCTTGGCAAGAACATCCCAAGTCCCTCCTGTATACTGTGTGCCCTGTCACTGGATAAGAGGCTTCCTGGGTGTGATGGTTAATGTGTCAACTTAGTTGGATCCAGATATGTGGTCACATATTATTCTGGATGTTCCTGTGAGGGTGTTTTGGATGATATTTGCATTTAAACTGGTGGACTTTGAGTAAAACAGACCACCCTCCACAGTGTGGGTGGGCCTCATCCAATCAGTTAAAGACCTGGGTAGAACGGAAGACTGATCTCCCCCAAGCCAAGGAGAACTATACCAACAGAGGCCTTTGTTCCTCATCTACAACATTGCCTCCGCCTTCCTCCCCAGCAGATTGCCTGTGGACTCAAACTGCCAAACTTCCCCGAGTCTCCTGCCTACTGACCTCCCTGACCAGATTTTGGACTCAGAATCACATTAGCCAATTCCCTAAAATAAATCTGGTTCTATATACCCACACATGCTATTGCTTCTCTTTTTCTGAAGTGCTCTGACTAATGCACCGGGTAAAGAGCCCTCCTCTTGGTCTTGGCCCCCTCCATTGGGCTGTGACTCTTAGGAAGAGCAGGTCTGCAAGACTGGCCAGCCCTGTATTCCTAGCACTGTTCACAAAAGGATGGTCTTTCTTGCTCAAGGGTAGTCATAGGATCCTGATGTCAGCAAAGTCGCTGGTGTGTGCTGAGACTCACCCCATGCTGGTCATCTCACTTGAATTATGTCACTGACAGTAAGTGGACCATTCATTTTCCAGGTGGAGGGACAGGCTTAAGAGAAGAATGGTATAAGAAAGATTGTGGGCACCAAAGCTGCCTTGTCCTACTCCCTGTCTGATGATCTACCTGCCACACCAGCCTCCATGGTGCATTTGGGTGACACTGTTTTCTCCTGAAACATCCACAGAGGAGAGTCCTGGGTATGGTGTGCCAGAAACCCTGCCACAGAGGACAGTGCAGATAGTTGAAAGGACTGGAGCTATTTGGCTTAAAGAAGACAGGTATAGAAGAGTGGGTAATGTTTTCACCAATGGGTTTTTTACAGGATTGGGATTTGGTTTATGGATTGCAGGAGGCAGATATGGGAACAGTGGGTAGAAGCCATAGGAAGGAAATTTCACATCATGAAATGGGGCAAGTCATGAGCTTCATTTGATAGGAGGAATGTAAGAGAGACAGTTTGCAGAAAAAAATCCAGCCTGAATTAGACAAGATTATCTTTCACTTCCTTTCCAGCCCTGGATTCTGGGACTTCACAGATATAGCCTGGGTACAGAAGAAGCTACCCACTCCCTGACCAAGTCGGGTAATGCATAATTAAACAACCACTATGGAAAAGGCATGAAATTAGCTAAGCTGCTGCTAAGGCAAGAGGGCCTCTTTGGCCAGGCAGTCACGAGGTTCCTGGTTCTAGGTCACTGGGACACGGGATGCCCACTCGCCCACAGGCACTTCTGTAAACAAGGCTCCACTTGGCTTGTGGGCCAAATGGCCTGTGCCTTGTGATCCGTGGACCTCCAGGCACCCAGGGTCTGCACACATTTACAGTGCTGCCATGCTCCAGCCAAGTGGACAAGTAATTGGTGACAAGGCCCTGAATGTCAGGAATTAAACTGAGAAAACTCCCTGAAACTGAACTTGAGTTCATTGCAGCTTAACTCTCAAGCTCCAGCAGGTCCTAAGAGGATCCTTCTCCATCAGTTCAGGGGCGAGAGGCTCTGAGACAAGTGGTATACAACTGACCTGAGAGGGCCCAGCCTGGCTTCCATTTCCCAGGGACTGGAGGGCTCCTACATAAATGGCTCAATCCCTGCTGCCTGCTTTGGAGATGGTTTCCAACTGTTTCCCACTCCTAGGAACAGTGGCAGATAAGAGTGGTTAGAAGGTGTAGACTTTTCTTTCTTCCAAATGCCTTGGCCACTTGGGAATCTGAAATTTCAGGAGTGCAGAGGCCTGGTGTAGTGACAGCATGTGTGAGAATGCCTTCAGTTTGTTTGGGGCCAGCTTAGGATCAATGTGATTGATGTTCTGTGGTGGTCCAAAGAGCTCTCACTGCACGGGACATCAGCAGAGTCCAGGGAGAGGGCAGGAACAGCCCTTTGCTGTTCTACTCTGATGGATGCACCTGTGCTATTCTGTTTTTCTCTGGGCATGTGAAGCAGGAGAAAGATGGAGCCGACCCAGTTTGGTGGAGCTGCAGGAATGACCCAGAGCTGAGCTTTTTAACAGGGGTGAGAGATGGCCAGCAACAAGAGGATGTTTAGCACTAACAGAAAAGACATGGGAGAATGTGAGACCACTTTCCACACCTCTGAACAGCTGTCAGGAAGAAAAGAGGAGTATTCAATTCTGTGTGGCCCTGGGGGCCAACAAGCAGAAGTTAAGAGAGAATTGACTTCTTATAAAGAAGTTCAGCAGTTATATTTCCGAATGTGCCACTGTCTCAGGAAACAGTGAGCTCCTCACCCTTGCAGGCATGCAAAGTGCAGCCAACAGACAGAATTACATGTTGGATTGGTGATGTAGGGGAGGTGTTGCCAAGAGCAACACTAAAGCTTATCTGGATGTGAGGGGCTGATTATAAATACCTTTCTAGGTGTCCATATCAGTGAACTACTGCCACAAAAAGACTGAATAACAAACCATCAGAAATTCTCAGCCATGACAAAGCACTGATTTAGTTCATGCATCTGCAGGTTGGCTGGGATGCTGGTCCAGGCTGGATTGGCTAGGAGTAGCTCTGTGTCATACGATCCTCATCCTCCTCCTGGGACCAGTGGATGAGCCTGGGTTTATTTGTCTCATTGTGATGGCAGAGGGGCAAGAATGCAAGCAGAAAAGTGCACAGTCTCTGGTGACACCATCACTTCTGCCCACTGCCCAAAGCAAGTCCCATGGCTGAACCCAAAGAGACAAGGAAGCCTGCCCCACTCGTGGACATAAGGAAGGGCAAAAAATTGGACCAATGCTGTGGTCTGCCACTTGGTTATTATGTCAGTTTTGTGGCACACACATCCACAAGATAGGTTTGCAAAGACAGGAGTAAGTGGGAAGCTTCCAAAGAAACAACATTGTTTCAAAAGCAGGCTGGTAAAGAAATCAGTGTTTTCTGTAGAATGCAGAAGTTTTGGTTGTGTTAATCTTTGCTGGGCACAGCGTCAGGTCTTTGGCTTTTATGCTGTACCTAAAAATTTATAACTTACCTGGGAAATGACTCAGGCATCATTCAGCCCAAATATTATCTTATTTCACAGTCTGAAAATCTAAGGCCCAGAAAGGAGAAAATGCTTGCCCAAGCTCACCCTGCCTAGATCCAGCTCTCAACCCAATGTTCCTTTTCCTCCCCTGCAGTGCCAGACGTCAGCTGGGCTTGCTACACTTCTGAGACAAAGGGCAGGGAGTAAAGGTGAATGGAAATCAAATATAAATGAAGCTTAAGATGACTACCTACATATTTGGTTGTTATGAGAATTTGAGAAGATGACAAATTTGTAGTACCTGGCATATAATAGCTATGCAATGCTCAATGGATAGTGCCAATATTAATCAATAAAGTATGGTGGCTGCTCAGAGGCAGGAAAGGTGGCATGGTAGGGGGAGCAGGAACCAACACTGGCTTTGGGAAGACTTTCTCCAGGAGCCAGGACAGGAGGGTATGGTTTGTAGGTGGCCTGTGGGGTCACGCGGCTTTCTCTGCCCTCTTTGAGACTGGCTCTGATTGTGTGCATTGGCTGGAAAGAATGTGGTCCTAAACAAGATGAGACAGATTTTGCCTGAGTGGAAGGACTGATGAGCTGAGTGCCAGTGCAGCCTAATCCAACAGGCAGGCAGTAGGAAGGGCCTTGCCCACAGCACCACTTACATTTGCTACCTCCCTAGAGAGGGCGGAATCCCCACTGGCCACATCCCAAGAAGCGGCTTCTGTGAAACTATTCATTGCATGTTTTCCAGGACTTTCCAGTGATTCTCCAGCACATCCCATGTCCTGAGTGTTATGCAATATGGAGCATTCTCATCCCCAACTTGTCTTCAGGACACACACAGTCTGCCAGGCCACAGAAAACTGCCCAGTCCTGAGGTCAAACCAATGGCTCTTGGGTTGCAAGGACACAGAAAAGCAACTCGTTCAATTTCACAATTTCCTAAGTTCTTTCAAAGCAAAGATCATGTTTTTTCCCCCAGCATCTAGCAGGGTGTCCAGCACACAAAAGCACTCAATAAATGTTGGTCAAATGAATGAGCATTGGATTGGTCTGAGAGGTTACTAAAGTCTCTATGGAGGAGAAGAAACATGACCCGGGCTGTGATGGGTGAGACTAAAATCCTTGATGGTCAATTACTTTGGATATATACTTGCTTTCCCTGCACTCAGTGCTTCTGCCAAAACTACCATGCGTGGACTTAAAGACAACCTTATCCTTTATCATGGTATTCCACACAGTTGCTTCTGGTCAAGGAACTCACCTCACAGCGAGTGAAGTACAGACATGAGCCCTCACTTGCAGAATTCACTGGTCTTGCCATGTTCCTGCCATTTTGAAGCAGCTGGCTTAAAATTAGGTTGGTGCAAAAGTAATTGCAGTTATTGCCAAAAAGTAATTGAGGTTTTTGCAATTAAAAGTAATGGCAAAGTTACTCTAAATTAGCATCCAATACATTGTGCTGTTTCTTCCATTGCTGAGATTCATGGGTCCAGGGATCAAGGAGTGGAAATGGTAGTACTAGGAAATGGGACTATAGTGGGAGTGAGGGGTGCTACCCCAACTCCTTGATCTCCGGATCCTCTAAGAGATTCTCCTTGATCCTTAGTGATTCTCTAGCATAGTTTTTCTATCTCTGCCCCTTTATACTCTGTTGACCTAGAAGTCTTAGTTCCAGAGAGAGAAATGCTTCCATCAGGAGACATAACAATGATTCCATTGAACTGGAAGTTAAGATGGTCTCCCAGCCACCTTGGGCTCCTCATGCCTCTGAATCAACAGGCAGAAAGGGAGTTACAGGGCTGGCTAGGTGATGGGCCCTGACTGCCAAGGGGCAACTGGGTTGCTACCACACAATGGGGGTTGGGAAGAGTATGGCTGGAACACAGGAGACCCCTTGGGACGTCTCTTAGTATTACCATGTCCTATAATCAAAGTCAATGGAAAACTACAACACTCAATTCAGGCAGGACTGCCAACAGCCCAGATCCTTCAGGAATAAATATTTGGGTCACTTCACCAGGCAAAGAACCATGACCAGCTGGGGCGCTTGCTGAGGACAAAGGAAATGGGTGACGGGATAAGTTATAAATAGTAAGATCATGTAACCAGTTGTAGAAATGGGGACTATAATTATGAGTATTTTTTCCTTATTTTGTTATGAATATGTCTTTGTATATACATGTATATACATGTATTAATTAAATGATTTTGTTTTCTTCTCTCTTATCCTCTTATCATCACACATATATATTGATAGTAGTTAGGTTTATGTCATAGTATTTAAGTTACAGGATATCATGAGAGAAGAGTGGGCATCACCCAAGTATATCACATTCTTGTCTACAGAAGGGTTAGCACATTTTCAGTTGTATGCAGGACAGTTGTGTTATGTTGGATGGGAGTATGACTTTGTTATTATCTTTATTGGGAGTTTAAGCATGGGTACAGGATAAGTATTTAGATTCCAAGTTGACAAGGAGTAGACTGTTTTATGTGATGGTCAGTTTTATGTGTCAGCTTGGCTAGGTTACTGTCCCCAGTTATTCAATCAAATACTAATCTAGGTGCTGCTGTGAAAGGCTTCGTAGATGTGATTGAAGTCCATAGTCAGTTGACTTTAAGTAAAGGAGATTATGCTAGGCAGTCTGGGTGGGCCTGATTCAATCAGTTTAAAGACCTTAAGAAGAGAGCTAAGGCTTCCCAGAAGAAGAAATTCTGTCTCTGGACTACAGCCTCAGCCTGTGCCTGGAGACACCAGGCGCAGTCTGGGACTGTAGTCCAGAGACAGAATTCCTGGATAGCCTCTCCTACAGATTTTAGACTTGTCTAGCCAACCTCCAGAATTGGATTAGCCATTTCTTTGCAATAAATGTTTTAATATGTCTCTCCTACTGATTTTGTTTCTCTTGTTGAACCCCACTGTTATACAATATATGGAGCTCAGCCAGTGAAAGGGGCTGGGGAGAAAGGCATGACATATTATGTGGTGGGTCACAGAGACAAAAAATGCAGGACACTCAGTCCAGTTAGGCCAGGACAGTCAGTACCTAACAGTAGGTAATAGGACAGAGCAGTGTAATGCTTTAGGATTAGAATGCCAGGCTGGGGCATTAAAGCTCAGTATCGTGGGTAGTGGAAGCCATTAAAGGCTTTCACACTGGTATGGACTGATAAAAATCTAGACCTCAGAAAGATTCATCTGGCTCTTTAGCCATGATGGGCTGGAGTTAAGAAAAACTGAAAGCAGGGAGGAGCCCTTTCATTGGTTCTGTTCTAGAAGGAGCATTAAATGCCGTGTGCAGGAGTTTAACTGAGACTCACTTACAAGAAGCAGCTTTGTGCATCTCTGATGAAGGGAGGTGGAGGCAAAGATGTAGGATGATGGCAGCACATTGACTCAAGAATGGAGATGGGACAAGGTGGGGAGATTGAAACTTCACATGGTAGATTAGATGCTTGCTCTCAAGTCTTCCTCGCTTCTCTGTATGAGAACACATATCCATGCTCTTTGTCATGAGACTTCTGCAGTTCCTACTAGAGATGGAGTCTATTCCTCTGATCCATTACCACTGAGATGACTTTCTTTGACCAACAGAGTGTAGGTAGAAGTGATAACATGCTAGTTCTGAGCCAAGGCCTCAAAAGGCTTCACATTTCCACTCATTATTGTCTGCTTCCTTGATTTGCAATAAGAGTCTTCTAGGTTCTAGCCTGAGTTACAGATTGAGCACTTGAGCCACTAGCATTCCAACCCTCAGCCTGGAGCCAAGCTCAGCTAACCAGCATTCCAAAGGAGGCCTGTCCAGCCAAGTCCAGCCTGGGTCACCCAATTCTCTGTTCGTCTGTAGATCCATGAACATGAGGTTATATCCTTGCTATTGTAAGCCCCTGAGTTCCAGGATGGTTTGTTACATAGCAGTATTGTGGCCATTACTGACTAATGCATCTTGTCCTTCATATTAAGAGAGTGTGGTTGCCTCCACCAACATGGTGCATTCTCCCATAGTGCTTGTGGTCTGTGATGACTCAAGAGCTCCTGGATCCATGGGAAGAATATGTTCAGCTGTGGACCAGAGCTAGGGGTAAGGTTTGAGAAGCTGAAGGGGAGTAGAAAGAACACTCTACTGGGAGTCAGGAGACCCAAGTTGCAGACTCAGATCTGCCATGAATACTCTGAGTGACGTTTGGCTGATCACTTTCCCTCTCTGGGCCTCAGTTCCGTAACCTACGAAACATGGTGGTCACACTAAATGCCTCCTGGTTTAACTGCCTCCCCAGTTCAGATATTAGAAGCTCGAGTTTATTGAGTGACTATATTAGGTATTGCAGTGTTTCACATCAGAATTCCTTTCCTATAGCTGATAAAAATGTTTAACCTCACTTTCAAACTCTCAAACATTGGTTGTGGTTGTCCAGAGCTGTCTTGAGAAAGAAACAAAGGCTGTGTCCAAGCTTGGCAAGAACAAGTGCCGTGGTTGATGGCCCCAGGGCTTAGGGAGTGGGGGCACTGTGATTTATTCCCCTGAGGTAACTGCTGTCCACTGGGACAGGTGCATGCAGTGTATGTGACCATCATGCTTGTGGGTTGCCTGTTTAACAGGTATCCCTGTGGAGTTGAGGCAGATGCACTTGGCTGCTCCTGGCACTGAGAGTTTTCTGCCCAGTTTTGGCACACCTGACACCCAGGAGCAGATCCTCTGCTATTTTACAGTCATCACAAAAGCAAGAAGAATGTGGTTTCCTCGGGCTTCTTGGAAGGTACCTGGGAAGCAGGCTGTGTGCATTGCTCACTTCAAGTCCCTTGCAACTTCCCATGGAAGCGCTTGTAACATGATTACCATTCTGTTTCCCTGAGACCTACAGCTGTGATGGGTTGTGTGGGTGCCCAAAGTCCTCTCCAAGGCTCAGGAGAGCAGCACAGCCCTGTCCCGGAGATACTCAGTCCCAGCTCCAGATCTGCAGCTCCTCGTGTGGTCTCGTGACGTAAGAACCAGGAGGATGGACTTGGGCTCTGGGGTCTGTTATGGTTGCTCCAAGATGTTCAGTTTCTGTAGAAAAGGAGTTCAGATAGAAAAAGTCTTAGAACTAGTGGCTGAGGCAAGTCTAGAGTCTTTGAGTTATAAGTGACAGAAAAGCTAAGCCAAACTGATTTAATAAAACCAAAACCATTTTGGATCATGTTTAATGATACTTAATAGTATCATTATATTTAATAGTAAGAGATCCAACACTCCCTTCATATCTTGACTGTTTTCCCAAGTAGTGACTCTGCTCTCAGGTAAAATTCCTCCATATGGTGGCTGCCGGCAGCTCCAGAATTCCTTATCTTCTAAAACAAAGACCAGGAGGGAGAGACCTTTATATTTCTCCCTTTTTGTCTAGCAAAAGTTCCAGGGTGGTATTTTGTTGGACTGCGTAGGTCCTCTGTCCATCCTAAACCAATCACTGTGACTGGGAATGAGACTCAATCCCTAAGCCAGGGTTGACCCCATTTCATTGTTAAACCCGTGGACAGAGAATGAGAAAAAGGTTATGAAAAAACAGGGGTATGGCTGCTGGAAAGATAACAACTGCAGATATCCATGCCACGAGACAAGGTCTGTGTTTCTTAGCTGACAGCTGACCCAGCCAGGAGACATTCCTGAGGCTAGGAAAAGCAACAAACAAAAAACACCCAGTCACTCATTATCTGGCGCAAAAACACCAGCCAACACATATCTGGGTGTTTCCTATGTGCTCAGCACTGTCCTAGGTAACTTTTAGAATTAAAAAAAGAAAAGTGGCAAATTGCAACATCCCAGTCTTTAGGGACATGCAATGTAGCTGAGGAGAGAAAAATGAGTACCAAACAGTGAATGAAGCTGACTGATTGAGGTCGAAAGTGTTTGGGTCACACCAGTGTTCTGGAAAGTGTGGAAGTGAGAAATTGAGGGGATTATTGTACCTGAACAGTGAGGACAAGAGCCCCTGTGGAGAGACTGGGTTTGAATGGATACAGGGAGAAAGGTGGAGTTCCGGGCACAGGGCTGGAGGCTGGGAGGTGTCAGGATGACTCACTCAGGGGAATCTGGATGCAAAGGGAGCAGGCTAAGCAGATGGGGAAAAGGCAGGGCAGCCAGCATAGGGCCAGAGTCTGAAGAACCGAGACAGACTCCAAGTAGATTAGATTTACTCTGGCAGCAGCAGGGAGCCATGAATGGCTTCAGAGCAGGTGCAGGACACGGCTCTCACCACTGGCTCTGCAAGTTGGCTTGGCACAGCTCAACTCGTGTCCCTAAGGACTCAAGAGTGCCCACATTAAAAGTGTGCGTGTCAAAATATCAGATAAAAGGGATAAATACAACATATATTGTATGATCCCAATTGGATAGAAAAACATATATGAAGGTGCGACACTGCCAACCAGCACACAGTGAGTACTTGTATTTACTGAGCACTCCTGCTGCTCACTGCAGAGCACCCTCAGTTAATTAGCTCTCACCCTATGACTGAGTATTGTCTTCCCCACTCACAGCTTCGGGACTAAGTTTTATATGGCACAGGTGACTGGCAGAGGTGTGGTGTGACTCCAGGTGTGTCAAAATCCACAGTAGCCCCTGTGCTGAAATGTTGACTGTGATTATGACTCTATGGGTGGATTACAAGAGGTTTCCATGTTCCTTTTAAAACTTTTCAGCTGGGCGCAGTGGCTCATGCCTGTAATTCCAGCACTTTGGGAGGCCGAGGCAGGCAGATCACGTGGTCAGGAGTTCAAGGCCAGCCTGGCCAACATGGTGAAACCCTGTCTCTACTAAAAATACAAAAAATTAGCCAGGCATGGTGGTGTACACCTGTAATCCCAGCTACTTGAGAGGCTGAGGCAGGAGAATCTCTTGAACCTAGGAGGCGGAAGTTACGGTGAGCAGAGATCGCACCATTGCAACTCCAGACTGGATGACAGAGCAAGACTTAGTCTCAAAAAACAACAACAACAACAAAAGACTTTTCAATAGCTTGAAAATCATCTACTGTGAATATATGTCACTTTTGCCCGTAAAAAACAAATATATGTTTTAAAAAATTTCCTCTAGCCCCTGTGCTGTGGGACCTTAGGCTTCCAGAGAAATTATCTATCACAACTAGCATTTAATTCCCCCAGCACTTTTTTTGTAACAAAGCCAGCTCACAAAATGGTAGGAAGAGGCTTTACTCTCAGACTTGCAGTCACTAAGATTGTCACAGCACCTATGCCATTTTTTGCCATTTCCTTTCTTTGTAAAATTAATTTTAATTGCATAAATAAAATTAAGATAACTGCTCCTTATAAAATATTATAGATAAGACTAAAGTAGTATTTGACCACTGTCCCTCCCATCCAATGGCCACTTGGGAGATAACTGTAAGTATTGATTGGGGTGTGTCCTTCTAGATATTTCCCTAGTATTTACATATATAAATATGTATCCAGAAAAAAATACAGACCTATTGCACGTGTGCTTAACATGATTGCATCTTATTTTATGTATCATTCTGCAACTTGCTTTTTCCATCCACCGGGATGCTACACCCCATCCTGTGAAGCTGTGAAGTACCAAGAAATGTCACGCAAACATTGCACACAGGGTGGTTGTCAGGAAGTAGAAGGCCCTCCAACCAAGCACTCTGTGGCCATGCCTGAGCTTTTGTGCAGCCTTTTCGGGCTGGAACAGTATCTGTGCAAGGCCAGGACATGGTGTGCACTCAGCAGGTGGAAGTTGTTATCCCTGGCCACCATCGGGGAGCTGAAGTCTTTAGTGACTTGAGGAGGGAGTCATGGACACCTGCGTGAAGACCACAACTCCATCACTTCTTCTCAAACAAGCTCAGTTTGGTGTAGAGACATAGAAACGGAGCTGAGGGGAGGCCCTTCAATATTCGCTTCACCCAGGGAATCAGGAGACATAGGGGTGGAAGTGAGGTGGCAGGTACCAGCAGATTTGGCCTTTTCTGAAAGAAATGTGCAAGCATGGGAAAGAGTCCTAGCAGATGCAATAATAAATTAATAAAGAGGAGGAAATGTGATTGAATTTGCTTTATTTCATTGCATTAGCATGGGGGTCTTCCATGAATCAGAGAATTGTGGGGGGAGCTCTAAGGGGACAGACACTAACTCTTCATGAGCCCAAGTGGGCGGGGATGTCAACTGGACTTCATCTGATGTAGAAAAAGATACAGATGAATCGTCTTGTGTTCTCAGTGTCATGTTCGCTTTCACAATCCCTTTTCATGGTCTCTGGAAAAGAGGCTGCAATAGCCAAAGGATAGAAGGAGAACCTATGGAGGGGAAGCCCGGGCAGAGGGAGGCCTAGAGCTGCCTCCCAAGCTGAGGCAAGGAGAGGCCCAGGGACTTCACAGAAGGAGGATCCCTCCCTGAGATGCAGACCCTGCACTTGCATGACCCCCAAAGTGAGTGCTGAATTAATGTTTGCACCCTCAGACAGGACCTCCCTTGCACCATCCAAGTCTTTGGACCGAACCCATTCATGACAGTATGATCAACTGCAGAAGAAGCTGACCTGGGGCTCAAACACATCCAGGTTCAATTACTAACTCTGATTCCTTACAGCTGTGTGGTGTTGTAAGCCTCAGTCTCTTCTGGGCCTCAGTTTTCTCTCAGATAAGTGAGGAATCATAATACCCATGTCACATTCAGTGAACAGGCGCCAAAGAGCCTAATGCAAATGCTCAAAGAACGTTGGTTTCCCTGTGCTTGAAGTCTTTATCTGCACTGATTAGTAACAAGAGGCTCCCAACAGCCCCAGCTCCACACCTGGATTCGTGAGCGGGACCCAGGCTCACAGAGCCTTGTACCATCCTCAGTATCCCCTAGCCTACTGTTCCAGGCCTGGCCAGCCCCCCTTCCATCTCATGCCAACGGGTTAGCTAGCAGGAGATGACAGAAACTTCTCTAAGGGAGGAAACCTCTCTATTCTGAGCAGCCTTTTCCTGCTAAATCCATCCCCACCCTGTTGGGCTGGACACAGTTATTTACTGTGAGATTGCTTTGAGTGCATCTGGAGGGATCACTTAGGGTGATGTTTGTTTGTGAGACTGATACTGTTACCGAGCAATGGGTCCTCCAGGAGCCTGGGTGCTTCCCTGAGCTGCTTGCTTGGGGCCCAGCTTTCACGTGAGGGGGCACACATCATTCAAATGCACACACATCCCCCTCTGCGGGCCATGCACTGGGCTTCCAGAATAATTGCTTATACCCAGTCACTTTGCCCAAATGTTTATACAGCTGGGGAGGATGCGAGTGTTGGCGAATAAGAGCAGAAACCACAGTTATTATGAGAATCACTTGGGGAAATAGATGAGAAAGTCTTTTTAAAAAGCCAAGTGCTGAGAATGCAGGGTGTGTTGAAGCTGCTCACCCCATTCCAGCCTCTAGTCAGAGAGGCCCTTGGTCTGGGAGACACCTTTTCCTAAATCCATGCCTGACTCCACCCCACCAAGAATGGGCCGCCCCTGCTTGGGCTCCCCACACCCTCCCTCACTCCTGCCCTCTGTGTCACAGTCTGCTGCCAGCTTTTCTTTCGAACTACCACCCCGATAGAGCTCGAACCCCGCTGGGGTCCATGGGCCTGTGTCTGATTCATTTCCATACTGTGGGTGTCAAACATGTGGCCTAAAACTGAGTGAATTCAGTAATAGTTGATGTTTATAAAAGTAGGTAATTTTTTTTTAAATTGAAAGAGAAAGAGCCCCAACTGAAAGACTGGAATGGAATGTCGGGCACTCCCAGGACAGCCCAGCTGGCTTTGTACTAGCATCACTGGGGCAACCAGAAGCCTGGGAAGGCTCACAGGGTCCCTGTGGGCTTGGTCTCTGGCTTCTGTGAAAGTGGTTCAGTTCCCCCACCATCCATCCAGCCCATGGCTACCACCCTTTTTCCATCTGTGTACTTCTAGTTTCCAAACACTGGTCTTTCCTCGGCCTTTAAACAAACATCCCCTCTCACAAGGCCCATGTGCACATAGCCCATGTTACTAATGTTTTTGGGGTGCAAGATGTGCCAACAGCCTCAGATACTGGGGAGACACCTTTGCTGGTGGCATTTCCCCATTGCTAACCTCTTTGGGGTGCAAGGTGTGCCGACAGCTTCAGATACTGGGGAGATGCTCCTTGCTGGTGGTGCTTGCCCCTTTGCTAATGTCTTTAGGATGCAAGGCGCGTCCACAGCCTCAGATACTGGGGAGCCACTCACCCCACCCCAACCTCTGGTGCTGGTGGCATTTGCCCAGCTCAGCCTAGGGTCCTCACTCTTCCTGTCTTCAGCCTCAAAGGCTCCACCTACATCTTCCCCCACATCACCTGGACTCACCTTCCTAAGAGTCCTCTTCCTGTAAACTCAAAAGCCTTTAGGGGCTAGAAAATTATACTATCTTGCTCTGAAACATTAAAAAAAAAAAATTAAATCCCCTGGGGAGAAGTTCTCCAGTTTTAAGAAACACTACACAATTTCCTCCTTGGTGAAGACAGAGAAAGGGAAGAACGTTTCCAGCACTTTTTGGCACATCTGTAGCCACCACCACACACAAAAAAGAGACACTAAGTATGTTTTCCAGTCCGTTGCTCTGCATGAAATTTTCAGTCCACCCTCTCCACCCTACCGTCCATCGGAGCAACGCCAAACTGTGGAAGTCGGACTTTGGATAGTGGTCAGCCAGGGAAAGGCCCAGGCCTCACCTTATTGGGCCAGGGATTCCAGACTCAATGTGTCACATATTGAGAATCTCTTCATATGGGCACCCATCGTCAAAATGATTAGTAGAACTTTCTAGGCTTATCATTCTAAAATATGTGTGTTACGATAGTGGCTCTCTTGGCTAAAATTTGAGTAAGTACGAATACTTGGGAAGAGGTGGAGAGAAAGTAGCTGAATATACCTGGTGGCACCAACAGAAACTGCAGCTACATGGAGTCTGGTTAGCGTATAAGAAGAGGAAAAGCATGTCTCCTATCCTGGGCACGTGGGAAGTCAGCCAACTGTACTTCTGTTGTTGGGCCCCATAACAGAGCAAGCGGCTCTCCCTGGGCCAGAAGAAGCTGTCCTGCAATTCTACCTGGGTGGCAGGCCCCCTCAGTTGGCTTGTGTGGGCTCCTTCAGGGTGGGTGAGATTGGGGTGCACCCTGGTCCTCTTCCTCATATTATGTATGTCAAAGAGAAGGAAACTGGAAAGTAAGTAGATGTGTTTAACTTGAACCTTGACTCCCTATGTGAATTCAGGTAGACCTCAGCAAGAGCATATCCTCTCTTTGGATGTGGCTGCTTTTTACGTTTGGCTTAGCCCAAAGAGAACCAGAGAAAAGCGTGTAGCGACATTTAGAACTTGGTGACAGCACAACACTTGTCTAACAGTTGAAAGCTGCAGGGGTGCAGATGCTGAATAAGAGGGTCTGGGAGAGCCAGGTCAGGCCAGCGAGCAGAAGGCAGGAGGGTCAGGATGGCCTGCGGCACTAGAAGCCAGGGAGAGCAGAGGCAGAGGCTGAGGAAGGGGAAGAGGGGAGAAAGGCCTGGCTTCTGCATGGCTTTTGTGGGTTCTGTAGAAAGTGCAGACCCTGTCCCCAGGGCTTCACCTCTAGTGGAGAGAAAGAACCCATGGACAGATAGTGAGGTCAGGACCCCATGCTGTGGTGGACAGAAAGCAGGTCGGACATCAGGGCACTGGCCTTTGCTCCTTGGCTGATGCATCCTGGGGTCTTGGAAGAGTCTCCTCGCTTTTCTCAGCCTCAGTTTCTCCTTCTCTATGTGCTCTTAGTGAACTTTAGGAGTCCTTCTTGCTACCTCAGGCTATAGTTCTGGAAAGGAAGGAAGTCAGGGTGGGAAAGCGAGTTAAGAGAGAGAAGTGGGGAGCCTTGCATGGCCACACAGAACCTCCTTCTCTGACCTCAGTGCGAGTTTGGCAGCCACCAGGGAAGGCTCCTGTGTGGGTCCCATCACCCAGTGCTCCAACAGAGCCCTGAGTTCACAGAGCTGGGAATGCCAGAGATGAGTGGTCAGACAGAAGTATGAGGAGCAGTCTGGCAGACAGATGGCCCTCACAGGTGAGCAACTCAAGCAGAAACAGCCATTCCCAGCAGTCCCACCTCCAGGCTTCCACCGAGAGACCCCAAGCCTGGCTGATCACTTGGGGAAAGGGGTCCTCTGCCTATTCTTGGCTCACCTGTATGCAACAGTCCCTTTCTAGGGAACCATTAGGGAATTCAACACCCCCATCTCCTGAGCAGAAGAGCTCACAGCCTGCAGAGTCATGAGGATTGGAGCCGGGGTCCTCCATGAGGGGGCCAGGTCAGCCTCCCATCCCACATCCAGCCTACAGAGGTGGGGCCAGCCCACAGCCTCATGGGGCTGGAGGACGCAGGCCTGCTGAAAGCAGAAAACAACAAACCCATTGCAAAGAAGAGCCCGCATCTGCTCCTTTGGAGCAAGAAGCTCAGCCTTCTTTCTAACAGGGCCCCCTCCTCAGCAATGTCCCAGGTTAGCAATGAGGGCATGGTATGTGGATGTGTCACAGTGGCACTGGGGACATTGTCTTGCTGATTAAGACGTTGTCTTGCTCTCCCTTCAACCTGAAATTCATGTCTCCTTTTTTCAAATAATTATGTCCTATTTACCCTTTAGGTCGATCATGCCGTACCTCCTCCAAGAAACCTCCCCAGGCCACACTAGTTCATACAAGTGTCTCTGGCATTTATCAGACTCCTGTTATAAAATCTTGCACTTAACTTTTCTTCCATCATCTCATACCTGTTAAAATTTTTTTCTGTGTCTAATATGACATATAGAACCTTATTTATGGTGCACTGTTGAAGAGGTGTTTGGAGATCACCAACATTCAAGAAGAAGCATCCCATTTTCTTCTACCACTTACAGTCCAGTGTCTTCATTTTATAGACAGGGAAGCTGAGGCTCAAAGAGAGGATATGCTCTTGCTGAGATCTACCTGAATTCACATAGTGAGTCAGTGATAGGGCTGAGCCCAGAGCCCCCAGCCCCGCAACTTCAATCCCCAGTCAATTCTGTCTTTTCGGGACTCTTTTTGACAGATGGTTTTCCTCTGCATGAATGCCTCAAGTTCCTGAGAGCTCAACCCCGTGGAAGGCAGTTTATGCAGTCAGTGCTGGGCAAAACCCCAGCTTCTTCTACCAAGCAAAAATTTGTTTTATTGCAACCTCCATCCACTGATCCACCTTTGCCTCTTATTCATTTGTGTTATCTCTCATTGATTCATTCATTCATTCACTTGTGCCAGGAGAATTAAATAAGAATGTCTTGCCTCCCAGAGCTGAGACAGTTGCACAAAGTATTAAATGCCTGATGTGAAATACTGAGCTCCAGGAGGGGAGGGGCCATGTCTGTGTTCTCTCCCTGTATCTCTAGGGTTAGCCAAAGTGAGTAGCACTGCAAAAGTGCCAATCAGTATTTACAGAATAAAAAGACATAATGAATGATAGTGATATGAAACAGGAAAAGGGTGGTAATAAAGAGAGACCAGCTAGTTGTGCTTGTGTTTGGGTTGGGGAAAGGAACAGTCAAAGTGGGCTTTTCCAAGGAGGTGGCCTTTGAATTAGGTGAGAGAGGGACTGGGGCTTCTGTAGACAGGGAGGTAGGGAGGACCCAGCAGGAGCAGAGACAACACTCAAAGAACAGGGGATTCCTGGGCACTGATAAAACCTTCTGCTTGATGCAATCATAGGGCAGGAATGGGAGAAAGGAAAAAATGAGGCAACTAGAGGTGACTGGGCCATGAGGGGGCCTTGAACTCTAAGCTAAGGTATCTGGAATTGACCTAAGGTGCAGGGGAAGCAGCAGTGGGTTACTACAAGGTAAGTGACAAGATCTGAGCAATGCTTTAGAAAGATCACCATGGTGACCATGTATGGAATGCATCCGCCCGGCTCGGCTCACGGTTCATGTGGGGACCCATCAGCAAGCTGGAGCATTTGTCCAGGTGAGAGATGATTACAGGGCCGCCAAAAGACCAATCATTTCCCAGTTGAGTGGTAATTGGGCATTCCAAATGCAATCGCAAGGTCACCAGTGTCCCCAACCATAACTTCCTCCCTGCTGCAGGCTTACCCTGCGTGAGCAGCTTAAGCAGCTTACAGCTAATCCTGTGCCGGCTCTTAGGCACCTCCCCAAACACTGAGGTGGCCAGCACCAGGTGGGCAGAGCTAAGCTTCTGCTCGAGGACTCTAACATCTTTCTCAGCCCTTCTCTGAGCCACCATTGGCCTCTGCATGGCCCCGAGCCTGCTGCATCAGGCCCCAGAGCATTCTCAACCCCTCTCCAGCAAGCCGGAATGCGGGGCTGGCAACTTTCTCCCCAAGATGGCCTCCCTGGCTCTCAGGCCCAAATTGATTAATCATCACTTGATTCTAGCTATCAGCTCTGCTGCAATTGGCATATTTATTTCTAATCAGCTCTTAAAAATGGCATCATTCAAAAGTGCTTAACCACATTACTTAATTCTCAGCCTGTATTGCTATTGATTTCAAATATTCTCCTCAAGATATGGCTCATCATTCAATGCAGAAGTCTGTTTATATAATAATCTTATCTGGTTAGTAAAATCTGTGAAATCTCTTCAATTGCCTCTAATGCAAGATCGGAGGCTGGTTGCTAAATGAGTCAATTTTACTTTAATTTGGTTTATTTACAGTACATGTTTTAATGCTCCGCATTCCCGTCTTTCGCAGCAATGCTGAGAATAAAGGCAAACAGGCAAGTAGGGAGGCCTGCACTTTTCTTAGTCTGCAGGAGTCAAGGCAGCTTAACTGAGCTCCCTGGCTCTGCGCGCCAGTGGAGGGCCTGCAGTGGTTCTCAAATGCCAGCAGCAACAGTGCAGTGCTATCAAAAGAGAACTGGAGGGGAGTCACACGGTCTTGCTTCAAGTCTGCCATTCACTGAAGATGAGCAGGATGCTCGACATTACAGAGCCTCAGTTTCCCCACCTGAGAAATGGGGATAATGTAACATGCTTCCAGGTGCGTTAGGAAGTCTACCCGTGACTCCAAGTTTAAGTGCACACCATTGCTATTGCACACATGAAAGTGCCCAGCTCCTTCGGCCTTCATTGCAAAACCTCAGGAACTGCCTTTCACCAGACAGTGCTTATGTCTCTTTGCCAGTCCTGAGGGATGGCTCTTTGGAGCAATTTTTCTAGACGTGGAGCTCTGGAATGCAAAGAACAGGGGCTGACTCCTTTGAGTGAATCTGGAACTCTGGAATGCAAAGAACAGGGGCTGATTCCTTTGGTGGATTTATCATACGGCAAAGTGAGCGCTCCTGGAAGACCAAGGACGTGACCCGAGCGAGGCAGTCTGTGGCTCCCAGATCCAACATGCTTTAAATCATATCCTGATCAGGAACTTTCTTGAAGTCTCCCTCTGGCACCTCTGTCCCTTCTCAAATGTGCACACCAGTTTCCTGTCCCTATGGACCAGCTGGCTTAATCCTGACTCCTTCCATGGCTGCCCTAACCTCTCTATATCACAGTTGTGGTCCCTACTCCCTTTGATTTGAGCCTAGTGCTAAGTGACCACCTCTTTTTGTGTCTTCTTGATGAAATGCCAAGGGAGAAAATATGATCGAGCCAGCTTCTACGTGAGAGCCGGGCCCTCGTGTCACTGGTTGTTGGCAACCTGTAAACTGCTGTCTATTCCTGGGCCAGTCACCTGTGTCCAGGGAGCAGAGACCAGGGTCAGTGGTAAAGAACCTGGCCGTGCCGCCTCTGCGGAGTCTGAACTATGTCAGATTCTAGGTTTGGCTCTTGCGGTGCAATGTGGGGCCCCTAGCTTTGAGTTGCCCCTCACCTTGCTAGAGGGACTCCCACAGGTACACAGAGATACCACAGCATGGTATGTGGATGTCACTGGGCTTGGGAAGGAGATGGTGGGATGCTAAGGGAACTTGAGCCCTCTTGTTCTTTCTGCCCCCTAAGGATGTGAGAGGAGCAGGAACCCCAGGTTACTGTCTGCATCTGCCCTTCACCAAGGCAGATCTAAGCAGTTTCCCCTGCGTGCAGGCAAGGCTGAGCCTGCCCCCTGAAGCTGCAGCTCTCTCTTGGTCAGGTGTGAAAGCTGCCATTTCATGCTCATCTTCCCCAATTAACAACAGCTGGTCCTCTATAAAACCAACTGGTGAGATGGTTTGTTATTGGAAGACAACGCAACATCATTAGGCATTAATGGCTCCCAGCCTCGTTTACTGGGGCCGAGTTCACAGGGTTAATGTGGCGAGATGTTGGGCCTCACCCTGCTGGAGCTCCTCACTCCTCTTCTATTTTTAGGTACCTTCTTCAAACTTCATTTTCTGAATCATGAACCGGGAGGCAGAGTGAAGGTGGTAGAAGGTCTTGATTTTCTGGAAGGGAAATGGTTCAGGTCGGGGTGAAGCCACCACTTAGAAAAAAGAGATCGTCTCAACATTTTAGCTGATAACAATTCTGAATTCAGAAATGTTTAAGGAAATATCTTTTTTGTGTCTGGATTAATCAGTCTGTTTCCATCAGCAACTAGATAGGCACTCCTTTTCCTCCCTGTCTCTGACTATCCCTAGATCACCTCCTCTAGCTCATTTGAGAATTTTCATGCTCTTGGTTTGAAAGTAAAGAGGTGAGTCATGAGCTGTGTTCAGACAAGAGCCCTTTCACTGGTGATATAAGAGCTTGACTCAGAGAGATGATCTTGGACTGGCTGTGACCTCAAAGTCACACTAAACACAGGTGGCACTGAGAATAGCTTCACTACATTTAGTTCAAACTGGCCTGCTAATATGAAAATTTTATCATGTGCTTGTGTATTTCCTTGGGATTTAAAATCAAAGCCTTAGTCTGCATATTCCTCTTGATCTTACTAATTGTGGCCATTATGATTCCATAAGGAGAACTCCCCTTAAGTAAACAAATCAGAAATCTCCATAACAGTCATTCATTCTCTCAGCAAACATTAAGTGACTACCAGTTACATATACCAGGCTTTACTGACAAAAATATCTGCCATTCCCAACAAATGTAGAAAAAACAGATGAATCTCATGGCTTTTGTTAAAAAGAAAATTTTCTATTTATACTCCCTTTCTTTTTTGCTTCCTTCCTTCTTTCTTTCCTTCGTTTTTCTTTTCCTTTGTGTTCATCCCTTCCTTCCTCTCTCCCTCACTACCTACCTTCCTTACTTCCTTTCCTTCTTTTGTCTTTCTTTTGTTCCCTCTTTCCTTCAGATATGGTTTGAATCTGTGTCCCCACCCAAATCTCATGTCGAATCATAGTCTCCAGTGTTGTGCATGGGGCCTGATGGGAGATGATTGGATCATGGAGGCGGATTTCTCATGACTGGTTTAGTACCATCCCCTTGGTGCTATTCTTGTAATATTGAGATCTGGTTGTTTAAAAGTGTGGGACACATCCCCACTCTCCCTCTCTCGCTTGCTCCTGCTACCACCATGTAAGACGTGCCTGCTTTTTCTTTGCTTTCTACCATGATTGTAAGTTTCCCTAGGCTTTTCCTCAGGAAGCTGAGCATATACCAGCATCATGCTTTCTGTACAGCCTGTGGAATCATGAGCCAATTAAACCTATTTTCTTTATAAATTACCCAATCTCAGGCATTTCTTTATAGCAATGTGAGAATGCACTAATATACTTTCCTCTCTTCCTCCCTCCCTTTCTCCCTCCCTTCCTTCCTTCCTTCTTTCTCCCCTTCTTCTTTCCTTCCCCCAAATTTCCCAAGCATTTATACTTGCTGCATATTTGATTAAGATTTAGTTTCTATGCTAAAGAAACGAGGAATTTATCATCTGCATAGAGTGGCCAAATGGCATCTTTTACCAAGAAGAAGCCCCAAAGCCAGGATTCCCAAATCCTAGTCCAGGAGAAGCCCCAAAACCAGGATTCCCAAATCCTAGTCCAGGAGCCCTGGGTCAGCAGCCAACTATTCTGGCATGAAGTTTGAGCAGAGCTCTGGGGGTGAGGCAGCAATGGCGGGCAAAGCCCCTGGCCTGAGACACTGCTTCTAGTTCTATGTTTACTCCCCTATTCCCTTGGTGTTTAAGCAAGTGAATCCTCTCTCAACTCTGCTAAGGGGATCAACAAGGAAATATGAAATCTATCTCTGGCCAATTCTATCAGGAGAGCAGCACCCCTAGAACTAGCCTGGTATAGAAACACCCACCCCCAAGGAGAAGGGGAAACTTGGGACCCCACTCCAGGACCACTTGATCCAGCCCCTGTAAAGTGCCTGGAGTGAAGTTGCAGCCCTTGTGGGTTTGCGTTAATGAAGGAGGACAATCCTTCTCCTAGACCCTGAGCAGGAGTCGATTAAAAGGACTCATTGTCTGTCCCACTCATGAGATACTTCATCAAATCGTGCTGTGAGCACTCACATTTATTTCCTTCTTGTGTTGTTCTCTAATTTTCCCTGGGAAGAAGGGTTAACTGCTAACTATGTGCTCCCCAGGGAAATAAATAGAGTCATATCTATGTTTACTTTATGTCTAGAAACCAAAATTAGGATATACATTGTGGCAAAGGATTGCTGTACCCTTTCCAAGAAAGGGAAGTGATTTAGAAAATTCAGTAGTTTAAACAACAATATTGGGATGTAGGGCAGTCAAGTGACTTAATAGTGACTTGGGATGTCTTCCCAGCTTTTCCACTTGCTGTGTGACTGCAGGTAAGGATCCCACCTCTCTGAGTTTAATTCATATTTTCTGTTTGAAGGTGGACTGTTCTGGAGAAGAGAAGATGGATGGTTGCCAAGGTCATAATTCCCTGCCCCTCTCTACCTTCACGATTCACACCGCAACCCAAGCCCAGCAAACAGCCAGGCACCCAGGAGTCCCTCAGCAAGTATGTTATGAATGAATGCGTGAAAAACATCAGTTTATAAGTGACAAACGTACTCCAAGTGGCCACCCCGTGACCCAGGCTCTTTGCAGTAGGACTTTTGGAAAATCTTGCTAGACGCGTCTTCATCTGGATGCTGATTTCCTGCAAACCAGCTGACCTGTATTTACAGTATCCACATTTGCTTTGGAAAAAATCCAAATGTCCACTTAACTGGGCTGGAGGCCAGCATAATCTTCCTATATTGTTTGTAACCATGAGATTAATGGCGGGCCTTGGTCCGAACCTTCTGGTGACATCATTCACCTAGGGATGTCTCTTTGGTGCAGATTACAATAATGGATTGGACGTTGCTGTGGCTGTCCTGCTCTGCTTTAAGAGCCTGGGCTTCTGCAGAGAGGCAGCTTGGGAGACAGAGTGGCATCACCTTGGAGATAGGCTATGGTGAGGGCTGAGATAAGATTCAAACACCTCTCTCCTGAGTACCAGCTGCATGACCTTGGGCAAGCTGCCTAATCTCTTTGAAGCTCAGCTTTCCCATGTGTAAGCATCATAGCTCTTCATGAAATTATTGTGAGGATTAAACAAAGTGTTTCATAAATGCTTGTTTTCTACCCATTGCTATACATACTCATTCACACATTTCTGTTACCAGTGGGAAGATGGTTGAGTGGTTCGTCTGATGTTGAAATAGGACATGGGTAACAACTAAACAACAGCAATAACAAAACCACACCCACTAAAAAATCGGCAAAGGACTTGAACAGGCATTTCTCTGAAGAAGATATAGCAATGGCCAATAAGAACATGCAAAAATACTCAACATCACTAATTGTTAGGTAAGTGCAAATTGAAACCACAATGAGATACCACTTCATACCCATTGAATGGCGACTAAAAACAACAAGAAACAAACGGAAAATAAGTGTTGGTGAGCATGTGGAGAAACTGGGGCCCTTGCAGACTGCTGGTAGGAATGTAAAATGGTGCAGCTGCTGTTAAAAATGGTATGGTGATCCCTCAAACACAAAAGCATAGAGTCCCCTATGACCCAGCAATGCCCCTTCTGGGTATACAGCCAAAAGAGAGGAAAGCAGGGACTTGAACGTCTATTTGTACACCCATGTTTATAGCAGCATTAGTCACAACAGCCAAAAGATGGAAGTAACCCAAGTGTCCCCTGACAGATGAATCAATAAACAAAATGTGGTCTATACACATCCAATGAAACACTATTCAGCCTTAAAAGGGATGGAAATTCCAACATGTGCTCTAACATAGATGAATCTTGAAGACATTATGCTAAGTGGTGTAAGTCCAAAAAGACAAATATTGTACAAGTCCACTTATATGAGGGACTTAGACTATCAAATTTAGAAATAGAAAGTAGATGCTGGGAGTGGTGGCTCACACCTCTAATCCTAGCACTTTGGGAGGCTGAGGCAGGTGGATGATTTGAGGTCAGGAATTCCAGACCAGCCTGATCTACAAGGCAAAACCCCTTCTCTACTAAAAATACAAAATTAGCCAGGCATGGTAGTATACCCCTGTAATACCAGCTACTCGGGAGGCTGAGGCTGAGGCAGAATTGCTTGAACCCAGGAGGCTGGGGTTCCAGTGAGCTGAGACTGTACCATTGCATTCCAGCCTGGGCAACATGAATGAAACTCCATCTCAAAAAAAAAAAAAAAAAAAAAAAAAAAAAAAAAAAAAAAAGAAAGAAAAGAAAAGAAATAGAAATAGAAAGTAGAATGGTGGTTGCCAGGGGCTGGGTTGCCAGGGACTGAAATGAGAAGTGGGTTTTAAGTGGGTGCGGAGTTTTAAGAAAAAACTCTGAAAGTTTCTTCCTGAAGTTGCCTCAAATGCAGGGACTGTATCTTCTTCATCTTTGCATGCAGCACCTGGTATCTGTTAATGGCTTCAACTGCAGTCTCAAGAAAGGAAGCACGATTCAGCAGAAGATGACAAAGTCCCCCATGCACACACACAGATAATACATATGTGCACACACATGGAGTGAGAGAGAAGCCTCTACGGCAGCCCTGAGAATGGATATGGGGAGTGTTGGACAGGCACGTAGGAATAGAGTCTGTGACACTGGTTCAGAGGTTTTTGAATAGTCCTGGCAAAGGCTGAGAGGGCCCTGACCTCAGTTCACTGTACGCCTATATCCCTTGTTCCTCGTACAGGGCCAGGCAGTAATGAGCAAGTGTGGGTTCTGCAGTCAGGCTGTCTCATTCCAGCTCTAGCAGTTACCAGCTGTGAGGCCTGGGGCAAGTTATTTCACCTTTATGTGCCTTGGATTTTCCTGCTGTCAAATAGAGATGATACTAGAACCACCTAGGGCTGCGGCAGGGGTGGAGGGAGTCACAAGCAGCATAAAGAGGGTCCAGCCCAAAATCTGGTGTCCCTGTTCAGTGACTGCATGTGACCCACTTGCCTGCAAGGGGAGCCTCTTCCTATCACTGTGCAGGCTCCACCCCTGGCCCCCTTCTTGTTGCCTTCCCACCCAAGCCTCGAAGGAGGAGGGTGGGTACTAAATGGCCTGGATGAAAGGCTTTCTGCTGGCAATTGCCTTCATTGCCTGCCATAAAAATACATCTATATTTAAATATGCTGAGATAATTCTTAAGTTTTATTAGTACTTAAATATTTTGGCATGTTTATTTCTCCTGGAACAATTATGGAGGTTTCATTGTTTTACTTGCAAAAAAGAGACTAAATCTCCTTTTACAATAAACCCCCTGACAGGTTGAAGATGGTGCTATCTCCAGTGTGTGTCCCATTATTGTCTAGTCAGCTCCCAGGGGTGCAGAAGCAGGACTGGGGAGGGAGGGGCATGGTCCCCAGAGAGGCCCCTGTACAGGGCCCTGGATGTCTCCTGCCTGTCACACCGATCTGTTCTCTGTATTCTCTGTACCCTTTGGCCTCCCTGGGTGGCCATGTGTTCTCTGCCCTCCCATAGAGTCCAGCCAGTGGGCGGCTCGGGTAGGAGACCCCAGGGAGTGAAAGAAGATGAGTCAGAGTAGGGAGCCCTCTGGCTCCCTCCGTTTGGGATCGCTATGGACTGGCGTGCCCCTCCATCAATGGGCACAGCTCCTTTCAGCCAGCCTGCTGCCTCTAGCCAGCCGGCACAGGGTCCCTGATGGACACAGAACCTTCATTAGGGCCTTCCTTGTGTGGGCCCTTGCCACCCACACAAAGGAAAGCACTTTTTTTTTTTTTTTTTTTGACAGAGTCTCTCTCTGTCGCCCAGGCTGGAGTGCAGTGGTGTGTTCTCGGCTCACTGCAACCTCTCCCTCCCGGGTTCAAGAAATTCTCTTGCCTCAGCCTCCCAAGTAGCTGGGACTACATGTGCACGCTGCCACGCCCGGCTAATTTTTTGTATTTCAGTAGAGATGGGGTTTCGCCATGTTGCCCAGGCTGGTCTTGAAATCCTGACCTCAGGCAATCTGCCTGTCTTGGCCTCCCAAAGTGCTGGGATTACAGGTGTGAGTCACCGCACCCAGCCTGAGAAGCACTTTTAAATCTGACATTGTGGTTAATGCTGGTACCAGTTCTGTAAGTCAACCGGGCAGGGCTGCTTTCCCTTATGTTACTGATGGGGACACCGAGGCCCAGAGAGGTTGCCTGCCCTGCTCAAAGTCACACAGCTAGTAAGCAAAGAAACTAGGCCTGAAGCCCCAGGCTGCTGAACATAGGCTCCAGATCACTCCCATTCCTGCCAGCTATCTGTGGTGGACTGTCAGATACAGGGATGGAGAAGCACAGAGGCTGTTTCTTCTCCCACCTTGGAGAAGACCTGCTCTCACCTGCTGCCCAAGCCACTCCTCTCCTTCCTGGGGTGGGTGAGGGTGCAGGAGGAGAGAAGTGCAACTCAGGGACATGGGGGAGACAGGGGACTGGTCCGGGCCCTGTTTTAGCTGTGTGACCTTGAACAAGTAACCTAAACTCTCTGGGTCTTCATTTCCCACTCGCATCATGAAAATGGTACTTGCTGGGCAAGCTTCGGAGCCAGAGTGACCGTATCAGCTTGAGGTAGTACTATGAGGGGTTCGTGAGCCAGTGCCACGTGACCAGGCTACTCTAAGCACATTACCAATTTAGGTGTAATGTTTGGTTGAGGTAGCTACTGCTTTTATTGCCCTTATTTGACAAATGCAGAAGCCAAAGCCCAGGGAAGCTGAGTGGACACTTCCCCAGCCCCAGTGCTGGCATTTGAGCACAGGCCATTGGGCCCCAGAGCTCAGCCTCAACCTTCACAGAGTAGGAGAACTGGAGGGGGCCTCAGGGCCCATCCAGCCCAGGTGGCTTTACAGGTGGGGAAGTGAGGCTCAGACAGCAAGGACAAGGGTCAGTTTCATACAGTGATGGGCACCAGACTGCATGTCCCCAGATTCATGGCTTACACCCTGTGGAGTTAGCAAAATACGAGCCACTAAAGATCAGCTCTTGCAATCCATTTCTCCAAGTAACCCATTTTGCCTCCACTCCATCTCCATGTAAACAGTGGGACCACCGAGCCCACCAAGCTCTCGGGTCCAGGTGGCCCCGAGTTCTGTTGCACACCTGCGCTAATGCAGCTCTTTGCCCTCGGATGGCAAAGCTGGTGTCCCACAGCAGTGTTTCTCTTGTGAGCAAATGGACTGCACTGCCCGGAGGTGTGGTTTGTGAGTGAACCAGCCCCCACCCACCTCATAGTGATCACTGACTATAATCTCATGGAGGGTGGGAGAAGGCCCAATCTAGCCTGGGACAGGGAGGGATGGAAGCCGGGTTTGAGGTGGAATGGTGTGCTGTTTACATTGTGTGTGCCTTAGGCTGCTTGGGCTGCAACGTCTAGCTGTGTGTCTTTGGGAATTTTCTTCTCCCCTCTTAGCTATGGTTTTTTCATCCATAAAATGGGACATCCATAGCAGCATGTGACTTATAAGCAGGTGCTGTATGAAAATATTAATACATAACAAGTGGTTAGTAGGGGCCCCCACCAATCAGAACCAATGCCAGCCATAAACCCTGATGCAGCTATTCTGGAGTCAACTGAATATCCAACCGTTCCTGGGGTGATTGTCAAGAATCAGAGAGATAGTGCACAGCAGATCACACGGCAGACGCTCCATACACAGCAGCTATTGTTTTATTGGTAAATTTCAAGAGCTCTGGTTTCCTCCAGGTTGTGGCATTTTCAACCTTTTAATCCTTTAAGGCATATGGTGGAAATTTCATTACTGCAACTCTAGGTGTGGGGAAAATGCCAACCACTATGTAGCAAGATTTAATTCAATCCTTCAAACATTGGCTGAGTAGTCCCTCTGCACACAGCATCAGGAGGGAGACACAGAGGAATACAGCAACCTCTGTTCTCAGGAGGGGACCCCAGATACGCGGGAGAAGTCACACAAACAACCCGGGGTAAATAAGTCAGAACGAAAGAAATGCTCAGTGCAGGGATAGGAGGCTGGGCAGAGCAGTGGAACAAAACACAAGCTTGGGGTCAGGCATTTTTCCCATTTCCACCCCACCCCAACCTGGCAGATTTGGTTCCCTATCTGTTAACATTTATCTCAAGGGGTTGTCATGGGGACTAACTGAGGCATTGCCCTGTTGAAGCAGCTGGCATGGGGCTTGGCACCATGTGACCCCCTCTTAAAGACATGCAGCTAGCCTGGGGTTAAACAGTTTTTCCCACTCAGGTTTGGGTAGTCTGGAAAGGCTTCGTAGAGGAGGGGGGGGTGGAGCTGTCTTGAAGGGTGAGAGGGGTTTTGAGTGGTGGAGAAGGCGAGGAAACAGCCCTGAGGAAGGCACAGAGGTGGAAGGATGGGTGTATGAGGCCACAGAAGGAAACTGCAGGCCACGGGGCAGGGCAATGGTCTTTGAATGAGGGAACAGGGTCTTGAAGATGTTGGCTGACAGAGCCTTTGCTCCACAGGTTTTTGCTGATTATTCTTGTGAGCTGATCATAATTTGGAGTGGGATTAATGGCTTTAATCTCAAGAATGTGATATGATCTAAGTCAAAAAGCAAACTTCAACAGAAGCTCCACTATGCCTCCTGTCCATGAAGAAATGGGGATGGGGGCTCAAAGGGAGTGGACAGGAGACTATGGGGATGGTGGGAGAAGGAAGGCCCAGGGAGTGCTGACCACAGACAGGATGGAACATCAACTAGACAGAGCTTGCAGCTGCAAAGAGTGAGCTTTCCCAAGCAGAGCACTTCCATCTGATGATCACCATAGGAGAGGCTGGTTCTTTCTCAGTCCAGACTACTGAGCAAAAAGGCCCCTTACCCCTTGGCCTGGGAATTATTAGGGGGAGAAAGAGCAAGGTTGTGGAGGAGGATGGAGATCAGGAATGAAGAGGCTCTGGGAGGGAGGAAGAAACCTCTTTGTTCTCACTCATATGGTGCCGTGGGTTCACCCAACACTCAGACCAGGCTTGCCAAGCCTGGCGCCAGTCCTGGCTAGGCGGACTTGAGCAAGTCACAGGTGTCTTGGTTTCTACTCTTGAAAATGTGGCTGTGACCCCACTCCCAGCTCTCTGTAAGGCCCATTTTAGGATGACTTGGAAGGAAGCCAGTAATGGAGCCTCCATTGCCAAAGGAAACCCAACTGCTGTTATGCCCCTGTTTTAGACAGAGCTGGGGAAGAGAAGTAGAGAGTCTAAATTCTTTTCATCCTCAAATAAGAAAGCCATTGCAGTCTCAGTCCAACTAGTGGGTCCTCCATCAGAACAGGTCAGGTTCTAATGCTAGAGAAAAAGAAATACATTCTGAAGGTCCCAAGAATCCGGTTTGTGGAGAAGAGCACGTGCCCCCTCAACCCCTGCACTCCTCTCCCAGGTCCCAAGTGCCTGCTTCTCAGCTTAGCATTCGGACCCACAGCACACAGCAGGTGCTCTCAGGGTTTGTGTTTGTAATCACCGAACTCTAGCTCTCATCCTCTCCCTGGCTGTCTGTTTTACAGATGGTAAGGTTGAGGCCAGCCAGAATGAGGAAAGTAGTGCTGGATGGAGTAGAGCCCAGATTACAGCTAGAACGCAGGGATCTTGTCTCCTAGACCTTTCTACCTTAGAAGGCTTTACAGTAGGAGGCTGTATTTGGGTCCCAGAGCTCAGAAATGGACTTCTAGGTCTTCATCTCCCTTATGTCGGATGCAAATGTCAGGTGTCTGTGCATTTCTCTGGAGAGAGGATCTACAGCTTTCATTAGGTTTTTTGATAGTTTTTATTCTCATTCCCTGAAATGTCTTCAGAAAATAAAATTACAAGCCAGCAGTGAATTGCTGTGTTCAACCATTCTCCATCCCTCAGCCTGGAGGCAGGAAGCCCCGCCACCCAGCTTGCAGTCGGCAAGAGGGTCGTGTTTCCAGTCTGGAAGTCAACTGTCTTCACAGTCTGGAGAGGAGGAGGCAGGAGTAACAGCAGGGCCCCTCTGTGTCTCTGACATATTTTCCCAGGTCCAAGCAAGGATGCTAACTCATGCTTGCTCACATTTCCTGCCAAGCCCATCCCACACATGCACCCAGAACACTGGGCACTCTCTGTGCAGTGGCTGTGGGAAGGCGCCAGAGTGCCATTGCCACTTACACCCTGCCTTTGTTTTTGCCTAAAATGCTAGAAAACTTGGGGATCTTCTGGGGTAGCCATCTCATCTTACAGAGGGAAAATAAGGAAGGAGCATTCTCTCATTTACCTCTGTACTAAAGGCAGAACATTATTAGGAAAATAACGCAGGCTTCAGATTCAGGCAGAGCGTCTTCCTCCACCGGAAGTCCCCACATGGTAGTTTTCACTGTGAGGCTGGGCATTTCGAAGCAGGAGCCAGCATGCTGGATGGGCTGCTGGTCTGAGTCTCTCTTGTGAGCCACAGGCTGTGGGCTTCTGCTGTCAGGAGTGCAGTCAGGCCAGGTAACCATGTGTAACCACACACGGAGGGGCTTGAGGAGCCAGGACTTGGCAGAGAACAGAAAAGGATCCATCGTTTATTCACTCCCCCACTCATTTATTAGTCGACCAATATTTATTAAGTTGTTATACTCCAGGGGCTAGTAACAACAACATGACCAAGGTAGGCCCTGGAGGCACGAGGCTCACATTCTCACAGAACAGCAGCAAATTGAGCTCCACTGCAGGAGGAGGACTGTGTCTTTTCCCTATGCAATTTACAGCAGCAGCATCACATTCCACGGTGAACAGAGGATGCGTAGTGGGACCTGTTACATGCTTCCAGTTTCTTCTCATCCTTTAGTTATTGGTGAAACCCTTAGCCCAGTGTGGCTAAAGGAACTCTTCCCCTTCTCCCTTCCCCCTTCCCCGTTCCTCCTTTCCTCTTCCCCCTTCCCTATTCCTCCTCCCCTCCCTTCTCTTCCCTTCGCCTCCCCTTCCTTTCCTTTCCCTTCCCTTCTCCCTCCATCCTTTCCTCCCTCCCTCTTTCCTTTCTTCCTTCTCTCCCTCCTTCCTTCCTCCCATCTTCCTTCCCCCTCCCTCCCTCCCTCATTCCTTCCTTTCATCCCTCCTTTCCTGCTTCCTTCCCTCCCTTTCCTGTCTCCTCCTCCCTCCCACACTCCATCGCTCCCTTTCCTTCCTCCCTCCCTCCCTTTCCTTCCTCCCTCCCTCCCTTTCCTTCCTCTCTCCCTCCCCTTCCTTCCTCCCTCCCTCCCTTTCCTTCCTCCCTACTTCCTTTTCCTTCCTTCCTTCCTTCCTTCCTTCCTTCCTTCCTTCCTTCCTTCCTTCCTTCCTTCCTTCCTTCCCTTCCCTTCCTTCCTCCCTTGCTCCCTTCCACCTACCCTCTTTCCCTCCTTCCTGTGGGGCTTCTTAGATGCTGATTCCTAGGGAAGACACTGAGGATGCAAAACAAGGCCCAGGAAGGAAGCCAACTAGAATTCAGATCATCACTCTACCACGTGAGGGCTCCTAGGCATTAAGGGAATTCAGAAAAGGGGCCTTCCCCTCACACTGGGACATCAGGGTCAGCTTCTGCAGAGAAGTGATGCCAGGCTCCTTCTTCCTGCTGGGTGAGTACCTGTCATGTTCCAGATGCCATGCTGGGGCCCTGGCATGGAGCAGTGAGGACAGGCCAGATCCCCCGCCCCCCGACAGGGACTTTTCTGCCTAGGGGCTTGCCTGGATCTGCCTGGTCCCAGTTGGATGTTTCCACTCACATTGTCCAGGCTCTTGGAGCCTCCTCTCTGGGCCCCTGGCCTCTCTTGCCCTTCCTGGTCTGGGCTGGGCCATCTCATCTTCTTCAGTGGTCTTCTTTACTAATGGGAGAGGGCACTCATTGTTCCTAGCACTGCTCAGAATTCAGAGTGAAGAGTTCAGTCTTCACTTTCCACATGTCTTGTGTTCTGTTGAGAGTGCAGAGCCAAGAATGATTGTGAGCCTGCCCCTGCACATGCCTTGCAGAGGGCTTGTCCTCAGTAATCCACTGCCCAGAGATCCCTGCAGGGATACTCCCTGTTCCTCTCAGAGCCACCTCTGTGTCTGCCATATCTCAAGGGCAGTTGGAGACCTACTTTGAGGAGGAAGAGTAACTTCTGGGTTGAGTCCAAGGGAAACATTTTCTACTGTACAGAGGTCTTCCCTGCAGCCATCCCTGTGCACACCTTTGTTAAAGTGCCCTGAACTGGGCAGTACTGGGATTCTAAATCACATGGGTTCTGCATACCATTAGTGCAACACAGAAGGGAAATCAACGAACCTGCTATTCAAGTAAAATTCAGGTGTGGGGTCGTTTAAATAATACAAGCAATATGGCCACTGTGCTTAGCATTATGATCTTTTAAAATAAGATATTATTATTCAAAACCAAATTTCAATGAAAAAAAATGAAAAATTACCAAATTCATGCTTATCAGCTTCCATGTTGTTCGAATAGAAAGACAGAATCAAAATTAAAACTTGGGTTTCAGACCCTGAGAGGCAGTGTCTGTATGTGAAGTGCCAATATTACCCACTGTGAATTTGTTGTGTGATCCTGAGCAAGTCAGCCCACCTTCAGCTCTGGTCTCCTTGTGTACAAAATAGGGGTGATGCCAATTGCATTGTGGGGTGTTGCAAAGGAAGTCAGAAAAGTGAGGGAGTGTGGTTTTTACATGGTATCATTTGATCCCATGTTTGTTTGTTTTCTTTATTTTTAGCCTTCTTCGAACCACTCAGTATTGGAGGCTCTAATTAAAGCGGAATGTTGTCCAGATATGAGGGGTCACTTCCTGTTGACTCTAACTCATAGGCAGACCCAATTTTGAAGAACTGAGAAAAGATGTCCCTCATAAGGAGTTCAAAGGGAAGCAGAGGAAGTTTCTACACTTCAGGCTCAAGATTTCAATACCTCCTACACTCAAGGCGAAGTGCAATTTTTGAGGGTCCCAGAGCGTGTTCCCTGGTTTAGAATTAAAGAAACAATAGCTAGGTTTGCCTTCAAAAGCCAATCCTGGCTTCTGCAGCCTCCTCACTGCATCCGGAGCCATTGCTTTGAATTATACATGAGGCACTTGCGGGAGCTGCAATGCTTTTTCAAATATTTCTCTAATTGATGAGTGGGCCTTTGATAAATTGCTGTAGAACAAGGAGCATCTGATCACAAGAAATTCTGTCTTGTTCCTTCTTGACAGATGTTTGTTTGACTTAAAGGGTGTGCAAGGTCCAAGGAACTATTTCTCCCTCCTGGAATGTTCATTGTAAATAGAAAATTCTATGGTTTTGTTTTTAAAGCCAAACACAGACAGTTCTCTGAGGTCTGAAGTCCTCATCTTCATCTGCCTGCCCTCATTCAGATGAAGAACTTGGGGACAGAGAGCTGAAGTACAAGGTCTTATCCACCCTGAGTTCTTGCTTTTTCCCCCATGTCTTCCTCCCTGCTGCCTAAGAGTACTTTCTAAACCTCAGCTCCATGGAGAGAGACAAAATATTTAAGAACCAGGATACACAGGCACCAACTAGCCAGAACATCAGAATGAACACCAGCTACAGGCCAACACCAGGACCTGCTGGGTCAGGCACTAACCTTTACTTGCCAGGACCCCAGGTCGGGGAACCACAGTGCTGAAATGTGTGAGGAAGATGGGCAATGACTCAGAGGGGCTTGAACAGTGTCTTTTTCCTAATTGGTATGGAAATATTTCAATATTTTCAAAACTAGTATGCCTATCCCAGTGTAGTTTTTGATGAACTCCCTGCTGGCCTGCCATCCCCCAAAGAGTACATCCAAATTTGTACATGTCATTTAAAATCCTTCTCCAACTCCCTCCAAATTGTCTCTCCCACCTCTTCTCCCTCAGTTTCTTCCCATGCCCATACCCCTGAGTTCAGCCACATAGGTCTCCTGTTCATTATCTGTACAAGTCAGCTGCTTCCATGATGCCTGGCCTGACCCCACTCTAATTTGGCCCCTGCCTCCAGCACTTCATCACCGCTTCCTTCATATTGTCACAACATTGTCACAAATGTCTAATCTAGCGTTTAATATATTTCATTGTGATTTTTCTAATCTGTGTTAGATAATAACCTATGTAGGACATTGGCCTAATAAATTAGATTTATTGGGCTCTCATTCCCACCTGTTATTGAAGAGCCATCAGGCCACCCTCCCTCCAATACTTCCCTAGTAATTTCTGAAGCCATTAGAGTATAGTTCATGTGCATTCACCAAAAACCCTTAGCCATTAGAGGATAGTTCATGTGCATTCACCAAAAACCCTTATTGGAGAGGAGTCTCCTTTCTCTGACCCCTGCTTCCACGCAGAGGGACATCCACTAGCATAATAAGCCTATCATCTCTTCATCATATGGGTGAGTGAGAAGGAAATGGGCAGGCAGGGACTCTCCTCTTACTTCCTTTTTCTTCTTGCTGCCTTGACATCTGCTATACATGGAGAGCACATCTTCTCCTCCAAGCCACATGCCCTGCAGAGGCTGGTTTGTATAAGGGAGCCTGTGTTTTACAGGACTGCTATGATTAAGTGAATAAGAACAATTCAGGGTGTGTAGGCAAACCTCCTGTCCAGATCTAAACAATGTCCTCCAAGATGGCTTTATCAAGATCAAAGGCTACTGCCTGATTCCTTCCTGGGCAGAGGGAAATGAGAGGGGAGCATTTGCATTCAAGACTTCTGAAAATCCAAATGTCAGAAAACCCATAGGCATTGAAAGGATAAGAAGAATACTACAAATGATCCTATATATATAAATCTAATAAAAGGAATCAATTATTTGAAAACAATAAATTACTAACTCAGCTAGGAAAACATGGATAACCTCAATAGTTCTATATTTATTAAAGAAATAAAATTGTTAGTTTACAAAATCTCTGATAAAGAAAATCTTTAGGCAAAGACGGTTTCACTGCTACAACCTACCAAACATTTAAAGGAGAAGAAACACCTATTCTATATAATCACTTTTAGAAAGTAGAAGAGGGAACATTTCACAACTCAAGTTATAGTGTTAGAATTAGCCTGAAATCAAAACCTACAAAAATATTATAAGAAGAGAAAATATAGGCCAATAACTCTGAAGAACACACAAATATACTCAGCAAAATGTTAGCAAATAAAATCTAGCAATATATAAAAGGAATAATATATCATAACAAAATGAGGTTTATCTCAGGAATGCAAGGCTGGTTCAATAGCTGAAAATTGACCAACACAAGCCATCATACTGTATTAACAAATGAAAGAATAAATGACACACAAGCATATTAACTGATGCAGAAAAAGAACTTAACACATTTCAACATACATTCAAGATAAAAATCTTCACCAAACTCTAAATAGAATTTTCTTAACTTGATTAAGGGTGTCCACAAAGAAATCCACACCTAACATCAAACACAATAGTGCTGTTATATAGTAGGCAAAGTTTTCCACCTAACTGGTGCTATTTAGCAGCATACTGGAAGTCCTAATGAAATAAGGCAAGAAAAAAATAAATAAATAAATAAAAGGCACACAGATTGTAAAGGAATAAATAGAACTATCCCTTTTTGTAGACAACATGACCATAGAACATCCCAAAGAATCTACATTTAAAAAACTCCTGGAATGCATAAATGATTTTAGCAAAGTTGCAATATATAAGGTAAACATAAAAAAATCATATTTTATGTACTAGTAATAAACAATTAGAAACTAGAATTTTAAAAACCAATACCATTTATAAAATTTTCCCAAAATGAAATACTTAGCTATACATGTAAGAGAATATGGGCATGACCTGTATAAAGAAAACTATAAAACACCAATGAAATAAATAATAGCTTAAAAACATGGAGAGACAAACTGTGTTCCTGGATTGGAAGACCTAATATAATTAAGAGATCAGTTGTCTCTAAGTTGTCCTACAAATAAAATGTACTTCTGATCAAAATCACAGCGGATTTTTTTTGTTGATATAGATAAACTGATTCTAAAATTTAATAGGAAATGAAAACAGAACTAAAACAGCCGTAATAGTTTTGAAAAATTCTATTTTCAAATTGTATTGGGTTGTCAAAGAATTGACAACCCGGAAATAGACAGACACAGATATGACTGAGTGATTTTTGACAAATTCAATGGAAATGGGATTATCTTTTCAACAAATAACAATTTGGGACAATTGGACATCCATTACAAACACAAAACAAAACAAGAAAAATCTCACCCCTTATTACAAAATGGATCATAGATCTAAATGTAAAATGATAAAAAATAAAACATAAGAGAAAACTTTCTTGACCTTGAGTTAGGCAAAAAGAGTTCTTAGATGTGACACCAAAAGCATAATTCATAAAAGAAAAAAAACTGGTAAATTGTACTTCATCAAAATTAAAAAGGTTTTCCTTTTGAAAAAGACTATCAAGAAAATGAAAAAACAAACTACAGCCTGGGAGAAAATATTTATAAACCACATATTCTATAAAGGGCTTGTATCCAGAATACACAAACAACTTTCAAAACTCAACAGAAGAAGGAATACAACATAATAAAGAAAAAGTGGGTAAGCAATTTGAACAGACTCCTCCCCAGAGAAGATACACAGGTGGCAAATAAGTTCACGAAATTCAAAATAAAATAAAGCCCCAAGGATGCCATTAGAATCTATTAGAATGGCTATATATAAAAAATAGATATATATCATATATATGTAAACATACATACACACACATACATATGTTAACACACACTATATTTATATTTATATTTATATTTATATGTTAATATTAGCCTAGGTCTATGGAGGGTCAGGGTGTGATGAAATTTTTCTGTATCTTGATTGTGGAGGTGGTGTTACATAAATCTATACTCATATAGTTACAGACAAGCATTGCTTAAGGACAGGAATACGTTCTGAGAAATGTGTCCTTAGGTGATTTTGTCATTATCTGAACATCACAGAGTGCATTTACACAAACTTGGATAGTACAACCTCCTGCACACCTAGCCTATATGGTAGAGCCTATTGCTCCCAGGCTACAGACCTGGACAGCAGGTTACTGTATTGAATACTGTAGGCAATTGTAACCTAATGTCAAGTATTTGTGTTTCTAAGCGTAGAAAAGGTGCAGTAAAAACATGGAATAAAAGATTTAGAAAATGGTCGGTCCACCTGTAGAGGGCACTTCCCATGAATGGAGCTCACGGCACTGGCAGTTGCTCTGGGAGAGTCAGAGAGTGAGTGATGAATGAAGGTGAGGGCCTAGGACATGACTGTACACTACTGTGGTCTTTATAAAACTGCATACTTATTTAAAATTTATTTATATAAATTTATTTAATTTTTTTGATTTAAAAATTTTTTTAAATTTATTTAAATAAATACATTTATTTTATTTTAAAATTTTCTTTCTGTATTAATAAATTAACCTTAGCTTATTGTAACTTTTTTTACTATATAAGCTTTTTAAAACTTTTTGACTCTTTTGTAATAACACTTAGCTCAAAACTCAAACATTGTTCAGTTGTACAAAAGTATTTTCTTTCTTTATATCCTTACTCTATAAGCTGTTTTAATTTAAAAACATTTTTATTATTTTGGGTTTTTACTTTTTAAAAGTTTTTGTTAAAAACTAAGACACAAATACACCCATTAGCCTAGGTCTACAGAGTATCACAATCATTCCTGTCACTGTCCTCCCCTGACACGTCTTGTCCCACTGGAAGGGGTTCAGGGCAGTAATACTCATGGACCTGTCATCTTCTATGATAGCAATACTTTTGTTTGGAACACCTGAAGGACAAGCCTGAGGCTGTTTCACAGTTTATACACACACACACACATACATATATATATATATACACACACACACAATCTAAAATAATTAAAAGTGTAGTATATGAAATACATAAACCAGTAACATAGTCATTTATTATCACTATGAAGTATTATGTACTGTGCATAACTGTATGAGCTGTACTGTGATATGACTGGCAGTGCAATAGGTTTGTTTACATCAGCATCAGCACAAACACTTGAGTAATGCATTGTGCTATGATGTTATGATGGCTAGGTTGTCCCTATACCATAGGAATTTTCCAGCTGCATTGTAGTCTTATGGAAACAGTTGTGTATGTGGTCCGTCATTGACTGAGGTGTTGTTATGCATGAGCATGCACACACACAAACAAAACTAGCAGTCGTCTTTACCAGTCTGTGACAGCCGCATTAGTTCTATCTTTTTCCAGCCCTTCCCATCGTGTCCTTTTCCACAGGAATACTTGTCCCAGAAGCTCTGCGGAAGCTTCTCAGCACAGCCACTGTTTCCAGTGCCTGCCCATCAAAGCTGCCAGGGGGCCAGCCTTTCTTTTTCTTTTTTTTTTTTTGAGACGAGGGGCCAGCCTTTCTATGCTCCCCAAGAACCTGGCACTACATCCTGCCCTTGGTGCTACCCCCCATAACTGCCCTAGAGCTGTCACCACCACCGCCAAGCACCGCAGCCAGCAGGCAAGCCCACCAGCACCAAGGGGTTACATTAGGCTGTACCCTTCCAAGCCACTGCACACCAAAGCCATGAGTATCCCGTGCTCAAGGGGAACACACAGGTATTCCCTCTCCTGCATCACACTTTCATAGAGATGTTGCAAAACACTCCTGACTTGTGTCCTGGCTTATGAAAATGTCTGGAAAAGCAGTCCATGCAGTTTTGTTTTTATTTGCAGCCGAGGACCTGCCCTCATTTCCGTCACACCCTGCCTTATGACACGGAGCTGAGCTCACAGCCTCAAGACATGGGGCTGAACTGGGAGACAAGCTTCAGTGGAAGACAAGCTTCATGCAGTGCCCAGACTTTGCCTTCCCTCCAGCCACAGAAGCCTGCTCTTCTCTTAAGTTGAGTGGGCTCTGAGGAGGCCCAGGGCCACTGTCCTGGCGTCAGCCTGGAGCCCCCCGATGTCTGCTTGTCTGCTCTCCTAGCCTCCTGGCCTCCCATGCCACAGTCCTTTTCCCTAGCACTCGAGGACTGGCTGATGGATGCCTCACTGAATCAGCCATGGAAGTGCCTCATAGAGTCCAATAATTATTAATTTGAATAAATACATTTTGGCTCCTTTTTCACAAGCCCTCACAGACACTGTAGGGTTTACTGCTTCAAACTTAGGCTTCTGGTCAGCCTCATTTAAGGCCTCTCTGGAATCCAGGCCAAATATAAATGGTGACCAGGCAGAAGTGGGGTGACCAGGCAAAGTGTGATACTTCCTCTGTGACCATGAGCCAGCCCCTTCCCTTCCCTGGCTCAGTTTCCTCTGTTGTAACATGGGCGGGTGAGCCAGATTGTCCCCATGTTCCTTCCAGCCTTAGGGATCTAGAAATAGAAGAGGCTCCTCCCCAGCACCCCCACCACCTGGCTCCTGAAGAGCAGACACCCGCTCTGCAGAAAAGTGACAGTGAGCCCAGTCCATCAGGGATCCCTGGAAACAGAAGTCAAAAGTGAAATAGTCCAGGGCATTTGGGATGTTCATTCGCTGTTACAGGTTGAATTCTGTCTCCCCAAAAGATACGTGGGAATCTTGATCCCCAGGACCTGTGAATGTGAGCTTATCTAGAAATAGGGTCTTTGCAGATGTCGTCAAGTTAGGAAAAGGTCCTGAGGATGTGCCCTCATCCAATATCACTGGTGTCCTTATAAGAACGGACAAGGCAGGGCATGGTGGCTCACGCCTGTAATCCCAGCACTTTGGGAGGCCGAGGCATGTGGATCTCCTGAGGTCAGGAGTTTTAAGGTGAGCCTGGCTAACATCGTGAAACCCAATCTCTACTAAAAATACAAAAGTTAGCTGGGCATGGTGGCACACACCTGCAGTCCCAGCTGCTCGGGAGGCTGAGGCAAGATAATTGCTTGAACCTGGGAGGCGGAGGTTGCAGTGAGCCGAGATTGTGCCACTGTACTCCAGCCTGGTCAACAGAGCGAGACTCTGTCTGAAATAAAATAAAATAAACAAAGAACGGACAAGACAGAGACACAGGTTGAAGACAACAGAGGCAAAGGCTGGGGCCATGCATCTAGAAGCCATGGAATGCCAAGAGCTGATGGCCACACCACAAGCTATTAGAGGCAGGAAAGGACTTTCCTCTATGGTTTTCATGAGCAGGGACATGGATGCCTTGTCTTGGGACTTCTAGTCTCCAGAACTGTCAGATAATAAATTTCTGTTTGAAGTCCCCCAGCTTGTGGTACTTGGTTGCAACACCCCTAGGAAACAGATACACCCAATCAGTCCTTACATATTTATTGGGCACCTACTGTGTGACAGGCACTGGCCTAGATCCTAGATAGAGCAGTAAATCACTGCGAATAAAAGGCCCTTCCTTTGTGGAAATTTTATCGATGATTGTCCTGAGGGAACAAGGAATTTGTCAAAAAGTTTTGATTAGGAAGATAATGTTTGTAGTCTTCCTGTTTTATGTGGAATGGAATGTGCTAACTTTTGGGCCATTTTCTCATTTTCTCGGCAGAAATAGCAAATTTCAGAGCTGAAAGGGCCTTCAGAATTTCTCTAGTCCAAATTAATCATGTCCTCAGCAAGGGAACTTAAGTAGAGAGATTGGGTCCAGGCTGGCTCCTTGAGTCTTGTGGTGTCACCACCGCCCATGCTCTGGGTGCTCGGGTGTCTGGGCTGGGGATGAGGTCCACATGAGTCGTAGATTGGGGAAACTCCAGGATGGGGTTTTCTGGGACCCAACTTTAGAGACTACAGTGGTGCCGTGACTTGAGGGGGTTGTGGAAACAACAAGGAGGCTTTTGTATAGCACACGGGTGCTGCCAACTCTACATGAGGCACTCACTGCCTGGGACTCTTCTGGAGACAGGGGTGGAAAGGGAAAAAGTGAGGGCGACATTTCCGTCTGATTCCTAAGAGTGGCTTAGAGCCATAGGTGTTTCTCCTGCTGGACATGATTCCCCTTGTGTGGGCTGAGGGAAGTGCTGAGACCCTCAGACCGGAGGAGGGGGCTGGGGAAGGTGGGGACGTGGGGAGCACCACGCACTGGGGCCCAGCCTGGCTGTCAGGCAGAGGAGCTGGCAGGGAAAAGTGGGTAGGATTAGAAGTGAAGCCATGCCTTTGAATTCAGACTGACCTGAGCTCTAATTCCTATCTGCCCCCTGCTAGTGGTGTGGCCTTGAGTGAATTAAGTCACCTCTCTGAGCATCAATTATCTTTATCTGTAAAATGGATGCATATGGAGTACTTTCTTCAGAGAGTTATTGGGAGGACTAAGCAATATGGCCAATGTGAATAGTGAGCTGCCATTATTACTATTGGAGCCAGTGGAGGGGGTGTGGTGGAGAGAGGTCCCATAGGAATGGCTGCAGGTTGAGCAGTGCCAGGAGAGGAAGGCAGGGACTGCAGGGGGTGGCCCAGTCTGAGGCTGAAGAGTGCGCAGTCAGTCCTTCCCCTTCCTCTGGCTTCACCAGGATGGACCCAGACCAGATGGGGACAGGAAGAGAGAAGGGACATGGACCAGGATAGCTACAGTGCTGCTTGCCTCTCACCATTGCCCTGCCCAAGGCCCCTCCCCTGGCCCCTGTTTAGATATGATTCTGTTCTCCTCTCTTCCTCAGCCAGAGGTGCACTTTTGTCTTTGTGTCATGTCTCAGGGTGTTCACCTGCCTTTGGAAGAACAGGCCAAGCTCAACCACATCCACTGTTGCTTGTTTCTGCTAATGGCACTGCTGTCCCTTTGGCCTGGGTATTTCCTATTTTCTCACGCCTTCCCAATACAGACTGTCCCCAGGTCATGCGATGTCAACTCTTAAAAATCCCTTGCATGCATGCCGTGCTCTCCGGCTCTTTCATCACTATTCTTATGCGCCCCGTGTCACCTGCATGGGGGATGCAATGTCTTCCTCAATGACTGTAATTTTTTCTTCATCTGCCTGTCCCTACCCTATACCTCTGTCAAAGCTGTCAGAATGACCTTCCTAAGACACAACTCTGAGGGTGTTTCCCCCTGATGCCCATCTGATGGCTTCCTGTTGCTCTCAGGAGGAAGAACAAGTCTCTAATCTGGCCCAGTGTCTTCCAGAGTTTGCTCCACCTGCCTCTCCATGCTCAGCATCCAATGGGCCATGATCCTCCCTGTCCCAGGGGCTTTGCACAAACTATATTCTTTACCAAGAAAGTTTTTACTGTTTCTCTTGTTCTTCTCCAATGTACCTTCTACTCATCCTGCAGATTCTTGTTCATAGGCCACTTTCTCATAGGATTCTCTCTTCTCCAGATTAGTTCAGCTTCTCCTTCATGCTTGTCTCACATTAGCCTGTATTTTCCCTCCTAGCATTTTCTTAGCTTGTGATTATATACTTGCCCATGTGATTGCTGTCTGCCTCCCTCCCAGGCTGTATGGACTGAGAACACAAGGGCATGTCTGCTTGACTCACCATTTATCCCAGCCTCTGGCACTACCTAGCACATGGTAAGAGCTGAGTGCAGATGTTATTGAATGAATTTATGACCCGTCAGAGATGATGGTTTTCCTGTGTTCTACTTGTGTTCTTGCATAGCTAACAGGTGTCTCTAGTCACCTCCATCCATTTTCAAGCTTCCACACCAGCACACGCATGCCTCCACACTCCCACGCTTTCCATGTGGCCATTGTTCGCAATGAGTTTGATTGATGTTTCCTGTTTTTCACTAGACTCTGAAAACTCTGATGGGGCAGCCCACTGAGCTGCCCAGGGTGGTAGGAAGGAATGCACAGGAAACGAGGCTGGGAATTTGCTTGGAGTTTTAAGTGCTTTGTCCTAGAGTTTTCATAGTCTTGGGGTGGTGTTCAACAGGGGAATAATATAACACCAGGACTCCCAGGGCACTCAGACGTCCACATGAAGCTTTACTTCAGAGCTCAAAGCTCCTGCTCTGGCTGAGTCCCAGTATGCCTGGGGTGGCAGAGGAAGGAGCCCAGGGCTTGGGTTGGGTTTGCTGTGGGAGACCAACCATCACTGAAGTATCAGAGCTGGGACCAAGCTCCCTAAAGTCAGATACCTTTTTCAGCCATCGGTGAACTCACCTCCCCTGCATGCCTTAAACTGCTTCTCCCTTTATGGCATGTAAACAGAGGTAGGAGTGAGGAATAGGCCATATACCCCTGGAAGAACAGGCATGAAAGGTTCAGGGAGTTTCTGAATGTAGTTGGAAGAAAAGAGCTTATAAGCAAAGTGGAGGCAAAGGCACCAGGCAGGAGAGAGATAGAATGGCTCCAGGCACAGAATCCACTAAGGAAGAAGACCCAAGTGTCCTGAGCTCTGCGCCACCTGTCATTCTGTGAACATGCTCCTTCCAGAGCTCTGGAAGACAAGGCACAAGTGTCCAGCTGTCTGCAGTCCCCCGCCAGCTGTGCCTTGGAGAGGACTCAGCTTCCAGTGAGCTCTTAGAGAGTGGTTTTGGCAGAGCCAGCTTGGACTACAACATTCAACAACCCTTTTTCATCCTGGGCTTCAGTTTCCCATCCCCAGGATAAAAGGGTGAGGCTCAGGAATTGCATCTCATGTCTTTCCAGGGCTGAATTGCTAGGAGAAGAGAGGATTCCTGGGATCCTCTCCTTCCTCTGTTTTTCACAGGACAGGAAGTCAAATCATTTCTCTTCAGTGGTCACCTGAAGGCCAGGGGAGTGCCCAGGGACACAGATGTCACAGACCAAGTTTAAAATCTTGCTGTACTCCTTCCGAGCCACATGACCTTGAGCAAGTTGCAGTTGCTTTACCTCTTTCAACCACAATTCCTGTTTTCAAAATAAGAAAGATGGCATCTTCATCATAAGGTTATTTGGGGGTTCCTCAAAGTAATGCATATCACATAATAGAACAAACTCAGGGACATTCACAGAGGGTGCTTCCCTTTCTGCATGGCAGGGGAAGGTGCCCTTTCCATAGACTTGAGGCTTCTGTAGAATTTGTGGTTACTCTGCGTGAAGGTGGAAGCCACCTCCACCTTCGCCCAGCTAGCAAGAGTTTTATCACAAGCACACAGAGAAGAAATCCCATGTGCAGGTGCTGCCCACAGGTGGTATGGAGAATCACTTAGGATTGGGCTGTGAGTGAAGAAACAGCTGTCTTCCGGCTCAAGTGCCCCAATCCCATGTCCATTGCTAAGGGGATCTGTTCCATGGACCCGAGGGACCTCGTGTCCTGAAGCATGAAGCCTTTTTGAACTCCACCTGAAGAGCATACAGGTTCAAACACAAAGGGAAGAACTGAGAGAGAGATCATGTTCCACACATTTGCCAACAAGCCTGGAAATAAACATTTGCACACCAGAATTAAAGCCTGGAAAGTTAATTAGAACTTTACCCTGGCAAGTGTGTTGCTCTATTTGTCTGACACTTTACAAGAGAAGGAATACTTCTAAGATCTGCAACCAGATTGGTCTTGGATTGGAGAGGGGACCTTGAATTAGTCACTGAGCTCTGTTGACCACTGTTTTTACTCCACAGAATGGGCATCATCCTGACCCTCCAGTGATCTCCCTGGCCCATCGTGAGAGCCAAGTAGAGTCATGGCAGCTCACCTCAGAACAGGTAGAACTGAACGGGTGGAATTCTCTGTGATGAGATAATTTGGAGGACCAACCAGGAGGCTCAGGTTCTGAGAGGAAGACTTGGAACCAGACCTTGGATGACAAGATCTGGATTTGAATCTCCCGTCTGTTCCTTCCTGGTGGTGAAATTCTGGATCATGTATCCACCTCCAAAAGTTTCTGTTTTCTTAAGTGGAAAAGAGCAAAAAGGGGATGATAATGTCCACCTAAAAGAAGTGTCATGAGCCTTAACTCCAGTCCAGCCAGTGAAAATGCTTCATTTAGTGGCTGGTCGTAGGTGTTTGGAACACGTTACCTGGATGTCAGGAGGTAGGCAGGCAGACACACCAGCACATCCACAAGGTGCCAGAGGGAGCGGGGCAGGGGGATAATGGGGAGGCCAGCCAGAGCCACATGGCTACGCTGTCTTTCTTTCTCTTCTCTGTGGAGGTGTGTCCCTCACCAACACAGCTTCCAGGACCATTGTGCAGGGAGCGTGTCTGCTTTGTGAAATAGACCAACTCTCTGCACTTCAGGCCAGGCATGATTTAATGAAACCCTGTTTACCTCTGGCTGGAGCTGCAGTTTTTAAGATTTTCTTGAAAACACACCCCAGATGACCCTGGGTGGCTCACTTCCTGTACAGCAGGCATACATGCCTGGTCCTCTTGGGCAGCTGGTCCCCATTCCAGGGACACAGTGGCCTAACTGAACACAGAACTCAGGACTCTGGGCCTGTTCCCCCATGCTTCCCACTCCTTGGCAGTGCCATCAACCACTCATCCTGCCGTGCCCGGGGGGCGGGTCATGGGGTCCAGAGAGAGGCCAGGCAAGGTGGCAGCCCGTGTGTGTAGGGAGGCCGTCTGCATGGGGCCCCTCCCCAGACCTTCCACAGGCAGGAGAGGATATGTAAAGTGCCCTGTAGGCCCAGAATGTTTCACAGGTGAGGCCAGCAGACTGCACTCTTGACCACTGTCCCAAACAAATGGAGCTCCCATGTGCTGAGCCCTGCCCCGACACCTGGGTGCCCCAACAGCTCTCTTGTTTTCATCTCTGTGTCCTCTGCACACCTCGCTTTGTGCACTCAGGATAGTCTGCCTCAGTGCCCAGATGTGTTTATTGCAGCAGGATTTCTTGGCAATTGCCCTCTGATTTAACAAACAGGCAATGTGAGGCACAGAGAAGACAACTATGACCCATGACAATCCAGCCAGACAGAGAGCGAAAGCGAGAGAACACAGGGTACAAAAACAACACAGGACTCTAAAATCAGGGATCTGTCCAGTCCAGCAAGAATCTTTCCAGGGAATCAAAAGGGATAACACAGTTCCTAATTTTAGAGGTGGGGAAACTGAGACCCAGTGATGAGAAAGGACCTGCCTGAGCCCATCAGGGGAAGAGTGAAGTCCCAACACAGAGTTTCCCCAAGCCCAGACTGCATTTTTCTGCCCAAAATAAATGGAGGATGGGGCTTGGAGGTTGGGGTAAGATGGCCTTTTCTGCACCTGTCAACTGAGTTTCAAAGCCAGAGTGTTAGTGCTCATCACTCACCCTCCCCACTTTAGCCCCTTTGGGATGCTATAACAAAATACCATGGACTGAGTAATTTATAAACAACAGTGATTTGTTGCTTACAGTTGTGGAGACTGAAGAGTCCCAGATCAAGGTGCCAGCAGATCCAGTATCTGGCGAAGTCCCGCTTTCCAGTTCATAGACGTTACCTCCTGTGTGTCCTCACGTGGTGAAAGAGGAAAACAAGCTCCCTTATAAGGGCACTAATCTCATTCATTAGAGCAGAGCCCTCAGGAACTAACTGCCTCCAAAGGCCCAACTCTTAATAATATTGCACTGGGGAATAGTAATCAACATGAATTTTGTCGGGGGGAGGGGGCACCAGCACAGCAGGAACAATGCCATGAGCCTCCTGCCAGGAGATCTCCAGCTGTGTGAAAGTTCTGGCTTGGGTCCAGAGCTGCCTCAAAGAGAACTAAGCCCAGCCCCTGCTGGAGGCTCCTCAAGTCCCTCAGCTGACCTGCTGACCTGTTCTCATGTGTGCAGAATAACAGAGGTTGGACGTGATGGAGGAAGTGGCTCCCGTGGAGGTGGTCCCGGGGAGGGCCATTCACCCTTGATATCATCATGCCCTTTATTCCATAAATGGAACTTGAAACTCCAAGGCAGATAGTCTCCCCTCTTCTCTACTAATAGAACCTTGATTCTGTTTTGGTGCCGTTATATGTCCAACTACAAACCTACTCCCCGTCCTCTTGTACTATAGCTAGGGGTGGTCATGTGATCAATCTCTGGCTAATGAGCTGGAAATAGTCTTCTGGAAGTCTCTGGGAGACCTTTTGCTTTTATGATAAATGAAGAGAAGTAGCATCTCACTTCACTCACTTCCATCCAGCCTTGCCTGCAGACACGATGTCTGGAGTTACAGTGGCCATCCTGAGATCAAGGGGCAACCAAGTCTTAGTCAAAGATCAACCAAGAGACCCACAGAGTGTTGGCACTGTTAAAGCACTGACACCTCAGCATTCACTTTTCTCCAGATAGCTTGGCATGTGAGAAAAAGAAATCCTTTTTGGTGAAGCAACTAAAATTAGGCTTTCCATTATTTGCAACCTAAAGTGTTCCTAACTGATATATATCCAGAGATAATAAATGAATTGCTAAGGAGAGGAAAGAACTCAGGGCATCACTCCTTAACTAACTCATCCCTTAACTAATAGTGTGCTCTACCTGAGTCCCTGCATGGATGCTTTGCTCAGAATGCCCTTCTCCGACTTCTCCCTTGAGCACTCTTCTCCTCTCTCAAAGCCACGTCAGGTATCACCTCTTCTCTGTGGCTTTCTTTGACCACTCCTTATTCCTTGCCCTAGGATGTGATCATCAAGTGGTATCACTATGGCACTTTATGTACACCCCATTTACGGCCCTTTTGGGGTTTGGGACTGCTAATTAGTCATAAATATCTTTTCTCCCTGTTTCGACCAGTTGAGAAGTAGACATTGTAGTCAGATGGCAACCACGTTCCAGTCTTAACACTAACAAAGCTGGAATGGAGGATATGATGTGGCCACGAGGCTTCCTAACACTTCCTTCCAGGTCTGGGCCTCGGAATCCACAGGGGGAGAGCAGTCTCATGATCAACCATCCCGTGAACCCCTCTGCTTCCTGCCTGTCAAAGACAAGGATGCTTTTGAGGAGGATGTCTTTAAATCACAGGCTATTGGGAAACTTCGTACAGGAAAAATGGCTTGCCCATCAGCACTTCACTTGGCATCCTGACCTGCATTCCCCTGAGAGCTGAGCCCTCCAAAAGGCTTGTGTGCAGGGAGTATATTGAGAAATGCACAGGAGTGAGAGGCAGGGAGTAAACCAGGGAAGGAGGGAAAACCTGAGTTGGCCACCTCTATAGGTGGCTGGAAACATGATGAACTGGTCCTCAGCACTGTCTACCTGGGATCAATTGGAGACACATTTATCCATCAGCTCCCACCCTCCATCAGTCAAAGCTGGCTCCAAATTGCTGACACCTCTGGCTGAGGATGTGTAAGTAAAGAGAGATGCCAAGGGCTTGCCACACTATGGATGACGAGAAGACCTAAGAGTAAGGAGAGTTGAACAGGGTAAGCCTGTGGGGAAGGCACCAGGCCACCCCTGCCCCATGTGGTCAGAGACTGCATGGAATGGATGACCTGGGCTGTGCCTGGAGTAACAGCAGGTGCAGAGGATCTGCTGTCATGCTCAAGAGGGCCTGATGTACTTGGTTAGCCAACAATCACATGCTCATCATTTATCCGTCATTTATTGATTCAACACATGCTTATTATGCTTATTAAGGGTCTACTACAGGTCAGACAGTGCTAGCCCTTGGGAATATAGGAGAGAGTTTCTGCCCCTTGGGGAACTTGGAATCCTGCAGGATATATACTTTAAACAAACAATTATAAACACGAGTTTAATAGTACATCAAAACAGAACTTCCTTGTGCTATAAAAATATGTAACGGGGGCCTAAGCTATTCATTTTTTGTTTCATTTGTGTGTTTATTTATTCAGCACATGTTTATGGAGGGTCAGCAGCATATAGGTTCTGTTCTAGCCCTACAGATACGGCAGAGAACAAGTCCCCACCCTCTAGTGGGGTAGAAAGCTAGGAAACAATTGCATCTATATTACCTGATGAAATAGTGAACATAAGGCAGGATGCATGGAAGAAGGATGAATGGAGGACTTCTTTAGATAGGGTAAGTGGAGGTATCTCCCAGGAGGAGAGCAGACCTCATCTATCTTTGCATCCCCAGGTGCATGATTCACTGTCAGGGTCACCATGGGTAAGCTAGTCACAATCAGAGCTTCTGTTTCTTCTTTTCACTCATGTGTGCATTCATTCATATATCATCATGCATTCAACATTGCTTGCTTGCTTACTAGGTGCCTAGTAGATGCAATACAGCAGTGAACAAAAGAAGCAAAATTTCTGACCTCATGAAGCTTAAATTCTATTTGGGGAGGGAGAGGATAAAAATAAGAAAAATACATCTTACACACCCTGCACATGTACTCCAGAACTAAAAATTTAAAAAATAATAATAAAAATACATTTTAGTCGGCTGGTGATGATACGGAAAACAGTGAAGCAGAAGGAGTGGAGGGGAACCATTGGAAGGAGTGGGAGAGGCTGATGTTTCAAACACACTGACTGGGGACATTCTGCGGAGGTGATGATGTGAGCAAGACAAGAATGAGGCCAGGGAGTGGTCACAGACTGGCTCAAGGAAGAGCAGTTGAGGCTGTGATAGTTAATTTTAAGTGTCAACTTGACTGGGCTAAGACAGCTGATAAAACGTGATTTCAGGGTGTGTCTGTGAGGATGTTTCCAGAAAAAAATTAGCATATCAATCTATAGAATGAATAAAGAAGACCCGCCCTCACCAATGTAAGCATCATCCTGTTGCTGGCCTAAAGAAGAGGCCAGGTACAATGACTCACTCCTGTAATTCTAGGACTTTGGGAGGCCCCGGTGGGAGGATCACTTGAGGCCAGTTTGGGCAACATAGCAAGATCTTGGCTGTACCAAAAAAAAAAAAAAAAAATTAGCCAGGCGTGGTGGCATGTGCCTGCAGTTCCAGCTACTTGGGTGTCTGAGGTAGGAGCCCAGGCATTTGAGGTTGCAGTGAGCCATGATCATGCCACTGCACTTCAGCCTGGGGAACATAGCAAGACATCGACTCTTTAAAAAAAAGGTGGAGGAAGGGTGAATTCCTTTTCGCTTCTTGAGCTAGGACACCCATCTGCCCTTGGACATAGAAGCTCCAGGTTCTGAGGTCTTCAGATTCTAGGACTTACACCAACCTTCTCCTCCACCCTTCTGCAACTTGCAGATGGCAGACTGGGGAATTCTCTCAGCCTCCATAATTAAGTGAGCCAATTCCCATAACAAATCTCCTCTTATCTAGCTAAATATATCCTATTGGTTCTGTTTCTCTAAAGAACTTTAATACAGAGGTGGAGGGAAAAGTTAAAAATAGGTAAAAATTGCTACTTAGAAATACTGCATTATAGGGTGCTTGCAAGAATTCAACAAGAGATTGCATCTGTAAAACATGGTTCATAGTAGGTGTTCAATAAATGTCACATTCCCTTCCACTTTTCTTCTCAAATTTGTTAGCAAAATGGAGCTTTATTTTGTTTAAAGTCTCTTTTTGCAAAAAAAAAATAAGCTGTTTTCCAAGGCAGTTAAAGGAAATATAGTCAATCGCACAGTGTCAAGTGACAGATGGAAAAGGAAATGAGGAAAGAACATAGATTGGAAAGGCTCAGGGGAAAATGTCACCGCTGGAAGGAAGTGAAGCAGTTACCTTCTCCAAAGCTTCTGGTCAGCCACAAGGACACTGAGGTCCAGGGGAATGAAAAGGACTTGGCCGAGGTCAGCCCAAGAATAAGCATTATAGGAAACTGTCTCTTGTTGGCTGAAAGAAGCCCAGGGAAAGGGAGATTCCCTGTGTTCAGAAGTGGACAGGTCCCTTTATGCCAAAGGGCAAGAAGGAGCACCAGACAGATGTGTTCTGGAGTGAGACGGATCTTGAGGCTGGATCCTGGGAACATCAAGTGTTTATGAGGACGTGGAGTAACTGGGACTATCATATACTCCTTATGGGGGTATAAAATGGTACAACCAGTTTGGAAACAGGCCTAGCAGTTTCTTACAAAAGGAAACATACACCCATTAAATGACCCAGGCATTCCACTGTCAGGTATTTATCCAAGAGAAATAAAAACATGTCCACACACTATTTATAGTAAGATGTTTGAAGCAGCTTTATTCATAACCACTCTAAACTGGAAACCACCCAAATGTCCACAAACAGAAAAGAAGTTATGGTACATTCATACAATGGAATAATAGTCAACAATAAAAAGGGACAATCCATGGACCCATGCAAAATATGGACGAATAAAAACACTCACACACACACACACACCCCCCCCAAACCAAACCATCACTTGCGCAAAAGAAACCAAAAGTAAGAGATGAAAGCAGTACAATTTGGGAAGTAAAGGTGAGCTAGGAACTCTAATAGATACTTATCAAGGTTTCTCCCTGCCCCAAACCCTTTAAATACCCCTATGATGTCTTGTAAGTACATTGCTTTATGAGTTCTGTCTTCCTGCAGCAGAAGTCAGAACACTTATTTACCCAGCTTCCTTTGCAGCGTGGCACAAATATATGCACAATCACACAGTGTCGAGTAACCTGTACATGTAAAATTAGATGTACCTGCCAGAGAGTTGAATTCAGAGCTGAATAACTGGAAGAAAGAACTCAGCACCGAATCTGGATTTGCTGGTGAGATTGGAGATTAAGAGGTCTCACTTAGCAGATCTAGCAGCAGTAGTGATGCACAGTTGTGGCTGGATGCAGAAGTGGTGTGGAGCTGATAGCAATTGTGATAGTGAGAAATCTGAAATTCTATTATATTCGTATATGGTGATGACAGGGACATTGGTGGCCTGGAAGGTCCCTCCTCAGACCATTTCTGGGGCAAAGTTTCAGGCAGTACTTTTGGAAACTTCACCTGAAGACAGGTCCTCTGGTCCTGGCAATAAGTTCATTAGATACCCAATATCCTTACCTTGTCCCAAAGCAAACTCTTCATTTCAGCCACCAACCTCTATCTCATCTGCCTCAACCACAATCTGCCATACCTGCATTATTTTTCATTTCACCAAATGGCAACTCTGTTCTTCCACTTGCTCAAAAACCTGACCCCTTGTTTTCTCTCCTATGTAACATTCAACCTAGCAAACATCCTATTGGCTCAACCTTTAAAGTATACCCAGCCTCCAGCCTCTTCATCTTCTTCATTGCCTCCACCCTGCTAGAAACCATCATTTCATATCTGGATTTACAAAGCAAATTGGCAAATTAACTTTTCTGCCTGTTTCCATCTTTGTTCACTGCAATCTAGTTTCACAACTGCAGCCAGGGTGGTCCTTCTAAAAACATTTATCTAATCTTATCACCCCTTGCCTGGAAAGGATTAGATGACTCTCCATTTCATTCAGAGTAAACACAAAAATCTATACAATGAACCACATGAATGTAAAACTCCTAAATATATGATTAGGCAACGGAATATAATGGTATATTTTTAAAAATACACCGTGACTAAGTAGGATTTGTCCCAGAAATGCAAAGGATATCTATGCACGTGATTCACCATATTAATGATAGAAACGGGAAAAACCATCATATCAGTCAGTGCTCAAATAGCATAAAGTTTAATATGAAATTCTAATTTTTAAAAATCCTTTTATAAAAATGAATAGGCGATAGCATCCTTAATTCAACAAAGGCTACATACTAAACATGTAGAGAAAACATCATACTTAAGAGAAATTTCCTTTTAGGTCAGGAAAATAACGAGCGGAGCTGTTGTCACAACTACTGTGCCATGTAATTCTAGAGGTTCTTGTTAACAAAGAAAGAAAATAGTGGTAGAGTGAAAAGAAAGAGACTTTTTCCCCACCATTAACAGACGATATGATCATTTACGTACAAAAATCAAATCAGCGGCATACAAAATGAATATGTGAGAAGTAATAATGTTCTTCTATACCTCCATTAACAAGAAATTGCAACAAAAAATAAGACATGATTTACAATAGCAACAAACACTCCAAAGTAGCAATTAACTTATTAAGGAATGTACAAAACATTTATGGAAGAAAATTTAAACCTAAGGAAGTGAGATAAAATCCATATTCATGAATAGAGAGCATTATAAAGATGCCATTTTTCCTATATTAATCTGTACACTCAAAATAATTCCAATAAAAACGCAGTCAAGATTTTACAGAGCTTAACAAACTGATTCCAAAATTGTTTTTATAAGAGAATGAATGCTAAGAGATAATTAAGCCAATATTGACAGAGAACAAAGTTGGGAGCTTGCCCTATCAGACATTAAGACTTACTACAAAGTAGTGGTAATTATAATAGTTGATACTGGTGTAAAAGAAAAAGAGAGAGAGAGACAAATATACTAATAAAAAAGTATAGAGTCCCAGTTATTTGAGAACTTGGTATGGTCATGAGCTGTTAAGAGTCTGAGCTTGCCACGCTTTCATGGTTGTTAGAAGAAGACACAAGACCCTGGGTTTGGAGACAATGGGCAGCTTATTACTCATAGCAATGGCAGTAGTCAGAATATCAGCATTTGTGTTGGTTCCTCGCATCCCAGTTCCCACAGGATGACATGAAGAGGTCTGGGTGATGCCTCCACACACAGTGGGTTAATTGTCAGGAGAGAAACACTTAACTTAAACCCAAACCTTTTGTAATGGGCGGTAAGCTTGCCTGAACTTTGCTCCAGAAGGAGGTGTTATTTTATTATACTTGGCAGTAAACAAATCTGCCCTTTGCTCTGTATGGAGACACTATCTCTATTTCCAAGGGTGTTTGCTATACAAACATCCTTGAAAAGATAGTTGCAAACAGTCTGTCACAGTCTCTGCTTATAAGATATACAGAAATGCAAGATACACATGAAGAATTGACTCCCAACAGGTATATGGTAGAGCTAGCATCACAAATCATTGAAGAAAGAATAAATTACCTAGTAAATTATGTTAAGAATAGTAGCTTAGTAACTTCCTATGCAGAGAAAAATAAAGTTGAGTCCTTATCTCATTCTTTCTATAAAAATAAACACCAAGCGGTTTAAAAATCTGGTTGTCAAAATTAAGACTAAAACTAATAGAAAAAACGTGTAGGTTTTTTTTTTAACTTTGGAGTCCTGAATTTTTTCTTAAATAAGACTCCGAAAACACAAGCCATAGGGGAAAAACAAGTGGATTTACATCAGAGTTTAAAGGCAGAATTATAATCATCAAAGTGCACCATTCAAAACCTTAACAGATGCGTGACAGTTTGAAGAAGACTTTGATAAGGCCTAAAACCAGCAAATGATTAATAAGTAGGTTGCTCAAGTAATTCCTGCAAATCAACAAGAAGGAAAAGAAATAGAAAAACAGGCAAAAAATATGAATAAACAATTCATAGGAGAAATCCAAGTGGCTAAAGCAAACTATCAAGAAAGCACGACATGCAAATTAGGATGAGGAAGCGCTTTATACCCCATCTGATTGGCAAATATTAGAAAACTGGAAAACATTAACTCTGGGAGAATATGAAGAAAATAGGTACCCTTGTGCACAGTTGCAGTTGTTCAGGAGAATCATACAGAAATAGTGAAATAAAGGACCCTGTAGTCCTGCAATTCTGGTCCACAATATACCTCTCAGAGAAGGTCCAAAAAGAACTATGCTCTGTGACACTGTGTGACTATCTTTCTTTGTCTGGCCTCTCCTCCCTCTCCTGAGAGATGCAGCTCAAGCATGATCCTCCAACAGTCATTTCCACCCTACGAATTGACTCTATGCCTGTCCTCCATGCCTCCATCCCACTCCTGGCTTCGAACTGTCTATGCACTCATCACACTGCATGTTTGTGGTTGGTTTAAATGTCATTTGAATTTCCCATTGGTCCAGGAGTCCCCTTACAGCACGGACTATATTTTATTATCCTGTGTTTACAACTCCAAGCAGTACACTTGGCACAGAACAGGCCTTCATCTATGTGGAATCAATAAATTCATCAAACACAGGGTCTGGATCTGGGGCCTGGTATTTGTAAGGTGGAATTTCTTTCTTGTGTGCAGATTCCACCCTTGCTCCAGTTATCTTGGCTGGTCTGATAAGGGCAGGGAAGACTGATTTAGTCTTGGGATTCCAGTATATCAGCAGGAATTCCATGCATCCACTCCTGGCATACCCTTTTGGGGTGAGTCTGCTAATAGCCTGTGTCATTTTGAAGGAGGAGATGTCTGCCAGGCCACGATGTGATATGTACTCAATGCAGCTGGTGTTTGTCAGCCACAGGCCCCGCCGCTCCACTAACCTTCCATTCCTCCTGTTCCTCCTGTGTTCAAGAATGTGGAAACTGGCTCCCTCTGGGCTCCAAAAACGCCTCAGGCTGGGTCCTGTGAAATCTTAACCTTTCCTCCCACTCCTATTCCCTTAGCATTGCCACCTTCATCATAAAATAATTTATACAAGTGGAAAGGAAGAAAAAAAATCCAGTGCAGAAATACCATATGTAGAACAACATTACGAAATCTCCTTAATGTCCTGAAAGCTGCACCAGGCCATTTGGAAGATGCATTAGCTAGATAAGTATTAACAGAAGGGCCTATCACAGAAACGTTACCCAAACTACCACCTTTTATTAAGCCCCCAGGAGAACTTAAAACCAGCCCATTACTCTGACGTCTGAGACAAGCCTGATTTTTTTTTTTCCCAGTGAAAGCAAGCTTAAGTATTACAGAAAAATGACATGGATTAATCATAGGTACCACTGAGGGCCATCACCTTCATATCAGAACTTGGGGTGGAGGGAAGTTTGACTTTCAGATAATACTCAGAGTTGGGCCAAGTGTCAGTCCTCTGTACACTTCTAGAGAGCTGAAAGGCCAAGGAGAGAGAAAGTTTAATACTCCTTTCTGGATTTATTGTCTACTTCTTTAGTCTTTCTTCAAAAACCAGGGCACTCAGGAGACATTAAGATATGAGTTCTGCCTCTGCTCCTAGCTTGCTGTGTGACCTGAGATAGTTACTTAAGCTTTCCGGCTCTCAGACTTGTTATATGCAAGAAGAGAAGAATACCAAAGTCACTAAGTGACCTCTCAGAAGAGGTAGCCCAGGTCATGAGAGTGTGGGCACCAGAGGAGGCCAGCTGCCAGCCTCACAGCTCTCTCAAGTTCCTAGGTGAATGGTTTGCAGGTAATTACACAAAGTGTCAAAGTCTCAATTTTCTTCTCTGTAAAGTGGGGTTTACAGATCCAACCTACTGAATTGTAATAATGAAATAAGACTTTATATACAAAGCAGTTACAACAGTTCCTGGAGCATAATAAGTGCTCAGTAAGTATTTGTAGTTATTACTGTTGTCACTCAGGTTCTATTTTAGGTAGTTTCAAAAATAGTTCCCAATGATCCTGGCCTCCTAGTATTTGTACCCTCGTATACTGCTTCTTCTTGAGGGTGGGCTGAACCTAGTGGCTTACTTCAGATGAATGGGATATAGTAGATGTAAAGAGGTGTCATATGCAAAACTAGGCTATAAAAATTCTCTACATTTTACCTTGTGTGTATTCTCTTGCTCTGTTATTTGCTTGCTCTGAGGCCTTCCTATGGAGAGATCCATGCAGTGAGAAACTGAGAAAAACTTCCAGGCAACAGCCAGTTAGAGACTGAGCCCTTCAGTCCAATAGCCCACATGGAAATGGCCCCTCCAACAAACACTTGAGTGCACTAAGGAGACGATCCTCCTCGGTTGAGTCTTCAGATGAGACCAGAGCCCCAGTCTCCACATCAAGTGCAGGAAGTGCAGGCTGTGGGAGGCCCTGAGCCAGAGGACCCCATTAAGCCAGGCCTGGATTCCTGACTCACAGAAACTGTGAGATAATACATAGTTGAAGAAATTTGTCACACAGCATTAAGTAATTATTGTAGGCTTCTTCCAGTTCCAATATACTGTTTTTCCAAGGTGATTCCAAACTCATTCTACTTCTAAGACACATAGAGATGCCCAGGGAGAACTGTGGTCTGTGAAAAGATAGAATTTATTGCAATCCTATCACATATAAAATACTACAGTTTCTCTAGATGAGACACAAAGACATCAACACATTTCTTCATGCTTGTATCTGTACGGTGGAAATACTGAATAACTCCATTTTCACATTAATAGCTAGAAATTAGCTACAGATGGAGTACAATGCCATGGAAATCAGCAAATGCTTCAAATCAAGGTTTTTTTTTCTTAATAACAATGTTAAATATTTGTTAGCATACAACTGAAGTTAATCCTTAGAAGTCGTTATTCTAAGAACTCCAGGAGAACTCAAAAGAAAAAAGATCTTTTCTACCTGGAAAAGACAAAAGGATTGAGACATAAGCTGCTGGCTATGAGGTCAAAGTCTTCCTAGGTCTGTATTCCCCATGCTGTAAAATTTACAGAACTCAGATGCAACTAAGAACCTTGTCTTTGGAATATGATAGTTTCCTCACCTGCGAAACAAGACTGTTGCACACCTCTGGGGAGTCACTGTAAAGATAAAATGTATGTACAAGTGCCTAGCACTGTGCCTGGCACACAGAAAGTATTCAGCACACACTTTAAAACTTCTTCCCATCTCCTCCTACTGGAAGAGAGAACTAGGTTTGGGGTGATGGAATGGGAAGAGGGTGCAAAGCCCACATCCAGCCAACGAATGCCAACATAATGATCTGCATCTTGAATGGTCCTCTCTGAGAAAATTTCTTCTATGCTGATGTAGGAGGCCCTGTAAATGAGACTGGAGAAGCATTCATTGAGCTGTGAGGCCCTTGCATGTGTGAGATATCACCAGCCTCACTTTGATGGACATTCTCACTATCAAGGTGACAAGGACATTAGCAGCTTCATTTTTGAGTGTACCAGATACTCAAACCTTGCCAGGTGAAAAGGACAAAAGCAAGACTTCAACTGCTTTGCCTATTGCTATATCCCCAAGGCATATCCCAATGTCTGGAACACAGTAAGTGCTCAATAAATAGTTTTTGGGGTTAATGAAAGGGTTGAAGACTAAGCTGGAGGAGATCTTAGGCAATGTGATATCCCAACAACTCCTATGTGCCCTTTTTAGAGATGAGAATACTGAGTCTTTCCATTGCTCATCGGGAGCCAGTCTCCCCAGCACCATAGTTTGCTTCAGTCTCAGAGGGGAAGGCTGCAGGATCTGGGGCTTCTCTTAGCTCTCAGATTCTGCTTAAATTTCAGAAGACTTCAGAATAATGAGGTATGTTTCAAACTCAGCAGGGAGGAGAGAACTTTCAGGCCAGTTTTACAATTTTTGATTTTAGTTTTATTTTTTAGCACTAAGGAAGCACCATGGTGGTTGCAGGAATGACCCTCCCACTCAAAGGAGTTGAGAGAGAAATGGGAGAGTGGGGTGAGGAATCTTACAAAGTTGAAAACCTGCTGGTTCTTGTTAAAAGAACAGAATAGTGTTCTCCCCTCCCCCAGTGCTCAGAGGGTTTGACCCTCCTCTTCCAGAACCCCTGGTTTTATTTTATAATCTAACTCGGCTGCAAACTCCCTAGCTACGCAGCTGACTTTTTACAGCCTGGACTGGGGAATGACTTCATCTTGGTGAATTTATGGGTCACAGCAGAGGATGGAGCAGGGGAACTGGAAGGGGGGAATTGCAGCCAATCCTGCCCCCACCCTACCATGATGATTTTCCCAGCCGTGGCCTTGCAGAGCCCATTCTTGCCCTGTGAGCAGGGGTGCTGGGCCAGAATCCCCTGCTGCTGCCTGACATGTTCTGTGAACTTTCAGCAGAACAGGATGCCTGGCAGGCACTGGGGCTGGCTGAACACGTCCAGCAAACCAGGGAGGGTGAGCACAGGGGCCCCTGTGAGACCTTCCCAACTCTGAGGGACTGGGGCTGGCTGCGGTCAGGGTGACAGTTCTTAAAGATGGCGGTTGCTTTAGACACTCGTCGCTGGCACTGTCTGCCCTTGGGCAGAGCCCCTCATTGTGGAAAACCCAGTGCTGTGACTCTGGAGGTCCTGACTTTGCTGTCTCCCAAAGTGTGATGCCAGTGTCTCAGCTTGGAGACATTCCAGGAGCCAGTCCACCTCCCTGCCTTACAAACGGGGCTCCTAGAACATGCTCTTGCATTCCTGCCTGTGTGTCTTTCTCCTGGCTATCTCTTGTGCCTGAAAGAGCCTTCTTCTTGGCTAACAACATATCCTGGAAGTCTGACCACTTATCATTCATGGTTGTGAAGCCTACCTTTGAATAGCTGCAGGAGGGACTGCTCTCTCTCTCTCTCTCTCTCTCTCTCTCTCTCTCTCTCTCTCTGTGTGTGTCTGTGTGTGTGTGTGTGTGTGTATGTGTGTGTGTGTTGACCTCTAGCACAACAGCAAGGCTCTGTATCTATTTCACCTTGATTTCTTCTCCTTTCTGTCCCCAGTATTTGGCACAGAGTTGGTGCTCAGGAAGGATCATCCATGAACTTGTAAAACAATAGTCAACCGAGAAACCCAAATGTTTGGCAAAACAGAAGACTCTTCCTCTCTACACAGCTGATGTGTGTCCCTGGCAGGGCAGAGGCTAGGGTGAGGTAAATGATGAGCCTAGGGCATGAACTTTAGGAGGCAGTCACCCTGCTGCAAATGCAGGGTTGGCACCTGAGAATGAGCACTTCCTTACATGTTGTGTCTCTCTCACCTCACACTAGTCCTGACCTAGCTCCTGGAGTGTTGTCTAAAACAGAACTTGAACCACGCACCTTCAGCCTATGAACTTTAACTCTCTCGGAGGTGATATTGGACTGTGGACAGAGTTTGGACTCAGGAAAACCAAGCTCAATGCTCTGCCACCTATGAGCTCTGGGATTTGGACGCCTTGCTCAGTCCTTCTAAGTTTTAGTTTCTTGTCCTTTCTGTCCCTTGGGATAGAAACACAACCTTCTCATCTCATCAAGAGCCAGAAAGTGAACAAATCTGGCACCGAGTCTGGCAGGTAGGCACAGGTGAGAGGGGACCTGGAAAGATTTTAAAACTGAGTGCAGCCCTTGATTTATTCCAATAACTTACTATGGCCCCATGATAGACTTTAGGGTACCAAAGTTTAGCAAGGCAGACTCCTCATCCTTGAGGCACTCGCAGACAAGGAGGTGAGGGTAGACAGGTGGACCTTTGACTCTCACCCTACATAGTGGGGGCATTAATACGGGTGTACAAGTGGCCAAGAGAGAGTGTGCACTGACATCTGACTGTAAGAGGAAGATCACTGTTACAAGGGAGCTAAATTAAGGCAATTACTCTGCTTCAGTGACTGCTGAATGGGCATTGAACTTTAAGAGGAAGGTTTTCTGATGGATGAGGAGAAAAAGAGTGCTCCTGTAGAGGGACCAACATACACAAAAGAATGGAGATACGAAAAAATTCTGTGATTTTGAGGAACAGTGAGTAGGTTTAGCTAGAAAGTGAAGTATTTGGGGGAGAAGAATGAAGATGAATGCCCAGGCTGCTTCAGGAGTAGCTGAAGATAGGGAATGAACTGTACAACTTTCTTTTTCAAAATTTGCACTCAGGTTGGGTATAAATGTGGCACACGGTGTGGAGGTTGTTTGGGACACTAAATAGTTTGACTGTGTTAAGAATTTGGTCTGGCATGATACGGAAAAAGAGCTATGGATTGTATTTGGGAGTGATGGAGTTCCTTGGGCTTGTGTGGCTTGGGCATAAGCATGATCAATGAGACTGTTGAGGTCAAGGCTGTCAGGGTCACTCTCAAGGGAATTAGAATAAGACCAGCTTTATGGCCTCTGTCCCTGGAGTTCCAGACCAGCTTTGTGGCAGAGCCTGGGCCTTCTTCCAGGGGTGGGATTGAGTTGTCAGTAATTCAAGTCCAGAGCTCCACTCTGCTGCATGCAAGGGCCTCTGAGGGATGTGTGGCTGAAGGTCTGGCTCTGGTGACTTTGCCACAATCCCTCATCACTCTCCTGCCTCCTACCAGCTTGCTTCCTCCTCACCAGCACTGCCCCAGAGATACCCACTTCCCTGGCAGCCCCTTCTGCCTGTTCCTGTCACCTGCCTGCTCAGCCCAGGACCCTGCCGTCTGTCCTCAATGCTCCTTGAATCTCTTCTCCGCCTTTCTCATCTCTTTGGAATAATCATTTAAAAAAGAAACCACGCTGCTCTCTTTCCTCAGCCCCATTGAGATCTGAGCTCTCTCTGCTCCTGGCGTATTTGATCAATCTTCCTCCCTTTCTTGCCGACTGTCAGGGAAATTGGAATCAGACTTAAACCTGTAACGAGATTAATGTTCTAAAGACAAGCATGTACCTCAGAGTGGAATTGGGGCTGCTGCTCTTTGATAATCTATTCAACTCATTTGGTTCCATGGTTAATAGACAGCTGTGTATTCTGTGATGATTACAATATACATTAATCAAAGACACGTTACGCTGAGAGTTGAAAATTACACTTCCCTTTTTCCCCTTTGCAGAAAAAAAGAAAATATTCCACCACTCAATGACAAGGAGAAAGGTACTCAGAGTCGCAGAAAACAAGCAATGAGCCTCTTTCTGAAAGCTCATTCTGAAAACAATGAGAATTTATCCTGAAATGTCATAGTATCATTAAAATTGTCAAAACAAGAATGAGGATCAGGGAACTGGGTTGGAAAAAGAGTGTCCATAACTTGCATAAGATTCTCTAAGGAGACTTTATCTTCCCAAAAAACTTTCAGAAGTTTCTAGATCAATGATCTTCTAGGTTCCTCTTGGTGTTAACCAGGTGTAATTTTACATTTAACCAGGACTGGAGGATCTTCAAAGTCACAAAACCAACATAGGCCAACTGGACACTTCTCCACTTAGTATTCAAATGAAATTCACCAAGTATTGTTTCTTTTTGCATCCCTGCACAGGCCTGGGGCCACTTATAATGACACATAAATGTGCATTAGGAGAAAAGGAGTGAGGCTAGTGGGAAGAAGGCCTTCTGCGCTTGGGCTCAGAGGGCTTGACTTTTGGGGGGCTAGGTTGGCCTTAAAGGCACAGAATCACCTTTCTGAACATCGGCATTGCTATCTCAGCAATGGGAATAGTAATATTTACTGACCAAAGGCAAATCAGGGACTATAGTCAGCAACGGGGGTAAAATGCTCCATAGAGTGGATTACATCTTACAAACACACAATATTGCCCCAACAAAGCAGCTGGCAAGGTGAGGATGGAAGTGTAAGTTCCACATCTAAGTGCAGAGCCTGGGGCCAAAGGCTTTAAATGTTGACTTTGCCACTTGCTAGGACTGTGAACTTCAGAAGCTTAAGTTTTTTCTTCCTCAGTTTCTTCATATTTAGACTACGGTCATAATAGAACTTACCTCTTAAGGTCATTGTGTCTCAGGAACACTGAATTAATTCATATAGGTAAACAGTTAGATCATGCCTTGACACAGCGGACACTGGGTGTTGGTGATCACCGCTATTCACAATCTGCAGTGGAATAGAAAAGTACATGCACAAAAACCTGGGACCAAACATCACATGTAATAGCAGGGACCACCTCTATTTTGCTCGATCCTCTTGTCCCCTGTGCTTGTCTGATGTTAGAACATAGGAGACCAGCAAAAATCCTGAATAAATGCACATCAAATGTAACAATTGCCTAAGTGAACATCAAATATAACTCAGAACTTCACAGCAACCCAGCAGCCAGGGAAAGGAGGGAAACATCTTGAGTCATACTGTTCTCAACTATTGATAAAAAGAAAGGCACACATCCCAGTCATCAAAAGATACCAAGTTTTTCCTAGTGCCGATTTACAAAAAGAATGTATCACTTGGGTCTCAGGTTGGTGCCAAATACTTTAATGGATCTAATGGATCATGTATTCAATAGGAGTTAACTAGAAGATGCAGAAATTTCTTCATCTGACTTTGGGTGACAACTGGACCACAATATTAAGGAACATCTCAGAGTAAGACCTAAATAAATAAGGTCAGGACAGGTGGCTTCTTTGGCCACTTTTATAATATAAGGACCAAACTCATCCATCCTCAGAGTGGAGGTTCTTTTTTTTTTTTTTTTTTTTTTGAGGCAGAGTCTCGCTCTGTCGCCCGGACTGGAGTGCAGTGGCCAGATCTCAGCTCACTGCAAGCTCCGCCTCCCGGGTTCACGCCATTCTCCTGCCTCAGCCTCCCGAGTAGCTGGGACTACAGGCGCCTGCCACCTCGCCCGGCTAGTTTTTATATTTTTAGTAGAGACGGGGTTTCACCGTGTTAGCCAGGATGGTCTCTATCTCCTGACCTCGTGGTCCGCCCGTCTCGGCCTCCCAAAGTGCTGGGATTACAGGCTTGAGCCACCGCGCCCGGCCTAGAGACCTCTTTAGAGAATCTGATTTTATAAATAAATAAATACCAATAACTAAAGCCTCTCTCCTAAGAAAAACATACTGGCATTCAACATTTTGCATACAGCTTTAGAGGGGTTCATGGATCCCTAAATCTCGTTTATTAATCTATTAACCCGCTAGGCATTTATGAACTGAAAACTAAGAGCCACTTAGAGGGGTGGCTGCAGAGATAGCCCTGAGATGCCATGTGTGGAAACAGCCTTTCAGAGTGCAGTGGTGCAAAAGCGCAGTCATTGTTCTCCACTGTCTCAGCTGGGCTTCCTGCCAGCAGTTGGCTCCAGGCTGAGCTCTCTGGCGAGAGCTTGGAGTACAGATAGCCTCTTTTTCATTGAAGGACAGGCCACATAGTTTGGATCTAAATGGGAAAGTGGTTTAGACAATCTCCCTTTCACCACCCTCTCAGGGAGTCCGGTCATGGGCCTAACCACCTGATGTCACTAACATCCTCAAGAAGCAGTTTTGGAGGGTTCTCATGAGCTGCGGGCACGAGGAAGCCCCTTCCAGAGCAGGAGTACCTCGTCATCATGGGACTCGGCCGTGGAGAGCCATGCCTCAGAGGGACCACGACCTTTCCAGCAGCAAGGGCTTCTGGTATCCCTGCCAGAGAAGCGGGTAAAGCTGCTGCCAGGTCGCTGGGGAGATTTTCTTGATGAGAGAATTGCTAGCTCTCCTCCTGGATGTGGGACCTGCAGCTGCCAAAAACAGAGCAGTTTGGATGTGATACAAATTTTCTGCCACTCTTTCTGAGCAAAATTAGACAGTATAAGAATGCTGCTTTTGGTCCTTTCTAGAACATTGGGTGATATTGGCAACAAAGCAGAAAAGTGCCTGCATAATGGCACAAAATACCTTTCTGGACTCAGCAACATCCTTCTTCCCCGCCTCAATTTATACTCATCTCGTGCTCCAACTCAGGCACTTCCTATATGTCCACATCATCCCTCGGAATATGATGCAGCTTCCACTGGTTTTAAGCACATGACATTCCTTTCACTTTTCAATACTCCTCTCAAATACGACCTGCTCTTGGAAGCCTTCTAGGGTATTCCCACCTAGGAGGCCCACAGCACATCCCATATCTGTTCGCCAAGGGCAACTGTGCTGGTCCATTAGAGCGGGTTCCTCATCCACGTCATGGGGACAAATGATGGCCCATGTAGAGGAGTTGTCACGAGGACTATGTAACTTAGCACATGTAAAGTGCTCAGAACAAGGCCTGCTGCAGGAAGTCCACGAGTGCCAGCAGCAATGCTAACAATGATTATAGCCAATTAACATCCTGCAAGCACTTTCATGTCCTTTCTCTCAGGGAATCATCATCTCAGGTCTCTGAGAATGACATTTGTATGATGTTGAATCTGAGTTACCTAGAGGGGAACAACTTGTCCACAGATGCAGAGAGGAAGTGACAGGACCAAGGCTCCCCATGCTGCCATCCTCGTGGCTCCTACCTGTCATCACAGAGCCATGTCTGGAACAAGTGGGCCTCTGAAGAAGCACTGAATGAAAAGGGGAAGGCTGCCATGAGGGGACATTTGCATGTTCAAACTGCCTGCGTTTTACCAGAGGGAGACTTTGTGACAGCCTCTATAACACCCTTTCTCACCCAAATACATTACAAACAATGTTGCTGCAGCAAATCTCAAATGAGTACATAATGATCAGCCCTGACTGCAAAGGTGTTACTGGGCCCACCAGTGAGTGACAGTGTTGTGAAAATCATCCCCTAAGAGAAGATGTCCCCATCCAACTTGAGGGACCAAAGAGTTGCAGGGATTGAAGGACTCCAGGAATGTCCTCCCAGAAAGGAAAACTCCAAGTCATACTGGGGCTGCAGCTGCTGCCTTGCAGAATGAGTGGGGCTAGAGGTTGAAGGACCACTCAGATGTCTGTGCCCGTAAGCAAATCCTAGTCTCATTTCTAAAATCCAGAGCCCACCTCTACAGCTGCTTACAGGGGTCTCAGCTCTGTGGAGAGGCTGCTGAGGATCTTTATAAACCTGAGATGGCTGATTTCAGCGTGAGTGTCTCGGGGAGGCAGGAACTTGGCTTTGTCTGGATATCCAGCCAATGTTTATCTTTCAACTCATATTGAATTTAACTTGAAATTTTTTATTCCATACCACCTTGATTGGTATTTAATGAGGCATGAGTTGGATCTAAGAACCAAGTTAAGCAACTTCTAGCTCTCTGGCCCGGGCCTGTGTTTAGGGACTATGATGGGATAGCCCTAAACCTATAAACACATGTAAGGATATTTCAAGCCTATAAACCATTTTCATACCCATGCCTCTTTTGATTCTTAAGGTAACCCTGGGCATTAGTCAGGGTATGGATTCTACACACTATGGTGCAGAAAGAGTAAACAGGTTTGTTGCAGGACTTTTCCTTAGTTCAGCTAAAGACAGAGTTCTTGTCTGTCCCACGGCTACAAAATTTAGGCTTGCAGATGATTTAAAGGGTGAGTAAGGCAGGGTTTTATTGGGTGGAAAGGGGAACAAAAAAGGGGAAACAGCAATCCTGGGCAAGGCCAGAGTACCCTGCTGGAGGACTTCCCATCGGTTGTTTGAATCCACATACCACACAGGAAGAGGAGGGGCCAGGCTCCTCCCTGTTGCAAACGTCTCATAAACTTCCCAAGGCTCCACCTCAGTGGACAAACTGGTTGGAGTTTCACCAGGGACACCCTCCCACCTGGCTGTCTCAGCTTGTTGCTGATCATGGAGTTACTGAAGGAACCAAGAGAATTTCTGCATCCAGGACTCGCTTTGCAAATCATCCTCCCACCAAATATCTGTCCAAGTGATCAATGACTGAGAGAAGGGCAGGAGCAGAGGGCAACCTTAGGGGACATTAGGGGGAACAAGAAGTGATTGTGCCCAGCCCAGCCCCACCCTCAGTGCCCAGGGAGGCATGGAGGCTGGTGTGTGTAGGCTGTGTATATATGAACACTCTCCAAGGCTTCTAGCACCAGAGATGGGGTGGTTCCCTTCTCTCCTTGCCCAGGCTTCCAACTCAGCCTAAAGCCTGGGTTGGGCTCAGGGTGCTGACTGGTTTCTGTCCCTTGGGAAGCCTGCCTTTGAAAGGGAGTTTAGCAGGTCTTGTGCAGTGGTAAGTGTTTGCCAGTGGCCTAATAACACACCACTTCTCTCTTACGTATGTAGAATGCGCATCACAGTTTTCCAAATATTCACACTGGCACTCATTCTGCAACCACACAATTGCCTTATGAAGCAACAGGATGGGGATTCTAATTCCTACTGGGGCAAATGACCTGCCTGAAGTCTCAAAGCAATCACAGATAGAGTCAGGGCTCAAGCAGCCAGGTCTAATCCTGTGTCCACAGCCAGTCACACTTTAGATTTTGCCAGCTACCTCCCTGACCGCCCCTCTATCCAGTAGTCATCTATTTACCAAAATTACTAGCCAGCTATGATCACCAGGAGAGAGCCCAGAAGCTGCCCATCAGGTTTCTGCTTTGTTAATATGGTGTGTGCTTTACATCCAAATCCTCCTGCCAGCCCCTCTTCCCCAGGAGCTCTGACAGGTTGTACCAGATGTGTATCCTTTATCTGAAAAGCTTGGGACCGGAATTGTTTTGGATTTTAAGTGTTTGGGAATTTTGGAATATTTGCATATACATAATAAGATATCTTGGGGATGAGACCCAAGTCTCATCACAGAACTCACGTATGTTTTCATATATACCATGCACATACAGCCTGAACGTAATTTATATAATACTTTTAGTAATATATGGGACCTGTCACATGAGGTCAGGTGTAGAATTTTCCACTTGTGGGGTCATGTTGGTGCTCAAAATTTTGGATTTTGGGACATTGTGGATTTTGGATTTTTGGATTAGGGATGCTCAACCTGTATACATGCAAGGAGCTAGAGGGCCAGTGGCGGGTTTAGGGAACACCTCCCTTATCAACAATGGAACAAGCACGCAGCTGCCCACCTTTCCAATAGGCTCCCATGTGGCTCTTCTCTAACAGCCTGGCTGCAAATACTACACAGGTGAGAAGGCCATAGCAAGGCCTCCTTCCTTCCCCTTGAACTCAAGGTGGGTGCGTCTGCGACTTGTCACCCCATCTGACTTTCCTGCATTGCTATGGACTGAAAAGCAGGAGCTTCTCTCTTTCCTGCTTGTCAACCTTCTAGAAACTCTAAGACTTTCTGAGGCAGGAACAAGTATCTTCAGCTGAGTCCAAAAGGAATAAAATGTACATGGTTTAAGAAATCCTGGTCATTGCTCCTGGCAAGTATAGCCTATCGACTTGTCTTTTTTTGTTTACCACGTCTGGCTTTGAATAAAGACCAGCCAGCTGTTCACAAAGCAGTGTTCGCCATTCTTCATAAAGTAAAACAGTGTACCATGGTCAAATGTGAATGCATGTGTAGGTTTAAAAGCTTATGCTCTTGGTTTGGCAAATGGTTAAAAGATGTTACATCTTATATGATTACACCAAGGACTGTAAATAAAGCTCCAAGTGGTACAGGTACAGGAAGACGAGACATCTGCCTGTCAGCCAACACTGTTTCACCTTCTTACTCTTCTTTCCTCTCTCCTTGTCTTCTATGTCTTGCTTCCACTTCTATTTCTAGCTCTCTCTTTAAGCTGCATCATGGTGGACTCTTTTTAACAAGCAGAACACTTGAAATCCAATCTCAGCTCAGCCATTAAGTCTGAGGCTGACCTTGGGCAAGTCATTCAACTGCCACTACATTGCCCCCCTTCATCTCCCAGTCAAAAAGCAAAACACTGCCCATAGCACCGCTTTCCTGGGTCACTCAAATAGAAAATATGCTTGCAAGGTCTGCTCTGTGGGGGATTTCAGACATTGACTCAGTGGGTCTGCTGACATTTATTAAGCACTTATTTGTGCTGGGCATTATTCCAAGATGAAGGGGACAATACCCAAAGCATTGTGGTCATAAAAAAATTGTCGATTGCTTTTTTCAGAAATGAGAGCTCCCTGGGAATGTCACTCTCCTGACTAAGAACCTGAAGTGGCCACCCACTGCCCATACAAAAAAAGGCCCTGAGGGCTGAAGGAGTCTGCAGGAGCCACATCCCAGAAAGCCACCTGCCTTCTCTCCAGTTCCTCTTCTCACCCACTGCGCTCCAGCTGTCAAGTGTTCTTCCACCTCCTCCTGGCACCTTGCTTCCATGTCTCTCACCTGGGTTGCTCTGAGTAGGCCATGGCCTCTACTCAGGACCCTCTCCCCTCTGCTCATGTTCAAATCCCACTGGGTGTGTTAGCTTACATGCCAGCCCCTCTGACCAGCCTCCCCCACTACTGGGTGAAGCCACTCAATCCCAGCTCTCTGATTGGAGGGCAGGAGCCTTGGCTGTCCTTGTTTCCATTTACCTACTGCGCCTGGCACAGAGTAGGTCCTTAATGAATCCTTTTGTGACATAACACCCTGTGGTTGATCTAGAGGTCCCAGAGTATAACCTTTAGTCCTCTTTCATTTTAGAGAAGGGGTCATGGGTGCAGAGCCCCAGAGCGGGCTTGAGGGAGCTGAGGACCCCGTCTAGGGGAGAGACTCACCTCCTCCATGTAAAGGTCCCCGCAGCACCCGCCCGAGCACAATCCTTGAACTCGGGCTGAACCCTTCTCGGGAATATCATCCTGGGAACAGAAACTGCATTTGCATCGATTCCCCGCACAGCCATTCTCTTTAGGGCCATACATTGTTCCTTCTTGACATGGGGCCTGTGGAGCAGCAGCACCCGCCTTGCTCTCTATGTAAATACAGGCTCCTTGAAGGATATTTATTGGCCTGCAGAAAAGATGCGGGGGAATTTTGCTCTCTGGGTGAGTGATAAAAAAGAGCAGCCAGCGGATATGTTCACCAGCTTATTTACCACAAATCTCTTATTTATGGCCTCATAACCTTCTGATGGCCTGGTGTTCCTCCCCTGCCCCCACCTGGTTTTCTTTCCAGACAGAGAAAGTGCTGAGCCGAGGACTATTTGTCCAAGGTTCCTCTCAGCTCCTAGTTTCGACAGCTGGAGCCGGACCGATTGATTTCCCTGCAACTGCGTGGATGTCGATATGGTCTGTGGGATGAATCTCTTGCTGCAAACTGTGTTGGGCTTATTATGGCCTGGCAGATGGTGTTCGAGGTCCAGCCCATATTTCAATTCTGTGGGCATTCATTGAGCACCTATTGTGCCCAGCACTGCAGATGGTGCCAGGCATGGAGAGGGAGGCAAGCGCCTAGTCCCTCCCTCAGGCCTCTTTCTATAGTCTTCTGACAAATATTGAGCACCACTGGTCAGCCACTGTGCTGGGCACTTTGCATGCGTTATAGTCCATTGATCCTCTTAGCAATCCTATGCAACATGTCCCCCAACCTAACTCATTGTGGACTCCTGAGACCACTCTGTCTCTATGGTTCAGTAAGCGGAATGATGCCATCACCCAGACCCCTACCTGGGTGGCCTCCTAGAGTGCCCCACAATAGGCAGTCCGGGCTCTGCTGATGGTGCCTCCTCCCCCTGTGTCCTCCCATTCCCTGGGCTCTGTGCCTGCCTCGCCTCTGCCGCTCCAGCTCCCACCATTCCAGGCTGGCATTGCTGCCAAACAGACCTCCTGGTCTCGGTTGAGTCAGCTCTGGATCCATTCTTCCCTTTGGGTTCCTGGGAAACCTTTCCAAAGCACACCCTGACTGGAGCACTCCCCTGTTGAATGCTTTCAATGGGTCCGTTACCCTCACGATGACATCCAGAATCTGGGTCAACAGAGTACCATCTTTAGAGTAGGCTGTCTTTGACGCTGTCTTCCGCTGGCTCCCAGGCTCCGGTCCTACCGGATCATTCATGGTCCTCTGCAGGCTTCCAGGCTCCAATCCTACTGGATCATTGTCCTCAGCCCCTGCCATGCTTGTTTTTGCCTCGTGCCTGTGCACACTTTGGTAAGGCCTCCTGAAGGCCTCCCACCCTGTCCCTGCAGCCTGATGACCTTCTACTCCAACTTCAGGACTCATTTCCAATGCCACTGCTTCAGAAACCTCCCAAGACAACCTTCCTGGATGTGGGTTAGACACTCGGTTGCCCATAGGTTGCCGCACCAGAGCACCACTGCCCAGGAGGCTTGAAATAGTGGCAACTCGTTTTCTCACAGTTCTGGAGTCCAGGAGTCCCAAATCAAGGTGTTGGCCTGCCGGCTTTTCCTGAGGGGTATGAGGAACAACCCACTGCAGGCTTCTCTCTTGACTTCTGGTGGTTGCCAGCAGTCCTTGGCTTATAAATGCCTCACTCCAGTCTCTGCCTCTGCCTTCACATGGCTGTCTTCTCCCTGTATCTGTGTCTTCTCCCCTTCTATCTCTTATTAGGACACGTGTCATCAAATTTAAGACTCACCTAGATAATTAAGGGTGACTTCAGTAAGTTAATTACATCTGCAAAAACCTTCTATCTGAAGGTCACATTCATGGTACCGGGAGTCCATGGATCTTGATCTATCTTTTGGGGGCCACCTTCCAACCCATCAAAAAACCCCTCCTCTGTGTTTCCACATACCTGGGCAAATCTTCTCTTGGCCTTTCCCTCACTCAGAGTGGAGCTGATGGCCTGGTTCCCCAGCGCATTGAGACTGTGAGCTGAGACTTTCCTTTCTCTACCCCTAGTACCTGGCACTGGGCCTGGCCCACAGACACTCATAAATAACAAATGGGGAAATTGATGAATTGGGCGTGTCTCCCAGCATGCTGATGTGGAAACAAAGTCTCATGAGGGAAACAAGATGTGCATAAGGCCATGGAATGAATGAGGACAAAGCCAGGAATCTGTTCCCAGGATTGTGGGCTGGGGCCTTTTTCTTGGCACCAGCCCCTCTACTCCCTCTGGGATCAGAGGCACCCCCTCAGAAAATCTCTTCTGCTGACTGATTAGGAAATAAAAAAAGGTCTACCATCCCCCATTCTGTAAACAGGCTTCCTCCCAGCTCCCTGACCCTTTGATCTGCACCCTCCCCAACACTGGTGCCCAGTCCTCCCAACCAGAAACACGTGTCATTTGACCTTGGCTGTTTATGGAGGAAAGTGACTCCCCACAGGGTGGATTTCCCAAAGGTCTTGGGGGCCCCACTACTTGGGCATCCCATGGGAACAGTTCCTGGGGACTTGGCTGTGCTGAGGATGGCAAGCTGGGAGGTCAGCATTGTGTGAGGCCAGAGCCTCCACTGCACATAGCTCCTGGAAGAACAGGAAACCCCACAGGGGCTGAATTCCTGTCATGCACCTCTAGATCCCAAATAGAGGGGCATTTATCCCTGCACACAAACTCTGAGGGCAGGCATGCTGAGCGAGGGGCCAGGTGCTGAAATCCAAGCAAGCATCCTGCCAACACAGCAAGCATAGGGCAGAGGCCAGTTAGACCCCAAGGGGGCCCTGTTGGAAAGGCCTTTTTGGGTAAGCCCCACCTGCGCCCCACCACCCCCTCCCTGCCCAGGAGTCCTTCTGATGGGGAAGAAGCAGCTTTGTGTGAGAGGCATCTGGCCAGGCTGTCAGCTCGGACATCACCCCAAGGGGTGGTGAGGTTCCCCTAAAGACACACAATCCAGCTTTCCTGTCTGAACCATGATGGTCCAGAAACTCCCCCATCAGCTCTGTGGGCACTGGAGAAGTTACCCAAGGGACAATGAATGCCCTGTGTCCTCAGGTGGCTGCTCGCCACCGGGTTTTCTCTGGCTTACAGGAAATGGTCTCCTTCAGATTCTATGGAGGGTCTCCCTTTCCCTTGAAGTTAGGTCAGCAAAGGAGCAACACCAAGGTGTTTTGAGCAAGGAGACAGAGCCGGTGACACTTTGCTCCATCTCTGACTGCATGGGAGACCTGGGAGACCACTCAGCCTCTGCCAACAGTTCCCCAACTGGGAAAGTCAGGATAATAACACCTATTTCACTACAGCCTTATGAAAAGTGAGTGGAATAACATATGTCCATGAGCAGGTCCCGCGGTGTGCCGGGAATAACAAGAGGAGCTGACTGTTCAAAGTGCTCAGTGGTGCGCATCTCAGTGAATCCTCCTGCAACCCGCTGATGAGCTGATTTGCTATCAGCTCATTTTACAGGTGATGGAACAGAGGCCCAGACAGGTTGAGGACCTACCAAGGGTGCATAGCTCTTAAACAGAAAGGCAGGAACCATGATGCTCTCCTGCTTCCCTGCCAAGTGTACATTTCTTTCCCTTCTTTTAACCAGGTGCCTAGCACTGAACTAGTTGAGTAAATGATTTTTCAAGTGAACAATATAGGTTGTGCATGGAGGGTGAAAGATGGATATGACATGGCTGTGTGCTCCCCTCACAACCTGGAGGATGCCTGCAAACAAGGAATTACAATATGGTGTGTGTGTGCTGGGGAATACACAGAACAGAGAGAGCAGTCCCTCCTATGGGATCTGTTCAGGGATGGGTTGGCAGTGAGAGAAGTTTCTGGCAGCAGGGAATGCCTGAGCTGAGAGGTGCAGAGTCAGGAAGGGTGAGCCAGGTGGACTAGCTCGGGGAGAAAGTCGGGCTATTCCAGGCAGAGGACCCTGAGTAAGCGCAGGATCTGAGCCATGAAACAGCCTGCTGAGTGCACGGAATGACAAGGAGCTGGGTGTGCCTGGAATACCGAGGGCCAGGCAGAGTGAGCATGGTGTGGTGAGAGGCAGGCAGGAAGACAGGCAGGTGCCAGACTCCGGAGGGCCTGCGGGACGGGCCTGGGAGTGTGGGCCTCCACTGTGGGCTACAGGGAGCCACAGGATGGGTCTACACAGGGAGAAGTGCAGGCAAATTTCTGTTTCTGAAGGATTATTCTAGAGGTTTTGTGTGAATCAGAGGCCAGCCTGGGTCAGAGAAATCTGTTAGAAGGTGAGAGGTAGTGAGGACCTGAATAGCAAATATGGGGACAGTGACAGAAATGGAGAAATAAACTTGGAAATAAGCTAGGGTATAAAAGCTGCAGGAATTGCTGAATTATTAAGGCAAGTATGGGAGAGAGAGGAGTCTCGGGTGACTCCCTGATTCTTTGCTGGGATCCTGGCTGAGCAGTGGACCCATTCACGAGCAGGGACCTGAGGAGAGTGGCTGATCTGAGCGATGATCACACCCACTGATGTCCAAGGCCTGTGGGCCACTCAAGGCGGGGGATGGCAATGAAGGGGCTGGTTCTGTAGCCCATTGCTTGGGACAGGGGCATTGGCTGTAGGTGTGGGCTGGAGGTGCACCTGCTTATAGATGCAGGTGGAGGCTGATGTCCTGGGAGTGTTGTAGAGGAGTCAGAAGAAAGACCCTGAGGGAGCAAAGGAGAGTCCAGGAATGGGGAGAGTCTCTGGAGGAGGCAATGCTCAGTGGGTCCAACCCCACAGAGGCCCTGCAAGGGAAGGACTGAGAAGTGCCTGGATGGGGCTTCAGGGTCACTGACTGTGGTTGGGACTGGATTTTGTGGCGGTTGGGAGCGAATGTCAGAGCAAAGGGGCAACAGGAAAGCTGTGGAGACAAGACGAGAGCAAGAGTGCATCATCTCAAGAGAGACCTAAGGTCAGGGACGGGCACATTCTCAGGATGAAACAGACTGAAGCATGCTTCTTCAGGGGAAGAAGTCTCATAAGGGAAGTTCCAACTACGCAGGATGAATGAGAGAATCCATAAGATAAGCCTGGAGGAGGCACAAGGGGCCAGACTCCATGGGGGAGACAAAGACATGATGCCTCCCCTTACAGAGCTTCTCCTCGAGATGCCTGCCCTGCTGTTCTTATCAAACCAGAGCCCCTGCGATACCCTCTCTGCTCCAGCTTGCTCCTGTACTCTTTAGCCTTGGGGCTTTGCTGCTGTTCTTTTGATCATCGATCTCCGCCATGTGCCAGTTCCAGGAGGGCAGGGATGTCATTTGTCTCATCCATAGCTGTTTCCCCGGCACATGCCAGGAGCTGCCTCTGGCATGTAGGGGAAGCTCAACTTCTGTCTGCTGTGGAACGGATGGATTGGCAGTGGAGAAGACATCCTGGTACACAGCTGATGCTAGAGCCAGGAGACATGGGTTTGGAGTTCGATGGTGGAGGAAGTGGTAGGAGGGGCACACTAGGCAGATGGTGGGCAAGAGCCAGGAGCCAGGGAGGAACTGGTGAGCACATGCCCTGTAGGGAAAGGCCAATATTACTCAGGGTCTTCCCTCCCCTCCTTCCTGCAACATCTGGGGAGCACATACAACGTGTGAGGACCTGGAAATGCAAAAAGGAAGAACGCAGACTGTCTGCCCATGAGGAACTTATAATCCAGGGGAGTGAGAACAGGAGAGCAATCATCAGAGTTCAAATATGGTGCATATTACATGGGTCATGTATTTGGCTGAAAAAAAAAAAAATAGAGTGAGGCCAAATTAAAAAGGCCTTGAATGCTGGGCTAATAACTTTGGGTTTTATCTCATAGGCAATGGTGAGCCATTGATGGTTTATAACCCAGGAAGCACCACAATCGTTTCCACGTTTTAGAAGAACTCATGGGCAGCAGGATGGGCCCTGTACTGAAGAAAGTTATGATCAGGGGAAGGAAGTCGTGAGAAAATGGTTCCAAACAGTGGTGCACTGGGGCTACTTCTTCCCAGAAGAGCAAGAGCTGAACATCTTCCTCTCTTTCCAGGACCTCCTTCAGTGATGTCACCACTTACTGGTTGAAATCAGCCGTAGTGGGAGTATTTACACTGTGGAAATTGGTGAATGCTACAAATCAGAGTTGCTTTTTTCTTGGGGTTCTCGTTTACCCATAAACTAGGGGATAGCTCAAGTGCTAACCATGTCCAGTGGGCTCACAGCCTCACACAGAAACTGACAAACAAGCCAGGGTTCTCTTTCAAGCCCCAATAGGGACCTTATCAATGCTAATTGTTGTCTCAGCTTCAGCTTTTTTGCTTCAGAAACAGACAGCATTTTATCTTCCCAACTTGGACCACAGTATCTAGTCCTGTCCTCTAGGTGGAACTACCAAAATCAAGGCAAGCCAAGAGGGCCAAAGGGCCTCAGCTGTCCTGAGATGGGCTTTGTCTTGTTTTGTTCTCACAGCTCAGAGACTTTGGGGACCTAGAAGAAGAGTTACTGAGCAGTGAGGGAACAAAATATTTCATCTTTACGTGGTGTTTGAGGCCAAATCACCTGACCCAGAAGCAAGAGAATAAGAAGGGGCACAGCCACTGAGCAGATTCCCTCCTCAGCCCCCCAGAGCTCCTGTCCTCTTGCAATTGAGCAAGGGGACCCCAAGCTGGCTAAATCAGAGGGCTGCAGACTGCATGCCAGCTGCAAGGTGGGTCATGAGGAAAATGGGCTGGGCAGGTGATGAGATCATCGCTCTCTCTTCACTTGCCTGCCCTAGGGGTGCAGCTGCTTTATTTCCAGGTAAAACACACAACGGTGTCTCTCCAGGGTGGCAGCAAGAGAGAAGGGATTTGCAGGGATTCCATAAAGCTATTGACTTAAGATGTTAGTTACATTCTGAGAGCGGAGACAGGCACGATGGTTAAATTACTGCCATTTTGAGGAAATATTGACTCTGACCAGTGGATTCTGTGGCATGTTTCACAATGCCTGGACACAATGGCCTGTTACTTGCACATGTGTGTGTGTGCACATGCACGCACATACACAAGCAATCAGTTAATAGTTAAAGCCTTGCTTATGTGTCCACATTGAAAAATGCTTCCGGCTTCTACTGTCTCCCACTTCACCCTCAAATGTGCGCTCTGAAGGAGGATTATTTCTATTTTGTATGCTCTAGAAATTAACTGATAGATGCGTGCATTTCTGTCCCCCACTTGTCCATTTGTGTCCCTCCTTACCTTTTATTCTTTTCTGCTCTCTGCTCCTCCCATCTGATTTTCGCCAACTTGTTTCTTTGTTTTAAATCTCTCCCTCGTCTGAGGCTGCTTGTCTTCTCCGCCCTGCTGACCCCTCCACCTCCTTTTCTCCTTCTTCTTTTTTCCTTTCTGACTCCTTTTTCTCCTCGCCTCTCTCTTTTCTCTTCTTTCTCTCTCTCTGTCACTCAGCAATCCCTACCTCTCAAGGTCAACAAGCAACTCTGCCAAGATCTTCACTCGAAAGAGCTCACTTGGCTTTAATTAGGATCCTTTCAGAAACCCTGACCCCAGAGAAAGCCCTGCACTCGAGAGCTGCCAATTTCCTTTGCTCTATCTTATCACCTCCCTCCTCCATGCTTTTAAGAGCAAAAATCCAATAAAAGAGATTTAGAGTAGACATGTGGAAGAGGAAAGGGCTGAGGACATTCCATTTTGCTTCTTCAGTTGTGTAGATGAGAAAACTGAGACTCCAAGGAGGCACCGTGACACTCCACAGCCACGCAGCCAGTGAGAGACAGAGCTGGTGTCAGAGCCCTGGCCCCATCAACCCCTCCTCACCAGCTGCTTCCTGGACCTGGCCACAGAGGGACTCCATGGAGCATTTAGAGAACACCTCCCAGGCCCAGACTCTGCTTAGCAACAAGTGCTGATATTTTTCCAGACATGCCTGGAGGCATCTTGGGAAGAAGCTACAAAGTTAAACAAAAACAAACGGTGAACTTGGTAATTATACACAGTCCTATTTTCTTAACTAACCAACTGGATCTTGTTAAGGGAGGCTTCTGAACGCAGACAGAGAGAACCTTGTCGTCACCCGTTAAATATGTGTAATTTTACACACTGTCATGTAGTTCTCCATCCAGCTGCCTCTCCACTGGAAAGGAGTGAATGATTGCATCTTGGCCGTTTCTTAGCACGTAGGTATTTTTCACAGGCAAGATTGCAGACCCTACCGAAATGGTTTGGTGTGGGTAATCTTACATACTTGGCATCTTCAGCAGACTTTTAATTCATCGAAAACAGAGAGCTGGTTGTTTCAGATAGTGCTGTCTGCCTGATACCGACGTGGCATGTTTTCTTACCTGAGTCCTGCCTCCTCCTCTCTAGTCCTCAGTTTCCCCAACTGTAACATGAGAATGGACTAGACTCTCCCAGGGCCCTTCCAGGGCTCAGCTCTGCTCTTCAGACTTGCTCTACATTTGCCAAGACCTTAATTGCATCAAAACGCTGAGCAAAGTCTGGTTTTTGTTAGGGCTTTTGCTTACAGAGCTGTCTTCCAAATCAAGAGCCTTCTTGATGGTTTTAAATAAGCCTATACTTTAAAGAAAAATGAAAATTAAAATATCGAACCTCTGGGTGCACTCTGCACCCCGTAATGAAATGTACATGGAGGACATACACCGGTTCAAGGACTTTATACAAAGTTATAATAACTTAACAGTAATAAGCTAATAGTCAAATGGAATTAATAACAGGAATGTGGCCATTTAAGCAGTGAGATGGCCCCGTGTCATGGAATTTTTGCAGCTAAACCCTCTTGAGTTTCTGTAAGCTAATAGCAATTAGCTCCTGAGTTAATGGCAGCTGCGGTCATAATGAGATTGGAATTGATCATTTAGAAGCAGGCTCCCATAAGCTGGTCTTATGAGGCATTTCAGCTGTAAAGCACTGCCTTGACCTCTTCTCCTCATATCTTTCATCATGACCCCATCTTTTTTCAGGCTTTCTGGACTCATCATACTTTTTCCCTGCACAGCATGCAGCTCTGCAGGGTGCCAAGAGTGAAGTCTCAGGGTGGGTTGTACAGCCTACAAACCAAGAATTCTGAGCCTGCAAAGCAGAGTCTACTCAGAGTTGGTTGCACAAACCCTTCCCTTGGCAGGTACCTCCTTGGCAGGTTATGACCATCTTAGCTTCGAGTTCTAATTCTGGCTCTTCTACTGCTTTGGTCTGACTAGTGGGTTGACTTCTCTCAGCTTTGGTTTTCTCAACTGTAAAGTGGGGTGCATATTATCTACCTCATCAGGGTTATAGTAAAGATGTAATAAGGAAATCTGTGTAAAGGGCCTTTATCTACCATGAAAAGATGCTCAATGGATGTCTTCCTTTCTGTATCAGTTAGCTTTTGCCCTGTAACAAATCATCCCCAAAATTAATGGCTTAAAATAACAATCATTTTATCTTGCTCACAATTATGTGGGTCATCTGGGTGTGTATTTTCCTGGTTCAGCCGATTCTTTCTGGGCACCATTATGCATTTGTGGTCAGTCGATGGGTAGGCTGGTGGCTGGACAGTCTGGGTATGCTGTGCACACAGGCCGGTGGTTGGCAGGCTCTCAGCAGGAGACATAGGAAGAATTGGGACACATGACTCTCATCCTCCAGCAGACTAGCTTGGGTTTACTCTCATGGTGGTCTCAGGGATGCAAGCACAGGAAAGAAGGAAGACCCAATATGCAAGGGCTTTATAAGTCACTGCTATGTTACATTTACTATTATCCTATTGGCCAAAGAAATTCACATGGCCAAGAAAGACCCACGGCCAAGTCTAACTATACTCTACCTCTTGTTGAAAAAATGGCATAGAGATGGGAGGACTCTGTGGTCACTTTTCCAACATACCACACCTCATTTTACTTTCATTAGTTTTTGTCATCTATATGCTGTGCCTGGTAGATAACAGGTGTTTAGAAAGTGGTTATTTAGGTGAATGAATGAGTAAATGAATGACAGAAACCAGCCTTCTGTTGGTAAAGTTGAGACTCCAAGACATGATGGCTTGCCAAGGTGTTACTGCAACTGGCAGGGAGAAAGCAGGAGTCAGATGCCAGCCTCCTGACCTCCACTCAGACGATCATTTTATCTTCCATAGATGAGGAAAACTGTTACATAACACATCCCAGCACCTCAAGATTTTTTTGTGTGTGCTTTTTCTGAACATCAGCTTCCCTTCTGTATTTAAAGGCATGGGTGTGGTCTCAGTGGCCCTCCCACTCCTCTGTCTGGGTGCTTTGGAAGGTAGTAAGGTCCAAAGCAGTTCTCTGCACAGTGCTTCTCCCAGGAGACAGAGGGGTGGGGAAGGGGTGGCAGTGAAGCTCCCCAGGTCCCTCTGCATGTGGATATCCCTGGAAATGCAGTACATGCATCAATATGTGGCTAATCCTTGGGCCAGCTTTGAGTTGTCTGGGCAAAAGGTGATTAAATTACTCAGGAATCAATTCCAGGAGCTGTTTTCCTTCCTTATTTAAAGATCACAAACTATTTTCTCCTGAGGATAAAAATCAATAATTGAGTAAAAATTGGGCATCACATCATTCTTATCAGAGGCCCCAAATAAGCTTTCTGGCTGGCGGAAGTGTGGGGAGATGGAGGCAAATACAAACTCTGCCTTTTACATTCTGAGTCAGCGAAGTCTGCAGAGGGTAGCTGAGGGAATAAAGCTCCCCACCTCTGGGTCTACCTGCAGGTATTTTCTCTCTCTTCCCACATGGGAAGGTTTTTTTTTTTTTTTCATAGGAGATTTGTTCTGGAGGACCCTAGGGCCCATCTGTCTTGACAACACATTACCTCCTGCCATGTCTGGTGTATCAGTCAGGCTTGTCTAAGTTATGCTGCAGTAACAAATAACTCTCAACTGTCAGTGACCTACAGCAGCAAAGGCTTAGTTCTTATTTGAATTCTATATCCTTTCTCACCATCTGCAGCTCTGTTCTATGCCATTGTCATTCCAGTACTGGGCAGAGGGAGCAGCCTCTATCTGGGGCATAGCTAGTCTCATGACTGAGGAAAAACAGAGTAGAACTCCACAACTCTTAATGCTTCTGTTCAGAAGTAGCACAATTCACTTCTGCTCGCATTTCGTTGGCTAAATAGAATCAAATGGCCAAGCCTCATGGGGTAGGGAGGAATAATCTTCCATGGAAAAGACCAGCAAATATTTTAAGCAATAATATAATCTAACGCATATGGCCCTGCTTGGGTCGGCTTGGTGCTGGTGTTTAGACAAGGGTGTGGGTTTTCCAGGGCTGGGCTGGAGTGAAAGAGGATTGAGACCCAGGGGTACCATGAGGGAGGTGGGAAGCCCACTGGCTTTGGCTCTGTCTACTTTAGTCTCCAGCAGAGGAAATTTTAACAGGCACTTCCATGAAGCCATTTACTCACGAACTCCACAAGTTTCCAGACATTTCTGCTTGAAGCAGCCCCAAGAATTGCTGGAGGAAAGCCAGCAGCCTGGGCTGTCTGGCCCTATTCTAAGAAATAAAATGTTCCGTGCTCCTAAGGTCACACAGGGCAGGGGGCTGTGTGCTGGTCAGAAAAGGTGTGACGAGGTCAAGTTCCCTGAAGGACAGTGGGACACCCCAGAACCATCACAATTCAGACCCTGAGCCTCACACAATACATCCCAGATAGCCTCAGACTTGGAGGATGATGACCTGAATCTCAGGTCTACTTCTTCAACTTATCAACATGTGGCCTTTGATGTTCAGTTACCTGCTCTGTGTTCCATTGTTTTCATCAATGAAATAGGAATAACAGCATCAGACCTGCCTTCATTTGTTAAGAGATGGGAAAGTTCTAGAGAAAAGAGTGAAAACAAAATTGTGTAATACTCCTTAGGAGTTTGATACAGATGATGTCAAACTCTGGTCACTTCCTGTCTCATGAGGATGCGGAGAGGAGGAAGACTTCACTTCCAAGATCTCTAAAGGGTGGGTCCCCAGAGAGACAAACATATTAGCTCACACTAGAAACAATTTTCTAGGAAGACCAGAGCCATTGGGAGATGAAATGGCTGGCAAGGGAGAGAATGATTCCCTGTGATGAAAGGTGTGCAATTAGGGTTTGAAGTCTGCTTCCCAAGGACGCTGTGAATGCCAGTAAGCAGTGGATGGGTGGTTGAACTGAATGACGGAAGGTCATAGACTCTTAGAATTAAATGATTGCTATCAAACTCAGAGGCACAGTAATATGACCTCATGGATGAAGCTCTGGCAAACCATGTGGCAGTAGGGGAAGCATATGCCCTGGCCTGATCTCACGTTGATCTTTTTGAGGCTCCTTCCTCCTGACAGTTCCAGGAGACTTAGATGGTGATTCACTCCTCAGCGGCCTTGGTATTTACTGCATGTCTCCTGGAAATTAGGCATCAGTCCTAGTCTGATGGCCGTCCACCCGCAAAAGTCAGGACATCCCTCTTGAGCTCTGTCTGGTCCCAGTGAGAAACTCTCAGGATTCACTGTGGTCCCCAGTGGCTGAGGAGCAGTGATGCACAGGTGCCCAAGACACTGGACTGTCCTCAGGCGGAAGGGCAGAGACAGCACTGTGTGTTTGCTGAAGGGGATGGGATATTGTTGGTGAATGGACCATGTCACCAGCCCTGGACATGCTGGGTACATGGAAGAGCTCAAATTGGGCTTTTGATAATGATCATTTTCTTGGACCTGGAGCAATGCGTTTCTCTCCTCCAACTCCTTCTGTATCCTCAGCATCTTCCTCACATTGAAAATGGCTTTGTGTTTCTCAGGGGCTGTCAAGTTCTCACTCTCCTGAGGCCCTCTCACTGGTTCTGAGGCAGCCAGGCCTGGAGCAGCATCTTTTTCTGGTCATGAACACATCTGGGGCTCGAGGGTATGAGGGGTGTGAGACTTGCCTACTCAAACTCTGGCCCAGTGCCGAGCCTTGAGCTCCTGTGTCCCAGATTCTGCAGCCCAGAAGGCAGGCAGCCACCTTGGAGAACATCCTCCCCAATGCCCCAGCAGCCCTTTCCTCCATAGTTGGAGGCAGGAGCCACCAGGGCTACAGGGATCAGGCATTATGCTCCTGTGAGACCATGGGCATGGCCCTTAGGTAGCTGTCCTCCACTGTCAGATGGGGCTCCCTCCTGTGTCCCAGGTAAAGGAGAAATGACTGACTATTCAGCGTGCCTGGTGCATGTGTGGCTCATGGTAAGCACACATAACTGCCCTATTGTTGCTGTCATTGTTCTGCATGTCTATCATGCCTTGCATCCCACATCCTGAGGCTCAATACCTTGGCCAGGCCTGCTGGGGGCCCAGTCCAGGCCTAGATCTTCACTGAAAGCCTGCCTATTGTCAGCACGGAAGATGGGGTGCTGTCCCTCCATGGGACATGCTGGCTTGGGTGCTGTGCTGGGCACTCCTGGACTTGCCTGAGCAAGCATTTCATGTATCTACCCCAACCAGGTGCTGGGGTAGACATACTGTCACATATTTTTCTGTTTGGCTCCCACAATCCCTGAGAAAAGGAGCATTTGCCTTCCACGGCACAGATGAGGAAACTGAGTCGAAGACAGGTAACTTGCTCAGGGTCACCCAAGAATCAGGAGCCATGCCCCTCCCTGTGGTGGGGGATGAGATCCTCCCAGGCCAGGAGGCCTCCCACTTGTTCTTCACAGAGCTCTCAGGGGAGCACTGTGGACACTGAGATTCCTGGGACCCAGCCTACACTACTCCCCCCACCCCCGGTTACTCTAGGGGCCGGACTGGAGACCCATTTCTGAACAGCTCACCAGGTGACCCCGATGCAGACAAGGTCTGGGAACATCTACACCACATGCCCCCTTTGCCACTCTGGCCTGGTCTAGTCCGTTAGACATAGACTTGCAGTGACAAATATGGCCCTTTCTAAGTGCAGGGCTTCAGGGAAAGAGAGAAAGGCCTCAAGTAATAAGGCTCCTTCGGCGAATGTATCTTATATGCTCAGAAAGACAGGAAACAAGGCTTTGTTCCACTCTAGCATCTAATTTGCTGTGTGAGCTTGAGCAAGTCACTCTCCGGGTCTCAGATTCTGAACCTCTAAAATTAGATTTAAAGGACTTTAGCCTGGAGTTTCCCTAAGCTTGAAACATCTGGACATACTCCACATGATGCAGCACAAGAAGTAGGGCCCTCAGCAGCCAGTGAGCAGGTTCACTGCAGGGAATAAATGTCACCAGCCCTGCTCAGGACACTGCTAGCTCTGTTTGCTCTGAGCTGCCACCTTTGTGATAATGGCACCTAGTTTCACCCACCAGCAGGCATTGTGCTAAGTACCTGGCTGCATTTAATCCTCAGCCACCCTTTAGGGAAAATGTTATCCTGTCCCATTTTACAGTCAAGAAAACTGAGGCTCAACAAGGTTGAGAGATCCAGCCAAGGTCACATAGCTGGGAAATGGCAAAGCTAGGATTCAAGCACAATGTGGTGAGGCTCCAAAACTGATGGGTTGTGCAGACAGCCGCTTTAGTGTCCTGGGTAATTGCTGACTGCCTTCCTCCCTGAGGATGTGTGCAGCTGAGCTCTCTCTCTCCTTTTTTGTGAGCCTGCCATGAATCAGGAGAGGCAGAGGAACAAAATAAACAGAGATGGATGGGAGCAGAGGGTTTCTAGTGGAATCATTCTGCAAAGCTGCCTTTTTCCTTCGCCTTCTTTTGCAAGTTGCCCCTCTTAGGAGCTTCAAAAAGAAACCTGCTCCAAAGCAGGATCTTTTGCCTGAGCCAAAAGCCATTTATCTGGAATATTAATATGCCAGCAGCTGCCTGTGATGGTGCCTGCGCTGATCACACACTCCCAGCATTGATCTCTCCTGGGAATGCTCCGTGAGGCTCCAGGAAACTAATGGGCCCCCTGTGGCCCATTCTAGTACCTTTTGTTTGGCTTTCCCAGAGCTTCCTGCAGATTTGCAACCAAGCATGTCCCAGAGAGGGACATCTGCAGTAGGACAAGGCCATTGACAGCAAATCCACACCCACCCCAACTCAGGTGACTAGTCCTTCTTACTCATGGCGTGATGCTTGGAAAAGAATAGGTAAATCCACAAGAGCCAGCCTGCACACTATGCCTAACTGCAGGAGTCAGGCTGGGGACTCACGGCATCTTAAAGTGAAGGGCAGAGTTTAGAGGAGTGGAGCTCAGCTTCTGCTGTAGCTCATCCACTCCAGTGCTGTACAGCCTTAAGCCAGCTACAGGCTCCCTTTCACTTCAATCTTCTCTCTGCAAATTGAGCTGGTTGAACTTGATGCTCTCTTTTGTCTAAGGTTCCTCCAGATAGAACGTACTCTAGTGTTGTGGTGGGAGCATTAGGCAGAGAGTTGGAGGCTTTGGGTTCGAATTCCAACTCTGCCACAGAGCAACCTCGGTCAAATTGCAGAGGTTACTATGTCATTGGGTTTATTGTAACACAAACCAAAAGGAGATTCTCTGTGCTAGTGCCTAGAGGAGGGCCTTCTCTGTAGAGTCAAAAGCCATTTGCTGAAGCTGAATTTGGGATTCCAACCACTACCAGAAGCTGATGCAGAAAATACAGCTGGAAGTGATCCTACTCTCTCTGAGTTCCTCATCTCACAAAACCAGTAATTTATAATGAAGCACCATGACTTGTAAGAAAAGATATTTCCTAGAATGTCAGAGTGCAAAACATTTCCTAGCACAGGAATGTCTTATGTTCTGTAAGGTCAGTAATCAGATATCAGAATTTTAAGATGCCAACTTGCAACCCTCCCTTGCCAACCCATACCTTAGTTCCTATCACATAGTAGGTCTCAATAACACTCTACTTATCCTTTTATTGGAAATTCAGAGGAACTATTCAATAATGGCAATAATCATGAACACAATGGCAATTAACACATTGCAGATACTGCTCCAAGTGCTTTATATATTTTAATTCACTGAATGCTTATGACCACCCCATGAGATGGATACTATTTCACACAGGAATTTAGAAAGCTCACCCAAGGTCACAAAGGTACTAAGTAGCAGGGGTAGAAATTAAGCCCAGACAATGGGGCTTCAGCTTGTTTCTCAATCCACTGGGACAGTGGTTCTCAGACTGAAATAACCTAGTGGGATATAATAATGCAGCCTGTAGGACCCCACCCCCAGAGTTTCTGATTCACTAGGCCTGAGTGGGGCCTGAGAATTTGAATTTTCAAAAGGCTCCCAGGTGACATTGGTCTGGGGACCACACTTTTAGAGTTACTGCTTTAGACCACGCTGCCTCTGAGTTAAAGGGAAAAACTGGACTCCATGTGAACTCCAAGGTCCCTTAGAGCTTCAGGATCTCTGTATTTCCCAAAGTATTATTCACAGAAAATAATCCCACAGGTTGCTGGTGGACATCATATGCTGAAAAGGGGAATGAAATCGATGGTCATCTATGTTTGGGACATTTTGGTTTAATACATTTAAATAGGTTTCTTTACTGGTTACCTGCTTTGTGTTTGTTTACGTAATATCCACATGTACTCTATGACATAGTTTGGCAAGTTTTCTAAACATATTTGATATCAATTGCCTTCTAATGAGTAGAATGGAGAAGTAGTGTGACTTCTTAGAGTAGGCCACGAAAAGCATTGTGGTTTCCTTTTTGCTGTCTCTTTTGGATCAATAGCTATGGAGGAAGCCAGTCCCCATATTTTGAAGACACTCAGGCAACCCTATGGAGACATCCATACTGTAGCCCAGGGAGAACAATGCTGCCAGAATACTGCTGGAGAACCACCCACCGGGTCAATGCTCACTATGCCCAGTATGGGGAGGACTTGGAGGCCTCCAGATAGACTCCGAGAAGTGGGTTAGAACAAATATGGATTGCACAAAACAGAGACTCAGCCCCTCTTCTGCAGCCCAATGGATCATACTTTTTACCTTTTGTAAACTCCTGAAGCAAATACTCTATTGCAGGAGAAGCCAGGCAAGATAATAGGGATGATTGAGTGCAACCTCATCCCAAATTCCAACTACCCCAAAAGCGTATGTCTTTGGGACCCCAGGTAGGCACACCACTACCCTTCTCTGTGAAAGGGGAGGAGCAGTATTTTACTCAAGCCTCCAGGAAAAACAGTAAGCTCTATTTCACAAGTCTCTGGTGGCACCAGGTAGGTGCTGGGAGAACAAGGGAGAGTGAAATGAGTGAAATATGATCCTTGGCATCCACCAGCCTACATAGTCTATGTCAAGGTCGGCTGCATCCGAGACCATGAATTGAGTATTTTGAGGACAGGGGAGTAAGTCTCAAAAGGGAGCAATGGGTTATGCCAGTGGAGAGATGGCACTCTAGGAAGGAAATGGCTTCCCTCCCCTTTGAATTCAATCACAACTCCTCCAGAATATGGTGACTGGCTTCCTCTACAGCTCATGATCCAAAAGAGACAGCAAAGAGGAAACCACAATGCTTTTTATGGCCTACTCTGAGAAGTCACGCTACTTCTCCATTCTACACATTAGAAGCTAGTCCAACCCACACACAAGAGGAGGGAACTAAGCTCTGCCTCATGAAGGAAGGAGTATCAAAGAAGTTTTGGACTTATTTTAAAACCACTATACCATCTAAGGACAATAATAAAGGAAGGATTCTGATGAGAAATAAAAGGGGGATCAGAACAGAGGCTGTGGGAGATTGGGGCAAGGGGAAGAGAATTCCTTAAACAGTTTAAGGAAGAGAGAGAAAGAGCAGTGAATAATTAATGTATATATGGTTAAATTTAAATGGATAATTATAGAGTTTCTTGGAACGTGTAAGGACAGTACTAAATAAAGATCTTGAAATAGAAATGACACAGTACTGGGAAAATCTAATAACAGTCTGGAACTAATTATAATAAAACTCTTTTGGGAAAAACTAGAACTTTGGGGGGCATGGGGAGGGAAGGTACAGGTAAATGAGTTTTAAAGTTCTCATCTGTAGAAAGAAAGAGTGGGGAATTAAAAAGATTTTAAAGGCCATATGATCTTGGAGTGAAGAAGGAAACAGTAGGAGAAATAATGGCATTTTGTTTTTACATAATGGAAAAGCATGTATTCAATTACAAGTGTGAAAAAATAAAAGGAAACCATCAATGGAATAGAAAAGTGCAGTAAAAATCAAGAAAATAAAATAGAGGAAATGAAATAAAATAAATAGTAAACATAAATCCAACTGTCAGGAAAAAAATGTGTAAAAATGTTACACTAAAAGTGAATGGACTAAATGTTCCTATTAAAAGATAGAGGCTTTTCAACTGTTTTTTTAAAAAAATTGACAGAAGGAGATGAAAATGTTTTCTATTTGATGAGAAGATTCTGAATAAAGGTAAAGATGAAGGAAAACGAGGCAAAGATGGGGGGATTGTGTATGGTATGTTTGAAGATCTAAGTTCTGCCACTACCATTGTCAGTACTCTTCCTTAAACTGTTCCTTAAACAGTTTTTTGCCCCATTACTGCCATTAGTGCCAAAAATGAACAGGCAAACAAAAAAGGATTCTAACTGCTTAAACTGAATGCTCCCTGTTATTTAAAAAAACTTCTCAAAAATTAAAACAGAAGAATTGGAGAGAGTTGCTTATTTCATTTCTTTTGGCCCCAGCTTCTGAGAGTTTGGTGAATATTCTCCTTGAACTTCCCTGCTGGGTAACTTGCAAGGATTGAGTGCTTGATTTACCTTTTCAAGTGGGAGATAGTCCCAACTGGGAGCCTCCTTTGGACCAAACAGTTGCCATAAAATGTACCTGATATTATTTCTTTTTCTCTATCCCAAAAATGCAGGAAATGGTGGTTGTTTGCAGAAATGCAATATCCTGGCATTTGAGTATCAAGAGGGAATACAGGTCAGATTTCAAACATTATAGGCTTGAGGTGCAAACACCTGTGGTGGAGCATTGCTTCATTTCCAATTTTTCTAGCCCATCAGAAAGAATTGGAAGCTTAATATCCTGGAATGTAGTTATTCATTCACAGATATTTGTTCTGCAACTCCTGAGCACCAAGCACTTCAGTAGGCTCTGTCTATATAGAAGTCAACAAATCATAAAAAGCCACTGCCCTCATGAGGCATGCATTCTAGTGGAAGCAACAGGCAATAAATAAATGCTAGCCATGGTTAAGTGCTACAAGGAATAATAAAGCAGGGCAGGAGGCCAGGAAACGTGTATTATTTTAACCCATCAATTCGTGCACTCATTGAGTATAGAGTTCATGCTTTGTCCATCTCTGTGCCTATAGGACCTCAGTCCAGGCACAGACAGTGTGTAATAATTTTTCAGAAAAGCATCGAGATGAAGAGCAAAGGTAGTTGTAGATTTGTGCTTCCTCTTAACATGGCAGATAACAGGTAACAAGATCAATAAAGGTTTTGGACAGGTGAGTGATATGATCAAATTTATGTTTTCAGGATGTATGATACATCCATGGTGTATAGAATGAGTGATAGTTGGTGTGTGGCAGTGAGGGTGGGAGAAGCTATACTAGAAGACAGAATGCCAACCTTCTAGAGCAATGCTGTTCAATAGAACTTTCTATGATGGAAATGCTTCGTATCTGTACTATCCAACACGGTAGCCACCTATAGTTCTTAAGCACTTGAAATAGGGTCAAAGAGGCAGAGGAGCTAATTTTTAAAATCGTGTTTTATTTTAATAAATATAAATGTAAATAGCCATATGTGGCTAGTGGCTGCCACAATGGCAAGGTGGTTCTGGGGTAATCCAAGCCGGAGCCCATGAAGATCTGACCCTGGGTGCTGATGGTATGACTAAAATGGGGAAACCAGTACAGAAGACCACTTAGTTCCATTTCAGATGTTGGTCAAGTCACTTAACCTCTCTGGGCCTCAGTTTCTTCCTTTGAAAAATGGAGATAATTATACTTACCTCCCACCTATCTCAACTTACCTTACAAGCTGCAGAGGACTGTCATTAACTAGCAAATCCTCTGTCATCAGCACTTGGTTCTAAATTGCACTAGAATTTTAATTGTACATTATTCCTGGGAGTCAATTTGAAGATGTGTGTGTGTGTGTGCACGCGCGCATGTGTATTAGTTCATTCTCACATTGCTATAAAGAAATACCTGAGGCTGGGAAATTTATAAAGAAAAAGGTTTGATCGGCTCATGGTTCTGCAGGTGGTACAGGAAGCACAGTACCAATAGCTTCTGGAGAGGCCTCAGGAAACTTACAATCATGTTGGAAAAGAAAGGGGAAGAAGGCACATCTTACATGGCCCAAGCAGGAAGGAGGTGCCACCCACTCTAAAACAACCAGATCTCACAGGAACTCACTCACTCTCTTGAGGATAGTGCCAAAGGGGAAATCTGCCTCATGATCCAATTACCTCCCACCAGGCCCCACTTCCAACATTGGGAATTACAATTTGACATGAGATTTGGGTGGAGACATAGATCCAAACCATCACTGTGTGTGTATATGTGTGTGTTTGCGTGTGTGTGTATGTGTGTGTATTCGTATGTGTGTGTATGTATGCCCTAAAAATGTTCATAGTTTTGATACAGTAAGTCTCCTTCTTTAAATATATTCTGAAGAAATATTCAAAAACTGAGGCAGAGATGTAGGCAGTAAGATATTTATTAAAGCATTGTTCATAGTGGCAAAGTTACATGCAACCTAAATATTCAACTGTAGATTACCTCAATAAAGAAAACCTTGTCCATATATTAGAATATATACACTAATAAAAGTGGTCATGTCAAATATTATTTAGTAAAATGCTTATGGCATATTACTGCTAATTATATAGCTCTATGCATTGACAAAAGACTGAAAGGAAGACCATCAAATTGCTAGCAGTGGTTATCATTAGGTGATGTGATTACAATTCACGTTTTATTTTTTTCCCGTATCTTTTCATATTTTCCAAGTTCTCCATGATGAGCTTGCATTGTTTTCTTTTGTAATAAGGTAGCAGGGGTGGGAAAAGGTTATTTTTAAATGGGAGAAAGCAACATTTTATTTTTAAAAAGATATTATTTTTGAGAGAAATAGCACCATGCCAAGTTCCTAAATCTTGACATGAGGGAGAAGGCTGTTTCCTACAGAGCTACACACCTAGGAATCCTAGGTCCTGAACCCCTCTGTAAGCCCCAGAGGTCCAGAAATTTTTGTTGCTGGTGGGCTGGCCTGAGGCACCTTCTCAACCTTCTTCCCAGCTGGACCAGCTGCTAGGCTTCCAAGTAGAGAATGTGTCTGCAGGATTCAGGGAGGCCTTCAGGGAGTATGGGCGTGGTAGCTAGCCCAGTGCCGAATCTCTGCAGTTCCGTCTCCACCTGTCTCCATCTTCAGCACTATTTCTGCTTCCTACTCTCTGCCTTCCCAGGCCCCTGTATCTCCCTGATCTGATCACTTCTTTCCTCAATTTCCCTTTGTCTCTCTCGTGCCCCTGTCTCTGCTCTCTCAGTCTCCTTCTAGCTCTGTCTCTCCCGGTGTCTACCTCTAGTCCCCATCCCCAGGCAGACGCTGCCTCCAGCTCTCCGCCCCCTCCTGCCACACTGCTGCTGCTGAGCTTGGCAGGACGCTGAAGGTGATGGGCTGCGGCCTGTCGAGGGCCCGGAAGCTGTTACTATTACCGGGAGCTGCTTCTGTCAGGAGAATGTTCTCACATGTCACAAATCAGAAGAGGGTGTCTTCACTTCCTTCTGCCTGATCTCAACAAATTCCACATATAGTCCCCACACGACTGCTGCCCCCATCCCCCACATTCCCAAGAGCAAGTAGCAGGCAGGAGGCTTTCTGAAAGCTGTCCTGAGAACATGTAAAGTCACCAAGGGGACAGAGTGGAGGAGTCATACTCTGAATTCTGATGAGTTGAGAAGTCTGCCCTCACCCTCCCACCCCCACCCCTGCAAAGAAGTCTACAGCGAGCATTCTGTGCTGAAAAACATCTCCCAGAGCCAAGAACAGCAGGCCTTGGTCTGGAAGCTGACATACTTGCTAAGCACTCCTTAGAAGCCCTGACTCCGGGAAGGAAGCCACCAGGACAGGCTGAGCTCAGAGCGGGAGGGCCCTCACATCTGGGTTTGGCTGCCTCCTCTTCTGCTGGAAAAACTCAAAGCCATCCATCTAGGGACTCCCAGGAACATGTCCCCAGCTCCCAGCTCCCCGGTGAAGCTCAGGCTGCTGTGTTTGGTAATTCAGGAAAAGATAATCGCTAAGGAAGTAGGTGGAGTTTTGGTAGGAGGACGAGAGGAAAACGGCATGGCCCAGTGAGCAGAGAACTTGTCTGGGGAGAATGGTCCTCGGGGCTAATAGGTGAGGCCTGGCTGGAGCTGGCTTCTTAGGTACCAGGGATGCATCAAAGGGCTACCCCCAGGAGGAATGCTGCACTGGACTCTGTTTTGCTGGGTTTTGGTTTGTTTTTCCTTTACTGACTTCCTGCTTCTCCCACCTTCCCTGCTGCCCATGCACATTCTCTGACCCTGGACAAAGAACTCCCCTTTAGTTTCCCAACCTGCAGGATGAGATTGGAGTTCCATAGTACTCTGACCCCAAGTCCAGGAAAATGCCCTAGGAGCTGCCGGCAAGAGTGAGAGACCCTTCCCCACCGCAGCCCTGGGCCCTGCATTGTAAATTTTGAGCTTCTGTGCTTGGAAGGAAGTCAGCCTTTAGGACAGTGGGCTAGAGAAGAACGAGCCCTTGTTCACCAGTGCTACCAAGCTCCCAGGGTTCTCCAGCCTTGTAATGTGGCCTCCTCGGCGCCTCACCATGGTGCGTAGTTGGGGTGCAAAAAACCAGGCTCTCTAGAAATAGTTGTCATCTGTTTTAACCTTTGTTACTTCAACTGTGAAATGAAAGCGGCCTAGGCTGGAGGATCAAAGTAGGACTGAAGGTGGAGGATTTGCCCCAGGGCGGAAAGCCAGTGAATGGCAGCTGATTTGAATTAGAAAGTGCTGTGGGGGTAGGGGCAGGGATCCCCTTGTAGGTTTCCCTTCAAACAATGGGAGGCGGTTTTGTGGGCAAGTGCGCTGGTGCCAGAGGGGGCGCACACTAACATGTTAATCCTTTGGGAGGCTTTACAGTAAAATGAAATTGGTAAAATCAGCTTTTAAGTTATTAAGTGGGTACTTTAGACATTTACTTCTCTGAGAATTGAGTGCAAATAGTAGTAGATACAGAGAAGCTATTTGTTGAATGAACTGAATGAACGAAACAATAATTGATTCAATGAATCCACAAACAGCATTAGGCATGGGACTCTCATATCAAATCGTCAGGGACTTGGGACAAATATTTAACTGGAAGGGGACCTGGTGATGGCTCAACCCAATTTCCCATTCACGGATCAGCTGTGCAGGGGCTACATGATGTGAAACCTCTGGTACATGGATCACATGCCTGAGAGGTAACCGACACCGAAATATGAGGCCAGTGTTTGTTCTACTTCCTGCCCTCTCCAGGGCAGAGCACATGAGCAAAACTTATGAACTTGACTTTTTCCACATTTACATCGGAAGTATCAGGACGGACCCCGAGGAGAGGATGGCAGTCCCATGCCCCGGGGAGCTGGTAGCATCCTGGCACTGAATGGATTTTCCTTGAAGCCCTCTCTGTTCATCTGGACTCACGGAAAGTATCAGTGAGGGTTTTGGAATCAGGTCTCTGAAAGTAGGTTCTGATGTCACCCATTTAGAAGCTGTGTGACCTTGGGCAAGTTCTGGAGCCTCTATGTGTCTCCACTCTCTTATCTGAAAATGGAGAACAATGTTTCACTGAGCTTGTGAAGATGGACTAATGTTATATCCTAGAACAGTCCCTGGACAAGAGAAAGTTCTCAGTTAGTACTGGCTGCTAGTAGTCATCGTGCTCTGAACTTTCATAATGGGCTGCAGAAGGAACTCTCCGAGTCGCCTGGGGTGCACGTACGAAGTGCTGGGTTCCAGCTGCCAGAGAAGTTAGTTCAATCGGGGAAGGTTGAGACCAAGCATCTGGATTAACAAACACCTGTGTCCAGGTGTCCAGATACCTTGTGTCTAGCACAAGCTTTATGTAAGCAGCTTTCTGATCATGCCTAAAATCTCAAGTTCACACCCCTGTACGTTGGATTGTTAGATCTGATGCCTTCCCAGCAAGTTGGAAGGCCAGGAGGGCAGGTGTCAGATATGTGGCTCCCTGGTTTCCACAGAGCTGCACCAGGGCCTGGCACACTGAAGAGGCTGCATTTCATGGCCTTTAATTAATTAAAATGGAAAATTCCATTCTAGGGACTATAACCATTTCTGAGGACCAAAATTATTGGAAATAAAGTTTTCAGTTCTCAGAATTACTAAGCATAAGATCCTGAGCTGTTCCTGTGTCTTCTGCAAACCGGCTCTTAATGACATTGTTTTAGTTAGTGTGCAATGATTGTCTATAAGAGATCCCACATGGGCTGGGCGCAGTGGCTTACGCCTGTAATCCCAGCATTTTGGGAGGCCGAAGTGGGCGGATCACGAGGTCAGGAGATCGAGACCATCCTGATTAACATGGTGAAACCCTGTCTCTACTAAAAATACAAAAAATTAGCTAGGCGTGGTGGCCAGTGCCTGTAGTCCCAGCTACTCAGGAGGCTGAGGCAGGAGAATGGCTTGAACCCAAGAGGCAGAGCTTGCAGTGAGCCAAGATCACGCCACTGCACTCCAGCCTGGGCGACAGAGCAAGACTCCATCTCAAAAAAAAAAAAAAAAAAAAAAAAAAAAAAAAAAAAAAAGAGATCCCACATAATTCATCTTACAGGCTCAATGCTAGAAAAAAATGTCATTTCTCCTAACAAATATATATGCTTCCTTTTATTGTGTTGTGGCAGTTTAGTTTTCCAAAGATGGTCACAGCTGTATCTACCATCCCATATGCTCTTCTACAATGTGACCTTGTCGTCCCCCCCAGTCAGAAGGAGGAATCTATTTCTCCAGTCCCTTGAATTTGGGTGGGTCTTCTGACTACTTTCACCAAGAGAATCTGGTGGAAGTGATGCTACAAGAGTTGTGGGGATGGCCCTTCACTGGTCTTGCTCCCACTTCCTGCTCTGAGAAACCAGTTGTCAAGTTGGAAGTACAAATACCCTAAGACCATTGCATAGCGAGAAGTCCAGATTCTACAGAAAAGCCCTGAAGGATGAAATACTGCATAGAGAAAGAGAAGCCAAGGAGCAGTGATGCACCAGACACATGACTAAATAATCTGTCTTGGAAGTTGATCCTTCAGTTTCAGCAATCCCCACTGATGCCATGCATATCAGAAAGGAACTTCCCAGCCAAACCCTCCCTAAATTCCTAATCCATAAAATCATGATCAAAGTAAAATAATTATTTTAAGCTACTTTGTTTTGGGTCGGTTTGTGAGGCAACGATAGATACCCCAGACACATGCTATGAGAACACACAACCATTATGTTTCCCTTTTGTCCTTGGCTGCCAGGAAGCTCAAAACTGGGTTTCTGACTCAATTGTAGCAACTTCCCTTACTCCTTGCTTCATGTATATAAACTTGATCTTTTAACCCTATGTTAATTACATTAGATTTGTGTCTTTTAATCACAAAATCTCTCCCAAATACTTTTGAGAGAAAAATTAAGAAAGGAGGGAATGTTAGAAATTTTCTTGCTTTATCCACTCTCTTTACATATCTTAAATTTCTTATTTGTCAAAGTTCTATTTAACTTCCAGAGCTGGACCTGGCTGCAGAACCAGGGATGTCATCTTTTCCTACCATGATTCCATGCCTTGTCCTCAACCTTCTCTTTGGTTGTGGTTCATGAGTACCTCTCATTTTCAACTCTCACTTAACCAACTTTCATTTTTACAAACGGCCTCAATGACCAGAGAGCCAGGACAATTTAAAGAAATACATTTCTAATGGAGAAAGTTTAAGTTAGATAGTTGGAGAGATATTTTTGATCAAGGGCATGGTTGTGGAATAAATACCACCCGAGGACAGTCTCATATGCAAATAAATCTCTGTGTGCCCTTGGCAAATCCCAGAAGCAGAAAGGATGGTGGCTCTTAAATCCTGAGCAGTCACCGTGGCCAGGTATTCTACAGGTCCACACCCCTTGTATAAAATCTTCGGAACCATCTGTAGTTTGAAAATTAAATCATTCTAGATTTTAGAAAGGTGATATGGTACATAGAACTCACGTTACTTAACTCCCCAGGAAGTACTGAGATATCACCCTATAATCAAACACATCAATATTTCTACAGCAAAACATATGAGTAGTCACAATAAGAATTCTAAATAGTTTTACATCAGTTCAGTTCAGATTTTGTTGCCAAGTGAGTTTACATGGTGTCAGATTTTACTGCCAAATGAATTATTTCAAATGCCTTAAGGTTTTAGAACATTCTAATTTTGCAGCAGTGGCTAAGGTTTATGATCCCATACTAAATGTCTTGCTTCTATTTATCTCACTATTTCATAAAATCCCCAGTGATTAATGCTATTATTGTTCCCAATGCACAGATGAGAAAATGAAGACTCAGAGACATGAAGCTACTTGGCAGAGATCAAATGGCTCATAAATGGTAACGCTGGCTTTAAGCCCAGGTGTGTCTGACGTCCAAACCTGCATGCTCGACTTTCACCCTATCCCGCCTCCTCTGTTCTGTGCCACTGGTCACAGGAGAACAAAGCTCCTTCCAGCACAGCTCCTTGGGAAGCTACCTGGGTAGGCTAACAGGTTCTTAGAGAAGAAAAAAGAAGAAAGAAGAAAGGGAGGGAGGGAAGGAGGGAACATTTCTCTCCCTCTTTCCATCCTTTTACTAAATTAAAAAATATAACCCCTCCTCTACAACCCCTGACCCTGAGGAAATAGCTGAGAAACTGGAACCAAAATGGCTCAGAGAAAGAGGAAGGTCTTCCAGAAATGCTCCAATTCTTTTCCCCCTGATTTCTGCTTATCGACATTTGACTATTATCCCACTGCTGCCACCACATGTAAAGAAACAGATATTTTAAAATGAGCTTTGCTTTAAAAATATAAAACTCCCAAGCTTGTTATACAGCATCATGCTTAGAAAGAGCTGTGGGTTTGAGGCCCATTTGGAGGTGGCTTCCAATCTCAGCTCTGTCATTTACTGGTTACAGGAACCGAGAAAGTGTTCTCTCTGAAGACCCTGCCTAGAGAAACTCCTTCTTCCCTTCTACCTCTCAGCCCAAATGAGAGCCTAGACCTGGAACTGGCCTTCTAGATCCTCAGACAGACAGCCCACAGGAGAGAGGTGATGTGTGCTCTGGGTGGAGGGACAGGGGTCCTCACACTTCCCCCTGATAATTAACTCAAAGGCACCCTCTCATGGAAGTCCCCACTTTGTACCTCTCATCCCACAATCCCACAGTCAGGGGACAAGTCTTATCTCCTCATCAGATGTCAGACCTCTGCAGAGCTGATGGGCCTTGTGGACACTTCTATGTCTCAGCCTGTCAAGCAATCCCTCCTAATGAGCTCTTACTCTCCAGACTTTATGCCAGAAGAAGAAAGGCTTCCATTCATGCATGCAGTCACTCCCAAACCAACTACTGAGTACTCATCGTACACGAGGCATGCTAAGCATAAGGGTTCCTCCCCTTCTTCCTTCCTTTCTTCCCTTCCTCTTTCCTTCCTTTCCCTCACTTAATCAATGTCGCTTCAATTCCTTCCAGTAAATCAACCGTCACTTCCGTCCTATGTCCTTCTCAATATGTAGTTATCGTTCTGTAGTGACTTATTAGTCTGCTTTCTTTCGTTCGTGCGTTAGTGCTTTATGCTATCTTTCATTTCTTTCTTTTCTATCTTTCAGGCCCCTTCCGCCTTTATTTCATCCTTTCCTTCGGTTTTTCCCTCCATCCTTCCTTTCTTCCCTTCCTCTTTTCTTCCCTTCCTTCTTTTCCTTCCCTTCCTTCGCTTTCTTCCTTTCCTTCCCTCCCTTCTCTTTCTTTCTTTCTTTCTTTTTTTCTTTCTCTCTGCCCTTCTTTCCCCCTTCCTTCTTTTGTTCCCTCCTTACTTCCTTTCTTCCCGTCTTTCAATTTTTCCTTTCCTTTCTTTCTTTCTTCCCCCCTTCCTCTTTCCATCCATTCCTTCTTCCTTTCTTCCCTTCTCCCTTCCTTAGGCATTTGCTGAGCATCTTATATGTCCCAGGCGATGTACTGAGCACTCTGGATACAGTTGTCAAATGACACAGAAAATAATCCCTGTCCTCATGAGGCTTAGATGTTACATAAGTCGGGCATGAAAACTGCCAGCCCACAGCTCACTACGGCTGGAGGAAGTTGTCTTAAAATGCAATGTTATATCTGGTATGAATGATGTAGCATAGGACTCTATAGAAAGATAGGCACTCAACCTGGTCATGAGGGTCATGAAAACTTCCTGGGAGAAGTGATATAGATATTAAAATCTGAAGGATGTGTAAGCATAATGATCAAGAGCAGAGAAGGTTGCTTTGAGCAGAGGCAACATGTGCAACAGAAGAAAGCACATGGCTCGTGTGGAGACCCAAGAATAGCTCTCTGGGGCCAGGGCAGAAGGTTTGAGGTGGGATTAATGGAGATGTGGGTGGAGAATTAGGAGGTACACATCCTGCATGGCTTTTTCTTGACAGCAGTGGAGTACCACAGGCAGGTTCCAAGCAGGGGCATCAGAGAGAAACTGAGATGGCTATTATGCTTACCAGGCTTCACTATGGCACATTGGGAATATGACTTCACACCCATGTTGGAATGGGAAATGGGGACCTCCTGATGCCTCCCTAGACCCCTGATGCCCTTGGGAATGTTCTGCTTGAACTTGTGGTTCCAAAACCAGGCTGTAGGCTGCAAAGGGGCAGGTTATGCCCGAAGCTGCAGCGTGTGTGTTCCTATAATCATTAAGACGAGTTCCTGAGCTGCTGGATAGCTAACTCTAGTCGGTGTCAGGGTAATTAACCAAACTGCCTGAACTTTATTCACAGCCTGACAAGGTGCACTCTTGAGACTTGTCACTGTGGTTAGTCGGGGGGGAGGGGACTTGACATAAGGCTGATTAGGGAGTGTTTTACACAGCAAGAAGCTCTCTGATCTTCAGCTGAGCAGGACTCCCCCCTTTCAGCTCATAGGAGAAATGCCTGCAAGGGTAGAGAATAAAGATCATCCAGTCCAATCCCCTCATTTTCAGATGAGAAAGCAGTCATTCTGAGTATGGCCGTGGTTTTCCCAAGGCCAAGGGAAGAGTTTCTTCTGGAGGTGAGGTGGTATTACCACCAGCTCCCCATGGCTCCACTCCACCTTTTACTTATTGTCCAAAAAATGCTATTTCCTAACCACCATTTCTTAAATTTAATGCCCATAGGAATTACTGGGGAACTTGCAAAAATGCAGATTCTGATTCAGGGGATGTGGGTAGGGCTGAGGTTCTACATCTCTAGCAAGCTTCCAGCTGATGCCAATGCTGCTGGTCTATGGACCATCTTATGCATAGCAAGGAGCTCAAAAGACCCCTTCCCAGAGGCCACCTTTAACTCCAGTGGAATTGGCATGAGGTGCCTTAGCTTGGGTCTCACTAACTGCAATTGGCCCTGAAACCTAAGACTCCTAAGATCAGAGCTGTTCTGATTAAAGGATTCTCAGAGGTCGTACACTCCAGCTCCTGTGCATACCTGAATCCCCTTGTTCTGGTTGGGGCTCTTTTAGATTTCAATGAACTAACTTAGTTCCCTTGAATAAAATAGGGTCTAAAGCATCGCAGGAAAGCCAGGGCAAGAAATGCCATCTGCTCACCTGCTCCACTCCCCACCCTCTGAGGACCGACTTACTTATCAGGTTATATCCTAGCAAAAAAATTAAAGATAAAATAAGATAACTGCCACCCAGCTCCCTAAGGCTGTGTGAACTTCAAACCCCAGTGCCCATCATAGCTAGAAACTTCTCTTTTTCACCCTTATTTCAACTTTCTGAAAGGGACAATCAGATGGATACGGTTGATCTGTTTGAGCCTCTTTTCTTCTCTGGGCCTCAGAAAGCCCTGCAACAAAATGGAAAGACTTGCCTAGGTGGTCTTTCAGGTACTCCAAAGTACTGATTCGCTATGCCTCTAAGGTGCTTTGCAGTCAAGCACTTTAAAAAAAAATACCTTTACGCTGGTCCCTGGGAAAGACATTTATACAAAGAGGTTGCATTTGGGGCTTTCCTCTGGTGAAATAACAACACAATCTAGCCAAGAAAATGGGAAGTTTTAATATTTCAGTTATGGGATTGATTCTATGATGCCATTCCCAAAGAGTGATTATCCCAACAAGAATATGAGTGGTTACAATTTTCAAGGCCCAATTCTCAGGGATGCTTTGTAGGCATTTGACTTGGAGTCAAAATGATTGGGTTTCCACATCACCTCTGTGGGCAAGTCCTAAAGTCTCATTTCATATGGAGAAAACTGAAGTTTTTTTCTTAGATCTGGTGTTCAATGATTCCAATCTAATCATTATTTTATTTTAAAATTCTAAGTCCTTTCTTAAAGGACTGAGACTTGGAGTGAGGACAAAATGTTGCTACTCTCACAACCTCCCAGGCATATCTGTAGCTTGTACCTTATCAGGTTCCTCAGCTCCCAGTTGCCAAGGGACGTTTGAGTGCGTTACACAGGAAGTTTCATGGCACTCTCCAATGGGGACTTGTTTTCTAGGTTGCACTTCAATAAGAAAAGCTTTTTTAAAAAAAGCCAAGAGAATTTAAACCTCTTTTCTGTAACCCCTGCCCTCACGGTTCCACTGCAGCCCATCATCTTCATTGCTGTAGCACAAAAAAGAAATGACATCCTATGAAAAGTACACAGTTGCTAGAAAACAATAATACTGAGCTTTTAGCAGCCAAGGTCACCTAGGCATGACAAAAACTCTTAACACTGACGTTTTTGAAGTCAGAAGAAGGTGTTTGAGCTCAGACTGGGCTATGTGGGACCACATCACTGTGAGACACCTAAGGAGGATGCAGACAGGGCATCCTTCCCAGACAAATGCCAGGGATGCCCTTCCTAGACAAATGCCCATGCAGGAATATGCATAAAGTCTTCCCTGCAATTCCAGCAGCTTCCTGCCCACCCTTAGCCAACTCAAGCCTCCCCATGGACCACCTGTTATGGACTGAATGCTGGTGTCCTTCCAAAATTCGTATGTTGAAACCTTACCACTCAGTGTAATGGGATTAGGAGGCAGGGCCTTTGGGAGGTAATTTGGTCATGAAGGTGGAGCCTCCATGAATAAAATCAGTGCCCTTATAAAAGGGACTCCATGTGAGGATATGACTAGAAGTCAGTTGTCTGCAACCAGGAAGAGGGCCCTCACCATAACCCAATGATGGCGGAATGCTCATCTCAGACTTCTAGCTCCAAGACTGTGAGAAATACATTTCTGCTATTTATAAGCCATCCAGTGTGCAGTGTATTGGTTAAAATACCACCATGCTTCAGGATTGCATCTCTTTGTGTCTGTCTCAGCCCTGTTGGATCTAAGCTGCATTTGGCACCGGAGATGCTGGAGCCCAGGTCAGCAACTACCCTGCCCCGGGGTTATCTCCAGTAGTGCACAGGTGACACCCACATTGGGTATCCTTGGTCTTCACAATTCAACCAGGCATTGACTAGCAGTGGGGATGTGCTAAGGAAGCCATGCCAGGCAGGGTGTGCTTTTGCACATACTGACTTAGCTTTTAAACAAAAACTACTTTGGCCAGAAATTTGTGTGCAAACATCAGCTTACAGCAGGGAACAACACTCTGTGGGCTCACAAAAAAAGTATGAAGGAGGCCAGACGGAGGTGTGCTGTTGCTGTGGACTGCTGCATGGCGACAAAGGGCTGGAGGCTTTGAGTTTTGTTTGTTTTCCAAGTCCAGACCAGCAGTGGATGGGGAATCTGGAGGCCTGCTTCCAAGTCCCATGTCTGACACTCTGTTACCCAAGAACAAGGCTCCTGATGCCATAGGATCTCAATTTTCCTGTCTATGACACAGAGGGAGGTAGTGGATTACACGCTCTCTTGCCTCTGGCCTAAGCATGTTCCTATTATATGAAGAAGGAGGAGGCAAGACAAGATAAGATGTCTCGCTTCAGCCGTTTCCTCCTTCAGGGTCTGGTCTGGGTCTCCTGATACCCAATACCAAGTGGTCCCTCTCTCCCCCTCCCTTGGTCCTGAAAGCTGGGGCTTTGTGGCAGGTAACACAACTTGCCTTGTGTTCTGCACTTGAGTGCTCTTGAGTTTCTGCTCCCCAGAAAGATCAGTTTCTTGCCAATGTCATCACTTTTAGCCAGCAGGGACCTATCAGCGGCTCCATCAGGCACTGGGGGCCCCGGCCCCCCTTGGCTTATAGTCTGAGCCCTGGGAACACTGGGGAAACTTAATTCTCGAACACCTTCCACTCAAAGAGCCACTGTTCTGCGAAACCAGTGCTGGCCCTGTATTTCAACAGCTTTCGGGTGGGTTTCCCACCCCAGATGTCGATAGTGCCCGAAACGCCTGTGAATGTATTGACCTGACTTCACCCGCAGGCTCAGTTTCAAAGGGTTGGCTCAGCGCTGAACCCGCCCTCATTCCGTCTGAGGCTCAGCTCCTGGAAACCTCAGGCTGGATCTCAGTTACTGGGAAGGCTTGCTCTGAATGTGGGTTTTCACTCAGTGTTTCCCGATGAGCCATTTCTTGTGGCAGGACGCCCACCTCTTAGGGGAAACAGCCTTCATTCTGGGAACTTCTTGCTTCATCTCTCCTTCTTTCTATGTCAGAGGTTGCTATGAAGGAGCATGTGCTTAGCCGGCAGGAGAAATGGGGAGCTGCTGTGCATGCCCTTCTTTCTCATTGCCGCTGTGCCACCTTGGACAAGTCATTTCTCCTCTGTGGATGTCGGGTTTCCCCTGGGCTTATAGCAATAGGTCTGCCTTCCTCATTGAGAGGGATAAAAGTGCTTTGTGAATAGGAAGCACTACATAATGCTATTAGGGAATCCACTCAACAAGCAGTATTGGGGACTTTTTGCTGTTTCCCTTCCTGTGACTGAGAAATTAGCAGGCACAGATTGTGAAAAACCAGTCGGCTCTTTGGAATTACAAATGTGCACACACCATCCCACTGAGCATCATTTTCAAAAGGCATACTAAGCAGTAGAGACCACGGGGGGGACCCATGTAAACAGGCCTCAGATCCTGGTGAAAAAGGCTCCCAGAAGCCGTCGTCTACTGAGCTGTTACGGGCTGCTCCTGCTTTCTGCTCCCACCCCTGCAGCCCTGGCTGGTGAGAACTCATCTCCCGGGGAGATGGTTCAGGTTCATGGTGAGGGGCAGGGTCCCGGTGCCATGCAGGACTAGTGCTGCTCCAGGTCCACAGCATGCCTTCAAGACCCAAATCGCCCAGGGCTTAAAGCTCTCCAGAATCTCACCCCCAGATACATCTCCCAAAGTCATGTGCGGCACCCCATGTTTTTTTCCTGTTACCCACAGCAGCCCAGGGGGAATGTTGCCTGTACTGGACCAGTGAGGACACTGAAGTCCCCTGAGTTGAATGAACTGGCTGAAGACCAGGCTTCCTGTTGCGATGCTGGAATTTGACTTGGAACCCAATCCCCAGCCCTTGCTGTTCCCTCCATGCTCCCTGCTCCTTACAGATGCACAAATGAAGACTGAAGTCTTGAAAGAAGCCAGGGCCAAGCATCATTAAACCCAGGAGTCCTGTGCTGATACAAGGTAGGATCTCCCTGGATGTTGAGGCATCATGGCTGTGTTGGGCAGAACTCCTGCTTGTCAGCAAAGGTTGTGGAAGTTCATGCTCACTCATAGGGGCCATGGTGATGCAGACAAGTGAGGTGCACTGTGTTTGCCTGAGCTGCTACAGGCTGTGCTGGGCAGGCCCCTCCTCCCTCCTGGGGTGACATCCCACATGACCAGCTTCACAGGACAGCTTTCCCGAACATGGGTGAGGGGGTTCCTTGGGGGTGGGAATGCTGCTGAGGACTTCTAGGAAGCAGCCAGGGTTCAGGGCTCAGTACCACCATCCCACTGCTGGGGAAGCAAGAAGAAAAGACTATAATTCAGCTCAGGGTGGCTAATGGACAGCTTCTCAGATGACAGACAGGAGGGGGAAGATTAATTCTGAAGCAGGAATAGATGTTATTTAGGAAAGGAAGGGCATTCAAGACAGAGATGAGGTGAAAAACAGCATCGATCATCTACCAACTACGAGTAGTTGAATCTGACTGCAGTAGAAAATGAAGGAAGCAGGGCTGGGGAGTTGGGGTGGGGGCATGGATGAGGCTGAGGAGCAGGCAGAGGCCAGATTGTGGCAGTCCTTATAAGCCAGGCTGAGAGTCTGAACTTGGTCCTTAAGGCAGGGAAGGGTAAGAAGAACTTTAAAAGAAGTAGTGTGGCTAGAGGCAGGTTCTGGAAAGATCACGCTGTGGGCAGGCGGGAGATGTTCATCCCTGTGCAGGCTCTGGGAGCCAGTCTTGGTCCTGTGAACCAGAGGTGTCCCTCTAATGAAGTGCTAATTGCAAACCAGTCAGTCACACTCTGGGATGCTCTGGCCCCAACACCCGGAGTTCAGTTCTGTTCCTGTGAGTGCGGGTGTCTACCAGGAAGTGGGACTGGCCTGTCTTCTCGGAAGAAGCAGCAATTAAAATGCAACCCTGAGACATCAAGGAGTCAGCCAACTCTGTTTATTTTTATATACTGATAAAATCCTCAGAAAGGGAAGCCAAGCTTTTCAGAGCAGCCTGCTCATGCCCACCCAGCTTGCTGTGGATCTGCAGGGAGCCCCTGCTCAGAAGGGCAGTCACTGGCTGTGTCAGTGACCATCTCAGAGGGTAAATATGAGCTGCTCTGAGGAAGTGGGCACATGGGTCTGAGGGAATTCTGACATGACTGCAAAGCCCAGGGTCCCCAGAGCTGCAGCTGAAGCCGGATTCAACTCAGTCAGCACAACACAGAGCACCTACTGTGTGCAAAGAGATCTTTTGACAGCCTTGCTGCACAGGCAAGGGGCCGTCAGGGAGGGGAAGGGCCATTCTGCTGCACGTGGTGTTCAGATGGAAAGACCAGCCGAACTTCTCACTGAGCTGAGCCTCTCTACATGCATTTCATAATACATTCTGCCCCTGGAATTCCCGCTAGAGGAACTGAAACTTCAGCTCCCAATCCCCCCTTACCCATTTCTTACAGGAACAGAAAGTCTAAATAGTTTAGAATGCCCAGGCATGGGAAGCAGCCTCTTAGGGGCCCTCAGGATCCCTGCCTTTTAGCATTCAGCCCCAGATCTGTACCACAGTTGGTTTGTGTGACTGATTGCATCGAGCAGAAGTGTGGTATGTCACTCCAAGGGTGGGGTATAAAAGACATTGGTGTCTTGGTCGTGCTTGCTGTCTTCGGCCATTTGTTCTGGAGGAGCACACTGCCAGGTCAGGCGCATGATGGAGAGCCCACATCATGCAGAATAGGTGCCTTCTGCCAACAGCCACCAAGTGAACTAGGACATACAGTGCCCCAGCCGCATTAAGCTTTTGAATGCCTGCAGCCTCAGCCAACTTCTTGACTGCAACTTTGTGGGAGAGCCTGACCCAGAACCACCCAGCAAGGCCCTTCCCAGATTCCAGACTCTGACCTTAAACTGTTTTCTGACCTTAAAACTGCTGTTTTAAGCTGCTGAGTTTTGAGGTAATTTGTTACATAGCCATGGGTGACTGATACACCATGGGAGACATTTTACTATCTAGAACATGGCTTTACAGAGATGGACATGGGCCTGGGTGCATACCAACCTTGTGATCTTGGGCAAGTTACTTCACCTCAGTGACTTAATCTTCTCATTGTTAAAATGGGATTAGTAACAGTGGCAACCTCATTTGTTGTTGTGATGATGAGGCCAGTGAATGGTGCATTAGTTCTGGTCCCAGGATGTAAAGTGTTCAATAAACAGGACTAAGCATCAACACCATTTTTTAAAGCCTTTCCTTCCAGCTATAACAAACTTCTTACAGATCTGCAAATGTATGACTCACACCTTTTCCTAGCTCTGGGCTTTGCTGCCTGTTCCTGTGCAGCTGCTTCTGCTGGAGACCTTTCCCCCACCTCTCCACCTGTCACCCTCACCCATTTGGGTTGCTCAGGTGTCTGTTTGCTCTGGGAACAAGTTCCTCTAGACAGAGATGATCATTCCTTCTGGACTCCCACTGTGCAGTGAAGATTGTCCTGGTGTTTCTTAATTATGTTTTATTGTCATTTTTCTGGGGCCGTTTGTGTCTTCAGGGGCATGCAGACAGTAGGCATTCAGGACAAGTGAGTTGCACCAAGACTTTGTTGGATTTATACAAGAATGTCCTGCAGGGAGGAAGGCCAGCCATGCTGCTGACCAGCCATTCAGTGGCAGCCTCTGGCAGCTGTAAATAGTCAAATCCTCATTCGAGTTGTACATTTTTTTCACTCTTTTGTGTTTCCTTTTGCCACCACAGGCAGCTCTTAGTGATTTATTTAGTTCCTCCTTAAAGCATATCTTTTGACTTTTGTTTTATCCCCTTTCATAATTTCATCTTATTTTTTAAATAGAAAGTGTCTGTATACTTGAGACTAAAGAAGCACATGTTAATTAAAGGAGTTGACATAACTTTATTCCTTTAACTGTATTTCCTTTAATCTGGTCCTGATTAATCTCTTCACTCTGAAGTCTATAAGCATTGATAGAGTGGAGACTCTTACCCTGTACTTCCCCGCCAATACAGAGAACACTGGGCAGTGGGGCCACATCATGTGGCTTTTTAACTTCAAGAAAACTCTGCTTCTAAGGGAGGAAGAAAGCCCCAGCACCAAGAGGCATGACCTCAAATACACCCCAGTCTCTGTGTTACATGAGGGATCCAATGTTCCATAGCAAATAGGAATGCCAGGAATTACCCAACTTGGACTTTAGCCTAGGCACCACCTCTAACTCGCTGGGGACATAGAACATATCACCCAGCCCTCAGGACCCTCAGCTTCTTGGTCAATATAATAGGGACAATGACACCCTCAGGGGATTCACTTGCCCAGTAATTCTTGGGTACAGACTAAGCCATGCTCTGTGCTGGGTCCAGTGTCCACCTAGAAAGAGGTTGTTCTATGCTCTACAGGGGACACTCAGCTGAGAGAGGAGCAAGGTCAACATTCAGATCCCGGTGACTGCATGGACTGAGAGAAACAGAGGACATGGGAGAACAGGGAAGAAGGATGGCCAGGCAAGGCTGGGAGCACTTAGGGAAGGCTGCAGGAGGTGGCACCAGAGGTGATGGAAGTATTAAAGGTGAGGAAGGCATGGGGCTGAGAAGCAGCAGTGTAGATTCCTGTGTAGGTAGGTGCCTGTGCACATGGTATAGCTAGGGGTGAGACATCTGGCAGTTTGGCCTTCCAGGTACAGAAAGCATGGAGCAGGAACAGGGAAGTTGGGGTGAAAGGGGTGCTGGAGAGCCTGGCATGAGCCAGGACATGAAGGAGAAATACAACACATCTGAAAGTGCTTTTTGTAAACTCTGAAGACCTTGCACAAATGTGAAGGCCATCCATTGTTTCAGGACACTTAGCTTTCCAGCTGCCATAGCCCATCCTTACAAAAAACGTGCTGAAACCAGCGTCTTTTTTTTTTTTTTCTTAAATGATCCTCCTTTCTACAGACTTGCAGAGTACAATCAAGTATGTGAGTGTTCACGTGTTGTCATATAATCAAATGATTGGTGATTTTCTTTTTAATTTCCCTTTCTTTATCCAGTTGTGTTTCTACTGATTTCTCATTTCAGGAACATAAACGCAGTGTCTCCATGTTTTTAGGAATAAATTGGGAAGTGCTCACTTAATTTCACTATCCAAGAAACAAAATCACTTCTCCCTCCATGCAATCCTGCAATCCAATCACCTGCGGCAGGAGATGAGAAAGGAAATTACTCTGCTTTTCTTTTGCTTTTCTCCTAACTAGTGGTATTTGAGAAAATTGAGTATGTTTTATTTTACATTCAGGGCCCAGATCCTCAGAGACGCTTGGGGACTGAAATACAAGAATGCTAGTTGGTTATAGAAGCAAATATTTCATTGCATCCCTCCGCAGCCCCTATGAATGTCTTCGTAAATGAAATAATAGATTTTGTTTCAACACTATCTTAAATATTTCCATTAAGGCAAGACTCAGAGCATTGTAAATAGTTGCTGTTTATCACAACTGTGGAAATTTCACTTTTCTCGGTAGGACTGTGGAGCAGGTGTTCTGAGCTTAGGACTCCAGTATCCTTGGCCTGAGCTCTGTCTTTGCCCATAGTGTGAACTTGGACTTAGACTCCCAGCTTGAATGGGGGCAGCTGTAGAGCAATAGAAAGGGCATTGGGCATGGAAGCAAACAGAACAGATTTGAACTACAATTCTGCTGTTGACTAGCTATGTGACTTCAGGCAATTTACTTAAATTTTTTGAGCCTTGGTTTTCTCATTTTGTTAAATGGGGATAATAGTGCCCATCCTGCTGGACTATTGTAGAAAGTTTAAAAATGAAATGGCATATATAAAGCGCTGGGATAGTGCCCAGTATCTAGTGCTGCTGTGTACAGTTGCATGGTTTCTGCACTGAACAAAGATGCCAGCCAAGGGGCATATGGAGCTGACACCCTGCCTTGCTTTTCTAACTTGCTGGTCTGCCATACAGGACACTTGAAAAAAAAAAAATCTGCCCAGGGGAGAATATTTGGAAGAGTCATCCTGCAGAGATGGAGTCTCTTTGGAATTCACATGTTTGTGAATTGCTGGGAGAGGGGTCCCTGAGCACAAGGAGATAAATCTTCACCCCACTCCATTGGATTGGACTCCACCATCCTCCTGCAAAAAGCCATACGGCCTCAGCTACAAATCTGTACAAAAGCAGAGATGGCACCACATTCTGAAGCAGCACATTCATCTCCACATGACTCTGTGAAAAGTATTGTTTTATGTTTGAGCTGAAATCTTCCTTTATTCAACTTCTCCTTGGTTATCTATGGACTCTTTGGGGCCCTCATGAACAAGTGAGTCAGTAAATACCAAGTGCTCATTGGCTAATTTATTAAATAGCATATTGCTTAGGTTAGGTTAGGTTGGTTGCTGTGCTGCAAGAAATAAAGCTCTGTGGCTTAGCACAGCAAAAATGTGTAATGTGAGTTCACTACAAGTAGCAGAGAGGGGCACTTATGCAGGCCCCAAACCCACGAAGACTTTACTACGTGGAACACTGTCATCATCGGTCCTGGCAGTGAGAGAGAGAGGCTGGAGAATCCAATATCTGCTTTTCCCTGCAGCAGCAGAAGGGATGTATTTCACTCTGGTTGACATTTCACTGACCAGTCACATGACCCTGCCTATGTATAAGGGGTCTGGGGAATGTGGAGGAGCAAATGGATAGTCCAGTGAACATAGCTATATCTGCAACTTTCATAACAGTGGGGCTGATTCAGTTAGGACCATGAGCAGGGTGCTGGCCTTCAGTATACTGGGTAGCTAGCTGTGGGCAAGCCCCTTTCCATTGCCAGGGCTCATTTTGTCCACGGGAAAAATGAAAATGTGAATTACCACGCTGACTACAGATAGGGAATAGGACTTGGGTGTTCCACAAGCCCTAGCTCTCTAACACTTGCCTCTGTGGGCTTGAGGCATTTGAAAATACAGCTGAGAAAGACCCTAAAGCATAGGGACACATGAGAATAAGAAATCTGTCCAAGAAGCCAGAGCCCCTTTTCAAATGTTTGGCTCTAGAGCCCTCCAAAGCAAATTATGAGTGTGGAGAAAGAAGAGGGTCTTTCCGTTCCTATTTCACCAGAGCCTGTGCTGCCCACAGTGTGGCCTTACTTTTAATAGTGCCTGGGGTGGGTGGAAGGGCCTGGTCTGTGGCCACAGAGAGCACTTTTGTCTCCAGGGGTGTCCAACCAGCCGCTATCCTGAGGATTACTGTAACTTTTTAATTAAGGCAAAGTTTGCAGGGAGTTTGGCCTTTTGATGTGGCAGCTGTAGCTGGAAAACAGGCCTGCACTGCAGACTTTACTGCCTGCCGATAGCCCAGGAGCTGCCACACACATCTCACAGCCCACACCCCATAAACAGCCCAGATCATGTGTCTTTAGGGCAGGGTACATGAGAGGGGTCAGGACCACCATGATGTGAGAAGACCGCCTTTGCTGATAGTCTCACAGGGCCTGGACCACCCCAGATCCCCCACAAAATGAGAGTAGAGGTTTGAGATAGCAGAGGAATGAATAAAGTGATCTTCGATACACATGGCAAAGTTGACAGTCTTAGCCTCGGCCTCGGTGTCCTACAACACCCAGGCAAGAATGGAGTGGGGAGGGGCATGGAGCCAGGAAGTCCCTGCAGCATCTTCACACCAGAGTGCATGTGTCTGCTTCCTCCGGACAAGGGGAAGGACAGGGACCTGCCTCACTCACCTTGGTATCCCAGAGTCCTACATAGAGTAGGCCAGCCCTTTAGATGCTGGCAGAACTGAAAACTGTCCCTTTGGCGACAGTTACAAAGTGCACTTTGAGCATGTTGCTTTATTTGTATTTGACATCTATTTATTGAGCCTCTACTATGTGCCAGGTATGTGTCCCAGGCACTGAAGATTCAGCAGTAAATAGCAACCCCTGCCCACAGACCTGCTATTCTGGCTTAGGATGTTTATGACACCACTGAAGTTTATGATGTTTATGGCACCCACCAGGATTATCCAAGTCACACAGCTAATTTAGTGCAGAACCGAGATAAGAACTTGGGCTTACTGATTCCCATGAGGGCAGCACTTTTCAAACTTTCTCACTGAAAAACCCCTAAAAGAGTGTCTCTGGGAGGTCCCAAAGCAACCAGATGCAAGTATGACATTTCTTTGACATTTCAATGCTTTACTTAAAAAGTTTATACAAATGTTGAATTCTATACCATATTATATCCATAATTGTTTTACTATAGTGTAAGTTAATTAACATATATATCTGTAAAAAAAAAAGTTTTCACCTCATTTATCCTGCATCTCTGTATTTCTCTTGGCACACAGACACATACCCAGCGTGGGAAGCACATTGTGAGCTCACACGGACTCTCCTAAATTTCCACCAGGTCTTATGGGCTGGCTTCTCTTTGCTGATGTTCTCGAACGAGTTACAGCATACATAAAGTTAAAAACAAATGACAAACTAGGAAAGAATATTTGCAAATGATATGTCCTTGATCCCTCAAATACGTATCCTACAGATCAATGAGGAAGAAACAGGACCAACAGTGCAATACAGCTGACAGCCATTTATATGAAGGGATATTCCAGTGGCTGTTAAATGTATGAAACTCTGCTTCACCTAATTCATAATAAGATAAATGCACATTTAAATCATGCTGAGATGCTCATTTTTACCTAAAGGATTGGCAAAAATCCCAATGTTGGTTATCACATGGTGTTAGGGAAGTGTACAGAAACAGTAGAGCTCATTCATTGCCCCTGCTCTGGGTAAAAAGTGGCACAGGCCCTATGGAGGGCAATTTGGCAATATTATAGAGAAAGCACATTTATAAACAAGGTGCTTTTATTAGGTCAATCTCTTTGTTTTGAGTGTCATTTATGTATTCAGCACTGGCCAGAAGCTCTGTGGGAATAATGAGGCACTTGCACAGGGCCTGCCCCCAAGGAGCTTGTGACCCTGCCTAGTGGTACTGGAGACAGGACGTAATAAAAATAATGATATTTTATATCTCTCATTTATCAAGAACTTTCAAATGTAATAGGTCATTGAGCACCACAGGCAACCCTGCAAGGTAAGTATTTTTATTTCCATTTTCCAGTCCAGAAAGCTGAAGCAGAGCATAATTTGCCCAAGGTCACACATAAAGTAACCCTAGAGCCAGATGAAGAAACAGGGATTCCCATGTACTTTCTGCTGAGGCCAAGCAGCCTGCTCAGGGGAGAGTGTGGCCTCTAGCAGCACCAGACTACGTGCAAGACATCCAGAGAGGGTTCCAGGGAGTGGGAACCAGCGGAGGTGCAGGTCACTGGAGTCTAGCCTGGAGGCCGAGATGGCTTGTGCATCACTCTTACCTGGGTTCAAGGGTTGGTGCTATTACTTGCTACCTGTGTGACCCCGGATGAGCAGCAAAACCTCTCTGAGCCCTATGCTGTTTATGCATAAAATACAGGCAATAATGAGGTTTTTGTGGGGATTAATGAAGATATTAATAGTATTTTTAAAGTACTTAGCCTATTGCCTGCTACATGGTTTGCACTCAGTAAATAGTGGTGATGAAGGAAGAAGAGGAGGAGAAGACAGAGGAGGAGGAGGGGGGAACAAGGGGAGAAGCAGCAGAAGCTGGGGGTGGTGATTGTCAGCTTCTTGGGAAAGGGAAGGCCTGAGCCTTGAAGGATGGGTGGAATTCAAGCTAGTATGCACATGTGTGTGTTTGTGTGTTGGGAAAAAGGCTCTTCTCTGAATTAGGTCCTTGATGTAGCTCAAAACCAATTCAAAAGCGAAACGCGTCTGATGGCAGTGTTTCTGGTGGTGGGTTCATAGGCTGGCCGAGGAGCCACCATGATTCAGACCTGCAGGACTGAGGCACTCAGAGCTGGTCAAGCCAGACCTCTGCTTTCCACCAAGTGGGACCGTGAGGTGCTGGAGGTAGCCAGGCCACTAAGGGTGCAGTGGAGGGGGAGGGAGTGGCTCACACAGAGGAAGCCAGCGTCCTTGCCCCAGCCAGATCACATTGCACCCCTTTTCTCTTGGAGCTCAACAGTTGAGCTATTTAGAGGGGAAATCTCATTCATGATGGGAGAAAAGGGAAAATACCTTTCCTTGTAACTTCCCATAGAGGGTTAAGCACTAATGGAATTCAAGGTTTCTGGTCAAGCCCCCAGAATCTCACTTAGCCCCTGAACCTCCAGCTAGAGGTGAACTTTTAACTCCCAGAATGATCCCAGAAAGCTCTTTTCCCTCCTCCTTCAGCTGCCAAAATGGCTCCCCAAGTCTGCCCTCCATATAAAAACACAATAAAACCTTATACAATCGGGAAAGTATTCAAGGCTCATAATAAATAATTGCCCTGTGACTGGTGGATTGGATCTCCTGCACACCCTCAACGGGCCTTTTTCTTTAACAGACCAAATAAAAGGAACAGATGCAGGGACTCTCCCGCCAACACTGCTGTGGCCTCTCCTCAGGGTCTGGAGGGTCACAGGGGAGCAGCCTCCCCACACTGGATGTGTGGGAAGAGCAGGACAACACCCATCCCAGAATGCTGCTCTAGAGACACCGAAACATCTTTGGCAACAGCAGCACTTTCTTCACAGGTCCTCATGGCTATCTTCCTCTTTTGCTGCTAAGGGAGTGAGTCCACAGTAAGAAGAATCACCATGCTCCAAGCGGAATCCCAGCATTCCATGACCAGCTGACCAGCCTCATCAGCTCTCCCATGCCCCCAGCACAGCACACATACTCCGTTGGCACTACCCCCTTTGCTATCTTTCTTCTCACTCCCATTTCTCCCTCTCCTTTTTTTTCTTTCCTGCTTCTCTCTCTCTCTCCCTCCCTCATTAGACAGTAAGCTCTTCACAGGCAAGGCCAGCCCCAGATGAGGCTCGGTGTTCTGGCACAACTCGTTGATACCAGAGGAAGCCAGTAAATGTCTGTCAGATTAAAACACGAACTGGAAAACACAGTTTGTTGAAAAACAGGAAATGAAAGGCCACCCTACCAAGTGCCTGCGTGTTCTTCAAGATTGATCCTAGCACATTTTGCCACTTCGGGTGTCTCTGCTTCAATTCTCCAAGTGTTTCCTAACAATCTCTGCCCTGCCTGGATCCTCTGAGTAGAGTCACATGACACAGAGCCCGAGGCCTTTCCTATGCTGTGCTAATAGAACACGGTAGCTGCAGGGGCCTGTGTTGGTTCTGCACAGCCAGCCTCCAGGCCCCTTCTGATCTGAGCACCTCTGGCTCCTTTCTGGGGCCAGCCCCCTACCCCTGGCATGCAGATCTGAAGGTTCCCTGACCTCTCCAGCACCCAAGCCTCAACCCAGCCAATCCCAGCATTCTCCCAAGACATTCACATCCCTTTGCTGATGGTAAACAGGCAGAAACTGGCTGACCTGGCAGTGGCACTTGGAGGAGATTGCCCTTAGGTCTCTGCACACCCTACACTGGAGCTGCCCCTCTGCTGCTCTCTGAGAAGTCTGCCACATCAGTTCTTCCCTCTGTTCTCTCCTTCTGATACGTTCCCTTTGATACTTAAGTTGACTGGAGCTGGGTGCTTAGAATCCAAACATCCTAAGTTCAGATTTCACCTTGGGATTTCACCCTAAGTTCAGTTCACCTTGACACTACTGGCATTTTCACTGGATAGTCCTTTGCTGTGGGTATCTCATTAGTAACCAACATGGCAGATGACCAGTGGATGCTGGGTTTCCTTGATGCCTTGGTGCAGCCAGCGCTCCCATGCCAGGGTTTCTCAACCTTGGCACTATCAATATTTTGAACTAGATAATTCTTTACTGTGGGCACTGTTCTGTGCATTGTAGGATGTTTATCAGTATACCTGCTCTCTATCTGCTAGATCAAGGGTTCCTAACCCCTGGGGTTGCAGACTGGTACTGGTCCATGGCCTGTTAGGAACTGGGCTTGACAGCAGGAGGTGAGCAGCAGGAGAGCATTACCGCCTGAGCTCCGCCTCCCGTCAGATTCACACAGGAACGCAAACCCTACTGTGAACTGTGCATGTGAGGGATCCAGGTTGCAAGTGCCTTATGAGAATCTAATGCCTGATGATCTGAGGTGGAGCAGTTTCATCCTGAAACCATCCCTGCAACCCTGACCCCGTGGAAAAATTGTCTTCCACAAAACCTGGCCCTGGTGCCAAAAAGATTGGGTACTGCTGCACCAAATGACAGCTGCACCCCCTACTTGTGACAAATGTCTCCACACACAGCAAAACTGTCCCCATGGAGGTAAAACCGCTGCCATAGACTGATTTAGTGGTTGAAAACCAGCGTCCCTAGATGGACTCGGTAGCTGAGTGCACATCACTTGGTATAAGGCGTTGAGTCAGCAGTTGGGGGACCTGGGGTCACCTTGCCTGGACCTTACCTTCACTTTGCCCTCCCCACTTGCTCTACCTTCCTCCCAGGACCAAACCTGAGCCAGAGCGGAGACAAGCTGGGAGAAATCCAAAGGACTGCACAACGATGACACTGGAAGATCCATTACCACGTCCCAGCGAGTCCTTACTTGTCAAAGAAGTTAAAACCTGCTTCTTGGCCAGCTGGCTGAACTTGCTGATAACTAAGGCAAGTGAATAAATACCCAGACCAGTGGAGTCTGTCTGAAGTATCGACATTTCACTTATCATATTGGGTGGCATTCAACAGACAACAGAGAAATTGTTCTTGCGAAGACAAACCTGTCTTTCTTCCATCAAGTGCTCTTTCTGCCATAATGACCAGCATGGCGGAGTGGGAGGAGAAACAAGCTGAAATTATAAACCTCGGAGATACAGAGCTCAGAGGCTGCCCTTTCAGACAAAGCAAAGCTCCGACCCTTTCTCATACTTCAAATGGAAGCCTCTTTGAGCCTGGATAAGATGCCAGTGGATGCTTTGTTCTCCCCTTCTCAGGCCCCGGTTGCTCACCTTAGAACTTTCTGAGGCCACTCAGGTGCAGGTCCAACAAGGACATCTGGCCAGTCCAGTTCCAAATAGGTAACTCTTAAAATCCTGACCTTTGCCCTCTGTGCTTTTCCAGCTCTTGGGCAGAGGAAGGGAGGGCATTGAGTGTGGCCTGGGAGTCAGGACACTGAAGATGGGGTCCCAGATCTATCACTAACAGCCACAACTTGGCAACACCTTTTGCCTCCCTGGGCACCTGTTTCTCCTTTTACAAACTAGTGTTGGAATAAATCAGTGAGTCTCAAAATTTACTTTGGTTTCTTATGATTACTTTGAACCCTCCCATGGAGTATGTGCACTTGGGCACACTCCTATGCATGCATAATTTCATAAAACACATGAAGATGCCCGGAGCCTCTCACATCCACACAGTCCAGGGTAAGGCCATTGGACCAAATGTCCTTGAAGAGCTGCTGCTTTCTTGACCCAGCTTTGGTAACTCAAGCCCATCAGTTTAGCTTGTGTGATGGCGGACAGGACATGAAGTTTGAAATCAAACACATCTGGTTTGGGATCCCAGTTTCTTCTCTTATTAGCTCTGTGATATTAAGTTTTCTAACCTTCCCAATCGTCATTTGCTTTGCTTATAAAACAGTGAAATAATACTCCTGTAGTTCGTTCTAAGCATCAACTTATGTAAAGTGTGTGACCACCACACACCTAGAGAATTCTTCATTCACGTCTGCTTTCCTACCCTTTCCTCCTCCCCCTTGTCCTTTCACTGGTGTTAGGCTCGTGTTAAAACAGGAAGAAAAGCAGTTAGTATATCAGATTATTTTGATGTCTGGGCAGGTCCTGGGGAAGGTATGATTATGTATCTACTGTTCACAGCAATATATACACACACACACATACAAAACGTGACATATATATATGTATATGGGGAAGGTATGATTATGTATCTACTGTTCACAGAAATACACACACACACGGATATACAAAACGTTATATATATATATACACACACACACTAAACGTGACACCCACGAGATAAATTTACAGTTTAGGAAATGACTCTTTATAAGCTGTGTGACTGTGGTTAATGGGCCTACCCTCTCTGAGCCACATCTATAAATGGGGATGATAATGCCTCCCTAACAACCACCCACTCAGAATTCCCTCTGGATACCAGACACTGGACCGAGCATGTACATATCACTTTACATCATTAATGGCAAGTCTATTGTGAGGATGGCATGAAATAACCTATTTGGAAGGGCTTTATAAACAGTGAAACATGAGGCAGATATTTCATTTTCCCTATTATTAGTAGGTCTCAAGTGCTTGTTTTCCACTGTGAAAACAGGAGGGACTTTTCTAGTAAGAAGGGCAAGTGTGTGTGAATGAGACACATGTGCCAATGAATGATGGTGAGTCAAGGGCTGTTTCAAAATTAAAAGGTGAGTGCCGGCTGGCAGCTTCTTTCTTGGAGCTTCGGTGAGACATACAAGGAGGACAGAACATAATATAATTTCTCTTCCTGCGTGTTTCACAGAACATACAACTAACTCTCCTTGCTGAAAGTCTAATTTACCCAATTCTCATTTAGTGCTCAATTTACAGGATGCTGCAGCACAATAGCCGAAATCCTGGATGAAATGATAAATCTAGTAATAAAATATATAAATGATGGATAAACACGGTTTAGGGAGGCTTTGGTAGGTAAGGCCACATTCAGCTAGTCTAAAAAAATCCCTGTGCTTTGTAAACTCTCCTCAAGACACCTACATCCAGCACGTAGACCTTTTTGTCTTTATTGAGCTGAGCTGCCAACTCCAACGTGTGCAAATACAGATTTAACAGGCAAACGTGGAGCTGACTCCAGGACTGTAAGTGTTTGAAACTACAGATCTGTTTGATGAGCAAATAATGCACGATCAATAAAGACTTGTCGAAATGAAACCAAAGGAGAGCAGCTGTTTGCTGAATCTACTCTGGTATAGATAGTACGCAGACCAAACAACAAGGAAATGCAATGCAGGGGTGTCAGGTCCGAGCAGCATGTGTTAGAGAGAGAATACTGGAATTTTTGACTAACATGGACCTACATGGGCTGAGAGACGGTCAGGCTGAATGCAAAGGGGGCCCTGCTTGGAGTCATCCCGTGACTTTTTGCCAAGGAAAGAAAGAATGATCAGGAGCTGACTGGAGGACTAAGCCAGGTTTGCAAAATTTAACATCTTGATTCATAATAGTCAAAAGGTAGAAACAAACCCAAATATTCATAAATGAATGAATAACACGTAGTGTATTCATCCAATTTGACTACTCTGGGTACCTCACATATGTAGAATCATATAAGATATGGTTTTCTGTGACTGGTTTATTTCACGTAGCCTGGTGTCTTCAAGGTTCATCCATGAGGAATTTCCTTCCATTTTCCTTTTCTTTTCTTTTTTCTTTTTTTTCTTTGTTTTCTTTCTTTCTTTTCTTTTCTTTTCCTTTTTTCTTTCTTTCTTTTCTTTTCTTTCTTTCTTTTTTTTTTTCTGAGATGGGGTCTTGCTGTGTTGCCCAGGACTTAAAAGGAAGGACATTCTGCCCAGAGTGGCTCAGGCCCGTAATCTCAGCACTTTGTGAGGCGAAGGCAGGAGGTTCACTTGAGGCAAAAGGTTCAAGACCAGCCTGGGCAACACAGTGAGACCTTGTCTCAAAAAATTAAATAAAAAAGTAGCCGGGAGTGGTGTTGTGTACCTGTAGTCTCAGCTACTTGGGAGGCTGAGGAGAGAGGATCTCTTGAGCCCAGGTTTTTCAGGCTGCAGTGAGCCATGATTATGACACTGTACTTCAGCCTGGGCAACTGAGCAAGACCCTATCTCAAAAAAAAAAAGAAAAGAAAAGAAAAGAAAAAGAAAGAAAGAAAGAAAGAAAGAAAGAAAGAAAGAAAGAAAGAAAGAAAGAAAGAAAGAAAGAAAGAAAGAAAGAAAGAAAGAAAGAAAGAAAGAAAAGAAGAGAAAAGAAAAAAAGGGAAAGAAAAGAAAAGGAAAACGGAAATAAATTCCTCATGGATGAACCTTGAAGACATCAGCCTAAGTGAAATAAACCAGTCACAGAAAGTCATATCTTATATGATTCTATGTATGTGAGGTACCCAGAGTAGTCAAATTCATAAAGATAGCAAATAGAATGGTGGTTACCAGGGGCTAGGGAGAGGAGAGAAGGAAGAGTTATCGTTTCATGGGTTCAGAGTTTCTGATTAGGCAGACAAAAAAATGTTCTGGAGACAGACAGTGATGATGGTTACATAACAACGTGAATTTACTTAATGCCACTGAATTGTACACTTGAAAGTGGTTTAAATGGTAAGTTTCATGTTATACATATCCTACCACGATAAAAAATAATGTCCTATAGTGTTTTTCCATTCCGACTTAGATTTGAGTTGTCAAGTGTCAACCTGCACCATCAGATGGTGAATAAGTTGGTGCCAAGGATTGAATCTGATTTACCTAGCATCCCCGATTGTGTCCAACACGGTGCTTCTCAAAGTGTGGTCCATGCACTTCCGAGGGTCCCCCAGACCCTTTCAAAAAGTCCACGAGGTGAAAGCCTCTCCACAGTGTTACTGAGATACGATTTGCTGCTGGCTCTGGTGGTGTTGCTGCAATGCATTGACGATGCTAGGACAGTGGCTGCGGTAAATTGCTGGTGCCTCAGCAAGAATCAAAGCAGCAGGCCTAGACTGGACTAGTAGTCATCATACTCTTTTGCACTCAGTCTTTAAGAAGGTACTTAACAATGTCTTTGATTAAGCAGAGCAACATATTAAATTAATTTAAGTCTCAGCCCATGGGTAGACAGCTTTTTAATATTTTGTGTAACAAAATAGGGAGTCTGTGTCTAGCTCTTCTGCTCCTCCTGCAGTACAATGGTTACCTCAAACATCATTTATTTATTTAGAGACGGGGTCTTACTCACTCTGTCACCCAGGTTGGAGTGCAAGTGCAGTGGTGCGATCTTGGCTCACCACAATCTCTGCCTCCCAGGTTCAAGCGATTCTCCTGCCTCAGCCTCCCGAGTAGCTGGTATTACAGGCATGTACCACCATGCCTTGCTAATTTTTGTGTCTTTAGTAGAGACAGGGTTTCACCATGTTGGCCAGGCTGGTCTCCAACTCCTGACCTCAAGTGATCTGCCCACCTTGGCCTCTCAAAGTGCTGGGATTACAGGTGTGAGCCACCATGCCCAGGTGGAACATCATTTTTACTTGAAAACATGTCTGATAGGCAAATTAAGATTACTCTGATTATTCAGTATCTGGTAGATGACACTTTCTCAAAATTGAATGCAGAGAATCTCTTGTTTCAAGAAAAATAGCTGATGGTGTGGTTACCAAAACTAAAACTGAAGTGTCCCCAGGAAACAGGGTTTTGGACAACTCATTCAGCAACATGAGCTTGAGTGTTTCCCAATACTTACAGGATTTTCTGATGAGATCAGGGGTAATAAAAATTAATTTGGTTTCTCGGATGTTATATAATTAAATGGGTCAATACTTCAAAACATCTCTGGCTGGTGAATCAATATTTTCTAAATGACCAATGCATCATACTCCAAAATTGTGCATGGATAAAAGGTCCATTTAAAGCACAAGACAGAAACATGGAATTTAAAGTAAATCAGGTACCAAAAGTTCATTGATATAGTTTCAGATTTCATATCACAACTAAACTAAGAGACTGCCACATGCTGAGTTTTGGTGTAGTATCAAAAGAGAATAGCCACAGTTATCCGAAAAGGCAATACTACTTTCTTTTCCAACTACAAATCTGAATGAGTCTGGATTCTTTCCACAAACTTCAACCGAAACAACAATTTGCAACAGATTGGATGCAGAAGCAGATATAAACATTTAGCTGTCTTTTATTAAGCTAGATGCTAAAGAGATTTGCAAAAAGGTCAATGCCATCTTTCTCATTAATTTTTTTTCTGTTTTGAAAAATAGTTACTTTGAATTAAAAATATTTGTGCTAACGTATAGTAGGTTTTTATTGCTATTGCTACCTGCATTATTAAATAAATCTTTTTAATGTTTCTCCATATTAGTTTTTCATATTGATAGATATAACCTACATAAGCAAAAGCTCTTTGGGCTCTCAGTAATTTTTAGGAATAAAATGGGTCCTGAGATCAGAAAATGTGAGATCCTCTGACACAGTCTTTAGCCCTTATCTTGCTAGGTAAATGTATGAATGAGTATACAAATGAATGAATGAATGCATAAATCAAGATGCTGCTGGCAAAAGTATGGTTACAAGTAGCGAAATGGAAAGAGATGAGTTGAATGGAAGGCTTCCAAAGGACCATTCAAGGTAGACTATTAGTGGTTCCTGATTTGGGTATTACACAGGTGGATAACATTTTCAAATTATTTTGGGGCTCTACATAGAGTGGCCAACTTTTTAACTGGTCAAGTAAGGACATTAAAAATAAAACTGCAAGTCTACCATCCTCTTTATTTTCATAAAAGTTCAAGATATTTTAATGGGAAAGGAAGGATGGATCTAACCTTGGTACAAAGGGCAGTCTCGAGATTGAATAGATTTGGCTTTGTTGAAAGCTGGACTCCCAGTCCTTGTTTTCCCAGCTTTACCATGGCCCTGTAACTGTATCCTGTGGCAGACTTTGTAACCATCAATCTAGAGCAGGAGTTGGCAAACTTTTTCTGTAAAGGACCAGAGAGTAAGCATTTCAGGCTTTGCAGGCCATTCAGACTCTCTTGCAACTACTCAACACTGCTGTTGTAGCACAAAAGGAGCCCTAGACATTACATAAACAAATATGCAGGTTGTGTGCCAATACACTTTTATTTACAAAAACAGGTGGTGGCTGGATTTGGCCCATGGCCAAACCCTGATGTAGAGAGCTGCATAGGGACATCTGGGTGACTGGAGAGACACTATTCCTGCCCGGCCACCAAGGACTCTGGAATTGCCAAAACTGCTGGGTATACCATTTTCCTGGCAAACAGATCAGGAAAATCAGCTCAAGAATCTAGCTGGTCCACAGGGGTACACACAGCCTGTTGTTTCCGGCATCTGAGGAGTACGGGAGTAGACAAAGTCATCAAACTTCCCCTGTAAAAGCAATATTTAAGCATAGTAAGCACAACCCCATTGGTATCCAAGTGGCCAGCTAAAGAAATGGAAGACAGGCAGGTGAGATGGCCTGTCCACAGCGACAGGAGAGGTAAGTGACAGACCATCACCTGAACCTGAGCTCTCTGCCGCATGATGCTGCAGGTCCAACACAAGGACACTTCCATCTTGCTCCACACTCTCATGTGGAAAATAGAATCTCGGTTTGATTTAGAGATACATTTAAATGCCCCAATTTCAAGAAAACACCAAATCCATTATTTTCTTTCAGAACAAAGGAATGCATTCTTAGAAAGTAAATCTCCATTGCCATCTTCTCTCTTCCAGGGCGTCAAGATTTGCCAGGCAGCCTTCTGCCAGCCGTGGGCATGTCCTTCCCCCAGCTGCCAATCTGCTGGTCAGATTAGGGGCACACGCGTATGGTGGCAGAGGCAGGGAAGAATGAGCCGCATCGTTTCTGACATGTGAGCACCGGAGCTGTGAGCATATGGCCTGGAAGCCTCTCCAGGAATTTCACGGGACATTTCATGCCAGTTGAGACCGAGGCATTCAGGAACCTGGATCCAGAGAGAGAGAAAGAGAAATTGCAGAAAATATTTCCCTTTGAAATATTCTCATCAAATGTGATGGAGAAGAGTTAATATCTGTAAAGAGCTCACTGGAATCATTAAGAAAAAGGTGAAAACTCCAAAAGAAAACTGGAAAATAACATGAACTTATGATTCATAAAAGCAGCACAAATAACCAGTATACTTAAAACGAAATTTATCCTTGCTGTTAATAAACAAATGCAAATTAAAAGATGACTTTTTTTTACTTACATTTTAAAAGAATAACATTTAATGTTGGTGTGAATGCAGTGAAAGGAACATCCTTTGTATATTGCTGGTGAGCAGGAAAATGGGTACATACCAGCTGGAAGTCAATCTGGCACTACATACTAATAGTTATAAAAATAGCCATAATCTTTAACTCAGTAATCCCACTTCCATGAATATGCACAAAATAAACTAAGATCATCACCTGCCTCTGACAAAACATCTACCTCTGTGAATGTAATTCATGCTGCTGGTAGCTTTTCCTGACAGTTCCACAGGTCATTTCTTGTATACTAGAAACTGAAATTTAAATGCCTCCTTTTTTCCTCCACAAATGATGCTGGGAATTCATATGTGCATAGCTCCCCTCCTATTCAAGTATAGGTTTGGGGGATCCTCAAGCAGAACCTTGTATTTATTTTTGGTTGAGTCAGCCCATCATGTGATCATTTGAATCTTACACTTGTCATTCCAAACAGCCTCAGCTTTGCCCAGCTTCATGTCAACTTCGAATGACCTTTGTCAGCCTGCCACGTGCACCATCACCCACCTTCCTAGGGGGTGGTGTAGTGATACAGCTGAGGATGGGCCCAGTGGCAGGCCACTAGACACCTCCTTCCCTATTGACTCCTAGCCACTAAACAGCAAGTGCAATTGTTCCACCTATCACAACTCTATTTAACTAGGATTTAGACACATTCCTCTGTTTTGTCCACCTGGTAACCATGAAAAGTAACATCAGGCCAGGCACTGTGGCTCACACCTATAATCCCAGCACTCTGGGAGGCCGAGGTGGGCGGATCACCTGAGGTCAGGAGTTTGAGACCAGCCTGGCCAACATGATGAAACCCCGTCTCTACTAAAAACACAAAAATTAGCCAGGTGTGGTGGCAGGTGCTGTAATCCCAGCTACTTGGGAGGCTGAGGCAGAAGAATCACTTGAGCCCGGCAGGCGGAGGTTGCAGTGAGCTGAGACCATGCCACTGTACTCCAGCCTGAGCAACAAGAGCGAGACTCCATCTTAAAAAAAAGAAAGAAAGAAAAGAAAGAAAGAAGAAAGGAAGAAAGGAAGGAAAGAAGAAAGGAAGGAAGGAAGGAAGGAAGGAAGGAAGGAAGGAAGGAAGGAAGGAAGGAAGGAAGGAAGGAAGGAAGGAAAGAAAGAAAGAAAGAGAAAAGTAATGTCAGATGTCTTGCAGAAGTTCAGCAGAAGCACAATTATAAAGGGCAGGAGAGAAGAGCATGCCTCCAGAGGAAATGCCCCCTACTGTGCCTGGCACTACAGCACTGGCTTTTCTAGGTCTACATCCGCCCAGGACTCCCACTTCCACTCTCCTCAACTCAAACCTCCTGCCTTTCCCCACAGGGCTTTGCTTACCTCCCTTTCACCTAATAATAGACATGGGTTATCTGCCTCTGGCTGCAAGGTGAGCAGAAGGGGGTCTCGAGTCAGGGATTGGGTGCCTCACTCTACCATTTACTCCTACTTGAACGTGTCCTTAACCTTTCTGATCCTAAAATCCCTCACCTACAAAATGGACAGAATATGCCCTGTTCTTCCCTCCTTCAAGGGTATTTGTAAAACTCGAAGGAGACAGTGGATGGAAACATGCCTTGTAAACCCAAGGACTGGGCAAAGGGAAGGTAATTGGTCAGTGTCACCACCACTACCACTAAAACATTTTCTCCTTGCTATTTGGTGTAGGGGAAAGGGCAAAGTCTTCTAGAGTGTTCACTAAGTGTGTGAAGGATGAGGGATCAACACCAATGGCTCAGTGGCCGAAAGCTTCTCTGTAGACTTTATAAACAAAAGGGATTTGACACTGGAAATGACTGGACCAAAACCCTAGAATCCTTGAGTGTGGGCCCCTTGAGAGCCAGCCTGACTGGCAGCCCTTGCAGATGAGAAAGTTTCAGTCCCAAAGTGGAGGAGGATGGGTTGAGGTCACACCAAAAGTCAAAGGGATATGGGGTCCTAGTGCTTTATAGCCCCCCAAACTCTTCTCCTGTCATCAGCTTTCAACAACACTCATTTGAGGGGCCCCAAGGAGATTCCAGGAGATGAGATTAGAAGCTACAAAAACATTGATCTTCAGGCCAGATGTGGTGGCTCACACCTGTAATCCCAGCACTTTGGGAGGCTGAGGCCGGCAGATCACGAGGTCAGGAGATTGAGACCATCCTAGCTAATATGGTGAAACCCTGTCTCTACTAAAAATACAAAAAAAAAAAAAAAAAATAAGCCAGGCTGGGTGGCGGGCGCCTGTAGTCCCAGCTACTTGAGAGGCTGAAGCAGGAGAATGGTGTGAACCCAGGAGGTGGAGCTTGCAGTGAGCTGAGATTGTGCCACTGCACTCCAGCTTGAGCGATAGAGTAAGACTCCGTCACCAAAAAAAACAAAAATGGATCCTCAAAAACATATATGAATATAAAATCCAAGGGAACAAAGCCATCCTTAAAGGCTCCACCTGCAGTTCATTAATATTCACTCAAGTGGTTTGTCATAATAGGTTGGCATTTTGGGGGGCAGTGGGGAGGGGAAGTCTGTTCCACACCTTCATTTCCAGGGAAGCTTCCCCAATCTTGAATCTGCCTGGGAAACCTTGAGTCCACAGTCCTATTTCTAGGTGAGGAAACTTGGAGTCATCCGTAATTCTCCTCTCTTCATTCCACAAGGCAGGAATCCTTGGTCCCTGGTGACCCTAGAGATCGTAGACCTGTGCCTGATTCACGGCAGCACTCAGTGAATCACGCTGCTGCATGAATGCATTTGTTGACTGAGTCCCCAGGGGGTTAACTGACTTTCCCAAGCACTAGGTGGCAGGGGCTGAGGAGAAAACTGCTTCCTCCCTCCTTCTTCTTATATGCAATTCATAGAATCACAGGATGTTCAAGACAAACATTCCTGTGTAGATCATATTCTTCCCCAACATCAAAGCCCTTTGATTTCCTCAGGTACCTTTCTTGGCAGCCACACTGAGCATTTTCAGTTACTCATCATTCAACAAATATTTGAGGAGTGCTTATTTCATACAAAGAGGAAAGTTAAGTAATGCAACATCTCTGACCTCCAAATCCCTTTCCACCTCTAACATCCTCCAGGCCTGAGATGAAAATCCCAATGGGGTTGGTAACCTGCCCACAGCTGCAGCCAGGCACAACATGGGAATCCCAGCAGCCGCTGGTTGTTCTGTCGCATGTCAAGCTCTGGCTTTTCTGGGGAAGATATTTTCATCAGGAAACTCCATTTGGCCTAAAATGCTGAACCTTACATAAGGATGAGGGTGAGTATTAGCAGCTCTGCCCACAGAGCTGCATTACAATTTGCAGAGTTTCTGAGAGGAGGCTGGGAACTGAGTGCCAGGGTAGTGACAAGCCCTTCGTCTTGGGGACACAGCATCCCCCAGGGCCTGGAAGCATCAAGATAGGTCCATGTAATTCCTCACAATGACATAACTCAAACCTCAGAGCCACTGGCTTCCTATAGCCTGGCTGGGGAACCAAGGTTTAGTATTAGCATCCATCAAACAAAAAGAACTCCAGCAAGGCTTCTTATGCTAAAGAGGAGGAAACCCAGGCCCAGTGAGGTTAAACAGCATGCTCTGGCCACAGCTCAAGCAGTGGAACAGACAAGACCACTGCACCATTGGTTCATTGCTGTGTCAAATGTCACCTGGACACATGGACACCCCCTTTTTCAGGGGTAACATGGAGCTGTATAGTTTCACTTCAAGCTATGTGTGAGTATTCTCTCTTATTGGTATGTGGTTGAGAAATTGTTCTTCAGTAAGAAAGGATTAAGTCCATTTTGGGACATCCTATGATAGATATATATAGCCAGTAAAAAATAACATCTCTAGAAAATATTTCAAGGCATGTGACAATATTCATGATCAAATGCTAAATGGAAGTAGCAGGAGGCCAAATTATATATGCACAAGGAACCCTGAGATTGTGGCTATATACCACATTTCCTCCATTGTAATGACATTGATATCAAGAGGTATCATTGACTTAATAATATTTCAGAAAAAAAGGAAAACATTAAATCAACTATAAGAAGCATCCTGATTTCGAAAACATTAAAATACAAAGAATGTACAACCAAGAAGAAAGGAAATGTAGCATAAATTCATCACACAAATGTATGTATGTGTGTGCATGTGTGTGAGTTCATAGGGTTCACAAGAAATACATAAAACATGGAATGATGGTTATCTCTGTGGGAGAGATTTTTATTTTATTTATTCTTTTCAGTATTTTTCAATGTTGTTTCTGATGTGTATGTATATACTAATTTTTTCAATCAGAAAAAAATAAACTTTGTCTGTAGAACAGTCAAAGCTAATATAGGGAAAATACACGTGATTTTTTGACGTACCCAAGGCAGTTTCCATTTTCCAGTCTTTATTTTTTTTAGCATTTCATTTAGTTATGTTTCTATCCTCTGGTCTTTAGGCACAGTTTAGCATTCCCTCCTCCATGAACGATAATAAGCCTCCCATAATGCCTTTCCCCACTCTGCTGCATTTTAGCGGTACCAACATCTCTCACGAAAATCAGGTACAATGTCATAACGCAGGTGCCACCAGCATGTTTTAAGATCCCACCCTGCACTGCAAGCAGAGTTCTTTGTCAAATGTCCACCTGGGAAAAATTATACAGACTTCAGTGCTAAGAGACTCTGCTCTTTTTTGAGAAAATATTATCTTGACTATATAATCTTTCCTTTTTTCCCCACCTGGTAAGAAACTCAGAGTCAAATTTGAAACTCACTATGGTAACTCTGTTGATCCCTAGGGTGGGGCTATTCGTGCACTTTTTTCCTTTGGTTCTGATTCTTGAGATAAAAGATTTGATTTGATTTTCTGTGTTCTTGTGTAAGAAGCTGCAAATCATTAATGGAAAAGGCAGGAAATAAATAAATACATAGAATTATTTTTTGTGAAACGTTTCACTTCTCTCATTTTAGTACTCACTATATCCTGTCTACTAATCAATCTTGTCAGTTACACATCTAAACTATGTTCCATATATGTCCACTTTCATCATCTCCTCTGCCACCCTCCTGGTCCAAGCCACCAGCATCCCTGCTGGACAGTAACAACAGTCTCCTCATGCCTTTCTGCGTTTTCTCTTGTCCCTCCTCTGTTCCATCTATCTCCTCAAAGAATACCTTTGGCCACCCATGAAAAGCTAGACCCCCACTCATCCTCTCTCTCAGATGTCACTCTATTTTACTACCCTTGTAGTGCTTACAATGCTTGAAATAATCTTCATGTGTTTGTTTAATTGTTTGTTTTCTTTTCTCTATCTTCTCCCCATCCCCAAAACAAGAGCTCTATCCTGTCAGATGCTACATTCTCAGTGCCCAGGACCACCCGGCACATTGGAAGTTCTCAGGATTTGCTGAAATCAATGAAAAGCCCTCTCATCTCCAGCATCCCCCTAGCCATGGGCAGGAATTCCCCAAGCACGTGCGTGCATTTTCCAACCATGAGCAAATATCCCTTCTGCTAGCCCCTCCAACCTCTCAGCAAGGGGCTCGCCTAACCTGTCTGTGGTGGGAGAGTTTCCACAATCTGTACCTCATGGGAGACCGGACTAAAGGCTGGTGAGGGAAGCAGATGATAGTGGTGATGAGGACCTGCTCAGGATCCTGTCAGCAGGATCGGGATCTCTGGAAAGGTCCAGAGAGGCCTGCAGCCCCACACATTATCCCAAGGATCATCCCCTATCCTTTCTCATTAATTCATTTGCCAGACATTCAAAAACTGCATTAAAATTCTTTGCCCTAAAGGAGCAAAACTTCACAAAGAGACCTCACACACTCTAAGAGACTTGTTCCTGGAGAAGAATTTTCTCCAAGGCAATAAATAACCAAGTCCTTCTTTTCTCTGGCTGTTTCCTCCTTCCAGGAACTGGATGTGTAGGTTTCACTAAGACCAGAGCTCTTGCCCTGACATTCCCTTTTTGCTAAGAAGCCTTCCTGGTTCATCAGCTTGCAGGAACCCCTCTCTGCTGTTCTCTGGGCCTCAGGAAGACATTTATTGAGGTTCAGGGAGAAGCCCCCCAACCTCCTCCCAGAAGACATTTTACCCAGTTATTCCAGGGACTACAGATGATCCCTAATTCCTCTTTATATCCTCTTCTTTTGGGCCTATCAGTGCAAACACAGACCAAAGTATCATCCCAGGTGACCTGTGGTTTCCAAGCTCAATATGCAAACCACTGTGGTCTCCCCACATTAAGTAACTTCCATGGGAGATTGTTGGGGCAGTGACTGGCCTGGGGGTTGCGGGCCCTGGAAAAAATCCCCTTTGTGTCACAGGAATATCAGTACTTGGAGGAGGATCCGAGCAGCTGAGAGAAGAATGCTAAGGGTGGGCCCCATCTGTGAGCATGTGAATGGGATGGGGCAGGAGAGAGGGCCAACGCTTTGTCTTGGGGACTTGGAGATTTTGGATCTCAGAGCATTTGATATATGAACCCCAGGTAGCTTCAGTACCCTCCTGGGTGCCCCACCCCTCCCTCTGACCCTAGGCACTGCCCAACACTCCAGGAAACTCTTGAAGGGGGCTCTAGTTCAGGCTCACCAATTTGGGGGACTTCAAAAACATGGTAGGTTAGTGCGAAACATCCACTGTCCCCAGATATAGCTAAGGTATAGCTATATCTTAGGTATACCTAAGGTAGCTGAGGCAGAGAGAGTTATGCAGCAGCCTAGGAGACCAGCCTAAGTCCAAGGCTGCACTGAATCTGGGTATGAGATTTCCATTTCCCCCTCTCTTTCTGCAGGGCCCAGCTGAAATCTGTGTCATACACATGTATGAAATATTTAAACCTCTCCCAAGGAGCATCATGTCACTTCTAAATCAATTTATTCTAATCTAATCCTCATCTGCCATGGTTTTCTGGGCCAGCGCCATCAAGAAAGCCTCTTGGCAGGTGAGAGAGACTGAAAACACAGGGCATTTGTTTTTAATAGGGCCTCTACAGCCAGCAGTTTCCAATACAGCAACGTACACACACACACGAAATACGGCTGCTCTTTGGAGATGACCCCTGACGTGCTCTGAGACCCATGCAGAGTGGTGCTTGCCAAACTGTGAGCATAAAGTCGTCAGAAGCACCTTAAAACTACAAGCATCAAGGTGAAGTGAGGCAGGCGAGGATGCCTGGCCAACAGCAGGGGGAAGGCTGGAAGAGGCCTGTTGTCGTGTTACCAAGTGGCCTTTTAGTATCTTCAGCCGTAAAAGGCACTGTTTACTCCATCTCTGCCTGGGTTTCAATAGGATTTGCTTTTTCCCGGCTCTTTTTTTTTTTTTTTTTTTTTTTTTTTTTTTTTTTTTTTTTTGACAGCAATGCTCCGAAATGCAGAAACAGGCTTCAACTTGCTTTTCCAGCAGGCACAGCTGTGGAACTCTAGACGCAGTTGGGCTCTAGGCACAGGGAGCTTCGGGAGTTCTCGTGGTGGCTACAGGGCCCTGTGTGCAAGGGGAGGGACTATGGGAGCCGCTCTCACTGGACCCAAAATTCTCTGACCAAAGATTCCTTCTTTAGAGAGCTGTCTGCTCCTGCCGTGCCATCGCCAGCCCTTCCCAGCCAAAATTCCCACCGGGCCCCCATGCCTGCGTCAGCTGAACGCAGGGCAGGAGATACATCCACAGTTCTGCCCAAGGGGTGGGGCTGTGAGGGACCCTCAACATCAAACCTGACAGCCTGGCAGAAATGAGTCTGGGACTTCTGAGTCCAACTTACCCATGCTGGTAAGTCCAACTTACCCAGCCTTGCTCAAAAGGTAGGGCTTCCTCCGTATAGGATCTCCTTGACTAAAGAAACCCTCAAATTCTGTTTTCTGGGGTGAAGGGGATTGAGGTCCCACCTGGAAACCAAACTCAGTGAGTGGCTGTGCCTCTTGCAGGCTCAGGGACTCTCCCAAACTGTCAGGAACCTGACACCTCCCTTAAGTGGGAATTTAATGTTGGAGAACCTAGGCTTGAACAGAATAAGGTAGAATGGAGTTCAAATTTCATCTCTGGCACATCTCGGCTGTATGATGTTAGGAAATCACATTTCAGGGTCTTAGTCTGTCTATCGGGAAAACAGGTGTAATAACACGAATCTCTAGCTGAGAAGTAAATGAGATGGTTCACAGAGGGTACTCTACATGCTGCCTGGCAGTGGAAAGTCTCTCTACATGGCAGGGATTATGGGTGTCCCTTCGTGGCACAAATCCAGTTTTCCTCTCCTTTAGAGGCATGTAGAAGACATTCCTGCCCCTGATAGTCAGTGACTATTGGCTATTTGGTGGTGATCTGTGTCACCCGAGTGTAGGGTGTGTAAGGACAGGCATGCTTTTAACACAGTCTCTCCCCCTTCCTTGGTGAGCCACTCTTTGTAATGGCAGCATCACTAGATGATGGGGGTCTCACTAGGCTGGATCTCTGAGAGAGTACCTGGAGTAGAGCCCTTTACCAGCTCCTGCAGGGACTGGCATGTAAGCCAGAAATAAAACTTTATTGTATTAAGCTACAGAGTCTAGTTACCTTAGCATGACTCAGTGCATCCTGCAAATACACCATCTGATTCCCTAGCAACCAAATCAGCACCAAGCCTTTGCTCTTGATTCTGCATTTTGGACATAGGACTTGGAGGCTCTGTGCCCTCCCTCTCCCCCTCCTCCCCGATAGTGAGCTGTAGCTCTCAGCCACCCCCCACCCACATTGCCTCCCCTCCCTGCTGTACCTCATTGCTGAGGTCTGAGCAGGCTTGGGCCTGGACCAGAGGAAAGTGTGGCAGGAGAAGCAAGGAAGAGCGCTGTCTAGAGCTCCAGATGGACCTGACCCTCAGGGGCTAAAGTGCTCTGCTTGACTCAAAGCCCAAGGCAGCAGAAGTGCCCAGCACAGGCTGGCTGCATCTGCAACCCCCTTCCCCTGGCACCATGGTTATAAACTCCTTCCCATAGAGAAGCAGAGAAAGGTCACACTGACCTCTTGTTTCCTCCGAATCAGCCAAATTTTCACTCTTCTGTTGGGGTCTGAACGCTAAACAGTGCCTTTTACGACTGAAGATATTTTCCACAGGGCTGTAAAAAGTGAGCTAGAGGGACTGTCCACACCAATTCCATGGTACAGAGTAGGAAACTGAGGACTGAAGAAGGACAGGACTTGCACAGTAGCAATTATTGTCATGAGACCATAATCCTGCTACCAGCGTAAACACTGGGCACAAATGTCAATTAATCTGATTTTTCTAGAATCTGGAATTTGCTTGTCCACAGCTAAGTGGTTTAGCCAAGTAGATAACTTCTACCGACCAGGGATGTGATGTCCACTCTGAAAAGACCACAGTTTGTCCTAACCAGAGAGTGAACCCAGAGAGGCAATCTGCATGGTTGAGGCTGCCTGGCTGCCCAACAGGGCATGAGTTTTCTGTGTGCTCAGGAGGGAGGTCCTCTGGTGGGTCCTTTGCATCACCACCCCCAGTGTTCTCCACTTATTCTGAATCATTTCTTTCAGAAGTAAAAACGCCCCAAAAGTAATGACTCTGAGGCAAGAAGAGCCCTTGAAGACCGCATAGATGGCCGCCACTTGGAGCCTCTCCATGGCCCTCTCACCAAGCAGTCATCGAACCTCTGGCTAAAGCCCTGCTGTGATGGGCAGCTCACTACCTCCCATGGTAGTTATTCCATCGTGGGCTTTGTCTCAATATCTAAGTGGGATGTCCCCTCTCTGCTCCAGATCTTCCCTTTGGGCCATGCTAAACTCCTCTACCCCTTGATAGCCCTTCTAGAATGAGAGGCTCCTTGTGAATCTTCTCCACCAGGGCATGAACAGTCCAAGGCTATCAGCTTTCTTCATTAACTCAGTGTCCCCTCTCCTCACCTCCAGCCCCCTTGCTCCTCAAAGAATGCTCTGGCAGCGTGGATATCACCTGCGATCGTGTAGAAATGCAGAGTATCAGGCCTACCCCAGACCTCCTGAATCATTATCTACATCTTAAGATCCCCAGGGCCCAGTGTGGTTCTCATGTCTGTAATTCCAGGGCTTTGGGAGGCTGAGGCAGGAGGATTGCTTGAAAGTCCAAAAATTCAAGACTAGCCTGGGCAACCCAGCAAGATGTAATCAACACACAAAAAAATTAAAAATTAGCAGAGTGTGATGGCGTGTACCTGTATAGTTCCAGCTACTCAAGAGGCTGAGGAGGTTAAGGTTGCAACGTGAGCCATGATTGTGTCACTGCATTCCAGCCTGGGCTACAGAGTGAGACCCTATCTCTAAAACAAACAAAAACAAACAACAACAACAAACAAGATCCCCAAATGTTTCCTGGCCACATGAAGTGTGGGAAGCACTGGCCTAGATACCTCCCACTGCCCATGTAGCTCTTAGAGTAGAGGTTCCAGAATGCAGCTCTCTCTCAGGTATGCAGGGCAGGACTCTCACCTCTCTCCTAAGCACTCTTTAGAGCTGCAGAACGCTGACAATGCAAAGGATCCTGGGTCCACCCAGACCTCAGAGTCGTCTTCACAGGAACTGTTCCCACGCTGCATCTGCCCTTCTGGGTCGGGAGGTGGGGTTCGTATGTGTTGGGTCAGGTGTTGACACTTACATTTGCCAAATTAAACATCACTGTTCTTTCAACTGTGTCTCACCTACTATTCAACCCATCGGCTTTCAAATCTGTCTACACATTAGGATCACCTGATGGACTTTTGGTACAATCTCTGATGCCAAGACCCCATTCCAGAAGACTTGAATAGACTCTCTGGGGAGTCTATTTTGTGGGTGTCAGGTCTTTTTTTTTATGCTTCCAAGGCAATTCTAATATGCCATTAGGATGCAGAGCCACTGGTTTACTACATCTGTTAAGAAGTGAATTTTATTTATTTATTTTTCAACCACACTCTGGGATCCATCAGTGTAGTCAGCTCACTTCTGACAGTGACTCTGGGCTCATGGGCCAGGTGTCTATTGGCTACTGTCACAACATTGCTATGTAACAACCACAAAAATCTGAGTAAATACAATAATAAACACTGTGCTGGCCAGCATAGGCCATGGCGGCTTGGTGGCCCGCCCAGATTGTGGAACTGGGTTAGCCATGCTTCTAACTGCAGGTGTGTGGGTAGGGCAACCCGCTTTTCCCGGTTTGCCCAGGACTTTCTTAGTTTGAGTACTGAAAGTCCCAACTCCCAGGATACGCCTTGGTTCCGGGAAAACCGGGATAGTTGAATACCCATCCATGGTTGGCCTGGGTAGCTCTGTTACCTGTGTCTCATCCTCCTTGGATGAGCAGGCTAGCCAGGCATGTACCTTTCAAGATGTTGGCAGAGACCTGAGAGAGCAAGTGGGCCCAAGAGAGACCCAGCCTCGGATGGGCTCACTGCCACCGCCCAGCACAGGTGAGCTTTGTCCACCATGTTGGCCAGAAGTCTCCAGTCCCAATTAAACTTCATCGTTACAGACTTAGCCTGGCTTCAGGCTCTGGCCATCTTTCTGGATCTTTCTTCAGGCATCTAGCATGTTGTCCAAAGCCAGTTACACAGCTGAGCCCAAAGTGAAGGGGCATGGAAAAATATTCTGCCCACGATGAGGCCATGGCAGGCATGTCAATGCAGAGAGGGCTAAATAATAGGGGCCAATCATTCCATCTCCCACAGGCAGAGAGGCTCTGGCTTCCAACTGTGGATGACCTTAAGTCCTTCCTTGACTGCCAACTCTCTCTGGGGAACCCGGTTGTAGGGCCAGAGACCTTCTCAACTCCCACTTCTGCCCAGCTCCTAACACACATATTGCTCCGGTGCCTTATTGCCTGTGTGGCTTCAATCCTCTCTCCCTCTTCCTCTCCTCCTTCCCTTGCTTTTTCTTCATCAGGTATTTAGAGGCTTCTGGAAAGGGAGGGATGATCTTGTGTCAGCCTCATGAGCCATCTTGACCTGTGCCAAGTAAATTTCAACATAGCAGACTTAGCCCCGCTTCAGCCTGGCAGGCTCTCTTGGATCCTGATTCATTCACCCTCCAGTACATTTCCAGTTGCCTCCAGCTCTGCACCCTGCCCATATTTTTCATGTATCAATAACCCAGATGTCAGCCAGGGTTTTTGGGCCCTGAGTACTCAGGCGCACTTGTAACCCCCAACTCCAAGACATGTAATCCCCCAGAGATCCCCGGCCTTGACATTTTCCCCCTCCCAGAAGAATCAGCAGACATCCCCAGACCAACCTGGTGCCCTCAGTAGCTCATATGTCATAAACGTAACTGTGCTGAGGTCACTGTGGAAGGACAGGGTCACATCACTAACCTCACAGTCCACCAAACACCCCAAGCTCTAGTTCCTCCATCCCTGCCTTCTTCTCCTTCCTGGTCCCCTCCTGCAAATCCCCTCCCTGTTCCTCCTGTTGGGTCATTCCACCTCCACTCAGACCCATGGAGAGCTCAGCTTTTGTCCTGAAAGGAACTTGGGGAAATGTTTCCCTGATCTCATTACATGTCGATTATTTCTGACCATGTTTTAGGTCCCTGGGCTCCATCTTTCCCCAGCCACCCAGCAAGCTTCTGGGCTCTGATCCCAATTAAGTGAGGTAAAGCACGAAGAATGGGTAGGCCTTCAGGGGAAGAAAATTGAAAAGCCCTTCATTGCTTTAAACATTATGTGGGCTGACTCACCCTGCATCCCTAAATTTATGACTGTGGTCTCCACAAAATAGGAACAAACGGACACTGACCTTATACCCCAGTCGAACACCTTCTACCCTCATTCCTGCAGCCCACCTACAGTTTGCCGCCAGCTAACCAGCCAGGGCTGGACCACAGAGTCAGGGTAGCAGTGTATGTGAAGTTCAGCACTTCCAAACCTGGATTCAGGTTCTGGCTCTGCCACTTAGAGGCTGACTATGCCTGGAATAGTCGCTTACCCTCCCAGGATCCCACTCGTTGCTGGGGTGACACCCACTGGGTGGAGATATTATGGAAAGTGCATCTCAGAAATAGCATCAGCGGAGGTGCCTCAAAACCTGAAAAGCACCACACCAACGCGAGGTACTGTTCTTCCTGTATGCTGAGTTCAAGAAATTCAGCTGATTTCAATACTCCCCTACCCGCAGTAAGTTTCTAACTGGAAAGGAGATCCACTGCCACAAAAAAACACATGTCCCATCCCCAAGCCAAATAACATGGGTTTCTGGCTGGGCCCTGCTGGTGGCATGTGACGGGGCTCCTGCCTCTCTGGCAGAGCTGATCAAGAAGGCGGGCTCCACTCTCCACTCCCCAGCCTCTGGGTCTTGGGAGTGCAGGGGGCCAGGCAGCAGCAGGCAGGAGGGCAGGAGGATTTGAGCAGCTGGGCTAAGGTCAGGCACAAGGCTTGGGCTCAGCAGAGACAGCCAAATGCTCAGCCCAGCTGCTACTGCCTCTTTCTGGGCCCTGTGCAGGAGGCAGAAGCTGTCTGCCAGGCTGGCGGGCTCCCCTCTGCAGTTGCAAGGCCACCCGGGCCCAGGGGTCTGCTCTTCCCTCTCCTCCTACCGAATGGCATTCTTTCCTTTTCTGTCTCTATCTCCTCACTCTCCTTTCCTTCTATTCCTTTTCTCCCTCTGTCTTTTTGTGTCTTCATTTCTGTCTTTGTCTTATCCTATATCTCTCTTCTTTGTATTTTTTCCCTCCCTCTCTCAGTTTCTTGGCCTCTCTTCATCTCTCTGTCTCTGGGTTAAAAGTTGGAGGAAAAGGATAGGAGGTGGGGCCCAAGAGGAATCCCAGATGAAACTGAGCTGAGGTCCTACTACGATTTGAATGTTGGTGCTTCCCCAAAATGTATATGTCGATCCCTAATCTCCAATGCAATAGTGTTAGGAGGTGGGGCCTTTGGAAAGTGACTAGGTCATGAGAGTGGAGCCCTCATGAATGTGACTAGTGCCCTTATAAGAGAGGCCTGAGGGTACTATGTGCCCCTTCTGCCATGTCATAGCTACAAGGTGCTGTCTATGAATGTCTATGAACAAGAAAGTGGGCTGTCATTAGACATCGCAACTGCCAACACCTTGATCTTGAACTTCCAGCCTCCAGAACTGTGAGTAATAACTTTCTATTGTCTATAAGCCACCTAGTCTATAGTATTTTGTTATAGTAACCTGAACAGACTAGGACAGATCCCATCCTGTCCCAATCAAGAGAGACTCAAGAGGGTGTCTGGGAATAGGTTCAATTTTGGGGTTGGGGGCAACATAGACCTATGGACCTCTTTAAAGACATCCTTGAAGAATGAAGCCAGGCCCCTGCACTTGCTCCTGGGACATGGGAAGTCTCACAGTATTCAGTTCTCACTGATACCATAAGGACTCTCTCATCAACAAACATTCTCTGGGGCTTTTCTAAGTCCAGAGCATGTGCTGGGACTGGGGGATGAGGAAGGATGAGGCAGGGGCCTTGCTCTGACAGAGCTCCCACATGCACGGCAGGAGAGAGTTAAATGAGCAACTACATAGTTAGATGTGCCCTGCAAACGGTACCCAAGGGGGAGGGTCAGGACAGGGGTTGAGCCACTTATGCACACTGGAGAGGCAATGTTGAAGCTGAGCCTAGAATTATTTAGAGGGGTTTTCTAGGCCATAAAGAAGAATCTGCCTGGGAAGCATGGACATTTTCTCCCACCTAGGTGCAGAGGAGCAAGGGGGTATGGCAGAGGATAACACGGGAAAGGGGCTTGAAGTCCCATCTTGCAGTAAGGACTTTCTAAGGCAGAGGTGATGGGTAGCCCTCAAATGCTGGGAGCCATAGGGCTGTGGCAGGGAGGCCCTTGCCCATCTGTGAAATGAGAAAATGATCCTTTTCCTCTCCCCCTCCCTTCCATGGAGCAGGAGAAATGAATAATGAGGCTGTGCCGCCATTGCCGTTGGCCAAGCAGAGGAGGGAGGGTGTGGGCTTGGCTCTCAATGCTGGGAAAGGGCCTCATTATGAGCTGGTTTCATTCATAAAGGAGGTTGTCATGGACCACACAATGGGGCTTAGTTTCTAAGTTAAGAGGAAAACCTAATTTTAAAGTGGCTTCTTCTGTAACTGGGAGGAGGTGGTGGCGGCTGTGAGGCCAAAGAACAGAATATTAGTGAAGGATGAAATAAAAGTGGTGCCTTTGGCAATCTGACTTTGTCCCAGCTTTGGGGCCATTCCCTTGTCCACTGAGCCTGCCCTGCTATGTCTGTCCTTGCCCAGGCATGCACCCAGAGCTTTACCTCGCTCCCTGCTTCAAAAGGGCTCTAAGATATGAAGAATGAAGAGGTAGCCAAAGCTATCATTGTACAGGTGGGGAAACTGAGGACAAGATGCGGAAAGATTGTTGTCCAAGGTCACAGAATGTGCTAGAGCTAGCTCTGTGATGCATAGGTGCATCTATCGCCTTCAAGGGTAGTGCCACCCCTGGCTCCCTTTGGGTGTTGGAGTTGTGTGATTTGCAAGTGGACCTTGAGCATGAGCTGAGACCTGAATGTCATCCATGCTGGGAAATCCAACTGTGGAAGCAGAAACTGCTTCTGAAGATCAGCATGGATGCTTATAGCCGTTCCCTTCACTGTCACGCTCACTGACACTTTGGTCTGTACAGCCTCCCAGTGAGGACAGTCACCATGTCTGTATTCCAGATGAGGAAACTGAGGGTCATGGAGGGTAGGGGTCCTGAGTGAATGCTGGGACTCAAACTGGAGACTTTCAGCTCTAAAGCTCTTAAAGCCTTTTCTCCACCCTGTCAGATATGTGTGGATATTTTCACTTGAACATTGTACATGTGATGTGGGCATAGACAGTATATATGTATTTATAATATACACACATGCATGCACGTACATGCATGTGCACACATAGAGTTTTTAAGTCTCCACTGGCTGCCCTTGCCCTGTGTTGCACAGAAAATTAGTATATTGGTGCAGTCACTAATCCCTTTCATTTGGATGCAAGCAAATGACAGGATCAGTCTCCATCACTGCCACGGCTAAACCCCAGGGCTCCCCTGGTGCCTTGAATAAGAGTCAAGATGACCCACTTTCTCCAGTTATTCCCTGTCTCTGGGCTGCTTTGGCTGGGAAACTGTCAGTCTGGTAAATATCAGAGGCTTAGCAGAGCGGGTTCCTGCTTCCAAGACTGCCTGTTTTTGGCTGTGCAGTCTGGCTTATAGGACTAAAACCCAGGGTCCTGCCCCAGTGCTAGGGTTCAGCTGCCCACATGCAGACAGGGCTTGGTCTGCCCAGCATGCCGGTGTCCACAGAGATGCCCATGGAAGACTGAGGGCACTCATTGCCTTCACAGGCATTGCCTGGGTGTCCAGTCTGTACAAGTGCTCAGGATAAGAGCTTAAAAAATCACAGGGTCTGCCCTCGTGAAAGGAGGTTGTCATGAAAACAAACCCAGAAATAAATGGCAGAGCAAGCCAAGTATTCTCTGAGCACAGAGGAGGGAACAATTAATTCTGCCAGGAGGATCAGGGAAGGCTTCTCAGAAGTCTCTGGAGTGGAGACTGGAATGTAAATTAGAATTGCCACATGGAGAAATGAGGGAAGGGTATTTCAGTTGGAAGGGACAGCATGGGTCGAGTCAGGGAGGCAGGAAAGAGCAAATGCAATGTGAACAAGAGTGGCAGAGGGCAGCTGCAGCTAGATCCTGACAAGCCTTAGACCCTGGAGGAGAGGAGACACTTCTGTCCTCTAGGCACAGGTCAAAGGATGCAGAGCAGCTTTAAGCAGAGGAGCTGCAAGATCCAGGCAGCCTACTAACAGACCCTGGCCTCACCTCGAACCTCAGTGCCAGCCCATACCTTAGCCTTTTCCTACCCCAGTGACCTCACTTCCCACCAGTGGGTGCTCTGATGCTCTCCCCTTTCTTCCTGGAACTTTCCTTCTCATTGAGTATGGAGCATTTCCTTTCAGATACCAAGCACTGCTCAGTGTGAATGTTGGTAACTGCAACTTTCCTTGCAAGGGCATTTCCTTGAGGCAGGAGAGAGGGAAGGGTGCCCAGAATTCCCAAAGGCTGGTGCTTCAGGGTACACGTTCTGAGTTTTACAAGGACTACAGACCCCAGGGCTAACTTTGGACCTCTGGCCTCAAGCCTTCAGGAGCCAAGGTTAATGGGGGCAGTGGTCTATGTTGCCTGTTTCTGTGTTGATGGGGCCTTCCCGGAGCAAGGGCCAGCCACCCCTTAAATACCACCAGGTTATTTCGGGACAGGTGGCCATCTCTGAGCCTGGAGCCAGAGTGCTGTCTCTGAGTAGATGGCACAGCTGTTCCATTCTGCAAGGCCTCCCCACCAAGGAGGACATGTGGATGTGGAAGTGTAAATAGGAACGGGCTAAGGAAGCAGCCTTGATGCCCTCTGGCTCAGCAGTTCTCATCCTCAGGAAGACCCCTGCAGGTGCCCTGGGTCAGGCTCTCTGGCCCTGGTTAGGTGAGTGGCCATGGGCCTTGTATATATTCCTGATTCTGAGGGAACCAGGATAAGCCACAAAGGCCCTGGAGGAGGAGTCAGTTGCTTTCTTAAGTCAAGTTTTATCATTTTAATATGACGAACCACAAAAAGCATACTTTGACAAGCTCAAATAAAGGTATACACCTATGCACCTCCCACTACAATTAGAATTCAGAACATTTCCTGCATCTCTCTCCCTGAAGCTCCCTCCTTCCCCCTTGCATTCAATCTCTCTCTCCACCTCTGGCCCCAGACAACCATACTCTGCTTTCTGTCACTATGGATTAGATTGGACTTTTCTAGTTTCATGTACATGGAATCATACAATATTGCTTCTATTCATTGGGGCCTGGTTTCTTAGGTAGGCTCAGAATTCTATTTCTGAGATTCCTCCTTATGGACTGACTATATGCACTCTTTTTAATTGCTGAGTAATATTCTATTGTGCAGCCATACCACAATTTGTTTATTCATTCACCTGTTGATAGACAACCAGGTTGTTTATTGCTTTTTGGATTTTTAAAACTAAAGTGGCTATATGAACATTTACAAACAAGGCTTTGTGTGAACACACATTTTAATTTTTCTTGGGTAAATATACAGAATGACATTTCTGGATCACGTGGTACATGGGTGTTTAAATCTGTAAGAAACTGCCAGTCTGTTTTCCAAAGTGGTTGTACCATTCTACATCCCCACAAGCAGTGTATGAGAGCTCCAGTTCCTACACATTCTTGCCAATATGGGACATAGTCAGTATTTTTAATTTGAATCATTCTATAGGGAGTGTTTCATTGTGGTTTTGACTTGCATTTCTTTGGTGACTAGTGATGTTCAGTGTCTTCTCACGTCCCAATCTGAGTCTTGAGTCTGCCACTTTTCAGTTTCATGCTGGAACAAGGCACTCTAAGACTCTGGATCTTAATTTCCATGTCTGGAAAAGCTGAGTACCAATCCCTGCCCTCTCTACTTCTCCAGGCCTTTGTAAAGATGGCATCAGGTAATGTGTGTGTATGCACTAAAGTATGCAAAAGTATTTGCAAGGTGTAAACCCCAACCTGCAAATCCTATAGCACTCAGCTCACTGTCTCGTTTTAAATAGATTTCCCTGCAGGAGCTTCCTTACTAGTTGTCCTGGCTCTAGTCATCTCAATCTCATCCTCCACATGGTTTATCTAAAGCAACTGCCAGAACTTGGCCTTCCTTTGTGCTTAAAATCATCCCCCTGTCTTCCCATTGCTGCAGATTCCATTTCATTCTTTCCAGTAACACTGATTGAAGACTTGCTATGTGCCAGGCACTCTTCCAGGTGCTGGGAATAAAGGGTTAAACAAAGCAGATACGTCCTGCCCTTTACCCATTTTCCTTACTTTGTAAAGGTAACACAGGCCCATAGAGATGAATGGGTTGCCCCAGATCACACAGCAAGCCAGCGACAGAGCAAAGACTAGAACCAGGTCCCTGCCCCAGTCCTGAGATCTTTCTACCCTTTCAGCAGCCACTCTTTCTACTGGTCATTCTCTCAGAGCCACAGTGGGCCAGAGAGAAAGGGAGGTAGCCTGCAGGGGACACCATAGAGGTCCACCCCTTCTCCTGGGGAGCCATCAGGAAGCTTCACTAGGGGCCCCCAGCTCAAGTGCCGCTTTCTTCAGAAGTGTTGGCGTGAATAAATTGCCTCCTGTCGAGTGCAGACCTGGGACTAGTTGGTAAACGGTGCCACTTGCTCCTGCCTCTTTTCCCCGAGGCACCTCTTGCTTTCCTGCGAGATTCTCTATCTGCTAAGAGAAGGGGCAGAGCAGCAATCTCATTAGGTTGCTTGTGGCTGTCAATCTCCCTTTAAACAGGAAAGCACTGCACGGTGACATTTAAAGAGGGCTCTGCTCTAAATCTCAGCCTGCATCTCTACTACCGACAAGCTCCCTTGGTTATTGGAGACTCGATGCCACAGAATGTCAGAGATGAGACTGGGACTGATGGGGATGCCTGAGTCTAAGGAAGGGGCACAGAATAGCCAATGTGCATGTATCACGTGATGAAGAGAGATGCCATTAGAAACCCCGATCACCCATGCCTATCTCCACATCCTTTCCTCTGTGGCTCTCAAGAGGAAAACACTGATGGCATTCCTTGCTTTTCCCAGGATCCCAGATTCCTGCCTAGCAACCCGCCCCTGAAGAGGAATCTTCTCCAATGGCCTTACTTCCCTTTCTTCATTGGGCCACGTATCAGTCCGCGTGCAGCAGCAGGTCACAGACACCACGCTGGCTGGCTTCACCAGAAAGAGATTTAATGCAGGGAATTAGGGGATTATGACCCCATGGAAGGGCTGGGGGAGGAGGCTGCAGGCTCAGTTTCCAAGACCGAGTCCCAGAATGTCACTGCCAAACTTGCTTGCCAGAGAAGCTGCTCCCTCCACCATAATCAGAAAGCTGGGGGACCCAACTGCTGTTTCTAAGAACTGCATTGTTTCTGCTATAACCTGGAGATTAGATGGATGCTGTTATCCCAGGTGCTAGCTGCAGGACCTCACTGCCTCCAGGAGGCTAAGATATTGCTGAGCAAGCTAGTCTGTGACATCTGCCATGGGGCTCAAGGGTTCCCCTAGGGAAGACAGAAAGACACAAAGTTTCCCTTTCACTACATTCAAAAAAACTTTTTGCCCGTGTTTGAGTTGATGCAGAGCTTTATGTGTTCTGAGCCTATGTCTTGAGCTATAAACTTGTAAATGGAGGTGAGGTACAGAATAGAGCCTAGGACAGAGCAGAAAACCTAGACTCACATTCAAGCCCTTCTGAGAAGTGCAGCCCAGTGGGTGGGAGCACAGCCTCTGAAGACTTCTGCTGGGTGTGTGTTCCAGTTTGACCCATGCACCTGTGTGGTACCTGGTGACACTGACTCTTTCTGCTTCTTGGTTTCCACATCTGTGCAACAGAGTGATAGTAGCAGTACTCAGAACATACTTAGAACAATTCCCTGCACAGAAACTGCAGTTAACTAAAGGGAGCTATAATTATTCTTGCAAATGTTCTAGCTTTGCGACTTAACACAGGTTATTTGAAGACTGAGCCATAGTTACCTGAACTTAGATAAGGGTTTCTCAACGTGGGCACTATTAACACTTGGGGCCAGATAATTCCTTGCTGTGAGAGGCTGTTCTGTGACTTGTAAGATGTTTAGCAACATCCCTGACCTCTATCCACCAGGTGCCAGTAACATTCTCACCTCTCCCTAATTGTGACAATCAAAAATGCCTCCATATATTGCCAAATATAGCATGAGGAACAAAATCATCCCTGGTTGAGAAGCACTGCTGCAGAAGATAGGGATAATGTAATTTGTTCACAGCACTGCCATGTACACTAAACAAGGAAAGGGATGTGACAGTTATTCGTAACCTAGAGGTCATCTGGATCACCCACCCCTTGAGTAGTAAAATTAGCTCAAACCTACCTTCCACCCTGTAGGAGGTTCAATGTCCTCTCCAAGATTTCTGAAAATTCTTGAGAGTTGGCATTCAAGGTCGTCTCTTGTTTCAGTTTCTTGTTTCTGAAAAATTGTCAGTATCCCTACTTTTATCTTTGCATTTTGGATGGCCTCTAATGTGGAAGATAGGCCCTTTTCATTTATTTCCCCAAAATATTACTCAAAGAAGGCAGTTGGACATACCAGGGCTGTTCCTGAATGCCATGGCAAGGACAGCCCAGTCTGCTGGGTCACTTGGGTTTGAGTATTAGCCACCCCCCACAGAAGTCCTCTTGGCCACATGCCTCTGAAGTCCCCTAGTGCTATCATGCTGCTCACCTCTGTTCCTTGGGATTATCCTCCCAGGCCTCTCTTCTGAGGCTCCTCCAGGACTCGTGCAATTCAGCAGTCTTGCTAGCTGCTCAGGCCCAAGGGCAGCCTCTCCAGCCAGAATCACCATCCACTCTGCTGTCCCTGCAGCACTAAGCTGCTGGGGAAGCACCCTCCCCACCTCCACCAATACCATCATGCCCACTACAAACATGGTGAGTTGCCGGCTAACATATAACCCAAGCAGATTTATGACCACATTGGTGAGCTCAAAAGCAGAAAGGAAACATTCTCCCATGCCAGAAACAAACAAACAAGCAAAACTCTCAAAGCCAGAGCAGTGAGCAGGAGCTAACACCAAAGGCCCACAGAGGTACAAGAGCTGGATAAAATGTTCCTGGTTTAGTATCCACGAGGAACAGGGGGCCTACACAACAGGCCCTGAGCACAAAAGTGGATAGCAGTGATCTTTCTGCTTAGAGGCAGGAGCCTGGAAAAGCTGTCCCTTCAGTAAAATGAAAACAGAAAACCACCACCCACCACTCACAAAAGTGGGCCTACCTCCCCAGGCCATGAGTGAGAGAGGAGACATCAGAGAGAAACCTGGACTTTAAATCTGTACTACGAATGTACACAGGGAGAAGTGGTGAGTATATTCATGGAAGCACTCTTCATAATAGCAAAGCCATAAAAATAGTCAAAACATCAGAGGTCTCTAAAGCCATGCTACTCACAGGGACCCAGGTATGAGACCCCAAAGAAAATAATTACAATAAAACCCGCCTGGGTAGGGAAACCTTTCCAGCTGTGGCAGAGGTGAATGTGAAACCTGCACCTCGCAGGTGGAAAACAGTACCTTCTGAACATGACCTCGGAGTAAAAAACAACCAAGCAGTAGAGGCAAGTGGAACCCAGAACAAGGGTTTCCAACTATGTCTAACAGAAGTTCTCAAGGTAGAAATAGAGAAGGTGGAGAGAAGAGTTATTTGAAGTTATTTGAAGAGTTATCAGCTGATGGTCCTCCAGAATTGAAGAAATACATTTGCTTTTATATCAAAACTGTGGCTTGAGTTCCAAGCAAGGTAAGTATCAACAAATACTAACATTTGAAGAAGGAAATCAACATATAAGAAGCTGAGAAATCAAGCAATCAATGGAGAAGAATAGTATTTAAAATATAAAAGAATAAATTATAATATACCTAAATAAGACATTGGAGAAAGTGAGGTAGAGGAAGTAAACTGACTTCCCTTTGTTCTTGGTGAGTGTCTCTTTAGTCATAATTCAATAAATAAGACTTAAAAGAATATTGTATGTAGTTACAAGGCAACCACTAAAGGAACTAAAAATACTCCATAAACCTTCTTATTAGAGGGAAAACCAATACATAAAGCAAACTACGAAAATATGGACCATGAATACAGGATTTTTAAAGGAAGCATTAAAACAAAAATGCATAATGTAAAGTGTGATAGAACTGAAACCAAATCTATGCTGTTTTTATCATTAAATATAATAGGATAAACTCTATTATTTTTTTAAAAAATTCTTATTTTTGAATCAAAGAGGGAAACAACAAATATAGGCTTGTAGAAGATACCTCTTATTTCTCAATTAAATCTTCTCATCCTTACCCCTGATTTCTACCACGCTGGGATAGATAGCTCCCTAGGGCTTGGACTAACTTCAAGGCAATGGCACCTGCATGCAACAATCATGTGCATTTTTTCCCTCCACTCCTGGGCTCCACTGGTACAAGTGGGAGCTCTCAGGGTCCACACATGTGTGCAGCTTAGAAGTGCAGGGAAACTAACACTCCCCAGAGGAAACAACCAATGTTGAATGAAACCCATCTATGATGAGATGCTCAGCCCCATTGTGTCATTAGGGAAATGCAAACCAAGCCCCAAGTTATGATACTGATGTATACTCATTGTAGGGCCAAAAATCAGAGACAGTCTATGTAAAAGAATGGAGAGATTATGGATCAACAAAGCCTTTTATATGTTACCAGTGGAAATACAAATTTGTAGGGCCATGATAACCACTTGGAATTATCCTACAAAACTGGACATTCCAGGCTGGAATGCAGTGGTGCAATCTTGGCTCACTGCAACCTCTGCCTCCCAGGTTCAAGCAATTCTGCCTCAGCCTCCCAAGTGGCTGGGATTACAGGCGCCCACCACCATGCCTGGCTAATTTTTGTATTTTAAATAGTAACAGGGTTTTGCCATGTTGACCATGCTGGTCTTGAACTCCTGACCTCGTGATCTGCCCGCCTCGGCCTCCCAAAGTGCTGGAATATGGTTTGACTGTGTTGCCACCCAAATCTCATCTTGAGTTGTAGGTCCCATAAGGACCCAGTGGGAGGTATTTGAATCATGAGTGCAGTTACCCTTATGCTGCTGTTCTCATGATAGAGAGTGAGTTCTCAAGACATCTGATGGTTTTATAAGGGACTTTCCCCACTTTTGTTTTGCACTTCTCCTGGTTGCTGCCATGTAAAGAAGGATATGTTTATTTCCCCTTCTGCCATGATTGTAAGTTTCCTGAGGCCTCCCCAGCCATGCTGAACTGTGAGTCAATTAAACGTCTTTCCTTTATAAATTACCCAGTCTTGGTTATGTCTTTGATAGCAGCAGGAGAATGGACTAATACAATTCTCATAGCAAGTTTATGCTTCAATGTCATTCCAAGAGATATTCTTGCAAATGTACTAAGGGAGAATTGGTGAGTATATTCATGGAAGCATTCTTTATAATAGCAAAACCATAAAAACCATCAAGATATCCATAAACAAAATAAAGGCTAAGTAAGTTGTAGCATGTTTATACAATGAAATATTATGTAACAGTCAAAATGAATAAACCATGGTCACATCTAACAATACAGCCATATCTACAAAATGTCATATTAAGTGGAGAAAGTAAGTACTAGATGATATACTGATAGAAACATAATACATTTTTATTAAAATTATTAAAAGCAAATGCTAAAAAATAAGTTTTAGAAGAATAATGACAGATGCAACAAAACTACATTCAAAACAGACGTGGGACAGCTCAAATTATACTTAATGGTGAAAGACTTAAGACTCAAGATTAGAAACAAGACAAGGATGTCTACTTTCAACACTTCAACACTGGAAGCCAGGCGCAGTGGCTCACACCTGTAATTCCAGCACTTTGGGAGGCTGAGGCAGGCAGACCGCTTGAGGCCAAGAGTTCAAGACCAGCCTGGCAAACATGGTGAAATACCATCTCTACAAAAAAATACAAAAATTAGCAGGGTGTGGTGGTGTGCTCCTGTAATCCAGCTACTTGGAAGGCTGAGGCAAGAGAATCACTTGAACCTGGGAGGTGGAGGTTGCAGTGAACCAAGATTGTGCCACTGCACTCTAGTCTGGGGAACAGAGTGAGACTGTCTAAAAAAATAAATAAAATAAAATAAAGTAAAATAAAATAAAATAAAATAAAATATATTTCAATGTTGTACTGGAAGTGCAAGCCAGAGCAATTAAGCAAGAAAAAAAAAAGGCATCCAGATTGGAAAGGAAGAAGTAAAACTATCTCCATATGCAGATGACATGATCTTGTAGAGAAAAAATCCTAAAGAAGCCAGTAACAAGCTATTATAATTAATAAATGACTCTAGAAAAATTGTAGGATACAAGATCAATACAAGAATCAATAATATCTCTTTAAACTAGCAATAAACAATCTAAAAATGAGATTAGGAAAATAATTCCATTTACAATTCCACCAGAAAGAAAATATCTAACAATAAATTAAACAAAAGATATGCAAGACTTACCAACTGAAACTTTAAGACATTGTTGAAAAAAATGTAAATGGGGAGACATCTCATGTTCGTGGACTGGCAGACATAATACAGTTAATATGACAATATTCTCCAAATTGGTCTAAAATTAGATGTTGGTGATGGTTGCACAACTGGTTGTGAATGTATGAAAATCATTGAATTGTACACTTTAAATTGGTGAACTGTAGGGTATATGAATTTTATCTCAAATTGTTTTTAAAACAGGGTTGGGGAAGTAAAGCATCAGCACAAGATTTCTAATGAGCTCAAATGAGGTGAAAAGCAACAGGGGACTGGAGTAAGACAGGATCCCCAAGATAGACTCGAGTTTCTACTGGAGTTCTAGTGACTCATTGTGTGGTAGGTTCACAGCTTTTTGTTTAGTATTGAAAGCAAACAACCAACAAATAAATAAAGAATAGAAAAGTTCCATGCATGGATCAATCATGTGGTATGGCTACGCCACATGTCAGCACCTGTGGTCCAAACAAAAAAATTAACAGTGAACATCCAGGAAACAGCAACAATAAGAACACTGCCTGTGATTACTCATGGGTACAGCTAAGGCAGTGCGCGGAAGAAACTTCACAGCCTTAGTTTATCTCATTAAGTAGGAACAAATGAAAATAATTCAATTGAAAATTATACAAAGAACAATATATTAAACATAAGAAAAGCAGAAGGAAGGAATTAGTAAGGATAAAAGCAGAAGTAAATTAATTATAAAATAAGAGACAGAGGAATTAGTACATTCAAAAGCAGATCCTTTGGGGGAAAAACCCAAAATCTTATTTTCTATTAAAAAAACAAAAAAACTGAAAAACCCCAAATCTTTGGATTTTTTGAAAAAAATAAAACTAGGCAGAGTAATAAAGAAAAGAATTGGTGAAATCACAAATACACAAATGGAGTAATGAAAATGCAGACATAATCACAAAGAAAAATAAACAAACCATAAGAGATGAAGTCAACACTAAAAATAAACCTGAAAACCTGTGTGAAATGAGTAATTTGCTATGTAAGTATAATTTATAGAGTTAGAGTTAGAAAATATAATGAGACTAATTATCAGAGAATAAATTGGGAAAATGTCAAAGAGCTATTATTCCACTCTCCAGAGTACCAAATCCAGAAGTTTCATAGGAAATTTTTAAACTTTGTAACATTAATCATTTTATTCCTGTGTTATTACTTATTTTTAAATTAAACTTTTTGAGATAACAGTGGGCTTGCCTGCAGTTGTAGAAATATAATACAGAAGGATTCCCTATACCCTTTACCCAGTTTTCCACCATAGTAACATCTTGCAAAATCTAGTACAATATCACAATCAGGATATTAGCAGTGCTACAATCAAGATACAATCAAAACAATATAGAGCATTTTCATGACTATAAAGATCCTTCTTGCTGCCCTTTTACAAACAAACCTACTCTTCTTTGCCCCCATTCTCACATTAACCCCTGAAACCACTAATCCGTTCTCCATTTCTATAATTCTGTTATCTCAATAGTGTTATATAAATGGACTCATGCCGTACGTAACTATTTGGAATTGTATTTTCTCACTCAGTGCAATTCCTTGGAGATTCATCCATGTTGTTGCATGTGTCAATAATCTATTGCTTTATTATATTACCAATGTTATATTAATTATATTATATTATATGTATCAAACTTCATTTAACCCATGAAGGAATACATGAGCTATGTCTAGTTTTTGGCTATTATGAATAAAGCTATGAAGAACATTTATATGCAGTTTTTGTGTAAACACATTTTCATTTCTCTGGAATAAATGCCCAAGAGAGCAATTTCTGGGTATTATGATAGTTGGACATTTAATTTTGTGAGAAATTGTCAAGTTGTTTTCCATTTTTCACTCCCACCAGCAATGTAGGAGTGATCTAGTTTTTCTGTGTCCTCATCAGTATTTGGTGTTTCACTATTTTTATTTTAGCCTTCTGATAGGTGTACAGTGATCGCTCATTTTGGTTTTAACATGCATTTCCCTAATGGCTAATGACATTGAAACTCTTTCCATGGGCTTATTTGCAATTTACACATACTCTTCAGTGAAATGTATGTTCATGTCTTTCAATAAATGTTCATTAATTAAGTAGAGAGAAAACAATATGTTTCTTCATTTAATTAAGCCTTCTTTAACTTAACAACTTTTAGTGGCACATTGTAATTTTGAGTATACAGATCCTGTACATGTTTTATTAAGTTTACACCTAAGTATTTCATTTTTTGGAAGTAATTATAAATAGTATTGTGTTTTAAATTTTGGTTTTCAGATGTCCATTGCTAGTAGGCAAAAAAGTGACTGATTTTGTGTGTTCATTTTGCAGCCTAGGACCTTTTGAACTCACTTATCTCTAGCAGATTTTGGTGTTTTGTCTTTTGTTTCTGTTTTTGTTTTTTGTTTTTACATTTCTTAGGATTTTATATGTAAATTATCATATATCTACAATTAGGGACAGTTTTCTTTCTGTCTTTTATTTCTTTTTCTTGCTTTATTGCAATGAGTAGGACTTCCAGCAATATGTTGAATAAGAGTGGTGAGAGCATATATTAACTACTTCTCCCTTTCTCTTAATATTAGAGGGAAATGATTCAAGCCTTCACTGCTAAGTATGATTTTAGCTGTAGGTTTTTTGTAAATGCTCTTTATCAAGTTGAGAAAGTTGTCCTTTCTTCCTGCTTTACTTCTCCACCCCTGAGTTTTTAATTTGTCATGAATGAATGTTAGATTTTTATAAATTACTTTGTATCAACTGATATGATCATCTGATTTTATTCTTCAGCCTGTTTTTATGATGGCTTACACTGATTGATCTTTAAGTATTGAACCAGCCTTACACACCTAAAATAAACCTCACTTGATTATGGTATTCACTTCTATATATACTTTTTAAGATTCAATTTGCTAACTTTTCTTTCTTTCTTTTTTTTTTTTGAGATGGAGTCTCACTCTGTTGCCCATGCTAAAGTGCAGTGGCATGATCTTGGTTCACTATAACCTCAGCCTCCTGGGTTCAAGCAATTCTCGTGCCTCAGCCTCCCAAGAAGCTGGGATTACAGGCATGCACCACCACGCCTGGTTAACTTTTGTATTTTTAGTAGAGACAGGGTTTCATCACGCTGGTCTTGAACTCCTGGCCTCAAGTGATCCGCCAGCCTCTGCCTCCCAAAGTGCTGGGATTACAGGCATGAGTCACTGCACCGGCCTAATTTGTTAACATTTTGTCACAAATTTTGGGGTCTAAGTTCATGAGAGATATTGGTCTGTACTTTTTAATGTACTCTCTTTGTCTGGGTAATATATTAGTCTGACACAATGAAAAGTGTTCTCTCCTCTTCTATTTAAATATTTGGCAGAATTCACCAGTGAAGGCATCCGGACCTGGAGATATATTTTAGGAGATTTTAGGTTATATATTTAATTTTTTATTTTATTATTTATTATTTATTATTTTGTTTGAAATAGAGTCTCGCTCTGTTGCCCAGGCTGGAGTGCAGTGGCACAATCTCAGCTCACTGCAATCTCCGCCTCCTGGGCTCAAGTGTTTCTCCTGCCTCAGCCTCTCGAGTACCTCTCATTACAGGGTCCCGCCACCAGGGCTGGCTAATTTTTGTATTTTTGGTAGAGATAGGGTTTCACCATGTTGACCAGGCTTGTCTCAAACTCCTGACCTCAAGTGATCTGCCTGCCTCGGCCTCCCAAAGTGCTGGGATTACAGGAGTGAGCCACCGCACCCAGCCATATTTAATTTTTTTAATGGTTGTAGGACTCTTTGTATTATTTATTTCTTCTTGGCTCAGTGTATCAATTTGTAGTTTCAGAGGAATCGGTTATTCAAAGTGAACAAATTTATCAGTGTGAATTTATATGTCCTCATAGTTTTTTTTTTTTTTTTTTTTTTTTTTCTTTTTTGAGGCAGAGTCTCACTCTGTCGCCCGGGCTGGAGTGCAGTGGCCGGATCTCAGCTCACTGCAAGCTCCGCCTCCCGGGTTTACGCCATTCTCCTGCCTCAGCCTCCCGAGTAGCTGGGACTACAGGCGCCCGCCACTTCGCCCGGCTAGTTTTTGTATTTTTAGTAGAGACGGGGTTTCACCGTGTTAGCCAGGATGGTCTCGATCTCCTGACCTCGTGATCCGCCCGTCTCGGCCTCCCAAAGTGCTGGGATTACAGGCTTGAGCCACCGCGCCCGGCATGTCCTCATAGTTTTAATGGTTGCAGTATTTGTGGTGATAGCCCCTGTTTTTTTTCTGTATTGGTGATTTATGGCTTATCAGTATGCCTAAAGGTTTATCAATTTTATTATTTTTTTTAGAAGGCTAGCTTTTGGTTTTATTGATTTCTTTCTACTGTTTTTATATTTTCAGTTTCATTGCTTTCTGTTCTGATTTTTATTTCCTTTCTTCTGCTTGCTTTCAGTTAGTTTATATTTCTATTTTATTCTCACTTCTTGAAGTGGGAACTTAGACTATTTACTTGAGTTTTTTTTTTTTTGTATAATTTAAGCATTTCTGTGATATAAAATCTCTCTCTAGACCCTGCTTTAGCTGCATCCCACAGCCTTTGACATGCTTTATTTTCAATTCCATTCCATATATTTTTAAAACTTCTTTTGAGACTTCCTCTTTGACTCATGGGTTATTTAGAAATTTGTGGTTTAATTTCCAATTGTTTAAAGACTTTAAAAATTATCCTTCTCTTACTGATTTCTCATTAGAGTCCATTATAATCAGAAATCATATTGTATAATTTTAATTATTTTAAATTTGTTGAGGTTTGTTTTATGTCCCAGGATATGGTCTATCTTAGTGAAGATGCCATGGGCATTTGAAATAAATGTTTATTTTTCTGTTGTTGGGTGGAGTATTTTATCTATGTCCATAAAATCCTGTTGACTGATTGCGTTGAGTGTTTTTATATCATTGTTGATTTTTTGTGTAGTAGTTCTATCACTTGCTGAGCTTGGGATGTTGAAGTCCCCAACTATAATTGTGGATTTATCTATTTTTCCTTTAAGCTTTATCGGTTTTTGTCTCTGTATTTTGAAGCTCTCTTGTTTGGTGCATACACTTTTATGACTGTTGTGTCTTCCTGATAGATTGATCATTTTATTATTATTTAATGTCCCTCTGTAATGCATTTTCTTGCTTTCAAGTTAATTTATCTGATATTAGTAGAGCCAGTCCTGCCTTTCTATGAATTTTTTTATGGTATAATTTTTCAACCCTTTTACTTGCAGCCTATCTGTGTTTTTGTATTTGCAACAAATTTCTCGTAGGCAAGAACTCTTTGCTCATTTTCTAAATCTACTCTGCCAATTTCAATCTCTTTCTTTTATCTGGTCTATTTAGACCATTTACATTTAGGGTAACTGTAGATACATTAGAGCTTAAGTCTGCTATTTTATTAATTTGTTTTCTGTCCATTTCCTATGCTTCTCATTTCTCTCTTTCACTTTCTCACCTTCTTGTGGGTTAAATTTTTTTAGAATTCCATCTTGATTTGTTTTAGTGATTTTTAGTATATGGCTTTGTATAATTGTTTTAGTGGTTGCTCTAGGTATTTCAATATACATGCATGGTTTATCACTGTCTACTAATATTGACATTTTACTACATGAGTGAAGTTTAGAAATCTTACTTACATTTTGGTTTATTTACCATTCCTACTATTTTTCTAAGTATTTTCTCTACATACATTGAGCACCGCATTAGATGGTGTTATAATTTTTGCTTCAACCATCACATATTATTTAAGAAACTCATGAGAAGGGGGATCATCTGTTATCTTTACTCATTACATTGTTTGTTTTTCTTTTCTGAAGTTCCAACACTTGTTCTGTTATCACTTCCTATTTAGAGCAATTTCTTAAACCATTCTTAAGGGTAAGTTTGCTGACAAAAGTTCTCTTGCTTTTCCCTCATTTGAGAATTTTATTATTTCCCCCTTAATTCCTGAAGAATATTTTCTTTGCCTATATAATTTGCAGTTGACAATTATTTTCTTACAGTTTTTGAAAAATGTTGTGATACTTCCTCCTTGCCTCTGTGATTTCTGATGAGGACATTCTCTGTTGTTTAAACTGGTGTTTCCTAGAGATAATGTGTTGCTTCTGGATACTTTTAAGATTTTTTTTATCTTTAGTTTTCACAAGTTTAATTATGATGTGTCTGTCATGAATTTCTTTGGCTTTATCCTATTTGGGATTCACTCTGCTTCTTGAATCTGTAGGTTTATATCTTTTGCCAAATTTAGGAAGTTTTCAGTTTTTACTTTTTCAGTGTTGTTAGGGCCCAGTCTCTGCTTCCTCTTTCTAGAACTCCAATTATACACACGTTAATTCTTCTGTTATTGTTGCCCAGATCCTGAGACTCTGTTAAATTGCTCAGTCTACTTTCTCTCTGTTTACCAGGTTGGGTAAATTCTATTGATGTTTCTTCAAGTTCTCTAATTCTATGTTCTGTCATTTCTGCTCTACTATTGCACCCATCCAGCTAGAATTTTTAGTGTTATTGTATTTTTCATTTCTATAATTTTCATTTGGTTCTTTTTTTATAAGTTCTATTTCTCTGCCGAGAGTTTCAACTTTTTTTATTTGCTTTAAGGGAATTCATAATCTTTATGATGGCTGCTTTAAAGTCCTTGGCAGATAATTCTAACATGTGATTCATCTCAGTGTTGATTGTCTATTCTTATGCATGGTATAGTTTTCCTGAGTAATTTTTTTTATTGTATGCTGGACATTTTGGACATTATGTTATAAGACTCTTTCTCTCAATTAATTTTTTTCATCATTCTTCAGGAATTAAGGAGGAAATAATAAAATTCCCTTTGAGGTGTAACAGAGGGCTGTGTGGGTGTTACATTCAGCTTCCTGTGGGGCTTTGATGCCACAAGGAGGGCCAAAGCATAGGGCTGACTCACACTCTTTTATTGCTGCAGGTTGTGGGAGGAAGCTCAGCTACCCATCGGGTCCTGCTGACACCATGATAGCAGGGAAGGGAAAGGAAGCCACTGAAGTGCCATCTAGCCCTGCCCACCCGACGTCATTCCCTCTCATGATACTAGGTGGGGCTGGAGGCTCAGCACCTCTCCAGGACATACTACTCCAGGATAGGAGAAAAGTGAGGTGTTGGCTATTTCCCCTTGTACCACCTCATACCCCCTTGTTGTGGGTGGAGGATCAGCTCCCCACTGGAACCTACTGATGCTATGCTGGTCAAGAGCTAGAGCACTGACTGCTTCCACTGGGCAGAGAATCAATGATGGGCTTCCTACTCAGCCCAGCTAGCACTAGCTTGGCAGGAAGCGAGAGCACTGCTTAGTTCCACTGGGGGAAATGGAAGGTTACCTCTCCACTTGGCATCTCCCTGAGGGAGAAATTAAAGCACGTCTGCTTCAGTGATGTGGAGGGGGACATAAGAAGGAAGGTGCAGGCTCAATTTCTGGCTCTGTCCTGCTAAAACCCAGGGTGTGGGTGGGTGAGCTGTTTCCACTGGCATTCAGCTGGAGTAAGGCGAGTATTGCCAACAAGGTTTTCTGTTCTTACGTCGCTCCTGTCCTGGTCCTATTCCTGGGGTAATAGGTTTTCTTGGAGCCTTTTATTTTTTTCTGTGCCTGTTGGAAGTTCTGGATTGGAAGCTTCTGCAGCATCCTGGCTGGGACATATGGGAGGCTACAAGGAAACCTGAGGAACTCACTACCAGGCTGCTCCTCAGGTGCTAAGGACCCTTCCTCTTCCCACTCGTCTGGGTCTTCCTGTGCTTGTTTATTGTGCCTATGGCAGTTGTTCTTTAGCTGTAAGAAGGACAACCTGGGAGGAATGGGGCTACTCCATCTTAGCAGAACCGAAACTTGGAATTTTTTAAATGTATACTTCTTTTTGAAAGTATAATATACTTATGGAAAAAAGGTACAGATTGTCAATGTCTGCTTGATGATTTTTCACATACTGAACACATCTGTGTACCTAGCACCCAGTTCCAAACTCATCATGACTGGCAGCCCCATGAGTTTGTCTTGTGCCCCTTTTAACTACCACAGTCCTCTCCTCAAGAGTGACCCTTCTTTTGACTTCTCATACAATAGATTAGTTTTGCCTGAGAGAACTCACCCTTCTTCCAATGATCAATAAAGTAGTGACAGATTTTTTACTCCAATCCAGGGTAAAGGCAGGATTTCAGCTCTGGTATGGTTTGGTCTACCTCTAATTTACCCTTGTTTCTTGGGAATAGTTAGTTCTCCAGGTGAGAGTGCTTCTCCTCAGTCAACTCTCTTGACAGCATATATGGGGTGTCTTTCCCAACCATCAATCTCTGATTCTCTGACACCAGCTGGATGTCCAACAATTCAATTCATTTCTCATACAAACTACCCAGGGTTAGTAAAGACCCCAGGGATTAAGGACTTAGTCCCACAAGACTGCCCCCACTGCAAACACCAGTTGCAAGCCCTGGGTCTCCTGTAGTTTTGACAGACAGCTATAAATTCAGAGATTTCCACGACATATCTGGTCCCAATGCAATCATTCACTAGAATGACTTACGGAATTCAGGAGAACCCTTTACTTATGTATTCCAGTTATTATAAAGGGTGTAACTCAGAAACAGCCAAATGAGAAGACATGCATAGGGCAAAGTATGAAGATAGACAGTGACACGGAGCTTCCAAGCCTTCTCCAAGTAAGCAACCCTCCCAGCATCTCCATGTGTTCACCAATTCAGAAGCTCTCTAGCCCTCTCATTAAGGGGTTTCTGTAAAGATTCCATTACAGAGGCATGACTGATAACATCATTGACCATTGGTAATTGGGCCCTATCTGTCCCTCCTTGCTTCTCCTGGAAGGTCTGAAAGTTTCAACTCTCAAATCATGCCTTGGTCTTTCTGGTGACCAGCGCCCATCCTGAAGCTCGAAATTTATTCATTAATTTATTTATGTCCATATGAACTCCTGGATTCCTATTTTGTTCTAACTTGGAATTTGTAACTGTCATTATGTATCTTGTTCTTGATCTGGTCTTTGGCTTTTGTGTCCTTTAGAAAGGCCTCTTTCATTCTTTGAATCCTTTCTTATTTTCTGGCACAATAAGATGTTTCAGCCCTAGAATCAGCCATTGCTTCTAGGCCCCTTTAATGGAGAAGGCGACGGTGGGCAGAAAAACAGCCTCCAAAGATGTCCACATCCTAGTCATCAGAACCTGTGAATATGTTATCTTACATGGCAAATGGACTTTGCAGATGTTATTAAGTTAAGAGGAGTTTATCTTGAAATAGGTAGTTTATTCTGGATTACCCAGATGGGCTCAGTGTTACCAGAAGAGTCCTTATCAGTGAAAGAAGGAGCCTAGAAAGTCAATCAGAGATGTGAGGAAGAAAGCAGACATCAGAGTGAGGCCTCTGCAGGCAGTGAAGATGGAAGGGACCACAAGCCAAGGAATGTGGTGGCCTCTAGAAGCTGGAATAAGGAAAGAAAATGGATTTTCTTTCCTGGCTAGAAAATCCATTTCTTTCATGGCTAGAACCTCCAGGTTGAACTGATGTTCCCTAGCTCTACCAATATCTTGATTTTTAACGCTGTGGGGCCCATTTTGGATTTTTAACCTCCATAACTGTGAGATAACAAATTAGTTGTTTCAACTCACTTAGTGTGTGGTGATTTGTTATAGCAATAACAGGAAACTATTATGTTGGTGCATAATACAGATGCTATGTAGAAGCCAAGAACTGCTGCTAGGTGTGCTCATTGCCACTGGGGTGTCACCACGCCCAGGCTCTTTCAGTGAACAGAGCTAGAATATACTCACCTCACATACATGCACATATACACACTTACATTTATACATTTGTACTTAACTACTTAACCATGAGTTCACCACAAAACTTTCTGTTCCTATCCAGTATCACAAAATCCATTCTGGTTTTCTCCTTTTCCATAGTTGCAATTTTCTTCTCTCACAACCAGAAACCTGGTTTCCATTATACTTAAGAGATTTACTTATTTGACCTGTATGTAGCCAATCTCTCGTTCTGGCCACAGCCTCCTCCCTGCATGGACGTGCTCCTCTCCTGGCCTGTGCTCTGCTTCCCCATGGCAGGCCATCCCCTTGCACAGATGCCCTTCTCACTTTTTTTTAAAGCTAGACAATATGATTCTACATTATATATGCAAAATAAACTTACAAGAAACTTTGCAGCACAAAAATTATGAAAATAGGAGTGCTAAGAAGGAGTGACTCCAATTATCCCATAAATCTAGAATGACTAAGTATTATATATTGGCATATTAACAAGATGCAAATCAATGGGAAAAAGTTCTAATTTTTTAAAAAGCTTCCAAATAATTTAGTATATTTAGTGTATGACAAAGGTGATATCTTAAATTAATGGGAAAATATGGGTGATTCAATAAATAATGTTAGGACAATTGACTAAATATAGGGGAAAAAATTAAGCTCTTTGGTCCCTATGTTACTTCTTACTCCAAAGTAAATTCCAGGTAGACTAAATTAAACTAAAAATAAAACCACAAAAGTTATACAATAAAAATAAGTGATTTAGATATATTAAGTTGGTGCAAAAGTAATTGCTGTTTTTGCCATCAAGTTATTGCAAAAATCGCAATTAGACACAGCACACAAAGATAGAGATAAACATGTATCTAACTAGCTTTAAATCTGTAGAACATATGAAAAAGAATTAACATTCTTAATAAATAAAGTATACTGGTAAATTAATAAGAAAAAGACCAACCATGGTAATATGAATGGCTTGTGACAATATGAAAAAATTATGCAAAGCCATTTCTAAGTAAATAAAAATCTAAATAATGAATAAAATATTTCATTAATTAACAGTAAAAATTAAAAAGTTTTATAATACCTAATGTTCACAAGGGTGAGAGTATAAATTGGTACAAGGGTAATTTGTCAGTTTCTTTTCAAGTAAATATATAAATATCGCCTTGGCAATGCTCCTTTTAGCAATTTAACCTGCTGATATACATCATCAGTGCAAAGATGAATATCAATGATGTTCATTACAACATTGTTTATAAGAAAAAAGAACACTGTAAACAATCCAAATATCCAGCAAAATCTGACTACTGGATATATTGGAATATATTGTAATATTACCATGAAATCTGACACTATGTATACAATTAGGCTTTCTAATGGTATAGGCTCAGTGCCTGAATCCTAGCATGTCTTCAAATGGCACAAGAAAACATGTGACACCTGGAAAAAAGTTTCCTAAATTTAAAAAGAAAACTGCAAACTCAAAAATTAAAGAAGGTTCAATTGTCCATGAAATATAATGTGTCAACAAAGTACAACTCAACTTTGTGGTAAAATTTAAGGAATAAAATGAATTCTTGATCTATTTATTGATTTCTTATTCCTTAGGACAGAGGCTGGAGTTGATCATACTTGACCATTCCAGGGAGACTCTCCCATTCTGCCTTCTCTTGTTTTGTTTATTCTTCACCACGCGTGGTTCTCGGTCTCTTTCCTCCTCCCATGGTAGGAACACTTCTAATGTGTCTGATGTATCACTCTTCTTTATATAGTAAATTTTGTGATTGTATGGGCTTTAAATTTACATAAAAGCATATTACATATCTCATTCTATGATTTTTATTCACTTAACATGATTTTGTTTGGGATCATGTTTCTCCATGTCCTTTTTTTTTCTTGCTTCTAACTGCTGCACAGCATTTTCTTTCTTTTTTTTTTTTCTTTTGTATTTTTTTTCCTTTTGTATTTTTTTTTAATTATTATTATACTTTAAGTTCTAGGGTACATGTGCATAACGTGCAGGTTTGTTACATATGTATACTTGTGCCATGTTGGTGTGCTGCACCCATCAACTCATCAGCACCCATCAACTCGTCATTTACATCAGGTATAACTCCCAGTGCAATCCCTCCTCCCTCCCCCCTCCCCATAATAGGCCCCGGTGTGTGATGTTCCCCTTCCCGAGTCCAAGTGATCTCGTCGTTGTTCAGTTCCCACCTATGAGTGAGAACATGCGGTGTTTGGTTTTCTGTTCTTGCAATAGTTTGCTGAGAATGATGGTTTCCAGTTGCATCCATGTCCCTACAAAGGACAAAAACTCATCCTTTTTTATGGCTGCATAGTATTCCATGGTGTATATGAGCCACATTTTCTTAATCCAGTCTGCCACTGATGGACATTTGGGTTGATTCCAAGTCTTTGCTATTGTGAATAGTGCCGCAATAAACATACGTGGCTGCATAGCATTTTCTAATAAGTCTACTCAAGGCCCCGGCATAGACCCCTAAATAGCCTCTATCTCTCTACTCCCACAAACATGATTCAGTGAATGGCTTCTAGGATTGATAGAAAGATGAGAGTAGATTCTGGATCATGGAGTATCTAATCATCACCGAATTTTCGTATGTACAAGCAGACCATCTATACTTCCCAAGAACAGTGGATAAGCATTCCCGGTTTTCTACATTTTGGGTCAAATTTTGTGTTCACCAACTTTTGACTTTTTGGCCAGCTAATGTGAATGAAGTTGCACATTGGTCAAATGTGTATTGCTCCATTGCAGAGTGATCCACAATTCTTTGTCCCCTGGGTTTCTCCTTTTGTGCTCTGCCTACTCACAGTCTTTGGCCATTATTCCCTCTTGTATTTCCTATCTTTTTCTCACTCATAGGCAAAAATTTCCTTGTACAGTCTTGCTATTGATTACTTCTCAGGTTTTGTTAATTTTGTCTATGGTGACCTTTACTGAGTAGAAATCCTTGATTTCGATCTGATGAGATCCATGGATTATTTTTCCCTTGGGCTTGTGCTTTTTCAGTCTTGTTCAGAACATCTTCCTCTTCCTCAAAAGACACAAAGATATTTGCCTGTCTCTTCATCCACTTATATTTATATTTTATCTTTTGCATTTAAGTTTTTAATTCATTTTGAACTCACCTTTGTTCATGCTGTGAGATAGAGATCCAATTTTGGTTTTATTCACATAATAAATAATTTTCCCCACAGTCCTCCAATAAACAAAAATCTGCCCTCTAATTTGTAAACAGTTTTATCATGTATAATTTCATATACGTGGATCTATTTCTGAGCCCTCTGTTCTGTTCACTCCTCTGTTCTATAATATGTCACTACCTTTTTGCTTCCTGTTACCACAGCATTGTAATGTACCTACTACATGGTAGGATAAATTCTGCCTCTTTGTTTTTAGTGTTCAAAATTGCTCAAAACTTAGTTCTTTGTATAATGATACCCTTCCACATAAATTTTAGAGTAATATTACTAAGTTTCTCACAAATCTGTGATGAATACTTTTTATTTGGAATTGCACTGAATGCATGGATTTATTTGAGGAGCATTGACATAGCTATAAAGCTGTTCAATCCATGAATATGGCTCACATATAGAATTGTGTACGTTCACTTGTGCACTCCACTAGGGTTTTAAACTTTTTCTCCATAAAGTCATCCTGCAATATTTTTAGGCCAAATTTTAGGCATTTTGTAGTTTTCATGGCTATTGTGAAAATTATAATATTTTCTATCATTTTGTTTCGTTGTTTGTTGCTGGTATTGAAGAAAAATGCTATTTGTTTTAGTAAGTAGTGCTATTTATTTTGGTAAGCACATTCATAGATTATTTCTGAAAGTACATCCAAGAAGTTTATGAGAATTGTTGCCTCTAGGGAGGAGGACTTGGGGACCAGGCATAAAAGGGAGGCCTACTTTTGATCACATACTTTTTAGGACTATTTGAATTATTCTTTCAATAAAAACTAAACTAGATATTATGAACATATTAGTATAAATACAGTTGACCCTTGGACAACATAGGGTTGAACTGTGCAGGTTCACTTATACATGGATTTTCTCCCACCTCTGCTACCCCTGAGACAGGAAGACAAGCCCCTCCTCTTTGCTACTCATTAAGTGGAAGTGGATCATCATAAAGGTTTTTGTCCTCGTTGTCTTCATGTTGAATCGGTTAATATATTTTCTCTTGCTTAGGACTTTTTTTTTTTTTTTTTTTTTTTTGAGATGGAGTCCTGCTCTGTCTCTCAGGCTGGAGTGCAGTGGCGCGATCTTGGCTCACTGCAATCTCCACCTCCCAGATTCAAGCCATTCTCCTGTCTCAGCCTCCCGATTTGCTGGGACTACAGGTGCATGCCACCAGGCCTGGCTAATTTTTTTGTTTTTTTTTTATTAGAGACAGGGTTTCACCATATTGGTCAGGCTAGTCTCGAACTCCTGACCTCAGGTGATCCACCAGCCTCAGTCTCCCAAAGTGCTGGAATTACAGGTGTAAGCCACCACACCTGGCCATGATTTTCTTAATAACATTTTCTTTTTTAAAGTTTACTTTATTGTAAGAATACAGTCTATAATACAAATAAAATGCAAAATATGTGCTAATCAACTGTTTATATTATTGGTAAGACTTCTGGTTGACAGTAGACTATTAGGAGTTAAGCTGTGTGGGAGTAAAATTTATATGCACATTTTTGACTGCACAGGGGGTTGGCACCCCCCCTACACACAGAGAGACACACAGATAAACTATAGAGAGAGAGAGAGCAAAAGAGGAAGAGAAAGAGAGAGAGAAGAGATCAGAACAGGCAAAGATGAAAGCCTGCATACACCACACATGTTTCCCCCATGAGGGAAAATGCCTCAACAGCTACACTTAGTAACACATAGTGGCCGGGCACAGTGGCTCACGACTGTAATCCCAGCACTTTTGGAGGCCTAGGCGGGCAGATCATGAGGTCAGGAGATCACGATCATCCTGGCTAACATGGTGAAACCCCGTCTCTACTGAAAATACAAAAAAATTAGCCGGGTGTGGTGGCGGGCGCCTGTAGTCCCAGCTACTTGGGAGCCTGAGGCAGGAGAATGGCATGAACCCGGGAGGCAGAGCTTGCAGTGAGCCAAGATCATGCCACTGCACTCCAGCCTGGGCGACAGAGCAAGACTCTGCCTCAAACTAATAATAATAATAATAATAATAATAATAATAATACACAGTAATGGCCAGCAGCCACTGTCTAATGTCTTGTCATTTGCTTGCATTCAGAATCCTGCATCTTAGTCTAACTTGAGCAATTCTTCCTGTTACTTTCTTCATTTTTACAAATATTCCTATACCTGGCAAAACAGTGGAGCAATAAATATATGTGAATTGGAATTACTCTCAAATCTTTTCAGTCTTGGCAATCACCAAAGTATTTTTTGCACATTTTCTTTCTCTAACTGTCTGCACGTGACAGAAAAGGAGTTTTATAAAGTTTCTAACACACATGCGCTTGAAGCTTATTCACCCTTCTTACCTGTTAAAGTCCCACACTGAGGAGTCCAGAATTCCAGCTAATACATGCTGAGTGATATACATGGAGAGAATGTGACCTGAGACAAGGTCAAAGGGTTGTGAAATGCTCATGGTTCATCTATTCCTTGGAAATGAATGTTGAAATAGCACTCTTGTCTGCTCAGCAAGGGGAGTGGATATCTTAGCAGCAAAACTGTATTTCAAAGAAGTCTTAGGGAGAACACCAATTGTGGTTGAGACAGTAGAGTTTACTGAAAATTCCATCTAATCCTCTACATTTGACAGCTCCTTCGCAGTTAGGTAGTACCACATGACTACTTCTGGCCAAAGGACTCTGATACCCGTGGGTTTGACAGTTGTTCTGGACTAAGTGCTAGAATAGCCAGTGTGCGAGCCCCCTCCAGCTGTTTCTTCCCCTACCATGGTCATGGAGCATGGTCCCCACATGCTCCAGATGCTGCAGCTTCCAGATGGCAACATTGCTGTCAGCCTGAGTTCCAAAGTGACTACATGGAGCAGAGCCTCCCTACAACCCTCTATTGACCAGTGGCAGGAGTCAGGAATAAGTCTCTGCCGTGCTAACCAGCAGGTTCTTACCAGCACACCACAGTATAACCTAGCCAATTAACGAAACACGTCGATATTGTGAATTTCTGCATGCAGCAAGGTGAAGGCAGAAGTGCCACAGCCTGACCTGTTCCTCTAGCCTTCAGCATCTTCTCCACCTCCCGGCAACCCTAAGGCAGCTCTAGAGAACTCTAGAAATCTGCACAGTGCATCCCAAAAACCAGTGGACTCATCCTCATGCATTTAGAAATCAAACAATTCAGTTGTAAATAATCCATGTGTCAATGAAGAATTCTCAAGAGAAACTTAAGGCATATTTTCAACTAAATAAAAATGAAAATACAACTTACCAAAATTTGTGGAATGCAGTGAAAGCACTGCTTAGAGTGAAATAAATGGCATTAAATGCATATATTAGAAAAGAAAAAAGATCTGAAATGAATAATCTAAGCTTCCGCCTTATAAAACTAGAGAAAGCAAATTTAACCTAAAGTAAGCAGAAGAAATGACATAATAAATACTAGAGCAAGAATCAATAAAATTGAAGACAGAAAAGCAATAAAGAAAATCAACAAAACCAAAAGCTGTTTCTTTGAAAATATCGGTAATATTAATAAACCTATAGCCAGGCTAACTGAGAATAAAAGACAGAAGACACGAATTACCAACATGAGAAATGAAAGAAGGTCTATCACTACTGATCCCATGGACATTAAAAGGATAATAGGAACAATTTCAAAAACACCTCTATGCCCACAAATTTAATAACTTAGATGAAATCGGCAAATTGTTTAAAGACATAAATTACCAAAATGCACATAAAGAGAAACAGATAACCTGAAGAGCCCTCTATTTATTAAAGAAATTAAATCTTTCCAAATGAGTAAGCTCCAAGCCCAGAGGGTTTTACTGGTTAATTCTACCAAACACTTAATGAAGAAGTAATACCAATTATCTACAATCTCTTCCTGAAACTAAAAGCAGATGGAACACTTCCTAACTCATTCTACAGGCTAGCATTGCTCCAGTACCAAAACCAGATAAATACGTTATATGTAAAGAAAACTACAGACCAATATGTTTCACAAATATTATGTGTAGAAATCCACATAGTATTAGCAAATCAGAGCCAACAATGTATAAAAGAAGTACATGCCACTACCAAGTAATTCAAGTATGCAAGGCTGCTTCAGTATTTAAAATACCACTCCATGTAATTTATTAACCACATCAACAGGCTAAGGAAGACCATTTATAGCATATTAATTGATACAAAAAGGATTTTACAAAATTTAACACACATTCATGATTTAAAAAAAAAAAACTCATAGCAAACTAGAAACTATAACTCCAGCAAACTAGAAATATTGGCAAAAATTTCTAAACTTCGTAAAGAATATCTATAAAAAACCTATAGCAAACATCATATTTAATAATGTACACTTTCTTCTTAAGATTTGGAACAAGATAAGAATGTTCTTTGTCAGCAGTCCTACTCAATATTGTACTGGTTTATTTATTTATTGTACTGATCCTACCTGGTTTAATAAGACACGATAATAATCTGGTTTATTATTTATTTACTGTACTTGTCTATCTGATTTAATAAGACAAGAAAAAGAAATGAGAGGTAGACACATTGGAATGGAAGAAATTAAACTGCCTTTATTCACAGATGACATGATTGTCTGTAGAATATCCCAAATGAGCTACAAAAAACTCCCTGAACAAATAAGTGAGCACAGTAAAGTCACAGGACACAAGGTCAATATGCCAAAGTCAATTGCTGTCTTATATACCAGCAATGAATGCTGAATTTTGAAATTAATAAAACACAGCACTCTCAAGAACTCCTTTGCATCGTCTAGGCTCTATACCTCATAATGTTATAGCCTAATTCTCCCCAGTGTATATTCTAAGATATATGATTTGTTTGTATCCCTGAAATCAGACGAGGTGGCCTGCTGTCCTTTGAGATCCAAATAAATTTGGCAGAAATTTTTTCACACATACAGTGTCCCATGCATTTATCTTAATATGTCTAGGAATTCTGAAGGAAGGGTGTATTAATCGTGACTCTTTGATTCACATATGAAAAAAATCTTAATTCAAACATGGGCCAAATACTACGAGTACTGAGAAAGGGCCTTTGGATTTAGCAAGATCATTGGTGACCTTAACAAAGTGGCTTCAGTTGAGAGGTGCGAACAAAAGACTGAATGAAATCCTCCAGAACTCTGTCCTTGGTCTCTCTTATCCTCAATCTACTCTTGTTACCTTGAAAATCTCAGAGATGGAATTGAGAAAGGCCCTCATCTTAGGGCTTTAGATTCCATCTATAGGTTGATGATTCCCAAATTCATATTTCCACCTGAACTTTTCTCCCTAAATTCCAGACCTCTATGCCAACTGCCTCCTTCACATTTCATAACAGAAATCCTCACTGTCTCTACTGCTGCTCCCATCCAACTCATCTTCAAGGGTTGCTAGAACTATAGAAGTAGTCTCCTAATTGGTCCGTTTGCTACCACCCTCACCTCCCTCACAATCTATTATCATCCTAGGATTCAGAAAGAGCCTTGACAACTGCAGAATCAGCTCCCTCCTCTGCTCAAAATGCAGCAGTAGTTCTTCAATTCATCCAGGAACAAGTCTTGGTGAAACTACACAAAGCCCTATACCACCTGCCCCCCAACTTTTGTCCTGCTCTGATCTCATCTATTACTTACCACATAATAGTTGCTCAGTAAATATTTCTTGGAAGAATTATTCAATGAATGGGCAGGCAAAAACAACAAATGCTCACCACTGGTGGCCAATATTTTTGTTAGTCATATCTGCATGGAAGATTTTGCTTCCCTTTAATTAGACTCGGCATGGATATTGCCATCTAGAGAGAAATTAAACTCCCTCCCTTGATACTTGATACACATCAGTGTGTAAATGCACATGGGCATGTATGTGTGTACACACACACACACAAGCCCCCTTGGGCACAAAGCAGACATGACTGAAATTAAGAGGAAAAAAGGGCACAGGATGTCAGGATATCAAACTAATGCAAAAAAAAAAAATCAAATATTAGATACTGCTTTTAAAAGAGTGCCTTGATCTTTTCTGGAAATATATTGCTTTGCCTCCTCTCATCTTTGTTTCTTCTCGCCTCTCTTCTCTGCCCAATATTCAAATGTCTGATCATCCTTTTCCTGTGCACCAGTTTAGCTTCTTTTTGTTTCTTCCTCTCTTTCCCACTCTTGCTCTTAAGGTTTTACCTTCTTCAATCAAGCAATTTATTACTTTTTTTTTTTTTTTTTTTTTAACAAACACGGTTCTTTCCCTAAGATAAACTTTTGCCTCTGGTGTTAAGATGATAACTAATCCTTTCATCTCACCACAATTTATTTCACGTTCTAAAATCAAAGTTCTAAAGCCAATGATTCTACATGTTACTTCCTAACAGCATGTGTTCTAAAATGAGCGTTTTGGGGATTCTGTCTTTCCTTCCGAGTGGGACATCTGGGGTAGATGACTGAGTGTCCACAGTAGCCTTTCCCTTGCCTTGTGCAGCCTCATGTGTCCAGGGAACTGCTTCACCTGTGAATTCTCTACATTGTATAGGGGAGGGAGGAGCATGGGCTCTGGAGCCTGATGTCCTGGGTTTGAATTCTGGCTCCACTGTCTGCTATCTGTGTGATGTTGGGTGAGCTCCTTAACTTTGCTATACCACAGTTTCCTCGTCTTTAAAGAGGAGAAAGTAACAATGACTACATCAGAGAACTGCCATGAGGATGCAATGAAATAACGAGCGCAAACACCCAGGAAAGTGCCTGGTGCACAGTGAGTGCCCTGTACATGGCAACAATGGTGACCAGTAGCACTTCCTTGGACAGGGTTGGGACAATAATAGACACTCCCCACATTTGGTATTAACGGACATCAGTTCTAGGTCCTCCCACTATACCACTGTGCTTTTCTCTTGTCCAGTATGATGTGTCACTGAAATGCTGTACCATGTCACATGGTGTAGGCTCCAGCACTGCTGTATGATCTTGGATAAGCTGTTTTTCTTTTCTGAGGTTCAGTTTCTCCATCTCTGAGATGAACACTTGGGGCTAGATTTTCTCTAAGGCTCTAGTTTTGACCTTAGATATGTACAATCTAAAAGAAATAAACAATGACCTGTGTTACACTCTAAAGAAAACGCTTCCCCACCAGAGCCTTGTGGCCGACTGGATGGTTCTAAATACACAGACTTCATAGAGCTCAGAAGACATCTCCTGGAAGAGTTGACACTAAATGCCATAGTAAACATTGCAGAGTGTGGTGTAGCCCTCTGCTTCTCAAATGCAATGGGCACATGAGTCATGTAGGGAATTTCATTAAAATGCAGATTATGATTCAGCAGATCTGGGGTGGGACATGAGATTCTGCATTTCTAAGGAACTTCCAGGTTTGTTGATGCTATTTGTTGGTGAGCCACACTCTGAGAAGCAAGCAGTTTAACACAGTGCTACTCCAGAACTCCAGAGAACATGTAAGACCAGAGCAGTAGGTAGCTTGGGAAAGGAGACATTCCTGCACCTCTAAAGGCAAACTCATCTCCCTGTCCTATGGTGAGCTTTGCTTGTCCCTGAGCACCATAATCTACATCCAGTGGTGTGCAACCACCTGTGCCATTCATTAAAGTCCCCAGTCAAGGACCTGGCCTTGCATAGACAGAGCATGATGCTCTCTTATCTTTGGGGCAGCATTGTCCAATAAGACTTGCTGTGGCGATGGAATTGTTGCATTTCCTCACCTTCCAATATGGCAGCCACTAGCTACGTGGCCATTGAGCACTTGAGATGCAGCTGGTAAGACAGAGCAGCTGAATGTGTTCTCTCATTTCATTTTAATTACTATAATGTGACCAGCCACACCTGGCTAGAGGCTACCATATCAGCAAGCAAGCTTCATATATTCCCAAAAGAATTGAGAGGAAAAAAAAAAAAAAAAAAAAAAAAAAAAAAGAAAGAAAGCTTTAGAGGACACTTCTATATTGTGGTTTCTGTAAAGAAAATAGACTTTAAATCTTAAAGTCGGTTAGCAATGCTTCCAATTGCTATCCTAATGGCTTTTGGCAAATCACCAGTCTTGGCATTTTGCTCATTGGTAAAATGAGGATGAGCACCCCTAAACAGCAGGACAGACTTTATATCTATGTATAAAACTCCTGGCACCATGCACGATTCATAGTGAATATCCCCCAAATAATACTTCTTATCATGTGTGTCTTCACCACAGAGACTGTCGAGTCTCCCAGCCTAAGTCTAGAACCCTATTATGAATCTTCTGTGGTCCTCTTGTGATACTGAGAGCTGTTCTGGTCCCACTTGCTGGAAAGATTCAGTGGGAAAAAAACATACCCATTCCCTCCAAATTGTGGGATGTTGGTGATGGCGGAAGTCAGAAAGGGGCAGCTGGCTACCTAAGGTCACACAATAGTCAGAAGCATGAATGCTAGTCTTCTGTGCCCCAGCTCTCTCTGTTACATTGATTTCTACTTAAAATTAAAACATTACTATTTATTAAGTCCTGATGCTGTGCCAGGCACTGTCTGCGATCCTTCATCTAAGTTATTGCTGCCTTCACAATGGCCCTGAAGGATTGCCGTGATGAGGATCTCATTATTCCAGATAGAGAAACTGAGGCTTGGGGGAGAAAGTAATTTGGCTGAGGTCCCACAGCCATTTAGGGCTGAAATGAGGGCTGGAAGCCAAGTCCATCCAACCACACAGCCTGCCTTTCAGCATGGCTTCCTTTTCACCAGGTATCTGCTGTGTGTTCTCATTCCCAGCCTGGGCTGTCTCCTCCAGCCCCACCATTCCTTGTTCTTCTCTTGCCCACTCCAATCCCACAGGCTTGCACACAGGTGCACATGCATGCATGCACACAGCAGGCATCAAGACCCACCAGCCCTTATCCTGAATGACAAGGAACCATCCACGCAAGATCTGGGAGGCATGTGACCCAGGCAGAGGGAAGAACAAGCACAGAGCCCAGGTGGGGGCATGCTGAGAGTCCCAGAACAGAGTGGCTGGAGTGTGGGGGCCAGTAGGGGTGGGACACGCTAGAACATGGATGCAAGCCCCATGGGAAGCAATCTGGACGTTCTTCCAAGTTCAACAGGAAGTTATTGAAGAGTTTAGTGGGGGATGACACAATCCAGTCCATGTATGAGTGTTGAAAGCTCATACAGCCTGCTGGAGTGGAGACCCAGGGCCATGCAGGCAACTGGGAAGCTGTGCCGCCAGCTGGCTATGCGGTGACACCAGCATGAAGGGAAGAAAACCAAAGGCGGATGCACTGGGGAAAAGGAACTGACAGAGGTCGGTTGGGTTTGATATGAAGGAGAAGAGAAAGCAGACCACAGGGATCTCCCAGGGTGTCTGGAGTGAGCAACTGGGAGACTATGTTGGTGTGTGCTGTGTGATCACCATAAGGGTTCTAATTCTGCCCTTATCACCGACCCCTGTGTGGTCCCCCTCAAGACCTCAAGCAGGGGTCTTCACAGCCCTGCTGATCCTTCTATAGTCTTTGCTGTCATGAAGCTTGAGCCTGATCTGAACATGCAAATAAGGCAGCTAGCTAATGACACCCTAATGAGAGGCGTCCACTGTGCTAGTGAGACTCCAATGAGTGTTCTAACACCTGCGGATTGCAAGCATTACTGTAGCTGTTCTACTAACACAAACTGGGATCTCTGCTCAAGCTCCCACATAAGGGGCTTATCTGGACCTTGCAGCAAGGCTGGATTGGCAGGAAGAGGCTGTACCGTAAGGGTCTTCTTGGGCCCCTGGACCACAGAGTCCTCCACAATTACCCTTGATCCAGGGCAGGGGCAGGAACTGGATATTCGGGGAAACCCTGAGGCTCAGATCCTATTTCAAGTTCAGCAATGTCCATGCAGCAAACATCACTGAAAGCTGAAGAGGGCATCCCCCTAAGCCCAGACATCTCTGTATGCTGGGGAATGTGGGACAGACAATCCAGGCCAGGGCACAACCTGGGCAGTCACTGAGAGATGGGACAGCACAGCATGTCTTTGGCCTCTGAAGCGCAGAGCATTTGGATGGGGTCGGATGGAGTAGTGTGACCATTCTTCGTATCTTCCAAAAGAAAACTGAGCAAGCATTGCAAGCTGTGTGGAAGAAAAGATTCCACAACCAGATCAAATTGACACAAGCTTCCAGTGCCACGCAGTTGAGTTTGGCCTTTGTTATGAAGCACCATGAGAAACCTGGAAAGCTATTTTCGTGCGTGCTTCTGATGAGAAGTAGGAGGTGGGGAGGCAGGGAGGGATGATGTCATCTGAGCTCCGCTCTGTTCTTTGGAAGGGTGCTCTGTCGAAAGCATGGAGGAGGTACATTTGGCAAATCAGTTTCCCTGTCACTGCCCTCTCAGGTGAATTAATCATTTATTAGAGGCTGTCTGGGAGGAACCCTGAGACTGATGGTAAAGTCTGTAGGGGCAAGGGAGTGGTATGGTAGCCATGCCAAGCATGTGGCATTCTTGGCTCAGAATAAGGAGAGACTAGAGGAGGTGAGCTCCGGGAAGAGACTACTGCACTAGTCCCGGCTGAGGGCAGAGGGAACGATGATGAAGGGAGGGGCATGGCTGAGGGGCCGTAGCAGAAATGGGAACAGAACAGAGTTCTTCCTTCCTAGGGTTCCAGTTATGCCCTGCACTCTATTTCCCCTTCAGGTGGTCAGGGATTCTCCACACCCACCTCCAACCATGGACCAGCAGCAGTGGGTTCATCCAGCTGTCCCCCATGGTGGGGCCCAGTGGGGTGGGAGGCCTCAAGGAAACTGCCAAGGCAGATGGCCACCAGCGCTCAGGGAACAAGGCCATTGAGTTAACACTTCCTCCCCCATGCTAGTTTTTCCAAGAACACAGAGGTAACATTGTACCACATTTTATGAAATGGAAAATATTTGCCTGAATCCACAGAGACCTGCTCATACTAGTCACAGTTGCTGGGAGATCTTGAATGCTTTTTACAGACACTCTGTCACTCCGACTGCAGCACAGGTTATTTCATGCAGGCTCCTGCCTGCTGCCCAGGCTGGGCCAGTGCACTGTGCAAACTGTGCTCCATTATGTCAGCGGCAAGGAGGAAAGAGCATGTGGTGGGATCAGGAGACCTAGATTCTGAGGATGACCAAGCTCAGGGTTGAAGGAAACCTAGATCATTTAATTCATCAGCGTCCCTGTCAAGTGACCATCCAGCATTAGCTTACGTGCTTCTAGGGACAAGGATCTCACTACCCCTCAAGCACCTGGCTTCCATCATTACACAGTTGAACACTTGGATGTTCTTTCTCACATCAAACAGAAACCTATCTTCATAGAGTTTCTACTGTCCATCCCAGCACTGTCCTTTAGTGAGCTCCCTCTTCGTCTGTGCTGCTTTGCAGAAAGATGGAGGCAGCTTTCCACTCCCACTCCTTCCATGCCAGAAGCCCAGTTCCTATAGCCACCACTCACCTGCAGAGGTGTCTCTCTGACTGACCCTTTTGGTCCCCATTTCCCTTACAGTGAGCTGTGTTGCCCATGTGCTTGGTGACACACAGCCCAGCCACCTCGCAGGGTTGTGGTGAGGATCCAATGGGACAGGGAGCCCTTAGTAGCCAGGGACCCCTCATCGTACAGATGCCCCAGTGCAGCATGGGGTAATTGCTAACCAAATGCAATTTATGCATCATTGATGGGATCACCAGGGCCAGGTGAAGGCATTTAAAAGCACTTTGCCTTGAAAAGATTATGTGCCTCCCATATATAATGTAAAGTGAATTAACTCTAATCTGTTAGATATGTGCAACGACATTCAACAACATTATAATTTTTCCTTTGACGAATATGTCATGTCCATGCTTTCTGTGAAATTATAAAATTCTTTCAAAGATAATTTTTTTCTTTAAAATTGTTTTGTTTTTGGTGCCCGTGATTTGCTGGTGCTCTGTTAAGTTCTTTTTATTTTGTTCTTGCTGTGTCACTAGGCTGGGGTGCAAAGGCACGATCTCAGTTCACTGCAACCTCTGCCTCCAAGATTCAAGCGATTCTCCTACCTCAGCCTCCTGAGTAGCTGGGACTATGGGTGCACGCCACCACACATGACTAATTTTTTGTATTTTTAGTAGAAACGGGGTTTTGCCATGTTGACCAGGCTGGCCTTGGACTCCTGACCTCAGGGTGATCTGCCCACCTCGGCCTCCCAAAGTGTTGATATTACGTAAAGGCACGAGCCACCACACCCAGCCCTGTTAAGTTCTAAGTCTTCCATCCAGTCGAAGAATTTAAAACCCAGAATCAAAATGTGGACAACATACCTTAGAATTTGGAGCTCAGAACAAGAGGCCTCATAGGAATCCTTGGACCTGGTTGAATTCAAAGGGTTCATAAATTTACAGAAATCACACGCAGAATTATAAGTGTATTTCTGGGGCAAAATTCCACAGCTTCTATCAGATCATCCAAGGATCTATAGATTCATGGAATTGGAGGTACTGCCACATAGATCCTAAAAACCAGTAATATAAACTGGTGCAACCGCTTTGGCCAACTGTTTGTCAATAGCTCCTAAAGCTGCAAGTACTTACTCATATGCAATGATTCCATGTTTCCACTCCTCGGTTTTTGCTCATCAGAAATGTGCGTGCAAGTACAAAAAACCCAGCAAGTACAAGATATTCATAAACAGCTTTATTCATAATAACCAAAAACTTGAAACCCTCCAAATGTTCATCCATGATAAATGGATACCTAAATTTCACTATCTTCATACAGTGAAATATCACAGAGCAGTGAAATGAAAAATCTACAACAGTATCCAGTGACATTGAATATCACATCATAACATTGAACAAAAGACGCCAGACACAAAAGACTGCATAGTGTGTATGACTCCAGTCATATGAATATAAAAAGCAGCAGCATTAATCTACATTGTTTCCCGTCGGGATGGTGCTCACCCTGGCTGGGAGGAGTGATTAGAAGGGAGAATAAAGGGGGCTTCCATTTCTTAGTCTGGGGCTGCTTATATGAGTGTGTTCTGTTTGAGAAAAGTCATTGAGTTGTACCGTCATGCTTTTTGTATTTTTCTGTACGTACGTTACAATTCAATGACAAGTTGAAACTGTGAGGTCTGCAATGTGATCCACATCTGATGAAATGGCCTTTGAGGCATTCCTCAAGCTGACTTCAACTTTTGAGCCCAGAGTCTCCCGAAGGCCGTGCATAGCTCTTACAGTGTGGAGTTGAGATTATCTGGCCTTTCTCTATCATCTCACTGGAGGCCAGTGACTGCAAAGTCCTATCTTCTCCTTCTGACAGGTCCAGAGCCCTTCCCCGAGCAGAGCAGGTGCTCTGCCACGTCTGCTAAAAAATGTGTTGCTAATGTGATCCCTTCGAGAGGACATGGGAAAAGCAGGGCCTGGGAGCCTGAGACTGGCCTTCCCACCCCAGCTGAGTGTCAACAGGCAATTGGCCTGCTCGGCTTACAGACAAAGCGGGTGGGGGCGGTGGGGCGGGAGCAGGTTCACAGGGGGGTGAGGCCCAAATGAAATCACAGCTGGAAAAGCACTTTATGTGCTGTACATTGGCCTACCCATGCGTAGGATTATTGGTATTGTCATTGTTGTGGATAATGATAATAATAATAATTATTATTATAAATTAAAACAGTGTATTTTGTTCCCCTAACTGGAGGGCCCATTTGGAGCCCGGGGGAATAGCATGCAGGCTACTTCCAATTTTTTTCCAATTTGGCTTTAAAAAATTCAGCATGAAGAGATAGATTGGTCTGGGCAGTGATGCAGACAACACACAAAAAAGAGAGTGGCGGGGGCGGGGGAGGGCTGGGAGCCCTACTGGGCTTTCAATCATCCGGCTGCCAAGTGCCTAGAGCCAGTGCCTGATTTCCGGGGGCAGCGAAACCTGCGCACTCATTAGCACAGGCCTCCACCGGCTTTCAGGTTCAGACTGGACAATTGTTCTCAGCTCTCTGTGGAGGAAGGAGAGGAAGCTTGTGTTTACCAGGCTCAGAAACTGGCCCCAAACAGCCTCCCATGGGTGGGCAGGAAGCCCACAGTCACTAGGGTTCTGGGGTGACCCGGCTGTGTGAGAGCAATTCATTTTCAGTGGGAGGGAGCTGACTTCAGTCTGCCCTGTGGGGAGGCCTGGAAGCTGCTTGTCTCTGAAGACAGATCCCAGGTGCTGCTTTCCCTCCGGAAGCGGCTAAGTGGCTCGGAGCTTTGGGGCAGGGGAGAGGCAGGGAGTGGTTGTGGGGGTGGTAGAATAGATACCAGGCCCAGACTCTGCCCCAGGCCTCAGCACAGGCCCCAAAGCGGGGCAATGATCCCTCCGAACATCTCTTCCCCACACTGGCATCCCCAGGACAACCCTGTTTGTATTTGGTTTGCATGTCTGGCTTCCAAGGGTTCACTCAGGGTGCCAGGCAGCCAGAGGCGCCGGTGGTCTGGTCAGATCAAAGAGCTTTGCAGCAGGTCCCAGGCATTTAGAGGCCTTTCAGGGGTTGGCTGGGGGAGTTGAGGGGATGAAGTGCAAGAGTTAGAGGAAGGGGGGAAAGAAGGGAGAGAGGAAGGGAGGTAAAAGTGAGAGGCAGGGAGGGAAGGGGAGGGGAGGGAGGACAAGGCTGGACCTGCAAGCATCTGGGCTATGTCCCCCTAGACAGCTTGCTGACTCCCTCAGACCTTCATTTTTCTTCATTTTTAAAATACGGAGGGGCAGCTAATGTTTATTGAGCATTGACTGCCTTCCAGAAATGGCTCTAAGCGCTCTGTACACTTAACTTGCTCGATCCTATAAACCGGAGACCACCGACATCCCCACCAGGTAGGGGAGAAATTGAGGGCACAGCCTGGGAGGTGATGCACTCAGGGCCTGGCAGCTAGAAATTCACAGGGCTGGGATTTGTGCTCAGGAACTCTGGTCCCAGAACCCCATCTGCACATCCACACCACACTCCCTGTCAGCTCAAGGCTGGGGAGCACCTCATTCCACACCCAAGCCCCCATAATTCTCATGCTACAGAACATAAGCCCAGGAAGGAGCTCCTGGAGTCCCAGGAGCAGAGGGGATAACAACACACATGGGGCCCTTCCACGCCACTATCTTCTGCACGAGCTGTGCCTTCAGCCTAGAGCGCCTTCCTCTGGCCCCCACGCCTCCACCTCCTCCTCTAGGTGTCGGCTCCCGAGGTCTCCACAAAGCCTTCCCTGACCAGTCGGGCCCAGCCTTCCAGGCCCACCACGTGACTCCTCTGGTGCCTAGTGTCGCCCTCCACTCCACGGGGCAGCCATTTGCACATCTCCTCCCCCCGGGGACTCACTGATGCTGCAGTGATAATCCTGTCTCGTCCTCTTTAATATCTCCAGCACCTGGCATGGCAGTAAATTCATGAATAAATGCCCAAGGTCACAGAGCTAGGATCAGAACCCGAGGCCTTCGGAATGTCCATCAAACTGTCCCTTCCTGACCTCTCAAAATCACAGAAGCAAGGTCAGATTCTAGGACTGAAAGGGGAAGAAACAGAACGTAAGTCCAGTGCCCCAGGTTAACAGAAGAGGGAACAGAGGCCCAGATAGCGCAAGACCCACGTCCAAGTCCACAGAAACACTTAGTTCTGGCAGAGCCAGGCCCCTGACTCCCTGCCCACCCTCCTGTAATCTTATAAAACTCATCCCTTTGCTACCTGCAGGGGACTAAGCGAGTGCCTCTCTCTGGCTGCAGCTGGGTGGTTTTGTAGAGGATGTGGCTGAGAGGACGTCAGCTGTGGCCCCGCTCAGACAGCTCTCTGTCCATGGGTGGCTTTGTACTGGAGTGTGCTATCAAAGGACTTGACCTGGATTGAACCAGTGGCCAATTTCGCCTTCCCGTGGTGCACCGAGCTGAGCTTACTCCAGGCTGACAGGCTGAGGGGATAAACAACAGTGGATGGGCATGCCATCCAAATGACCCTACCTATCCAAGCCTGGCATTGCAGCCGGGCATCCATTAGCTATGTTACTCGCTGGCTCTCCTTCAACCATCATTAGTCACACTGTTATAAAGATGAGAACAAATGAAGTTCAGAGAGGAGAGGTAAGCAGGCTAAAGTTACACAGCTGGTAAGTGGATAAACTGGGATGCCAAGCCAGGCCTGCTGGAATGCAAACCCATACTCTCCCTGCTTTACAGAAATCCCTACATTCTGCAAGAGAAGCACTGAGTCTCCTCATCTAGCACCTGTCTGTGGTGCCTCACTTTCCTCATCTGTGAAATGGGTAGGGTATGAGAAAAGTACTCACTGGCCAGCCAGGACAAGGCACCAGTGGCAGCCAGGCTGGGGGCTGAAAAGAATCTGAGCCAAGTCGAGAGCTCTCCCATCATTTCCAAGGGCACAGTATTAACTCCCACATTTGCCCCTCATTTGTTCAAGCAAAACCCTGTTCACCAAGGCCCGGTGAGGGTCTGGATGCCCAGAGGAGACTCTGATCTAGAAGGAGGAAATACTCTTTCTATACCCGTAAAACCAGTGAGCACAGAAAAACATGCCAGGTGCAATGTTCCCTGGCAATGTCTCCCAAAAATTTCCAAATCCTTCAGTGCTGGGTGAAGAGAAAAGCAGATTTTGTGGATAACTGCTTTAGGAAAACCTTGAATTGAATGAAGCTCAACAGATGACTGCAGGACTTTTCAGAACCTTTAAAATGCTAACAAGCTTTATAGTTCACTAAGAGAACTGGAATGTTTTCTAAACATACTTGATCATGCAAAGAGTTTCAGAACCTTTCAGAAGAACAATGCCTGTGTCGTACCCTTTAGAAAACCCTGTGCTGGGGAAGAGGAAAGTAGGAGCTACAGTATATAAGTATTTAATTTACTGTAAAGAGGCAAGTAAATAAAAGGAGGACATGTATTACCAAATGGGGGGATAGTTTTTTCAGAAATGTGGCATTAAAAATGCACAGGCTATGTTCAGGAAGCAATGATCCCTCTGAACATCTCTTCCCCACACTGGCATCCCCAGGACAGCCCTGTTTGTATTTGGTTTGCATGTCTGGCTTCCAAGAAAGATTTTATTTGACAAAAGCATTCTGCCACAGAAGGGGACATCTGTTGTTTTTCCTGCCCAACATCTATTCTCCCTGCTTCTGGTAATAGCATCTCAGTTTTCTTTAGGGAACACACCTCTTCCGCATTCTGTCCATGTGGTTTAGGGCACTCCATGCTCCAACCTCCTCCACCAAGCCCCAAGCCTGCCAATCAATTTATCGCACCTCTAACATCATCTAACCTCCACCTCCGTGACTGGTTCACAGGTGGACATGTCACTCACAGTGGTCCAAAGAGCCTCGAGCCAGAACTTCTGCTGGGATTGCTGGAAAAAAGACTCATTTATTGCAAGAGTTCCTGCAAGCTCGGAGCTGCTAGAGGCCATCTTTGCAACCTCGTGGGGAGATCTTTTGGGAAAATGAAACCATCACAAAGGCAAGCAGAGTCTAGAGACTGAAACAGATTCTGTCAACATCCTATGGGCCCTTGCTCCCAGCCATGCCTGAAGTTGGCTGTACCTCCAGAACCTAGACATTTTGGTTACTCAAAATAATAAATTCTCTTGTGTCCGAAACCAATTTGAGTTAGGATTCTGTCACTGGCAACTGACAGAATCAGCTGCCTAACAACAGTTATAACACATGGCCCCATACAGGCTTTTTGTTGTTGTTCTTCATGCACATTATTTACTCATTCAAAATAATACATATTGGACATATATCATGTCCATGTAACCTATACAGGTAAGGCTGCCAGGTACAGATGTTCAAGTTGTGCACTACACAGCTCCAGGGGATTGCCCTTCATGCAGTGGCCCTCTTGGGTTACACAGTGTAGCACCCTTGGGCCATGGGAATACAGGAATATATAAATCAGCCCACCACACAGAAAGGTTCCATGTCTCACTATACCCTCTTAACCCTGCCATTCTCTGAAGTGGTAAGGAAATGAAGAGACTAATAGTAGGAAAAACATAAGGTATGGTATTAGGACACCTGAATTGGCATCTTCAATGTATTATTTACTAACCAAGTGACCTTGGATAAGCCAGTGAAGCTTTCTCAGCTGTAGCTTCTTATCTGTAAAATAGGAATGATAATATTACCATCCCTGTTGAAATCCTTTCTATCCTTCAAAGGCCAACACAATCACCACCTCCTCCAAGAAGCCTTGCCTGATTGTCTAACTGACCACAAAGTGGTGACTCTGGAGGAAAACAGAGAAGTAAAGGTGCATCACGGGTGAGGAAATGACCGGGAACTTGAAATCCTAGCCCGGCCCATGCAGCCTGTTTTTCTTAGTCCTTCCACGCAGCAGGGCTGAGGAGAAACTGGCTGTGAGCACTCAGTGGGACGATTTGTAGATCGCCTCCTGGACACCTCAGAGTGCTGCCTTGAGTGAAGGGAGAACAGCTGTCCTCTCATCTCATCACCCAGAGTAAGAGAGGCCTGTATGTCACTTGCTTCACCAAAGCTTGAGCGCTATCAATTTGGGAAGAAGTGGCTATAGTCATCATCCCGACCACACTTAACTCCCCAGGGAAGCAGGCTCTATTATTCTTACCTCTACCTGTCTTTCCCATGGGTTGGGGGTGGGGATAAATTGTGGCAGGCAGAAATGACGCCCCTGGCTTGTCATTGTCCCCCAGATTTCAGGGTAGAGGGACTCTCCCAGTCACCCAACCTGCCTGCTCTCTGGGGCTGACCTGTCTTCCCACTAGGACCCCTCCCTCCCATCCAGGCCCTTCGGCTGGCCCCTGAGCAGGAGGAAAACACCCTCCAGCCCATAGGATTTGTTGCTTTCTTTCCCTCTCCACGGGGACCTGATAGGCCTCCAGTCCAGCTCTGTTCCAAAGCCTTCCAGACTCCCTGATGTCTGTATTTGCATGGAATCCAATCTTCTACACACACCCCTCACCTCCACCCCAGCCCTTTCTTCAGACCCCCAGCCTAGGTAAATAGCAAATAACCCTCATTAACATTTCCTAGATGTTGTATTCTGCTCTCTTCCGTTGTATAAAACACGATACAAAAGACAGCCCAAAAAGAAACAAAATGCCCTGTTTGTGTGTTATTTACAGCAGGCCTCTTCTAATCTAATCATCTTTCTTCTTCCCCCCATCCTCTCCCCAGCCCACTGCAACTTTGCAGGGTTTTATGAAAATGAACACGTTGCTCATGCAGCCGGGCTCCCTCCCTTGCAGGCCTCGGCATCAATAATTTATCTGAAAGCTGATTTGGTTGGCTACGCTTCCATAATTGAAGGCCGTCCCACACACTTTATTGACGAGCACGGGGGCTCGGGTGCGCTGACCCCAGATGGAGGGATTCAAAGGCCCACCATGGGCCCCTTCAAAGCCCTGGAGGCCCTTCTTCTTGATGTCCACTCCCGCCCTCTCCCTCTTCAGCAGGCCCAGCCCCCTCAGCCCTCAGTCTGTCAGGAGACTGAGCTGCCGGGCTCTTCCAACCATCCTCAGCTGGTTACAGGCCGGTCCCTACCTGATGAACTCCCACCACCCTGCACAGCCCTGCCACTGCGCCATCCCGCCTGTCTGGCATCCTCTGAGCCCAGGGTGGCCCCGGGGTATCTCCCAGGGCTGGCCCATGACAGAGTCTGAGACTAGCCCTGGGGCACAGGACAGGCCTGGACACCTCCCATTTTAAACATTAAGGAGAGGCTGGAGTAAAGTGGTCTATACCCTGTCTCATGCCCTTGAGCTTCAAGGGGTCCCATGCTCCTCACAATGCCCCAGTGTCTTCTTGACTCACCGATCATCTCCCTTGCAGACCACCAGCACCTCCTTGCCCCACTTCACTTAGTGGAGGGCCTTGCTGATCTTGGGAACTTGCATGCCAACCCGCAGCACGGTGCACCATACACTGTCCCTCCTTCTGGCTGGACACAAGTCCTCTGCTTGCCCACTCCACTCCATTTCATCTTGCCTTCCCCAAAGAAAAAAATCTCCAGGAATCCTCTTGCAGTTAGCCTGCATCATCAATTTTCCTCTCTCTTTAAATTTTTGTCAGGTATAAAGATGCAGATAGCATGGTGGTTAAAGCATAACCTCAGAGCCACGTGACTGAGGTTCAAATCCTAGCTCTGTTCTTTAACTACAGTGTGACCTTAGGCAAGTTACTTAACCTCTCTGTGCCTTAATTTCTTCATCTGTAAATCGGTAAGCAAAATAGTAACTACCTCATAGAGTGCTTGATGGATTAAATGAGTTAATACATACAAGGCACTTAGAACAATGTCTATCCATAGAAAGTGTACAAAATGCTTCCTATCGATATTATGCTGAAAATAAAACTTTTTACCCCACCTTCCTCTCCAGCTATCATCCCAATTTTCCTGCTGCTCATTTGTAGCAAAGTTCCTACAAAGGGATGTCTACATGCCCTGTCTCCAGTTATTCTCCCCTGCTTCTCCCTTGATCCCCCTCCCGTCAGGCTTTCTCACCCTCATCACTGCTCCAAAGCACTTCTCATCAAGATCACGGTGGCCTTCACAGTGCACAGTGTCATACTCAGTTTTGAGTCCATTCTGTACCAGACCGGTAGCAGGTACTTGATACAGAGAGTCAGTCTCCTCATCATACATGGTCTTCACTCGGTCGAGGACACCGCTTCCTCCTGATGGCTTCTCTTTCACCTCCTCTTTCTCCTCCTTCTCCCTGGCTTCTCATTCTCAGTCTCTTCTGCTAGATCTCCCTGACATCCCAACCTCTACATGTTGGATGCCACAAGGGCTCAATGCTATGACGTCTCCACTCCCTGGGCCAGTGCTTTTCAGTGGAGATACAACACAAGCCACGGATATAACTTTGAATTGTCCAATAGCTACATTTAAAAAGTACCAAGGAACAGGTAAAATTAGTTTTGATAATAGATTTCATCTAAACCAATGTAATCAAAATAGTTTTGCAACATGTAAGCAATATAAAAATTATCAATGGGATATTTTACTTTTTTTTTTCTAAATCTTCAAAATCTGCTGTGCGTGTTACCCTTTCATGTAACATGACCCCTGCAGACCAGCCATATCTCCAGTGCTCAGTAGCCAAGTGTGGCTGGTGGCTTCCAGATTGGACAAGACAGCCCTAGGGGATCTCCTGCATCCTCACTGCATGAATGCCATCTGTATCACCAGGACACAGAAATCTTTCTCACCAGTCTGGATCTCTCTTTTGAACTCCAGATTCTTGTATACAGTTGGTGCCCCAAAGTGTTCAAAGACGCTTTGAACTTCAAGTGTCCAAAAAGAACTCAGAGGCCACTGGAACCTGACCATTCTTTAAGACAAGGACTTCAGAATCACTCTGACTCCTGCGGTTCTCTCAAAGCCCACATCCAGTTCTTCAGCAATCCCCATGGCCTGCATCTTACAAACAGATCTGGCCTCCAAGCCTAGGTGTCTTCCTTCATCCACGGCGTTGTCCACACTTCCAGCACCTCTCCCAGAGCAACTGCAACAGCCTCCTGCCTTACCTTCCTGCTTCCACTCTCGGCCCTCTGGTTGTTTCTTTACCCTGAACCTGAGCATCATTTTAGAATAGACATCAGAGCTTGCCATTCCTCCACCCTTACTCCCTTGACTTCCCCGACTCACACAGACCAAGAGTAAACGCCTCGCCACTCTCTCCCAGCTCAGCCCCCTCCCTCCTATTCTTGGAACATGCCAGGCTTGCTCCTGGCTCAAGATGGGTGTACTTACCCTTTTACCCACCCATCAGGATTTCCCCAAGACAGCTACAGAACGCATTCCCTCCCTGCCTTCAGGTCCCTGTTCAAACATCATTTCCTCCCAGGGTCCTTCCCTGGCCACGCTATATGAACTTGCAAACCCAGCCCACCCCACGGTATACCCTATTTCCTTTCCTTTTAAAAATATTTTGTCATGGTATTTAGCACCAGCTCACCTACTGTACGCTTTGTTGCCTGCTTTTCCTGTTAAAATAGAAGCCCTTTGGAGGAAGTTCTGTTTTGTCACTACTATTTTTCCTTGCACAGAATAGTCACAGTCACATAAAATGTACTTGATAAAATGTTTTGGATAGATTAATAAATGGTTGGGGAAATCAGCAATTTTTATATCAATATCAAGAGGTAGAAAAGAGTAAGTCAGAGACCTTGTTAGCCCTGGAATAAGATCACAAGTAAGCTTTGTTCCACATGTAAGGTGCACCCCTCCTAAATGTGTTAGGAGCCCCAACAGCATATTGAAATAGGTGGCTGATAAATGTACCCCCTGAGGTGTTAAATCCTGTCCTACCCAGCTCACCCCACTGCATGGAATAATAGTAATTATTGTAACCACCAACACAGAGATGCTTACTGCAGGCTGAGCACTTTATATGTGTCACTTCATTTGAATCCAACAAATTTCCATCGTGACCAGGCCAGGAGCAGGGAAGAGTCTGAACCACTCCCAAGTCCCCCTCCCCTGAGTAGAGGGGTCTGGACTCACCCTGTGCCTCAGCGATTAAGCCCTCTGCCCAGCCGTGGTGTGCAGTCCCTGGGCCAGCTACATGGAGGGAACAATAAATACTCCTTTTCCTTGCTCATCCCCAGCCCTCCCCAGAGTACTCCATCCAGCTTGTGTGGAACCCTGCTTAGTCCTCACTACTCCCTGCTATTCCCTGAGGGGCTGATCCTGTCCCGGCCTCCTGGAAGCTGTTTGGGATTTGATTTGAACTTAACCTGAACTCCATCTGTCTCTTCATTTCAGAATCAGGATGCGGTTTCCAGTTTCATGATGGCATTCGTCACTGTCCAAGACTTCCTGGTAACGGGACTCACCCTGTAGCACCATGATGGGTGTTACCGCCCATGTCCCCCTTCCCAGAAGGGTTCTTTGCCTCTCTTCAGAGAGCCGCCTTGCCCAAGTTCATGACCTTCTTTGGATGGCTTACACCCAATGACTGAGGGAGGTAAGATGCAGAGGCCTGACTGCCTGAGCCCCACTTGAAATGATGCTGAGGGGTAGATGAGTTCCAGCAACTCTGTGGTGTCAGTCAAGCCGCATCACAGCTCCACCTCTCCCCTGCCTTCCTCCCTGTTTCCCACAGGTGTTTGTCCCAAGGCATTCCTCTTAAGCGTCCTGCTTCATAAACTCCTTCTGAGAGTCTGCTTTCTGGAGAGCTCAACCTTCACCACCCACCCCCAACAAGATCCAACTCATAAATTCTCCTGGACACAGTGATGGGGCAGCTGGCTTTTCTCCCTGGCACCAGCCCCAAGGAAGCCAGGCTTTGCCTATAATTGATTTCTGGCTCTGGCCCCCTCCTCCTGCCAGAGGCCCATGCAGCCCAGAGGCTCCAGTGGCAATGACCACGTACAGATGCTTAAATCCAGCCATTTTGGTCTTTTCTATTATTTAAACCTTGGGGACCATGGTGTCCAAGACCCATAGACCCTGGGTGCCCAGTGATAACAGCTCCCTGTCACTCTGCCCCAGGAACAACTGATACCAGCCCTGGGCAGCCCTTCTTCCTCCTACAGAGGCCCTTGCTCCCTTTTGCCTTGGCAAGAGGCCCCACCTCATCCCAAGAGGTACAGGAGGCCAGACTTTGCAGAGTAGCTGGTCAGAATCAAGAGACCATGAATAATTTTTCTAATGATCGCTCCTTTCTGCTTAACCTGAGCTTGCCGGTAGAAGGGTCTGCTAAGACAAATCTGAGTGAGTCATTGCATCTGGGAACCTGTACTGTCTCCTGAATGTTCTCAGGTGATAGCCCAAACCTGTGCTGAGGAAAGAAATAAAGACAAGAAATTTAGACAGGGCCCTCACAGTACAGAGGATGACTGGCCAGCCCAACACTCCAGATTTCAATTTCCATTGAGACTAAAGGGCCACAGCATAGGAGAAATAGGCAGCTGGGCCAGAGTGGCCTCAGTGAGTCAATGCAGGGATATTCACTGAGCATGTAGCTTGGGCCAGGGACTGCTTAAGAGGAAGCTGCTGGGGGAACACAGACCATGGTCCTCAGCACAGCAGGAAGCTGGGATCCCAGGAGCCATGGCAAGCTCCAGATGAGAGGTGAGTACAGACTTGCAGAACAAACAAAGAGTGAGGGAGCAGGGACTAGGTCAAAAAGCTGAGAGTGAAGCAGGCTTCTGTCCTTCAAGGCCCAGCCCAGGAGACTCTATGCCCAGTGATATGAGGTTCTCATCACTCTGCCCCAGGAACAACTGGTATGATCCCTGAGCAGTGCTGGGCAAGGCAAATACCTGGGCTTTGAGTGCTGAATGAGGTGTGATGCAAAGTCCCTAAGAATCATGATGGTATCCTTAGAGCGTCACCTTAAGGTAGCCCTGTTTAGTCCTTGCCTCTCATCCACCCTCTTCTACCCAGAACAGTCAGTTTAAAAAATGGCTTGGCTCAGGAATCCCTCAAGAGCAAACACCTACCTCCCCCACTGCAGCCCAGCAACTTGTAGGGTTGTCCTGCAGTTGAACAAGTGTAGCTGGAATTGCATTCACCTACCTGTTCCTGAGTTCTCCTGGGACACAATGTTGGATTGGTGGGCACTAGGATATTCTTTTCACAAGTGCTGGAATATCACTATTTCAAACAGCTTAATGATCATTGTACATGTGCCCTGAGCAAGGCTGCATGAATAACTAAAATGTCAAATGTCTTTGTTTTAGCTGCGATTCTATCAACTCTGCAGGTCTCATAAGCATGAGCCACATGCCAATTAGAATCTCTGACGGTCAAGTATAAATGTCTTTGTTTCACAAAAATGAAAGAATGAGTTCATTATCACTTAACTCCCTCTAGAAGAAATAATCTTTTAAAAACTTAAGATCCATAAGGAGGAGGGATGGATTGCTAAAGCAGGTCTCCCTAAAGATTGCTTCCTTGCCTGTGAACAGAATGAATCCAATGGCATCGTTTCCTAGGGCCAAACTTGAATTTCCTACAGGAACCAGAATTCCAGAAAGCCCTGGACATCACTGTATATGTCAAGGCTGCAGACACACACACATCAATTCTGAGAGAGGGAGGACCTCCAAAGTGATGGTGCCTGCAGGGCCTTCTGAGATAAGAGGAGGAGTCTTTCTGGTTTCCAAGGGGAGGAATCCAAGCTACAGTCTCACTGGTACCAAGGATTAGAGAGGTTAGTGGTTGAGGGCCCAGGGAGGCAGCTGCTCTCCGAAGACTTCCCTAATGGAACTATACCTCAGCTACAAAAAGGCAGCCACAAATCTGTGTCCAGCACAGCTCCAATTCCAGGAAATTTCATTCTCTTTCACCAAGGAAAGTCTATACACATACACATGTATATACACACATGTGTGTATACGTGATTATATATGTGTGCATGCATATATACACATATGCATGTGTATAAAAATGGTATTTGAATTATAGACTTAGACCTATCTTTTCATCAAAATAAATAAACATGAATTTACCCATCAGAAAACTTCAGTTGTCAGGACCTGTGTCTGATATTTAGCTGGGGAAATTTCCCCTGTCACTGGGGTAATGGATGTTGTCCCAGAGCTGAGCCCTGGACTGGGGGAGTCGTCAGGGGATGATGAGGATGAATCAAGGCTGTTCCCCCACTTCCTCCAGGGCTGTGCTCTGGGACCGTGTGTGTGTGTGTGTGTGTGTGTGTGTGTGTGTGTGTGTGTGGCTGAGAGGAGTCATGGGTCCCAAGACAGGGGTCCCTCAGAGACTGAAGCTCTCCAGGGCAGCCTGAGAGACCTGGCAGGGCTCTGGGGGGCTGCCTCAGGTTTATGAATCACTGCCATATGGTGCCTTTGGGGTTAGATAGCTCTGCCTCCTAACCCCATCCCTTCACTCACTAGATGTGTACCTGGGTTTCAGTTTCCCCCATCTGTCACTGAGGGCAGTCATACTGACCTCAGTGAGGGATCAGGTGAGATCAGTGTGATGATGGCCAGAATGAAAGACAATTACTGATCATGCGCAGAGGAAGTCTAGAAAGGGGGGAGTTGGTCCACAGAACACTGTGGGTCAATGAAGGACTTAGAATCAAAACTCGAGTCTTGGGTTCCCAGGCCAGACCTCCTTTTCCTGCACCAAGGATTTCAAAGTGGGATCCACAAATGTACTGTCAGTGGCCCTTGAGTGATAGGAGAGTCTTTTTTAATCTGATATTTTAATTTCAAAAATTGAAAAATATTAATGAGACCCTATTGGGGTTGTGTGTGGATGATCATATTATCACCAACTAATGCTTCAGGAATGCAGAGCTCACATTTGCATTTGGGTTTACTATCATGTTTTTGCAAAATGAAGGCCAAATGACTTCATGGACTGCTGTACAAACAAAGGTTTAGCAATTGTTCAAATAGAGATAAGTGGAGGGAGGATTGAGTCATCAAACAGAACAGGGGACACAGACAAGCCACAGATAAGCTGCTCTGCACCGAAACTGGTAGAATCGTAGTCACTGCTTTGCAAGCAGGTGCCTGAGTGAATGCCACCTTGGTTTGCAACAGCTTGCAAGACAGCACTAGCAGCCGGAAATGATAAATGGTATACAGTCTTACTAAATGGTACATATTTGTATATATTTTAAGTTGTTATATTTTGGGGTGCTCTATTAAGTTAATCGCTCCATCAAAATTCTAGGTCTGTGTTTAGAAGTGTGTCCATTGTAATACAAGAAAAATATAATAATATTGAGAATAACTCTAATGATGACCCAGCATGTCCAAACATCAAAACGATCTAGTTGATAACAAGCAGAACTTAAATGGGAATGCATCCTTCTATTATTAAACCCAACATTGGTTGTTTTACTTTCAGCAAAACATCATCTGTCACATGAAATTAATGCCATTAATTTGAATTTTAATGGTTTTGTAGCTTTATTTGCATTTAATTTGTAATTGTGTTTTGGTTTTATAGCTGTGTAAGAGCTAAAAGCATAAGGGATTTATACTTACTTTTATGTTTGTATATATTTAAGTAACAATATGATCAAAATAATTGTCATCAACACTGGGGGTCTGCAATGATAGCTTTCCCTTTAGAAGGCATGTATTAGTCAATTTTAGGAATCACTGAGACTGCGCCACAGCACACTGCTCAATGCACAAGAGGGATTGCATTTGAACAGTCCTAGGTGGGATTGGATCCTGCCCAGAGTGTTGTGGGAAGGGCATGTGGGGACAAAATTCCCCTGGGAATTAGGTCCAGGCTTTTCAAAGTGCTGGGTTACTTCATCACCATCTCAGATGACTCAGGGACCCCAATCGGCTTCCAAAATCTTTTGGGTCTCTTTCCGCTGTTCCTTTACTAAACAATTCTGTGTAATTCGGTGATAAACCACTGAGAGTCCAAACAGAGATTCTTAACCTGAATCCTGTAACAAACTTCACTGGAGGAGAAACCCACAGTGTTCACCGGAGTGTCACCCCCATGCTTCCAGTATCCTCAGAGGGTGGGCCAGCCCCAAAATGCTGTAAGCAATGGCTGGTGTGTCCCTGGACCTGACTCTGCAGCAGGCACTTTTTTCCTTGCCTTCCACTCCTACATAAAAGTCAGTAGAGGAAACAGGCTGGAAAAGGCTGGTTCACTTCCCTGAGACACACAGCTGGGTAAGTAGCTGAGCAGGAACTTGAACTTGGGTCCACAGGACTCCAGAGCCTGGGCTCTCTCTGGCCCAGTGGCTGTAGGTGAAGGGAGAGGAAAAGAGAGCCCATGCCTCTTGTGCTCAGGGAGTTTCCAATCTCTTACATCTAGGACTTGTTCTCCTAAGGGACTGGATGGGAGTGGGACTCCTTCCACTGAAACCCCAAAGCCCAGGACAATAGGTGTCAAATACCCCTATAGTTCAAGGGGTATAGCTACCAGGTTCCTTCCTCCTGGATTTGTTAACAGGCTTCTACACTGCCTGCTCCTCACCTCCTCAGCCCACATCCACCCTGTTTAAGCAGAAGAAAGGGAATTGATGTGAACGTGGAGGAAACTTTACATAAAATACTGTGACTTGGCTGCTCCGTGCACTCCTGTAAGCTACTAGCAGGGGCTCCAGAGAAACTCTTGCAGAGATTGGGGTGCCTGCAGAGAGAGAAGACTCATGCTTCCTTCCCCAGTTGAAGGCCCACTGCACTGCAGAAACTCCAAGCCCACCCTGAGGCACAGAAATTTCCAGAAGAGTTTATCACATGTCCCCTAGGTTGCGGGGGGAGGGGATGGGGACTCAGTGAGAGTAGGAACTGAACCTGTCTCACCTTATAACTCAGGACAGGAGGTTGGCTGGAGTGGGGTGAGGCCAAGGGCAGCTGCAGCAGCCTGCAGTCCTGCCTTTGCCCTGGAAAGAGAATGTGAGCCTCTCCAGGGCCAAAAGGAGGCCATAGAAGGCAAGCAGTTTCTGGCACTGTGATGGGAACCCACCCCCAGGGGTTACAGAGGAATGTTCACAGAACACCCAGCACTGGGGCACCTGCCTTGACAGAGACCTTGAAAGCCTCTCCTTGAACTGAGGCAGCAGCAGTGGCCACCCAAAAAGAGAGAGTCTGCTTTTCTCCAGCCCCTCACTTTGCCTGGCCCCGAGGAAAGCAGGAGGAAGGTGGATGCATTCATTTCCTAGAGCTGTCAAACAAACCCCGCAGACTCAGAGGCTTAAGACAACTGAATTTGTTGGCTCACAATTCTAGAGGCCGGAAGTCCTAAGTCAGGGTGTGGGCAGGGCCACGCTTCCCCTAACAGGCCCAGGGGATGATCTTCCTGTCCCATTCCACCTACCAGCTCAGAGATGCGTGCTCCAGTCCCACGGTTGGTTGCTCCCTACTCATCTCCATGTTGTCTCCCTCTCTGCTTGTCAGTCTCCCTGTCCAAATTGGCCCCAGCACCCCCGTTTTATTGTTTGTTTGTTGTTTGTTTTTTGAGATGAAGTCTTACTCTGTAGCCCAGGCTGGAGTGCAGTGGCACGATCTTGGCTTACTGCAACCTCATCCTCCCGAGTTCAAGCGATTCTCCTGCCTCAGCCTCCTGGGTAGCTGGGATTATAGGTGTGTACCAGCACACCTGGCTAATTTTTGTATTTTTAGTAGAGACAGGGTTTCACCATGTTGTCCAGGCTGGTCTCGAACTCCTGACCTCGTGATCCACCCATCTCAGCCTCCCAAAGTGCTGGGATTACAGGTGTGAGCCACCTCGCCTGGCTCAAATTTTCCCTTTTTATAAGGAAACATCATATTGGATTAGCACCTCATTCTAATTGGATCGCTTCTGTAAAGACTGTTTCCAAATAAGGTAACACTCTGAGTCCCTGGGGGTTACGACTTTAGCATCTATTTTGGGGGAGGACATAAAGGAAGAGTAAGAAAGAACTGACCACAACCCATCCCCGGGCCACCGCAGGCCTCCGCCCACCAACCTGCCGGGAGGGAGAAACTTTGAACTGGATGTCCGTGGAGGCTGTGCATGGGCTGGATAGGACCTGTTTAATATCTGAGAGGAAAATTATTTTTATTCCTGAATGTGACTGGGAGGCTCTGGTACATGCCTGCAATGCCATCAAGGGGGTGGGGAAGATCCAGCCAGGCATGTTTGAAAGCATCCAAGGGAGAGAAATAAAGCCATTTCCTGTTCGTGCCCCGTCGAGTTCAGCCCATTCAATATATGGTTATGTATACAAGAGGCAGCTAGGGACTGAGGCAGCATAGTATTAACATCAAGTGAACTAAATCAACTGTGGGGGGAGAGAAAGTACCAAGACAGTCAGGGAGGGAAGACTCAGTGAGGGCCCCTGCAAGAGAGGGGTCTGGGTGGTCCTCCAAGGATGGGTGGATTCTGCTGAGTGGGCAGAGGGAGAAGGTGAGAGTGGACAGGATGTGTGTGGGCAGAGGTGCAGAAGCCTGCCCCAGTGCCCAGCTGGAGACAGCCTGGATTCTATCCTGCGAAGGTCTACGACCCTCTTAAAGAACTTTTATGTCCCCCATCCTGGGCGGCGGATGCAGATTTTATGGTGTCTGCAGGAGGCTAAAACTGTCTTCAAACACGAAATTATAATGATCAGATGTCTGTCTGAGGGATGGGAGTGTTTCCTCTAGCTGAAAGAACATGGGCAGACAGTGCCAGAAGTGGAGTATAAATAACCCACTACCACTCCGTTCCTTCCCATTGCGAGGCTCCTGGCCCCAAGTCTCTTTCTCCCACTTGGCAAGATCCCAGGTTGGTTTTAATGAACAGTTTTGCTTTCTCGGCTACACGCATCTAGGTTTTCCAGGATCTGGAAGATACACTATTCTTTTTCTTCTCTTCTGGCTTTTGAACAAAGCAGAGGCTCTCCGGGCTCTTAGGATGGTGAAGAGAATAGAAAGGTGCCACTCTCCTGTCAGAAAGGAGTGGTCAGAGGGAAACTGCCCACAAAAAAAGAAGAGGCCAAGAGCCTGATGTTTTGCAAAGAGGTTCTTTCTCTGCCAGGTTTCCATCCTCATTTCTGAACTCAGTGGGCCACAGGAAATCAGTCAAGAGGTGTCTGTAAATAGGGGACCCTTTGCAGAGACCATGTATTCGGCTGTGATCACACCCTAACCTATGAGAACAGATCTAGCCTCTTTTTCCAACCTGATGCTCCTCTTCTCCCTCTTAAGTACACAGCCAAATTGGACACCGTGTGCTGTTCACACCCACTACCCTCAAATGCCTCCAATGCTGGCGCTGGCTTTTCTGCAAGATTCTTCTCCCCCAAGTCCCTACCTCCAAAGCCTCACCCTCCCTTAGAGCCCAGGACACACACGCCCTTGCCATAAGCTGCCTCCCTGGGTCCCCACAGATCCAGCATCCTTTGTCTGTTCATCCTTCCCAGGGATTATTTTCTAATGAGCATCAGAGCCTTGCTTTCCAGAAGGGTGTTGAGGAAGCCCAGTGATGCTCGCCATACTTCAGATAAAGGGCCAGTTAAGACCAAATTAAGTTAGAGGACCCTGGATTCTGCAGCCTTCTAGGAGAGTAAACAAGATACGGCATATTTACAGCTAAAGATTCCTATAATAACGAAACATGCTCGACCTCCTTTGACTCAGCATTTCCCAGGCTCTCTGACCACAGAACCCTTTGTTCCCATAACATCTATTAATGGTCCCCAGGCGTGGTGGGTGGTGTCTCAGGGACCCGCTTTTGAAGAACTCTATGAGGCTCTGGTGTGCAGCACATCCACCCTCTCCTGGCCGGTCCTTGGGGTGCAGGTAGGGGTGGATCCAGGTCTCACATCTGGTCTGATTGGCCTTTTCCTTGATACCTTGACCTGTGTGTTGCTGATGACAGCAGTAACTGGGGTCACTTTCACTCACTCATGCAGAACAGACTCAGGGAGATGGCAGATTGTGTGCTGACGTACAAAGAAGACACGAGCTCACCCTCTGTGATTTAAACACACTCCCCACTAACCCACTGCGTGTCTCCTCCCTTCTCCAAAATGGGAGGGATGCAGTGAACTTCTCCAGGGGGAGGACAGACTTTAGTAGCCACACAAAACCTCCCAGACAATGAGGTATATTGGGAATCTTGTGGGCTTTGGGGGCAGACAGATGAGATCCTACTTTCTTATTTCAGTGGGTGATATGGACAAACTACTTCTCCCCTAAGCCCAGCACAAGAGGAAACCAAAACATTGTGGTTCTGAATTGTGTCTCGTGGCAGAATTCCTTTTGGTGACCCACAGCGTGTACATTTGGGTCTTCCATATTCCCCCTATAGTCTTGATTAAATTACTAACAGATTTGGCAGGAGCAGGGCTGATTGGAGGGCTCCGTGGCAGGGGTCCTGGTGGCTTTCTAGGGGGCTCCTTCTGTTTGTGGAGCCTGCTGGAATGGATAGATCAGAGCTGTGGTGGGAGGATGTCAGCCTTCACTAGGAGGGCTGGACTGGCAGGTTACCCTGCTGGGGGCGTCCCACAGCCCTGGGATGGAGACCTGGAGGACACCTTGGCTCTGTTTCCTAATCTGTGGGCCTGGAGTGACTCTACCCCTGAAACCTCTGCCTCTGTCTTTGTTCACACAGAGTTTTAGCTAGGTCCTCCCTTTCTCACCAAGGCCCATATTCCTAAAGAACCTGGAGGTCTGTCTAACTACCCGGCGGAGGGGATGGAGCTGCAGGAAGCAGAGAAACTAGACATCTCTTGCCAGAAAGCCATTCCTACTGGGACTGCTGGTCTCTGATAAAGGATGTGGAGGATACACAGTGAGTAACAGCAAGTGTCCTCGCTCCCATGTCTGGGTTTCCCTGAGGATTACCAGCGCAGAGGAATTGGAAGAAGAGGTATGAATGGAGTTGTCTGTCTGTCCTAGTGAGATGAGCCCTGAACACCCTCTCCGGAAAAGCCCCATAACTCCCAAATAGATTGGTAAAATCAACAAGAGGAAGGCCCATACTCCCCACAGCCCGGAAGGAGCTAGGGAGGAAGCAAAATTCTGGAAAGGGAACTGCAGGATATTTCTAGGCACAAGGGGCAACTCAGGCAGCTTCGCAGCATTTCATGCCCCAATGGGTAGCTGAGGCAGCAGAAGGATTGTGTGGGTGGCCAAGCCTGGTGTGGAGGGGCAGAGAATGCTCCCAGGCTTCAGGGGACTTACAGACATGTGAGGAGTGCCCTGCATCGCCTACAGGATCACGCCTGAGGGCCAGGTGCCTGAAGGACATGCCTGTGGAAGCCAGGGCACACAAGGACCCAGCACCCCGCCCACCCCTACACTTGTATAAGCTCCCAGAACTCACACATCTGAGCAAGGAGAGGTCATCCATGTACGGGGTCCTGGGTCTAGCACCTTGGTGGAATGGGGACCAGAAACAGAAATTGAATTGTATAGGAAAGGTGAGAAAATTCCATTTTTCTTGCACACCTGAGCTTTTCATCAACATTCTCAGCCACTGAACCTAGTGAAGTTTCAGGACCATGTTAACATGACTGTCTAAAATACCCTCATCCAGAACAAATCTGCTGGAGACCCTCTGGGACCATGAAGTATTGTCTCCATCATCTTCTGCCTCGTTTTGCACTGGAAACTAACTTCACCCTCTGAGTCCCTGAGGCTTGGGGCTTTGTCCCCATTGGGTTACATGTCCTTGATATTAAGGATTAAGTGAGATGCCATATAACATAAAGCTCTTAGTAACGTGCTGTTGTAGACTAAGCAAGCCCTCAATATGTGGGGCTCTTGTTTTTATTATATCCCTTTCTGTCTTTCCCTTCTCCTTGGAATGCCTCTGGCTCCTACCCTTCCCCCTACCCTCCCAAATGGGCCACCACTAGTCATTTCAGTTTGTGCTTGGCAGGTGGTAACTAACACTTCACATTTCTCCTGGCCATCATTTTCCACTGAGGACAAGTCAGGGTCGTTATACTCCCTGTCCACCATGCTGGGCATCAGGGCGGAAGAGGGAACAGTAAACAGATGGGGGGAGTGAGTCCCACAGGCCCACTCAGAGATGGAGCTGGGTCTGCCTCTGGTCACACGTCAGAGGACGCCAGAGCTAGAAGGGTTTTCAGACAAAAGGGTACTCGTTTTGCAGATGGGGAAGGACAGCCCAGAAGGGATGGGGAGTGCCCCAGGCTTCACTCTGGGTGAAAAGCAGAGCCCAGGCTGGAAGCCAGGCCTGGCCCGCCTAGCCCATTGCCTCCTCTTAAGGCTGGACTCGGTGCACAGGAGGCTCATGGAGGAGGAGTGGCAGGATTACTGACTCCTTACGCCTAATGATGGGATCACTCACTTCCTTGGATCGAGTCCCAAAGGGGTGGTCCTGGGAAGTCAGGAGGCGGCAAAGCAGCCGGATAATCCCTCTGCGTGCTCCCTAGAGAACAGTACCAAGCTAATGGACTCAACTCTGCCTCCTTCCCGGGGCCCTGCAGAGCAGCAGCCAAATCCCTGCAGCTGCCTGACAGCTGGTAGAGCCCTGGAGACCTGATGAAGCCTGATCAGGTGGGGAGGCAGTTGGGATATGGTCCCTGTCTCACCTGCAGATCCTGCTGTGGAATATCCTGACCAAGAGGGCCCTCAATTAGTGCCACTTGTGGGCCTGCCCTGTGCCAGGCATGGGGGGGCTACAGGGAAGGAGAGAGAGCCCTGTCCCCAGAAGCTTACAGCCTGCTCCGACCCCCATCCAGGAGCCCCTGCTTCTGTGAATAGCTGAACCTTAGCCATTCCCCTCTCTGCTCCTTCTCCTTGCCTTCCCATCCTGTTCATGCACAAGTCTGAACCATATGACGGCCTCAGTGTCCCTGCTGCCATCTGCACACTCAAGGCCACAGTATCTATTGCCTGCAGGTAAGAGCCTATCTGCCCCTGCCCCTGCTTATTCTCTCCTGCACACACCTGCCTTTGCCAGGTGGCCAGCAATCTGACTTCCAGGTGATATCTCTCCTGCACCATCACAGTTACTCTAATGAGCCCTAATCACCTGCCTTTGTGGTGGTGATAGAGCCCACATGGGTTTGTTCTAGGCCTGAGGGCAGCACATCCTCCCGCTACTCTGCTTCACTCCCCATCCCCACTGGGTGTTGCGGATTTGGTTTCAGATCAAGGCCAGGGATCTGGCTGCTGCCTCCTTCCTCTGACAGTTTTTGCGCCTGTGACATATCCTGCTCAGGCCAACTGTGAGCTTGGTTATGCAACAGAAATTAGAAGCTTGTCACAACAGGGCAGCAAGAAACTACTGCACAGGTGATAGGTAGAACCTTGAATGCTGATGCAGTCTAAGGCATAAGAGGCAGTGATGCACAATGGAATACTACACAACAATGAGGACAAACAGCACAGCTACACTCAACAGTGTGGCGACGTCTCACAACTTAATACTGAGAGAAACAAGCTAGATGCAAAGGCATCCCAAGGTCTGTGGAATGCTGGACATGTTCTGTTTCTTGATTACAGTACTGGTCACACAGATGTATTCACTTTGGGAAATTCCATCAAACTGGACACTTACTATTCATGACCTGTTCTGTATGTACATTACACTTCAATTGAAAGTTTACAGAAAACACCGTTAAGCCTGCAGCACCCGGCTCTTCTGGCCTGGCAGATCCCCCACTTTGTGCAGGAGTAGTTGAGTCCTGAACTTCAGACACACTTTGAAAGTCAAGATGTACAGAGACCCATATTTACTGGCTTGCAGCCCTGCTTGTTTGCTGTTCAACAGCAAATTGAATTGGGAGCAACCACAAACCAAGTCCAAGTTATTGTCACTAGTCCTTTAATCTAGACTAGACCTGATTGTCTGGTTCCACTCACCAACAGGGCAGTCTTGAGACCTCAAGGGCAGGACCACTTCCTGTCTATGAGAACAAAGGGGGTGCAACTCAGCTTCTCTGTAACCATCAAACCAACAAACTACATTCATCACCCAGTATCTCATGCTCACTCTTGTAAAAAACAGGATCTATCAGAACCCCTTCCATTTTAATAAATGAGGAAACTGAGGCTAAAGAGGGAAGGAGCCTGCCCATGGTCCTTTTGTAACTGTCATCCCAGTGGCCTCCACTGTGACCAGCACAATAGCCCTTCAATAATTATGAGTAGGTTTATTTAGGGGCTTCTTTCTTTTAAAAGAAGACTTCTTAACAGCCAAAGCTTAAAGCAAAAGAGGGTCCTCATCAGGTGGATTTGGGCACACTGGAGAAGTGAGGTGGGCTTTAAGCGGGGCGGTGGGGGGTCTCTACTGCTTCCGAGACGATCACAATGTGCTAACAGCCTTCAAGCCCTCTCTGCAAGAGGCAGGCACAGATGTTAGTACCCCCAGAATATGTTCACAAAGCTGTTCAATACAGGGCAGTGCTGTCAGAGGGAAAGAAGGACTGTCCCTTCCTGGCCCTGTGTTGCAGCTCCAGTGGCCTCTAGAGAGACACCTCTGCAGTAACCATTTAGGGACTGCTGGTTGGTGCAATTCTTGGATTGCAGCTGCATCTGGCTGGAGGTGGCAGTGGGGAGAATAAGGGGAGTGCTTTGCTTGTTACCCTTCCAAAGCAAAGGAAGCTCAATGGCCTCTCTCCTTAGCTCTTCCTTTCTCACCTCTTACTATTCATTCATTCACATCCTATGCACTCTGCTTCATCCTTCAGGCCACACTCATCCTTCATTACTTCTTTATTCATTCATTTATTCACTTGTTTACTTACCCTTTCATTTACCCCCTTCACCCCTTGATTCTCTCTTCCTTCACTCTTCTCCCTTCTCTCAGTCATTCCATTGATCCATCTCTTTTTCCCGCCATTCAATCATTTTCCTTTTCATATACTGTGGTAGGTATTAGCACTGTTCAAGTATTTTCAGCTGTTCACCTACTATGCAGTGGCTGACTTTTACTTCCTGGACTCCTTCCTGGACTCTCACTTCCTGGACCCTGGGGTTACATGATCAGATCTGGCAAATGGTCACTAGTGGAGTTGACACACATCTCTTCTGGACTAGAGCCTTTAATTACCAGTGTAAGACCCTCCAGGTTATCTTTTTCCTCTGTCATGGTGACCAGCAGCATTCTAGACAGTGGGATCTCTAAAAAGCCTGGATTCCCGAATGAGGAGTGCCTGCAGTCGAGCTCCCAGCCAACCACAGCAGCCATGGAGGCATCCCTCTCAGAGGCGGCTTCCATAGAGCCTCCCTCTAGGCAGAGCTGACCCACAGCCGCCAGCTGTTCCCTGTGGATCTCCCTCTTCCTCCTCCCAGGCCACACAGGCTTCCCTTGGCTGTTCCCTGCAAATGGCTGGTATCCATGACTTGAATACTAGAACTCGCAATCCTGCTTGATGTGGGATTCTGCTAATGAGCAACTTTGGTTTAGGGACTTGCCATCAGCCTGGCCCAGGACTCCATAGAACCATGTTGCAATCCCAGGCTTTTCCTTCCCCATCTTTCCTTCTCTCTCCTTTCCCAGATGTCAGACCTGCACTGTGGTTAAAGCTTCTCTCTGCCCTCTCCTGCTCCCCTACCCTTTATCCTTCATAGGCATCTCCCCTAATAAAGCCACAGCTACTCCCACGTGGGAGCCTGTTTCTCAGACAACTTAACCTGGCACCCAACTCACAAAGGTCAGGCAGCACAAGCACAAACTAACCCTTTGCCATTTGGTTTTGCCACAGTATAACCTAGCCTCACTCTCCCATTCATTTTCTCACCCAGCTACTCAACCTATACTCGCCAGCAGCTGTTTGTCCCCACTTGTCACCTATTCATGACTGCAGTCCCACACCTGCACACACCTGTCACATGCACAGCTCTGGCCCTTGGTGCAGAGGCTCCCTTGGCAGCCCAGGTTCCTGACCCATGTGAGCCCCTATGTTTGCTCCACCCCGAAACTTTTCTGGTGTCTATGGGACTGTGTAGAAAGTGGAGTGCATGCCTGACCCAGCTGATTGGAGTGCAGGACATCAATCCTCCCAGAAAAAAAAAACAAAAAAAAAAAACACCCAAGTGCAAACTTAAGCAATGCCAACCCAGTCCCGGAAAGGAAGGGGCCCTGTCACATGCTGGAGATGGAACAAACAGATGTCAGTGCAGACGGCCGAGCAGAGTTTCAGAAATAAGACACAGCAGGAATCAATACCGTTAAATCAGTCCCTCATTCCCCTCTTCCTCCCTCTAACGGGTGGGCTCATTCACAGTTCCACCACACACCTCTGGCTTCATTTCCCTCCTCATTAGCTCATGAGGTGAGCCTTTTATAGGATGGAGTATTTGGGCATCCAGCCATCTTCCCAAGACTCATGGGACCTCACTCCCCACTCTTTCTGCCTCCCTTTCCTGGGGATGCTAATTGAGGTTGGAAAGAAGATCAAAGAATTAGATGATTGAATCCCCTTGCCCCAATCCACCCTCCACAGGGCCTCCAGAGTGTCCCCTGAAAAGATCCATTCATATCCCATCAAGAACCCTTAATAGCTCTCATCACCTTAAGAAGAAAGCTTGAACTGCTCAGCATATTTCATGGCCTTCCTCAGCCTAACTCCAGCAAGCTCACCACCTCCCACCTCCCCTTGCCTCCCCTGACACAGACAGACAGACACACACACACACACACACACACACACACACACACACTCCTGTCTATGCATATCCAATTGCCCTGGCTGCTTTCTTGCACTGAGGGAGCCATGAACTTGATTGGCCTTCACTCTTTTGACTTGTTTGTTTCTTCCATCTGCCTGAAGCACCTTCCTTGTTGCTTCTCCACCTGACAAAGTCCCCTTGTTCCCAAGAACACCGTTCAAAGGCTGACTTGCTTGTGACCTTTACTAAGCTATCCTAAAACATGTGCATAGGTCTCTGGCTCCTGTGAGGTTTGGTTAATGCTGGAACAATCCGTTATTTACCTACTTGGCTCCCTCATGGACATGGGTGTGGAGAAAGAGCTTTCGACTTGACGTCAGATGAATTCGACATTGAGTCATGGTCCTGCCACCTTGAGAAAGTTACTCAGCCTCTTTGAGTCTCTGGGTCTGCATATATAAAGTAAAAATACTACTACTAACTGACTCATAGAATGATTGTGAGGACTGAAAAATAAAATAAGCACTATGATCCTGTTTTGTTCCTATATTTAAGTATGAGTGTCCCTAGTCATAGGAAATGGTCCGGAAGAAAATCCAAGCGCTAACCGTGGTTGTCTCTGAGTGGGTGAGATTTATGGGGATCATTTTTCTGTCTTTGTTTTCCTTGGCTGTGTTTTCTGTATATGTATTTTAAATAATAAGCATGAGCAGCTTTCATAATGAGAAAAAAATAAATGTATTTCAGGCAAGAAAAATGAGCAAGTGAACAAGCCTGCCTTGTAGCAGGCTACCTGGCTCCAGGAGGGCTGTGGGCTTGTCTTCGTGTCTTTGTGCATCTTCAGCACCTGAGGCTGGCATATGGTGGCTGGTACCCAGTGACTTTGATGAACTAATCTGGTCCAGCTCCCTCATTTAGGAGATGGGGAGCCTAAGAACAGAGAGGCTAGCCCAAAGTCACATATGAAATGGGTCTCTTTGGAGGGGCCAAACCCAGACCTCCAGCCTCCCAGGCCAGGCTCTGTCCCACTGGTGGGAGACCAGGTGGAGACAGAAGATTGCCTGGAGTCCATCAGCTCCTTTCCTTCTGCATCCTCTGCTCCCCAGGTTGAGTACCAGGCCTCAGCCCCATGCCCTGGCTCTGCCCATCCTGCTCCAGGTTGGATTGGTACTAGCTCTAGAATGGTGACGACCATTGCCCCTGAATTTTATGGCAAATATCATAAGATCCATCAAGGTATAGGGGCACATCCATGGGGGAAAAATTGCCGAGACATGCTCAGGCTATTGTCTTAGGATTGAAGACTCCAGAGAAGTAATGCCACCACACCGCAGGGCAGGACAAGAGGGAATCCAACTCCTAGACTCAGCCCTGCTTTCTCATGCCACTGTAACTCTTCCTCTTCACCCTCCTCCTCCTCCCTTCTCCTCTTTCTCCTCCTTCTCTTCTTCACCTTTGGATTACCCTCAGGAGGACTCATTTAAAATAAATGCCAATTTCACAAAAATTACAGGACATTCCACACTTGAAAATAACATTGAATTTTCAAGGGCAGCAGAACAGTCTCTCCAGTTTCATTGAATCAGGGGCAGTGAGGAGCTCTCACTCCCCCTTTCTTGAAAATCCTAATAAAACATCAAGAATTCCTGGCATTCAGGAGGCTAGGACCTGCTTGGATCCTCTACGTTTTCAACCCTAAGGAAATGGATCTGTTTCAATACCAATAACCATCCCCCGACCACACCATTGACCCCATATAATTGACAGTGCTAGGATGAGGGAGATAGTGCTGGAGCAGGTGGGGAAGGGTTGCCCTGGCACGTGGTCTTTGGGGAGCTATGAAGCCCACACGCTTGGACATCACATATAAATAACCATCCCCCAGTGACCGCCTGAATTACATCTTGAATGTAGCTAAACTGAGTTCTAATATCTAGAGGCGGAGGGATGACCAGAGTCCACCCACAGCACTAGTGGCGTCTTGGATTCCTTCTCGCATCCTCAACTTGTCCAGGTCAGCACTGGACAGCATCTGACCCGCAGCCCAACAGAAAGAACCAGGGAGCCTGGGCAAGCTTCCCATCTGAAGCTCTCTCAAGCAGAAAGCATTTTAGGTAGGATCCTTCTCCTTCTCTGGAAGAAAAAGAGATGAGAAGGGAAAGGCAGTTGCAAAGAAAGAGCATGAACTTACGCAAGAAGATCTGTTAAGGGCTGAACTGTGTCCCCCCCAAATTCATATGTTAAAGCCCTAATGCTCAGTGCTATATTTGGACATAGAGGCTTTAAAGAATTCATGAAGTCAAGATGATACCATTAGGGTGAACTCTAATCCAATATGATTAGCATCCATATAAGAAGTGGAGACTAGGGGCTGGGCATGGTAGCTCATGCCTGTAATCCCAGCACTTTGGGAGGCCAAGGTAGGTGGATCACCTGAGGTCAGGAGTTTGAGACCAGCCTGGTCAACATGGTGAAACCCCGTCTCTACAAAAATACAAAATTAATGGGCATGGTGGTGCATGCCTGTAATCCCACCTACTTGGGAGGCTGAGGCTGGAGAATAACTTGAACCCAGGAGACGGAGGTTGCAGTGAGCCAAGATCACACCATTACACTCCAGCCTGGGCAAAAAGAGTGAAACTCCATCAGGAAAAAAAAAAAAAAAAAGAAGAAGAAGAAGGAGAAGGAGAAAAGAAGAAAGAAAAAGAAAGAAGAAGAGACTAGGACATAGATATTCCAGAGAGAAGATGATGGGAAGACACAGGGGGAACACGGCCATCTGGAAGCCAACAAGAGAGACCTTGGAAAAAGCCAGCCCTGCAAACTCCTTGATGTTGGACTTCCAGCCTCCAGAACTGTGAGAAAATAAATTTCTGTCATTTAAGCCACCCAGTCTGTGGTATTATTACAGCAGCCCAAGCTAATACAAGGTCTGAAGTTCACTGTCATTTACTTAGGGACACATTATAACTCCATCAGAACTTTGGCAGGCACTTTTCCCTTCATGGAAAAAAATATGTAATTCTTATGTTAAATATGTACCCCCATAAATATGTAATTCTTATTTTAAAACTGCATTGGTGTAAAGACGAATACATAAATATGATATATTGAAAGATTTTCTTTAATCTGAAAATTTATTTTTTTCTTCCGATTTTAAAAGAAATAAAAACATTTTTGAGAGTACCTGCAAGTATTCTGGGCAGTGGGCACCATGCCCACTGTGCCTGATGGTGCAGTCAGCCCTGCACATGTCTCTCTGGGCTCCTACTGCCAGATGCACACCTCTGAGCCCAGGGAGTCCGACTCAGGCAGTTCTGAGGGTCCAGAGCTGAACTGAGCTCTTGTGCAAAGATGCCTGGCCTGGCCGGGGTGTCAGCATCAGCTTTTAAACCTTGGCTGAGAAAATAAAATGCATTCCAGCTCCAAGGCTGCACTTCTCTGCCTGCCTCCTGCTTCCTCACCAGTGACCCAGAGTTTGAGAAGCATGCCTTGTGGGTCTGCCTGACTGCTCTCTGATGGTTTCAAAGCACTTTTTCTCCTAGGTAATGGCAGGCAAAGCCAACGGGAAGAACAAACTCCTGCCTTCGCAGGCAGTCTCCTCCATTCCTCTGCCCTGACCCCATTTGGCTTTCCCACAAATCTCCAGGGATTCCACAGCATAGAGAGGAGGCCCCAGTCGTTCCTGCAAAAATGCAGTACTGGTCAATATCATGACTTTAGAAATATTTTTTCCTGCCACAAAAACTGTTCTTCCAATAAAATACTCTGTGGGAACCCAGTGGATTAAAAGGATGAGCAGAAAGCTGCCCTGGTTGAATCAGGGGCAGCAGCTAGGACCCTCCTCACCCTGGCACATACCCTACAGTTCCTCTTCGGAAACCAAAGGTCGCCAGGGGACAATTTTGGAAAATCACAGGGTGGATACTCTCTGGGCTCCAAAGTAGAGAGGGAAGGCCTAAGTCGTGCAGAAAGTGGTCAACAGAGTTCTGTCCTTCTCTTGGGTCAGGGAGGCCAAGACTGGGGGATAGGAGGAGGCATGACCAGGAGCCAAGGAAAGATACACAGAGTACTGACTTATTGGGTGGCAGGACTGACAACAGCTACAGTAGGGTCCCGTCCTAGCAGCTACAGAGGGACTGAGCCCAAAAGTACACAGTACTCTTGAACACAGTAATCCCACATACACAGTAGCAATGGACACACAGTCACAGGCACAGTGGTCCTAGGTGCGGTGGTCAGGGACACAGAGACCACAAATATGGCAGCCACAGACACAGCGGTCATGGGCACAGTGGTCACAGACACAGTGGTCACAGAATCCAGTGTCATGGACACAGCAGTCAGACACACAGTGGTCATGGACACAGCAGTCAGGGGCATAGTGGTCAGGGACACGGTGGTCACAGACACAGTGGTCACAAACACAATGGTCACAGACACAGCGATCACCGACACAGCAATAAGGGACACGGTGGTCGTCGACACAGTGGTCACAAACACGATGGTCACAGACACAGTGATCACAGACACAGCAGTAAGGGACACGGTGGTCATGGGCACAGCCATCATGCACACAGCAGTCATGCACTTTGGTCATGTAAAGCCTACAGGGGCGCTCCTGCTGAACCCATTAGCAGGCTGGTGAGCCAGGCCCCACTCCTCCATGGGGGCTTTCTGGCAGCTAATCCCTGCATGACTGGAACATGACATCATTGCTTCCTCTGCCTGTGGGCTGCCCAGGTACATCTGGCTTTGGTTAGTCTTCCCCATTGAATAGAAACATATGTGGGCCCTGGCACTCTGCTGAGGTGGGCGTCTGTGTGTAGAGGCTTCTGGGGTGGGTGGGGACTGAGGGGCCGTGAGGAGGGATCTAAGGCATCCTTTCAAAACTGTGTTTTTTGGCCGGGCGCAGTTGCTCACGCTTGTAATCACAGCACTTTGGGAGGCCAAGGCGGGCGGATCATGAGGTCAGGAGTTCGAGACTAGCCTAGCCAAGATGGTGAAACCCTGTCCCTACTAAAAACACAAAACTTAGCTAGGCGTGGTGGCGCGTGCCTGTAGTCCCAGCCACTCGGGAGACTGAGGCAGGAGAATCACTTGAACCCAGGAAGCGGAGCTTGCAGTGAGCTGAGATGGCGCCAATGCACTCCAGCCTGGGCGACAGACTGAGACTTCGTCTCAAAAAAAAAAAACGTGGTTTTTGGCACACAAATGTTCTGCGAGGTGTAATTAGGTTCCACAGAAAAACAGGTTTTCTCAGTTAAGTAAATTTGGCAAACTGTACTGAACCAAAGTAAATAGAGGATTATGGGATTTCTCAGAGACTTTAATAGGTAACCCTAATGGAGAACAGAAAGTGTGGTGTTCCCAAACATTCTTTGCAGTGTATCACGAAGGGTCCTTTTTGCTGCTGGTGAGCAGAAAATCCAGCTCTAAATAGGTTACATTTTCCAGGATGGCATTAGCTTACAAAATAGCAAGCCCAGATATGGGCACTTCCAGGCTTCAGCAGCCAAACAATGTCACCAAACCCACATCCCCTCCATCCCCTTGGCCATCAAGTGTCTTCTCCTGGGGGCAGTGGCCCTCTGGGTCCAAGATGGCGGCTGCGGGTCCAGGTTCCTACACAGACTCTGCAACAGCCCGCAGCAGAAGCCATCCTCCCCCATAGCTTTGATAGGGGGAGGAGACCCTTTTCTAGAAATCTCTCAAAAGACTTCTCTCCACATTTCATCAGCCGGAACTGCATCACAGTCTCTTACCTAAACTGATGATTAATGGTTTCGAGTCCACTCTATCCCAAACTAAGGGCTGAGGCATCCCAGATTGCCACAACAAATTCAGGGGTGCCAGGAATATTATAAGCTTTCAAGGAAAACTCAGTAATGCTGGACATCTGTTGGACACCACTTGAACTACTTTCTTTATATATATATATGTTTTCCAAGACGGAGTCTCGCTCTGTCGCCAGGCTGGAGTGCAGTGGCATGATCTCGGCTCACTGCAATCTCCACCTCCCAGATTCAAGTAATTCCCCTCCCTCAACCTCCCGAGTAGCTGGGACTGCAGGCACGTACCACCATGCCCGGCTAATTTTTTGTATTTTAGTAGAAAAGGGGGTTTCACCATATTGGCCAGGATGGTCTCAATCTCCTGACCTCGTGATCTGCTCACCTTGGCCTTCCAAAGTGCTGGGATCACAGGCATGAGTCACTGCGCCCAGCCCCTTGAACTACTTTCTAGCTCAGGTTATTCATGGTTTCAACATTAATCATGCTACAGACATTGGATGATATCGTATCTTTCAGAAGTTTTGGTGATTGCTGAAATAAAACGAGTATGGAATGAAAATCAGTGTGGAATGTGAAATGGGGGTGTTGGTGTCCAATCCAAACACACAGTGTGAGAAGTTGTGCAGTGCCCAACTGGTGCATCCATTCCACTAGTAAGCAATTGTAGTAGGATAACGTAGATATGTTGTATAACATGGTGACATAGTTCATAACAACGGATTATATACTAGAAAGTTTCTAAGACAGTATATTTAAGTGTTCTCACCACAAGAAAATAAGTATATGTGAATAATGAATGTGATATTTAACTTGACTTAGCAATTCCACAATGTACATGTATATCAAAATATCATGTTGTGTACCATAAAAACATATGTTTTTGGCCAAATTAAATAAAATAAAGTTCCACTTGCTTACAAAAAAAATTTTTTAACAAGTTTCTAAAATTAAAAAAAGAATAAATTAATTAAAAATATACCTTTTTTCTTCCAGTTCATGTATAGTGTCTTTACAATTGGCTAGTTGCAGTAGGCTAGGCTGTTAGGACCTAAATACTTACTAAGTTGTTTGGGTCTAACTCAGCGGAAGGGTTAGATATTTCTTTTAGCTTAGGGGCACAGTGAGAAAAATTGCTGAGACTAAGGGCCCCACACACATAGGAAATTGGAGAACTTCTAGCTGAGGCTGATCATGGTTCCTCCTTGATCAGTCTTGGGGCAGGAGCTGGGACTGGGGCCTGCCTCACCTGAAGCCCATGAAGAGTGTAAACCTGAATAAACTCTTACAAAGAAAGGAGGGGAATGCATTAGGAATACCACTACAGTGATATGGTTTGGATCTGTGTTCCCATCCACATCTCATGTTGAATTGTAATCCCCACTGCTGAAGGTGGGGTCTAGCAGGAGGTGATTGGATCACAGGGGTAAATTTTCCCCTTGGTACTGTCATGATCGTGAGTGAGTTCTCACAAGATCTGGCTGTTTAAAAGTGTGTGGCACCTCCCCCTCTCTCTTCCTCCTGCTCCAGCCAGGTGAAGTGCCAGCGCCCCCTTTGCCTTCCACCATGATTGGAAGCTTCCTGAGGCCTCCCCAGAAGCAGCAGCCAGTCTGCTCCCTGTACAGCCTGCAGAACCATGAGCCAATTAAACCTCTTTTCTGGCACGGCATGGTGACTCATGCCTGTAATCCCAGCGCTTTGGGAGGCCGAGGCAGGTGTGTCACCTGAAGTCGGGAGTTCGAGACCAGCCTGGCCAACATGGCAAAAACTCATCTCTGCTTAAAAAAAAAAAAAAAAAAATAGCTGGGCATGGTTGCCCACACCTGTAATCCCAGCTATTCAGGAGGCTGAGGCAGGAGAATTGCTTGAACCTGGAAGGTGAAGATTGCAGCGAGCCAAGATCACGCCACTGCACTCCAGCCTTGGCGACAGAGCAAGATTCCATCTCAAAAATAAAATAAAATAAAAACCTCTTTCCTTTATAAATTACTTGGGCATTTCTTCACAACAATGCGAGAACGGACTAATAGACTAGGGAACTGGTGTTCTGCAGAGCACACTTGGAACTGCGGATCCAAACAAGCAGTCTGCTCTGTAGGTTTCTCTCTTCCTGTTCTGTGTCTCCACCCTGACCTCCCCTCAGAATGCCTATGTTATCTGGGAAGGCTCCAAAGGTAGGTGATTTCAGCAATTTACATCCCCTGTCCTTTGACTTCACCCTCTCTGCTCTCAGCACACCAGAGGCAGATGGAAACCTTTCAGACACGCTGTGACATCAATGTCCACCTTCCCACCAGGCCTGGGTCAGGCACCTGTGCCCCAAGAGAGCCCACATATCAGCCTGTGCTGCCCAGATTCCTGCCTGGGCTCACAAAGTGTGGGGCATCTGTGGAGGCTGCTCCCAGACTCCTGCACGGCATCCAGCCTGAATGTGATGGAGCATCCAGCACTGGTGCGCCCAGCTCAGCCTCACAGCAGGCCTTGCTACTTCCCCGTGACATCCCCTCCCCACTCCCATCACACTCAAGATCTTGGCACTTGTGTTTTCCACAACCTGGCAGGTGCTGTCCACCCCTGCCTCCCTCTCATCCTCAAACAGCTCCCAGCCCAACCCACACCATTCACTTGCCCTCACACTGCACTGTTTATTATTATCTCAGTGTGAAAATGGTCTTGCGTGTTTCTCTTTTGCTTGTCACATGGCTGCCTGCCCCGCTAGAGAGGGAGAAGTGTGTGCACAGAGCCCCTGCCTAGCTCTCTCATGTTTCCCAGCTCCAGGAATAGTGCCTGGCACTTAGGGAATCAATACCCATGAGTATTTGTTTGATGAATGACTACTGCTCACCAGTGGTCCTAGGAGGCAGGAGTCATGCCCTCATTTCACAGATAGGCAGATGATACCCACAGAGTCAAGCCCCAAGCACCATACCACACCCTGGTCAGGGACAGAGCTGGGTCTCTTTCCCCTCTCTCTACCCATCCATTTGACTTCAGTGCTGGTCTCTTTTGTAGGGAAATGCAGAAGACAGGCCCGGGTGGCAACACATTCCGGATTCCTACAGACATGTCCAGACTTCGTGCCCTCAGGGGTGCACAGCTCCCCAAGGGGTTTGCTAGGATAGGCACAGTCCAGCATGGGTGGCAGGAGTCCAGCACGGGTGGCAGAAGCCTGGCTCAGCAACTTCCCTTTCTGTGACCTCAGGAAGACACCCACATTCTGTGGGCCTCATTTTCCCTATCTTCGCAATAGGGGTGCTAGCTAGACTTAACACATCATTTGTCCTTCTCTCCTGATACCAGACCAAAAGTCCCGGAGAATACAATGCATTCACACCAGAAAGAAATGAGAGGAACCTACCACCACTGGCCCCTCTAATCCTGCATTATCCTTTCTCATCCAGGGACCTTCCCTCATCCTGCCTGGACTCCAGAACCAGCTGCACTTTGTTCCTACCCGGCATGCTGTAACTTTTCTGTGGACAAGGTCATACATGATCAGCCCCATTTACAGATGAGGGCCCCAAAGCCCAGAGGGTGCTCACCTCTCCTAAAGTCACACTGCCAGCAGGTGGCAGGGCCGGTGTTTGAGCCCAGATGTGCAGAGGACCAGCCCCATGCTCTGACAGCCACCGACTGTGAGCTGTGGGGTCCCCACCAACCCCCCACACAGCCTCACTCCCGCATTCCCCTCTCAGAGCCTCTCACCATGCCAGGCTGCCAGCGTATTGGACCGTATTCTCTGTAGGTGGTGAGTATGAGACGGAGATGTTTCTCAGCGAGTTATTTCTAGAGCTCCTGGCAAAGACAGACCTCTGAAGCATTGTGTGTGTGTGTGTTTAATGAACTTCCATTGAGGGTGGCGGGCTACAAATGAAAGGGGCCATGGAGCTCAGGAAATGTTCCTCCTGTGAAGCCGGAAGGGCTTGCAGCCCCACCCACAGGTGTCTCTGTCCTTCCCCAGACCACATGTTGCCTGGGAAGGGAAACCTTATTGGAAATTCAGAATATTCCAGCATCTGCTTTTCTGAATGATTTGGACTTCCTCTGGGGGTTGGGGAGTCGAGAGAGCTATGCATGCTTTTCCTCTCTTTCCCCTGCTCTCAGACATGCTGTGCTGGGCTGCAGGGCCTTCAATGAGCTGATTTCCAGATCCATGTTGGACTCTGGGCAGGTGGACAGAAGCCCAGTGTGTCTGTAGCCCTGGGAAGGTCTGATGGTCTTTCTGTGGTTTCTGTTTTCTTAACACAGACATCTACAATAGACATAGCACTGAATCTTGTCGATTGCTGTCAGCTACAGGTCTTCCCCAGCCTGAGGAGCCAAACTGCTTACCACAGAGCTTCTCGAGGAAGGAAACCAGGCCAGGAGGTCAGAGCCTTGGTTTCCCATGATGGCCGGACTACTGAGTTGCTGTGTGACCTTACACAAGTGATTCGGGCTCTCTGAATCTTCAAGGTAATTTCCTGGTTTGATTGAAGAGGAAATAAATGTGTCTTCCTACTTAAGAATACATCAGCTCCACTGTAGTTTGGGAATCAGGAAGCTGGGGTTACAGAAATGAAAGAGATTGTGTTTTTGCTCTTGGATTGGGCATTCTCAGACGTGGCCAGGCTTCAGCACAGGTTTCCTGCCAAGGAAAGAGGCCTGTTGTCATGGAGCTGAGTCCTGGAGGAGAGAGACCAGAGATAGGCAAGGGGAGGGCAGCAGGCAAGCAGAGACCCTCCAACGAAGACCACAGAGGGAGCAGGAATGCAGACTGAGGGCAGAACTGACCCGTGGGGCCCAAGATCTGTCTTCAATCCCCTGGGGGACTTGTCCCCAAGCAGGGGGACAAATTGGCCTGGGAGTCTGTGTGGGGCAAAAGCAAGATAAATGTGCAGTAGCTAAAGGAGACAGATGATCTATTCCATAGAAGGAAGAACCTTCCGGCATCTGAGCAGTGTGGAGTTGGGGGAAGTGAACTTGGGGTTTCTGTGGCAGCTGGGCTGGGCATGCTGATTTACATGAAGTCTTTAGCGAAGTAGCCTCAGTGTGCAAAGCCGCCATGGCTGAGGTTTCTATTGTGGACACTGGTGCTGTCATTGGAAACTGCAGAACTGCAGCAATTCACATTTATGTCCCAGGCAGGTCCCTGGAATGAAACACCCCAATCTTTAGAGCCTTTTCTGGGCCCTCAGAAGACATTCAGCAAGTACATTTTATGTTACCACTCGGATTCCTGACACAGGATCTGTCTGGAGGGAGAGAGGCACTGTCCCTGACCACAGGAGCTTCCCTGGTGCAACCTAGAGACTATCTTTAGGCTGAATCCATGCTGGGTCAGGGGAGGAAGTCTTCATCCCAGTGGGCAAATGAGGTGACAGTTGTCAGTGCCTGCCCCCTGGGCTAGTGAACCCTTTGATGGCTATGCGAGGCAGGAAGGATCAACTCCTTTCCCAGGGAGGCCAGGAGGGATGTGGCTCCTCAATCTGCCTCCCCCAGCTACTCAGGAGTGAAAGCAGCACTTGAGCTCCAGTCTGCCAGACTCCGAAATTCATGGCTTTCCACTGGCCAGGCTGCCTCATCTCAGAGGCTAAGGCCCCAACCCATCAGCTGTGGGCTGGGCAGCAAGGGAAAAAAAGGTGAGGTGAGCACATACATTGCCCATTGGCTGGGGACAGGTAATGCCCCAGCCCTCCTCAACAGAAGAGAAAGGGCTAGTCTGCTGGGACTGCTACAAGGATATGCCAGCTGAACCACTCCTCTAAGCCTAGGAAAGACTCCCTCAGCCCCCTTCTACCATGGACTCAAATCCCTCCACACCGTCTCCACTGGGCAATCTCTGCTGGGGCAGCAGAGTGTCCCAGAAAGAATGAGGATTTGCACTTTGCACTCTGGCTTGAACACTCATTCAAGGTTTGCTCACCCTCCCCTCTGTAAGATGAGTGTCCAATACCCACAAGGAGGAGCTAGCTGCAGAAAAGCTTAGTTAAGGTCACAGCTACAGTGAGAACTTGCCTGGGATCCAGCACACATTCAGTAAGCGCACAATAAATGCCACACTCATACCCACACACACTGCCACCTGTCCAATGACAGGAAACTTGTTCCCATTGCAGGGCCGCCATTCCAACTTTTCACCCAGTTCTGACATGGGTGACATCATCTGAGCATAAAAAGAAGCCTCATCTTTGTCTTTTGGCATAGTGTGTGCCTTTTGGAGTCACAGGTTTCCCCCTGCCCCATGACAACCCTTCAAAGGCGCAAAGACAGGGAAGGACTGAAATTGGCACCCACACCTGTGCCTCCCCAGGCTTCCTGGATCCTGCAATCTTCTTTCAGAGGAAGTGGTTTCTAGAGCCTACATCAGTTTGACTACCTTCTTTTGGATTGGCATCTGCATGCCCCCTCCACTGCTGGCCACCAGAATGTAAGGGAGGCTCTCAGCCCTGACCCCAGCTCCATGCACAGCCTGCCCAGGTCTAAGGAGAGAGCAGGGGGTGCCCCGAGCAGGACTGGGGAATGTCCGCAGGGGCATCTGGGAGATTTCACTGCAGCACCAGTTACTGGAGAGGATGGAATCACTGTGTGCTCTGAGACCCCCACTCACACCCCTGTGTCTGGAGCCAGGGCCCCAAATCCTCTGTGCAGCCATTTTTCCAAGAAGCCAGATGCTGTGCCGCCTGCCTGCCTGTGCTTTATCAGAATGCAGCAAAAGGACATAAATAAATAAACCAAACTCTGCTGAGTTCTTTCCCCCTAACGAACGCCAACGTGCAGATGCTTAAAGAGACATTTTTCCAGAGAACAATGGATGAGAGGTGTCCAGACCGTGGAAGAATTTTGTGTCAGATATTATTGTTAGTTGCATTTTTTTAACAAACCCAAGCAGACAGGACCTCATTGAGATTTCTATCAGGCCCAGGAGGTTTCCTGCATTTCAACTTTTGATTATTTGTTTGTTTTTGTCAATACGTTAGTGTCTGAAATTTGTAAGGAACTCACTTGTAGCTAGAAAAATTCCTCTGTTGGGGGGCAGTGTTTGAAAACACAATATTTTTAATTTTCTTCAGCTGGACCTCTATCACTGGATCTTTCGTTAATATAGATCCTTATTTGTGACCGACCCCTTCCCTTCTCTCTGTGGCTAATTAGCCCATTGAACATATGGAATTGTTCATGCTTAAGTGGTTAGCAAGGCAAGAATGGCTGCAAGAAATGTAACACTTTTTGGGCAACCCCCTCTAAGCCCTATTGGGCTCCATTGGGCAGAACCCCCATGGTCCCTCCTCTGCTCGGGGAACACTGTGCAGGGCCAGACAGGTATTTTCCCAAAGGACACAGGACAGGGAGTTGGGTAGGTGGAGGTTGTTTCTGGCTTCATTACTACATGCTGTGTGGCCTTAGCAGTCCTCTTCCCCTCTCTGGCCTCCTTCTGCAGTTGTCAAGAACAGGGTTAGATGAGAAGCAGGACAAGTCCTGAAATAGGCAGACAGCACAGGACCCTTTGATAGGGCATGCTTATGACCCAGGATAGCCCCTGAGCTGGTCCTCTCATGCAACGGTGCCAGCGGTTCACTCAGGCTGACGCATTCCATGAGGGGAAGAGGAAATTGGGGGTTCTGTGAAAGCAGGTCTGACTCATTGATCCCCCGACACGTCTCCATGGACTCTGGAGGTGCCTGCCCTGCCCTGCCCATCACAGGACAATGGGCCTGATATGAAACAGGAAGAATCCACCCCCACGGACATAGTGGTTCCTCCACTGTCCCTGGCCCTACCCGTCATCTTCGTGATGCTGGCAGGCAACAAAGGCCCACAGAGGGTCCACCACCCCACACACCCAGGGCACAGGATTGCTGGATAAAATACAGGGTGCCCAGATAAGTCTGCATTTCAGTTAAAGAACCAATAATTTTTTAGTATGTCCTAATATTGCAATGAGACATACTTATCTTAAACAATTTTCATGGTTTATCTGAAATGAAAATTTAACTGCGATTTCCACTCGTTTTTGTGAAATCTGGCAATCTGGACACGGAGTATGTAGGCACGCAAGCGGGACCAGAGCTAGTTCCCATCCCCAGCTCTCACCTCCTGCCCCAGAACCTCTTACCTCCCTCCCTTCCTGTATCCTCCACTCCCAAAATTCTAGAAGAAGCAGGGTTGCTGCAGTGATGCTTGAGAGGAACTGTCTCATCCTCCCCAACACTGAACTTTTAAAATTCTGAAGCCAGAAGTGTTGTGCCCTGAGCCCCCTGCAGACCACCCCATAATGCGTCTCTGACCTGGCCCTGTCTCTCCTTTGCAGAGTCGGTAGAACCACTGAAGCGGAGAAGGGGTGGGGGAGGAGAAGTCTGCAAGTGTGCACTGGACCATGTCCTAAAGTGCCAGCCAGATGGCCATCTGTACGCTTTGGCCTCCCCAGTCCTGCCAGGGAAGGAAGTATGAAGCCAAAGCCAGATGAGAATGAAGACCTGGCCAACAGCCTCTCTGCAGACCCTGCCAAGCACATGCCACCCCCTCGGTCATGTGCACACACGCACCTGCACACACACACTCTGCTCAGTCCTCTAGCTGCGCCCTGTTCCCAGGCCTGCAGAAATCTGCTCTCTGGGAGCACCTCCACCAGACCTGGCTGACCGTGTCCCTGAGCCAGAAGGGGATTAGAGGCCCCCACTGAGCTGGAGCTGGGGATTTGGAACAGAATATCCCCTCCCTTTCAGCTGGGCAAAAAAGAGAAGGAGCAGAGCCAACAGCCCCAGGGCTTCCTGAAGAAACTTTGCACCAGGAGCCTCCCATTTCCTGGGCTTCTGCTGATGGAACAAACTTTCCTTGGTCCTCAGTGGCCCAGATTCTGGCACAGGCTACTCTGCAGTCAGGCACCATGTGGGGGCAGGGGTGTCAACCGGGGATGGCAAGGACAAGGCCCCAGCCCATGCTGCTCCCCAATCTCTCCTTCCACCCAACTTGCTCTGTGGCCTCCCGCAAGGCCCTTCTCTTTCTGGGGCCTTAATTTCCTTAGCTGTAGAATGAGTCAGGGAAATATGATTGGTCCGGTGAAATGTCACAGCTGAATGGGTCTTAGAGAAGCCGATTCTACATGGAGAAGGGGTGTGGGGCACCACAATCTTTTCTGATTCCACTCTCACTTCCCAGCTCTCGCCGCCTTAAAGCAAACTGCGGCTGCCCAGACCTCCACTGTGTGCCCTGGGCTCTGGACCTCGGCTGATCTGGTAAATGCTGCCCCCACACACCAAAAGGACAGAGAAAATAACGAAGAGAGCCCCCAGGGCCCAAGGCTGGAACAATTTGAGCAACAAAATACATCATGAGAGTATGAAATGATAACTCCTAGAATAAAATAAAAATCCATGAGTCCACATGGTTATAAATAAGTAACTGAATAAATAAATAAATGAGGGCAGCTCTTCCTTACAGAAGAGTTCCAATTAATAAATGTGACATGAACAAGGGAAATAAGAAAATGCCATTAGAACACCACAGTAATAATTATTGCAGACAGATGCACTGATGTATGCTGAAATTAATGGGTGAAAATTCGAGGAGAAGCAGCATGCTCGAATTGTCTCAAAGTATCTCCCCCAAGAGATTTACTAATTATAAAGGGGAAAGAAAATACAGTAATCTGCAGTGGAGAAGCTCAGTAGGTGCCACCTTAATCAAGTGACCAAGTTAATATCAACAGTAATAAGACACAGTGACTCACCACATGCCCGATAGGATGCACGGAGAAGACACTTCATTTAAATAGTATCCTTGCCAAAAACTGCGTAACATCAATTTCATCATGGGGGGAAAATCAGACTGAGGGGCAATCTACAAAATCACCCATCAGTACCCTTTCAAATGTCAAGGTCATGGATGGCAAGGATGCTCTGAGGAACCATCACAGATTGGAGGGGATTAAGGAGAACGATAGCTAAATGCAACATGAGAGCCTGGATTGGATTCTGGAACAGTGGAAGGATATTAAGAGAAAAACTGGTGAAATCTGAATCAAGTCTGTATTTTAGTAATAGATAGTACTGCCCAATGTTAATGTAATGGTTTTGATAAATTATATAAGATGCTAACATTAGGGAAAGCTAGATGAAGGTGTACGGACACCCTCTGTGCCATATATGTAACTTTTTAATTTCAAATAAAAAGTAAAAATAAAACTGTTTCATTGCATTTTCTAGGGCTCTTCATTGATGCCAATCAACAGTTTGCAGCGTTTCTTCCCCTAGGTCCACCCTTGAATAAGTGGTGGGCCCTCTGGGCCAGGCACTTTACATACACAATTTCATTTGAATCCTCATAATGGCTCTCTGAAAGAGGTATCAGTACCCCATTTTATAGATGAGAAAACTGAGATCCAGGGGCACACATTAGAACATAGAGGCTCTAAATTCAGACTCTGTCTGAATGCAGAGACTATGACAACTGATGCTTTTACTCAGTTGTGGTAGCTTATGGAGGAGGTCTCAAGCATATGGCCGGCAGCAAGGACAATGCCTTTTGGTCCTTTGGAGCATGATTTTGAGATGCTACAATGCTTAATCCAAATGCAGGGCTGATCCTTTAACAGTAGAGTAAAAGTAAGGCTCTAGACTGCTTGGGCACAAATCCCAGATCTGCTACTTATTTATTGTGTGTTCCTACAAAAGTTACTTAATCTCTCTGTACCTGGGTCTCCTCTCATATAAAATAAAGGTAATATTACCTGTCTAAATAATACCTGTCTAAAGCCTGGCTCTGAGAGTCAAGCACTCAGATCAGTTTTACACACTCCATAAGTGTTAACCATTGCTTTTGTCTTCACTTTCTGCATCTTTCCCCAGCCACCTACGAAGTGCCAGCTTGCTGGCTAGGATTTCCTAAACTAAACAGCGAGTTGAGGTCCAAGAAAAGCTCAGAATGCACTGCAGAAAGAGAAGCAGAGGGGCAATATCTGACCATCAACAGAAAGGTGCAAGATGTTATCAGCCTAAAATCCTAAGCTGGGTAGCAGCTAAGAACCATGTAGAGACACTGTGGAATTAGAAAAGTATCAAGGCAGTCAAGGTGCCCTGGAATGATCCAACTCCTTGTTAACTTGAATGTGCTCCACTGGTGGAGGCACTTACCTGCCCAAATGTGACCAATCTAAGGTTAACTTTAAAAAGGGAGAAAACAGAAGGGAAAGAAAGGGAAGGGGAGGAAAAGTAATGGGAAGAAGAAAGGAGAAACATTTTCACCAAATGAGCTCATGAAGGAATGAATCTTAGAATCTCTTAAATTTTGAACATGAATCAATAAATTTCAGAACACTACTGAATACCAAAATCTAGGCAATATTTGGCTCCTGCTGGCTCGGTGAAAATACTGTTTTTTTAAATGCATGGAATGATTGAAATCTGAAAGCCACCCTTGCCATGTAAACCTGAAGAAGGAATTGATATGAGCATTGGCAGAATGCACCCTGTGGTTCTCCAGAGTGCTGAAGTTTGTTAAATAGCAGAATTCTCAACAACTTGATCAAAACCAACCAATGACTCACACCAGGTCTATAGGTGGGCACTTCTCTGGTAATAAGACTGATTGAACTGATTTTAGGGCTGCAGAAATCCACAGTTTTGCAAAGCTAATGGGTTGGTCTTTGCTCCTGTATTTTTGAGGATGTACACCATGCACCCAAGTTCATTGCAGGCCTCCTGCCACAACTGTAAATGCCTGGATGCCAAAAGACAGCCTCCTGGGAGAACATATATCCTACCCTCCTTCCTCTATGCAGAGTCTTTTGCAACAGACTGAAATTTCACTTGCATTTGCCTTTAACTCTTCCTCACTTCAGTGGCCTCAGCTGTAAATTGACAGGGTTGGACTGGGTCAGTGGTTTTCAACCTTGGGTGCTCATTAGAACAATAAGAAAATTTTAAAAAATCTTAATGCCCCTGTTCTGACCAAATCAAAATACGTGTAGTGGGTCTCAAGTATTGATCTTTTTCTTAAAGAAAAGCAAACAAAAATAAAAATAGTAAATGTCTCCTCTCAGTCATGATAGAGTGATAGTACTAGAACAGCTCTCACACTTGTATTAGTTTCCTATTCCTGCTGCATGTAAACAATATACATTTATTATCTGATAGATCTGGAGATGAGAAGTCAAAAAGAGTCTCAGTGGGCTGAAATCAAGGTGTCAGCAGGCTGTATTCCTTCTGGAAGCAGCAGGAGAATCCATTTCTTTGCCTGTTCCAGCTTCTGCTTCCCTTGGCTCATGTTTTCTTCCTTCTATCTTCAAAGCCAGCAAGATTGGGCCAAATCCTTCTCACACTGCCATCCCTCTGGTTCTCTCTCTTCTGTCTTCCTCCTCCACTTCTAGGAGCCTTTTCAATTATAATCCAAAATAACCTCCCTCTTTTAATGTCAATTTACTAGCAGTCTTAATTTTATCTGCAATCTTAACTCGCCTTTGCTACCTATCATAACATATTCACTAGTTCCAGAGTGAACATCTTTAAGGGACCATATTCTGCCTACCACATCATCTAAAACAGGGGGGGAAAGTATGGACAAATACGTAAAACGACTGTTCTCAGACATTGAACAACAAGCATCAGAGTACTGTAGTGACTAAGAAAAAGAAAACAAAGGAGGTGTGCCCTACAATTCTGCAGATTTCTGCCTAGAAGCATTCAGCAGACATGGCAATTGTTCACAAGAACCCAAGCATATCGTGCAGTCTCCGTGAGCTGAAAAGACAGAGATGCAGGTTTGGGAAGGCTGAGGCTGCTGGAACTTGTGGGGCAGAAAACTAAAGAGGAAGAGGCTATGCAGAGTATGACGTCCAGATATCTTCATGAAGATACCCTGAGTCTTTGACTGAAGGCTAAGCTATAAATGTGTAAAGATTCCATTAAGCCAAGCAAAGAACAATCACCAGAGAGGGAGTAACTACTGGGGAACTATAAGCTGAACAAATACTAACTCTTGGTATGGTTGAAAGATATTTGAGTTCTGACCAAATAAAGAGACCTTATCAAATACTTGGAGCATTTCAGAAAAGTCTCATAAAAGGCACACCTTGGTGGTATAACTTAGCTATCCTTCGAGTAAAGACTACTTTAGACCCTATGAAACAAAACCAAGCTCAGAAGTGCAAGATGATCTGAAAGTCAACTATTGGCTATCAGAACACAACTCAATGTGCTTTATGGGAAAAAAAAAAATCTAGACACTCAATAACTTCAAATACACAATGTCCAGCATCTTATTAAAAATAACCAAACACGCAAAAAAAAAAAAAAAAAAAAAAAAACATTAAAAAGTAACCCAATAAATTTCAATACAATAAACCTATAGAATCAAGACCAGGAATTACAGAGGTAATGGAATTAGCAGAAAAGAACTTTAAAACAGCTACTATAAATATATTCAAGGCTTAAGAAAAACATAGCACACTGAAGAGACAAAAGGTTTTTTTAATCAAGAACACCTAGAACCAAAAAAATTATAATATCTAAAATGGAATATTCACCAGACAGGCTTAAGAGCAGATTAAACATTGCAAAAAGAAATTGTAAATAAGACTGAATAGAAGGCAAGAACTATCCAAATAGAAGCAAAGAGATTTTTTTTAAAAAGCTAATAAATTAAACAGAGTCTCAGTGACCGAAAGGACAATATTCAGTGACCTACCATTCTGAAGAAAAAAACACATTGTTTTTTGTCTACCCTCACGCACACAACACAGAAAACGTCTGTGTCCAAAATGTGTGAAGATTTCTTTCCACAAACAACCAATTCTTCGGCAGATACCAGCTGGGTGTCCTATAATTCAATTCAGTTTGATACTATCTACCTGGAGGTAGGGTCAGATCCCACAGGTGAAGGACTCAGTTCCACAAGACTGTGCCCATCAACTTCAGATGCTAATTGTAAGTCTGGGTTTTATATCTTGTGACTAACCAGATCTAAACTAGGCGGTCCCATGACCTTCTCCTCAAGTTTAATTAATTTGCTAGAGGGCTCACAGAACTCAGGGAAACATTTTATTATACTTACACTTACCCATTTAATACAAATACTATTGTAAACAACACGAATGAACAGTCAAATAAAGAGACAAATGATTCAGAAGGGTACCAAGCACAAGAGTTCTGTCTCTGTGGATTTGGGGCACACCACCTTTCCAGTGTATGAATGTGTTCTTATTGACCAACCTGGAAGCTCCTCAAACCCTGTCCTTTTGGGTTTTTATGGAAGCTTCATTATGTAAGCATGATTGATTATATTATTGAGTGATTTGGTAATCAACTCAACTTTTAGCCCCTCTTCCCTCCCAGAAGGTGAGGGAGTGAGGCCAAAAGTTTCAACCCTCCAATCACATGGTCAGTCCCACTGGCAACCAGCCCCAATCCTGTGATTATCTAAGGGCTTTCAAAAAATAATCACCTCATTAATATAAACTCAGGTGTGGTTGTAAGAGACCTGCTATGAATAATAAAAGACACGTTTTTCACTTGTATCATCATGCAGCTATTTCAGGAACTGAGGACAAAAGTCTAAATTTTTAGCAAAAAAAATATCCCTATTGCTCTAGTCACTTGGGAAATTATGAGGGTTGTAGGAGCTGGGAACCAGAAGCTGTGACAAAAGCCAAAATATGTATTTTTTTATTATATCACAATAGCACAACTATATTATATAATATAGAGTCTTCAAAGAAAAGGAAGAGAGCACTAAAATTATTTGAAGAAGTAATAGCTGAGTCTTCTAAATGTTTTTGAAAGTATAAGTTGACATAGTCAACAAACTCAAGAATACCCCAGTCAGGATAAATACAAAGAAAATCATGTCAAGGCATTTCATAACCAAGTTTATGAAAATGAGAAAAATCTTAAAAGTTGCCAGAGAAAAAATACTCATGTACAGAGTAAAATAACTAAAAAATAATAAAGACTCGCATGAAACTATGCAAGCCAGAAGACGATGGACATCTCTAGTGTATACAGAGGAAAAGAAAAGAGACTGTTGATCTAGAATTCTATAGCCAGTGAAAATATCCTTCAAAGGTAAAGACAAAATAAAGAATTTTCAGACAAATTTTCATTATCACTAGCAGACCTGCATTATAAGAATTATTAAACAAATTTCTTCTAGCTGAAGGAAAATGTCAGACAGAAATCAAGTTTATACAAATGAATGAAGAGTCCCAGAAATGCTAAATATGCAGGTAGCTTAAAAAAAATCTTTGTGTTTTCTAATTTATTATTTTCCTTAAAAGGTGGTTGATGATTTAATGTAAAAATAATGTGGTGTGGGGTTTATAATGTATGTATAAGTAAAATACGTGACAATAAGAGCACAAAGGACAGGAGGGAAGAAAGGAATGATATTGCTGTAAGATTCTTATATCACACATAAAGTGGTACCAGTAACTGACAAAACAAGGAGACAGAAAATCTAAAAGGATATAGGAGACTTAAACAACATATCAACCAGCTTAACCAAATAGACCTTTATGGAACACTCTACCCAACAGCAACAAAATACATATAACTTTCCAGTGCACCTGGAATACTTACCAAGCAGACCATATTCCCAGTGTTGTGCTGGAGCTGGCTTGTAGCAGCTCACAAAATTGTGCACATTTCTTTCCAGTAGTACATTTAGTAACATCATGTTGAATTTGGCCATGGTGCAGGTATTTATACCATGAAAATTGGCAAATGCTACAAATCCGACCTTTTGTTTCCACAAGACCTGATTTACCTGTACATTACCACATAATCTGGTGTGCATGACACAGGTAATTGACATAAAACAGATACCAATAAGTTTTAAAGTACTGACATAGTATTGTGTATGTTCTCTGGCCACAGTGGGATTAAATTTTAAATTCATAATAATAAGATATATGCACAAGCCCAAAATATTTAGAAATTAAACAAGGTACTTTTAAATAACCCATAGCTCAAAGAATGAATTACAAGAGAGATTTTTAAATATTTGGAACTAAATGAAAATAAAAGCAAAATATATGAAGTTTGTGAAATACAGATAAAGCAGCTCTAAGATGCAATGACAACTTTGTATTGATATCAGAAAGGACAAAGTCCTAAAGTCAATCATTTAAGCCCCTATTTGATAAATGAAGACAAAGAAGGACAAAATAAACCCAAAGAAAGTAGAAGGAAGAAAATAGCAAAAATAAGAGCATGAAACACTGAAGTAGAAAATGACAAACACAGGGGGAAATGAGTACAAAGGCTGGTAGTTCCACAAGGTCAAAAAACTAGTACTGTTGACAATTGGTAGGCCTCTAGCCAGACTGATCAAGAAACAAGGAAGACGCAATTTACCAGTCTCAGGGAAAAAAAGAACATCACATTACAGACCCTACTTTAATTAAATGGCTTATATGGAAATAGCATGAACAATTCTGTGTCACAAATTCAACAACTTAGAGAAAATGTACAAATTCCTTGAAATGTACAAATTACCAAAGCTCACTCAAGAAGAAATAGAAAGCATAAATAACCCTATATGTACTAACGAAATGGAATTTGTAGTTATAAACCTTCCCACAAGGAAAGCACTAGGTTCCAATAGTTTCACTGGCAGATTCTATTTTTAAAAATTAGGTTAAAAATATCAGACCTATCAAATTATTTTAGAAAACAGAGAAAGAAAACTCTTCCCAATTTGTTTTATGGAGCAAACTTATTCTGATACCTAAACCAAAAAACATATATTATTAAAATAGAAAACTACAGACCAATACCCTTCATGGAGCACAAATGCTGCTAAAATATAAGCAAATTGTATTCAACAATACATTAATACAAAAAAAGATAATACACGATGACCCAGTGGGGTTTATCCTAGGAATTAAAGGTTAAAGGTTAGTTTAATATTCAAACGCAAGTGAATTTATATGATTATCTCAATAGAATCTTGAAAAAAATTGACACAATTCAACATCATTTATGGTAAAAAAAAAAAACTTGCAGTGCAAGAAAATATATATATATATATATATATATATTTGCTTCCAGGCTGCTCTTTGCATTGAGGCTCAAGGTATTGGTGCTTTCTTCCCTGCACTGGCCCCCTCCCCAGGACCTCAATTACACTGCAGCCCAGCAGTCCAAAGTCTAGTTCTATTCAAGGGAGCTTCTCTACCACCTTGGTGTAAGCCCTCAGCACCACATGTGCAGAGCCATTGCACTGGGAAATCAGGGTTTCCCAGTCAAGGGAAAAAGCTTTGATTTAGTCAGCACTTATTTTTGTCTGAGCATGAAAGAAACCTGGCTCAGCCCGGATTAAGCCAAAAAGAAGTGTTATCAACTCACATGACCAGAGTTAGGCCTGGCTGAACCCAGGTGCCAGGTGGAATGATTTGTTCTGTTTCTCAGCTTCCGTTCTTCTCTGTTGACTTCATCCTCAGGCTGGCTGTCCCCACATGGTGGCAGAAATGGCCCCAGCAGCTCCAGGCTCACGTCCTACTGTGTCCAGAGTTGGTTCCTTTTGGTGGGTTCTTGGTCTCTCTGACTTCAAGAATGAAGCTGAAGACCTTTGCAGTGAATGTTACAGCTCTTAAAGGTGGCACAGACCCAAAGAGTGAGCAGCAGTAAGATTTTTTGTGAACAGCAAAAGAGCAAAGCTTCCACAGGGTGGAAGGCGACCCAAGCAAGTTGCTGCTGCTCACTCGGGGGTGCAGGGAGGGGGGGGCAGCTTTTATTCCCTTATTTGTCCCCACCCATGTCCTGCTGATTGGTCCATTTTATGGAGTGCTGATTGGTTCATTTTACAGAGTGCTGATTAGTGCATTTACAATCTTTTAGCTAGACACAGAGGACTGATTGGTGCGTTTTTACACAGTGCTGATTGGTGCATTTACAATCCGTTAGCTAGACACAGAGCACTGATTGGTGCATTTACAGTCCTCTACCTAGACAGAAAAGTTCTCAAAGTCCCCACTCCCTCCAGGAAGTCCAGCTGGCTTCACCTCTCAATTCCAGCACTTTGGGAGGCCGAGGCGGGTGGATCATGAGGTTAGGAGTTTGAGACCAGCCTGGCCAAGATGGCAAAACCCCGTCTCTATTAAAAGTACAAAAATTAGCCAAGTGCAGTGGTGGGCACCTGTAATTCCTGCTACTCAGGAGGCTGAGGCAGGAGAATCACGTGAACCCGGGGCAGTGGGAGGTTGCAATGAACTGAGATGGCACCACTGCACTCTAGCCTGGGCAACAGAGCAAGACTCTGTCTCAAAAACAAAAACCAAAAGAAAGGGGAAAAAAAAGCTATACGAGGCTGGTAAACAGGGGCAGGTCACTTCCCTGGTGAATGAGCCTAGCCAACCCCGCAGCATCTTCCGCTCTTGAAGGAGGAGTTACAGACTCTGCCAGCCACTTTGGTATTCACAGCAGCCTTGGGACCGGGCTACTGGGAGTGGGTTTTCCCTGGTAGAACGAGTAGCTACTTAGGTGCCAGGCATTTTACCAGACAGACATTCCACATGAATTCCACGTCTCCTCAAGACAGTCTGGAGAGAGGAACATTGTTCTCATGTCATAATCAGGGAAACCAAGTCCCAAAGACTTAAGTGACTTCACAAAGTCACGAAACACTGGTGATAGATTCCATTCTAGATCTAGAAAAAATACGTTTCCCATAGCACCTCTATCTTTTCCCATTAACGTTAGTAGGTGTTCAATAAATATGCATGAGATAGGGAAGAGAATTTGAACTGTCTGCACTCTGCACGCTAGCCATTTGGCCAGTAAACTGGAAGGCAAGAATATGGTCCCCGTATACACTTACAGCATGTTGAGAGAAGCAGGGCTTCCCAGATGGGCGAGGGCTCTTTTCAGGAAGGGTGGAGCAGGCTCTGAGCAGCCTGGCTTTTTAAACAAGAATCGAAGGTGATTCTTGTGATTAAGCGTTGTCGGCAGCTGTGCCACAGGGACCCACAAAGGACAGAAAATGGCCATGACACTTGTCTTACTCAGACTGCAGTGGAGGGAGCAGAGCCGCATAGTTTCTGGAAGAGGGCAGCCTATTCTCTCTCCCTTGAAGCCAGTGGAGGCTTGAGAAGGGTGGGGCCAGAGGTGATGAAGGAAAATTACTGCTGCCCAGAGTAGCAAACAGAGTCCTGTCTTTTCTTTTCCTTTTTTTTTTTTTTTTTTTTTTTTTTTTTAAATGGAGTCTCGCTCTGTTACCCAGGCTGGAGTGCAGTGGCGCGATCTGAGTAGCTGGGACTACAGGCGCCCGCCACAAAGCCTGGCTAATTTTTTGTATTTTTATTAGGCTTCCACCATGTTAGCAAGGATGGTCTCGATCTCCCAACCATGTGATCTGCTCGCCTCAGCCTCCCAAAGTGCTGGGATTACAGGTGTGAGCCACTACGCCTGGCCCAGAGTGTTTTCTTTTTCCTCAAACCAACCAGTAATGACCAAGTGTTTCTCTGTGCCTAGACGGTGGCCAGGACTGTTGGTCTGTGCCGTTGAGCAGGTCACACTACTTGGAGAAATATCACATGCGTATCTTTGATTACCATTTCACTTCTTTGACCCGTCTCTACTGCAAAGGTGATGAATAGAGCTTTCAAGACATTGACTAAAAGCTCACAGAAGAGAGTAGACCCAAGGATGCCTCAAATGTCTGCTGCCAACGTCCACTGCCCCATCAGACCAGGGAGCCTGACATGTGTCAATCACATGTATGACTCCCCCACAACCATTGCAAGGGGACGTAGGAGACCCCTCTACTGGATGGGTCAAAGCAGCCTTTACCTGCAACTATATTCGCCTGGATGTGGGGAAAGGTGTTGGCCTCCCTTTCCACATCTGAAAATGGGGGTAATCATTGTATTTCTCATAGTCTTCCTTTGATGATTAAATGGGTGTAAATACTGCATATAAAGTACCTGATTTAGCAATTCAAAATGTTAGCTAATATGATATCTGTTGTTGGTATTCTCACCCTCATCTAAATGCAGATTCTACCTGCAAAGATTCATTGGTTTTTTACCTGACTCAGAGCACATAATTACATAGTGCCAGGGCTGGAGAAGAGGCTTCTAGAGGTGCCCTATTCAGTCAAACCCCTTTATTCCACAGATGAAAGAACAATGAGACCCAGCAAGAGTCAAACTCTTAGAAAGGTCACATAGGAGTGTGTACAGAGCCAAAAGAAGCCCCAGCCCACCCAGCCCTCAAGTCCCCACCACCCCACTGGCAATCAGCAGCTTCTCATACTGCTGACGTGGTAAGTCCAACAAGAATTTTGGTGTATTTTAAAAAAAAAGATTGATTTTGATGTTTTGAGGCTTCGTGAAACCAGCAATTTTAATCAATTTTTCAAAATTGCTAATTTCATCCATCCAAGGAACTCACACACAAACAGAAGGGCTGATTGAAATTTAAATGGCGGCTGGCGTGTTAGCTGCAGGCACAGGCTGGGTATTTTCATATGCAAGTCTGGAACTGTGTCCCGGCCTGCCAGCAAGAGGAAGCAATCTCCCTGAGACACTCAAAGGCATTAAGAATTCAGGCAGCCAAAATGAGAAGCAACAACAAGAAATGATAAAACAAAGACAGATCATTATTAGCGCCAACATAATGTGTTCCAGTGTCCTCAAATCTCATTTAGAACCCGGTCCGTTGTCTATTGAAACTGTAATTAGGCTGATAGGAACCAGAGGATTAAAGTAACTTTCTCCCCTCAATTGCAGGGATTTCAAATGAGCGAGATGGGGAGAAGATAAACCTGAGAAAGATTTTAATATTCTGAGCCACAGCTCCTAGGACAGCACAGGCTGACAAACAATGGCTATTCCCACCGAGACAGCCCAGGGAGGGATGTGACATCACTGCCTGCCCCTCCTCCAGCATGGGGAAGGTGAGTCCCCCCAATCCCCAGCCAAACCTGGGGCACTGGCACCAGCACCATGGTCCTTGACGCCTCCCTCTCCTTGACCCCTCACCAATCCATCCCTCCTCTCACTTCCCACATCCTCTTTTGGGACAGTTCCAACACACCAGTCTTGCCCCAGTTGTTGCAAGGACCTCCTGACTGACCTGGGAGAGCAAGGAAGGCAGTAGCTCCCCTACGTCTTCCTTGCTTCAGCCTCTGGTGCCTTTAGTTAGATGCCAGTTTCCTCACCTCCATCGGGCCACCAGGTGACTTTTGCAACCACACACTTGATCTTGTCCCTTCTCTCTTTAAACCCATCCCATGACCCCTACCCCATCCAGAGAATAAAGGCAGACCCTTGGCAAGGCATTGAATTCTCTTCCTCACCTGTCCCCATGCTGCCTCTCTGGCCCCTCTTGTCTCAGGCTCTGGTCGCACAGGACCCCTTGTCCACCCTAAATATACTGCAGGCTTCACCCTCTGGCTGGTGCACATGCTGTCCTCTGGCCTAGAACACCCTGCCACCCTCTTTTATTTGGCACCATTCAAGCAGCCTTCACGGTCTTCCATACTTCATTCTTGGCAAAGTCTTGATTGGAGCCCCTGCAGGAAGGAGTCCGACATTCCGTCTTCAGGGCACCCAGAGGACCCTGTTTAGACATGTGTCTTATTAGCCCTCCTCCAAGCTCTGCCCCTCCATGTTGGTGACCACACAGTGACCTTCCACTGGACTATAAGCTCTACAAGGGAAGGGACTAGACTGTTTTCACCATGACACTGGTGAGACCTGGTGCTTGGCTAGAAATTCAGCATTAAAGTTTATGTCAACACTCATCAGCTGGACATGTTATTTGGGACTCCAGTGGCAGGCAGCCTGGGGACTCCTACTGCCTCTCCCTGTATCTGCTTTTACCTGTTACCAACCTGGACAGGTTTTCTTGTGTGAGTCTGTAGACAGAGAGAGAGAGAGAGGAGAGTGTGTGTGTGTGTGTGTGTGTGCATACGCACACGCGTGCTCCCACGTGTGCCTGCAGTGGGTGTACACTCATGAGCACAGCAAATCCCAATGAGCTGGGTGAAGGGGAGCGCTCATGTGCTGGGTGAGGTGTTGACACAAGGCAGGGAAGAGTGGTCGCATTACCCAGGACTAGAGGAGCAGACCAGCCTCCACACTCCCCTCAATCCTTGTATGAAATTTAATATTGCCTTGTCGAGTCCCTCATATTCCAAGTCCTCAAAGCCTCATGAGCTGCTTGGAAGATGGCAGAAGAGCAGCATCTGACAGTCATTCACCCAGTGTCCACTGGGGAACTGGCAAGTGACAGTCATTGTTCTAAGCGCTCGGTCCTTAATCTTCCTGTGCCTCAGTTTCTCTACCTGTGAAATAAGGGAGAATCTTTCATGGTGTCAGTGTGTGCAGCTCTGACAGTGTGACCCTTACGAATGTCCCTTCAGGGTGTCACTGCCACATTTCCCTACTCAAGCCAGCAGGGCATGGCTTGACCTTGGAATAGGCTCTGTGACCGGTAATGGGGAATTCAGCCTTGAGGAAGCCCACCCAGGACTCATCTGAACAGTTTCCCATCCCTGCATCGGATGATATGATACCCACAGAGGCCATGGGAAGGGGCTGGAAGGGAGTTTTATCCCCACTTAAGACTTGCGGAAACTGAAATCTAGAGGGGTAAAAACACCAAGCAGTTCATCCCCAGAGAGATCCTCACTAGGCCCCCAGCCACCTCCAACCTGCCCTCTTTTGCTTTTGCTTTTCTGCATAAAAAGCTTGTCACCTTTGAGAGTTGTGGGAGATGACAGAAAGCAGCTAAGAACTGCTGGCTCACTTTCCCCTTCTCTCCTAGAAAAGATAGAATTTCTTTGCTCAGAGAAGAGCTGTGTAAATGTGAGTTTTCTCACTATGTGGATTAGTCTGTTGTGTATGTGTGTTAGCATGTCCACCTGAGAGGCAGTGTGTGTGTGTGCGTGTGTGTGTGTGTGCGTGTGTGTGTGTGAAGGCAATTTGATGTGAGCTGTGTCTATTAAGTAGTCCTGTGGGTATGTGGGTGTGAGGACACACGCAGGTGTACGTGAGTGTATCACATGTGAGCATCATCATGACCGTCTGTTCATACGTGTGAGTAAGGATGTATGTAGACAGGTGTGTGGACTTTTAAGAGTGTATCCATAGTTGGGCGCGGTGGCTCATGCCTCTAATCTCAGCACTTGGGGAGGCTGAGGCAGGCAGATCACTTGAGGTCAGGAGTTTGAGACCAGCCTGACTAACATGGAGAAACCCCGTCTCTAAGAAAAATACAAGATTAGCAGGGCATGGTGGCGCATGCCTGTAATCCCAGCTACTCAGGAGGCTGAGGCAGGAGAAATGCTTGAACCCAGGAGGCAGAGGTTGAGGTGAGCCGAGATCGTGCCTTTGCACTCCAGCCTAGGCAACAAGAGTGAAACTCTGTCAAAAAAAAAAAAAAAAAAAAGAGAGAGAGAGAGTGAATCCATGTAGATATACGTGTGTTCATTGTGTGTGTCGCCTATGTACATTGTATTTGAGATTAGAGAGAGAAAGAAGCCACAAAATACACATCTTTCCTAGGATGAAAACCACAGCCTGATCCCAGCCTCAAGAGTTGATGTTTTGCTCCCAGACCTCTGCCATATAAAATCATCCTCATTTAGGCTACCTTATAACCCCGAACTTCAGACAAGTAACTTGCAGATCGTGTTGCATGCTGTTCCCCATGTCCTGAATGGGTTCATTGGCTTCATGGCACCAAGGAAACTGCTGTGAGTTCCTTTGAGTTCTAGTCGAGTTAGATTTGCTTGGAGTCAGGCCAACTTCAAGGCAGCTTCTTGATCTGTAACTGGATGGACAGTGTCTACATGGCAGGGCTGTGGTAAGGGTGCAGGGAGATGGCAGATGCGTGAGGCCCAAAGCCAGCACCCTGTGCATCATAGATGCTCAGCCCCCATCCCCAGCACTTCATCCCACATGACAGCCAAGGGGACTGGGCTTCGGCTGCCAAATGCTATTCACACTCGCTCCTCTGGTGCTGGACCAAACAGGCTTTGGCAGTTTCCACTGGGGCCCACCTCCCCCACCCATAGCCCCTATCATACATGCCCCATTAGGTGCACAGTGCCCCAAAGTACAAGAGAAATGTTTCCTACGCCATTTCCTCTGCTAAATGCCTCCATGACAGCTTCCTGGCAGGAGGAAAGCACCAAGGTTAACACATGCTAAGAACATGTGTTGCAGGCATCCCACCTCAGCATGGAGGCAAGAGGGGGCCTCACCTCATTGTGGCCTTTCCTGTTCCTGCAGCCCATGTCACTGACTTCCCAGGTGTCCCCTCGGCTTCTCCCGGGAAGTCACCGAGGAATCTCAGCCCAGACATATCTAGATGGGCATCTCTCTGTTCAGAACGCCTCACATGGCCTCCCTGCCCAG